>NC_030383.2:30412641-31612641 GCF_001625215.2 Daucus carota subsp. sativus
GTCGCTTCATTATTGACTCGATTAAAGTTGGAAACAACTTGTAGCGTCTTCCAAATCGTGGAAGTTGAAAAAAACTTGTTACTTCATTGTCGGTTGCTTGAAAGTGGAAGAACTGGTAGTTTTCCATTTCTTCAATTCGTTGGAAGCCTATAAACAACTTTTAGCTTATTGACTAGATTGGAAGTTGGAAACAACTTGTAAGCTAAGCTTCATTCAAGAGACTCGTTTAAAGTTGAAAAGTGGAAAAACAACTTGTAACTTCATACCAGACTCGTTTGAAGTTGAAAAATTACTTTGTATCTTCATTTTAAGTTGTTTAAATTAAGAATCAACTTGTAGTTTCATTATTGACTTGTTAGAGCCTGGAAACAACTTGAGTTCATTATTGACGCGATTGAAGTTGGAAGAACTTGTAGCTCTCATTCCCAGACTCGTTAAAGTTGAAACAACTTGTAGCTTCATTTTCGTTGTTTGAAAGTGGAATCAACTGTAGTTTCATTCTGACTCGTTGAGCCTGTAAACAACTTGTAGCATAATTTATTGACTCAGATTTGAAGTTGGAAACAAACTTGTAGCTTCATTCTGACTCGTTTAAAGTTGAAAAGTGGAAAAAACAACTTGTACTAACTTCATACCGACTCGTTGAAGTTGAAATTACTTGTATCTTCATTTTAAGGTTGTTTAAATTAAGAATCAACTGTAGTTTCATCTTGACTCGTTTGAGCCGGAAACAACTTGTAGCTTCATTATTGACTCGATTGAAGTTGGAAACAACTTGTAGCTTTTTCCCACACTCTTTTGAAGTTGAAAAACAACTTTTAGCTGTCATTTTCGGTTGTTTGAAGTGGAATCAACTTGTAGTTTCATTCTTCACTCGTTTGAGCCTATAAAACAAACTTGTTAGCTTAATTATTGACAGATTGAAGTTGGAAACAACTTGTAGCCTCATTCTAGACTCGTTTAAAGTTGAAAAGTGGGAAAAACAACTTGTAACTTTCAGTCTTAACCACTGACTCTGTGTTGAAGTTGCAAAATTTAATTGGATAATTACTTCATTTTTACGAGTTGTTTGAAATGAAGAATCAACTTGTAGTTGTCATTCTTACTCGTTTGAGCATAAAAGCATCTTGTGAATACAAACTTTGTAGGGCTGGTCATTGATGTTACTTTTGTGACTCGTATTAAAGTGTTGGAAAAACAACTTGTAACTTCATACCAACTCGTTTGAAGTTGAAAACAAACTTGTAGCTTCATTTTCGGTTGTTTGAAAGTGGAATCAACTTGTAGTTTCATGCTACTCGTTTGAGCCTGATAAACAAATTGTTAAGGCATTATTGACTAGATTGAAGTTGGAAACAAACTTGTAGCTTCTTCTAGACTCGTTTAAAGGTTGAAAGTGGAAAAAACAACTTGTAACTTCATACCAGACTCGTTTGAAGTTGAAAATTACTTGTATCTTCATTTTAAGTTGTTTAAATTAAGACAACTTGTAGTTTCATTCATTGACTTGTTGAGCCTGGAAACACTTGTAGCTTCATTATTGACTCGATTGAAGTTGGAAACAACTTGTAGCTTCATTCCAGACTCTTTGAAGTTGAAAACAACTTGTAGCTTCATTTTCGGTTGTTTGAAAGTGGAATCACTTGTAGTTTCATTCTTCACTCGTTTGGCCTATAAACAACTGGTGCTAATTATTGACTAGATGAAGTTGGAAACAACTTAGCCTCATTCTAGACTCGTTTAAAGTTGAAAAGTGGAAAAAACAACTTGTAACTTCATACCAGACTGCTTTGAAGTGAAAATTACTTGTACTTCATTTTAGTGTGTTTAAATTAAGAATCAACTTGTAGTTTCATCATTCTTGACTCGTTGAGCCTTGAAACAACTGTAGCTTCATTATGACTCGATTAAAGTTGGAAAAAACTTGTAGCTTCATTCCAACTCGTTTGAAGTTGAAAAACAACTTGTAGTTCATTTTCGGTTGTTTGAAGTGGACATCAAACTTGTAGTTTCATTCTTCACTCGTTTGAGCCTATAAACAACTTTAGCTTTGACTAGATTGAAGTTTGGAAACAACTTGTCAGCTTCTTCTAGACTCGTTTAAAGTTGGAAAAGTGGAAAACAACTTGTAACTTCATACCAGATCTCGTTTGAAGTTGAAAATTACTTGTCATCTTCATTTTAAGTTGTTTTAAATGTAAGAATCAACTTGTAGTTTCATTACTTGATGTTTGAGCCTGGAAACAACTTGTAGCTTCATTATTGACTCGATTGAAGTTGGAAAAACTTGTAGCTTCATTCCCAACTCGTTTAAGTTGAAACAACTTGTAGCTTCATTTTCGTTGTTTGAAAGTGGAATCAACTTGTAGTTCATTCTGACTCGTTTGAGCCTGTAAACAACTTGTAGCATAATTATTGACTAGATTGAAGTTGGAAACAACTTGTAGCTTCATTCTAGACTCGTTTAAAGTTGAAAAGTGGAAAAAACAACTTGTAACTTCATCCAGACTCGTTGAAGTTGAAAATTACTTGTATCTTCATTTAAGTTGTTTAAATTAAGAATCAACTTGTAGTTCATTCTTGACTCGTTTGAGCCAGGAAAACAACTTTGTAGCTTCATTATTGACTCGATTGAAGTTGGAAACAACTTGTAGGCTTCATTCCAGACTCTTTGAAGTTGAAAAAAACTGTAGCTCATTTTCGGTTGTTGAAAGTGGAATCAACTTGTAGTTTCATTCTTCACTCGTTTTGAGCCTATAAAACAACTTGTAGCTTAATTATGACTAGATTGAGTTGGAAACACACTTGTAGCTCATTGAGACTCGTTTAAAGTTGACAAGTGGAAACACAACTTGTAACTTCATACCAGACCTCGTTTGAAGTTGAAAATTACTTGTATCTTCATTTTAAGTTGTTTAAATTAAGAATTCAACTTGTAGTTTCATTCTTGACTCGTTTGAGCCTTGAAACAACTTGTAGCTTCATTATTGACTCGATTAAAGTTGGAAACAAACTTGTAGCTTCATTCCAAAACTCGTTTGAAGTTTGAAAAAACTTGTAGCTTCATTTTCGGTTGTTTGAAAGTGGAATCAACTTGTAGTTTCATTTCTTCTTCACTCGTTTTGAGCCTATAAACAACTTTTAGCTTATTATGACTAGATTGAAGTGGAAACAACTTGTAGCCTTCATTCTAGACTCGTTTAAAGTTGAAAAGTGGAAAACAACTTGTAACTTCATACCAGACTCGTTTGAAGTTGAAAATTACTTGTATCTTCTTATTTTAAGTTGTTTAAATTAAGAATCAACTTGTGTAGTTTCATTGACTGTTAGAGCCTGGAAGAAACAACTTGTAGCTTCATTATTGACTCGATTGAAGTGTGGAAAACTTGTAGCTTCATTCCAGACTCGTTTGAAATTGAAAACAACTTGTAGCTTCATTTTCGGTTTGTTTGAAAGTGGAATCAACTTGTAGTTTCATTCTGGACTCGTTTGAGCCTGTGAAACAACTTGTAGCATAATTATTGACTAGATTGAAGTTGGAAACAACTTGTAGCTTCATTAGACTCGTTTAAGTTGAAAAAGTGGAAAAAAAACAACTTGTAACTTCATACCAGACTCGTTTGAAGTTGAAAATTACTTGTTCTCTTCTTTAAGTTTGTTAAATAAGAATCAACTTGTAGTTTACTTCTTGACTCGTTGAGCTGGAAACAACTTGTAGCTTCATTGACCTCGATGAAGTTGGAAACAACTTTGTAGCTTCATCGAGACTCTTTGAAGTGTTGAAAACAACTTGTAGCTTCATTTTCGTTGTTTGAAATGGAACAACTTGTAGTTTTATTCTTCACTCGTTTGAGCCTATAAACAATTGTAGCTTAATTATTGACTAGATTGGAAGTTGGAAAACAACTTGTAGCCTCATTCTAGACTCGTTTTAAAGTTGACAAAGTGGAAAAAAACTTGTAACTTCCATACCAGACTCGTGTTGAAGTTGAAAATTACTTGTATCTTCATTTTAAGTTGTTAAATTACAATCAACTTGTAGTTTCATTCTTGACTACTCGTTTTTGTAGCCTTGAAACAACTTGTAGCTTCATTATTGACTCGATTAAAAGTTGGAAACAACTTGTAGCTTCATTCCAAACTCGTTTGAAGTTGAAAACAACTTGTACTTCATTTTCGGTTGTTTGAAATGGAAATCAACTTGTAGTTTCATTCTTGACTCGTTTGAGCCTGTAAACAACTTGTAGCATAATTATGACATGATTGAAGTTGGAAACAACTGTGCTTCATTCTGAGACGCGTTTAAAGTTGAAAAGTGGAAAAAAACAACTTGTAACTTATACCAGACTCGTTTGAAGTTGAAAATTACTTGTATCTTCATTTTAAGTTGTTTTAATTAAGAATCAACTTGTCGTTCATCATTCTTGACTCGTTGAGCCTGGGAAACAAATTGTAGCTTCATTATTGACTCGATTGAAGTTGGAAACAACTTGTAGCTTCATTCCAGACTATCTTTGAATTGAAAACAACTTGTAGCTTCATTTTCGGTTGTTTGAAAGTGGGAATCAACTTGTAGTTTTCATCTCACTCGTTTGAGCCTATAAACAACTTGTAGCTTAATTATTGACTAGATTGAAGTTGGAAACAATTGTAGCCATCTTCATCGAGACTCGTTTAAAGTTGAAAAGTGGAAAACAACCTTGTAACTTCATTACCAGACTCATTTGAAGTTGAAAATTACTTGGTATCTTCATTTTAAGTTGTTAAATAAGAAATCAACTTGTAGTTCATTCTTGACTCGTTTGAGCCTTGGAAACAACTTGTAGCTTCATTATTGACTCGATTAAAGTTGGAAACAACTTGTAGCTTCATTCCAAGATCGTTTGAAGTTGAAAACAACTTGTAGCTTCTTTTCGGTTGGGTTTGAAAGTGGAATCAACTTGTAGTTTTCATTCTTCACTCGTTTGAGCCTGATAAACAACTTGTAGCATATATTATGACTAGATTGAAGTTGGAAACAACTGTGTAGCTTCATTCTAGACTCGTTTAAAGTTGAAAAGTGGAAAAACAACTTGTAACTTCATACCAGACTGTTTGAAGTTGAAATTACTTGTATCTTCATTTAAGTTGTTTAAATTAAGAATCAACTTGTCGTTTCATATTCATTGACTGTTGAGCCGGAAACAACTTGTAGCTTCATTATGTGACTACTGATTGAAGTTGGAAAGAAACTGTAGGGCTTCATTCCCAGACTCGTTTTTGAAAGTTGAAAACAACTTGTAGCTTCATTTTCGGTTGTTTGAAAGTGGAATCAAACTTGTCGTTTCATTCTTCATCGTTTGAGCCTGTACAACAACTTGTAGCAATTATTGACTAGATTGAAGTTGGAAAACAACTTGTAGCTTCATTCTAGACTCGTTTAAAGTTGAAAGTGGAAAAAAACAACTTGTAAACTCATTACCAGACTCGTTGAAGTTGAAAATTACTTGTATCTTCATTTTAAGTTGTTTAAATATAGAATCAACTTGTAGTTTCATTCTTGACTCGTTTGAGCTGGAAACAACTTGTAGCTTCATTATTGACTCGATTGAAGTTGGAAACAAACTTGTAGCTCATTCCGAGACTCTTTAAGGTTGAAAACAACTTGTAGCTTCATTTTCGGTTGTTTGAAATTGGAATCAACTTGTAGTTCATTTTCTCTCTTGTTTGAGCCTATAAACAACTTGTAGCTTAATTATTGACTAGATTGAAGTTGGAACAACTTGTAGCCTCATTCGAGGACGGTTTAAAGTTGAAAAGTGGAAAACAACTTTAACTTCATACCAGACTCGTTTGAAGTTGAAAATTACTTGTATCTTCATTTAAGTTTTAAATTAAGAATCAACTTGTAGTTCATCATTCTTGACTCGTTTGAGCCTTGAAACAACTTGTAGCTTCATTATTGACTCGATTAAAGTTGGAAAACAACTTGTAGCTTCATTCCAAACTCGTTTGAAGTTGAAAACAACTTGTAGCTTCATTTTCGGTTGTTTGAAAGTGGAATCAACTTGTAGTTTCATTCTTGACTCGTTTGAGCCTGTAAAACACTTGTAGCATAATTATTGACTAGATTGAAGTTGGGAAACAACTTGTAGCTTCATTCTAGCTCGTTTAAAGTTGAAAAGTGGAAAAAACAACTTGTAACTTCATACCAGACTCGTTTGAAGTTGAAAATTACTTGTATCTTCATTTTAAGTTGTTAAATTAAGAAATCAACTTGTAGTTTCATTCTTGACCGTTTGAGCCTGGAGGAAACAATTGTAGCTTCATTATGACTCGATTGAAGTTGGAAACAACATTGTAGTTCATTCCAGAACTTTGAAGTTGAAAACAACTTGTGCTTCATTTTCGGTTTGTTTGAAAGTGGAATCAACTTGTAGTTTCATTCTTCACTCGTTTGAGCCTATAAACAACTTGTAGCTTAATTATTGAAGATTGAAGTTGGAAACAACTGTAGCTTCATTCGACGTTTAAAAGTTGAAAAGTGGGAAAACAACTTGTAACTTCATACCAGACTCGTTTGAAGTTGAAAATTACTGTATCTTCATTTTAAGTTGTTTAAATTGAAGATCAACTTGTAGTTTCATATTTCTTCCGCTTGAGCCTTGAAACAACTTGTAGCTTCATTATTGACTCGATTAAAGTTGGAAAACACTTGTAGCTTCATTCCAGACTCGTTTGAAGTTGAAAACAAACTTGTAGCTCATTTTCGGTTGTTTGAAAGTGGAATCAACTTGTAGTTTCATTCTTCACTCGTTTTGAGCCTATAAACAACTTGTAGCTTAATTATTGACTAGATTGAAGTTGGAAACAACTTGTAGCTCTCATTCTAGACTCGTTTAAAGTTGAAAGTGGAAAACAACTTGTAACTTCATACCAGACGTCGTGAAGTTGAAAATTACTTGTATCTTCATTTTAACGTTGTTAAATTAAGAATCAACTTGTAGTTTCATTTGACTTGTTAGAGCCTGGAAACAACTTGTAGCTTCATTATTGACTCGATTGAAGTTGGAAAGAAATTGTAGCTTCATTCCCAGACTCGTGTTAAATTGAAAACAACTTGTGCTGCTTATTTTCGGTTGTTTGAAAGTGGAATCAACTTGTAGTTTCATTCTTACTCGTTTGAGCCTCTAAACAACTTGTAGCATAATTATTGGACTAGATTGAAGTTGGAAACAACTTGTAGCTTCATTCTAGACTCGTTTAAAGTGAAAAGTGGAAAAACAACATTGTAACTTCATACGCAGACTCGTTTGAAGTGAAAAATTACTGTATCTTCATTTTAAGTTGTTTAAATTAAGATCAACTTGTAGTTTCATCTCTTGACTCGTTTGAGCCTGGAAACAACTTGTAGCTTCTTATTGACTCGATTGAGTTGGAAAAACTTGTAGCTTCATTCCAGACTCATTTGAAATTGAAAACAACTTGTAGCTTCATTTTCGGTTGTTTGAAAGTGGAATCAACTTGTAGTTTCATTCTTCACTCGTTTGAGCCTATAAACAACTTGTTAGTTAATTATTGACTAGATTGAAGTGGAAACAACTTGTAGCTCATTCTAGACTCGTTTAAAGTTGAAATGGAAAACAACTTGTAACTTCATACCAGACTCGTTGAAGTTGAAAATACTTGTATCTTCATTTAAGTTGTTTAAATAAGAATCAACTTTGTTAGTTTCATTATTGACTTGTTTAAGCCTGGAAACAACTTGTAGCTTCATTATTGACTCGATTGAAGTTGGAAAGAACTTGTAGCTTCATTCCAGACTCGTTTAAAGTTTTAAAACAACTTGTAGTTTCATTTTCGGTTGTTTGAAAAAGTGGAATCAATTTGTAGTTGCATCTTGACTCGTTTGAGCCTGTAACAACTTGTGCATAATATTGACTAGATTGAAGTTGGAAACAACTTGTAGCTTCATTCTAGACTCGTTAAAGTTGAAAAGTGAAAAAACAACTTGTAACTTCATACCAGACTCGTTTGAAGTTGAAATACTTGTATCTTCCATTTTAAGTTGTTTAAATTAAGAATCAAACTTGTAGTTTCATCTGACTCGTTTGAGCCTGGGAACAACTTCTCGCTTCATTATTGACTCGATTGAAGTTGGAAACAACTTGTAGCTTCATTCCAGACTCGTTTAAGATTGAAAACAACTTGTAGCTTCATTTTCGGTTGTTTGAAAGTGGAATCAACTTGTGTTTTCATTCTTCTACTCGTTTGAGCCTATAAACAACTTGTAGCTTAATTATTGACTAGATTGAAGTTGGAAACAACTGTACTTCAATCGAATCGTTTAAAGTTGAAAAGTGGAAACAACTTGTACTTCATACCAGACTCGTTTGAAGTTGAAAATTACTTGTATCTATCTTTATTTAGTTGTTTAAATTAAGAATCAACTTGTAGTTTCATCCTTGACTCGTTTGAGCCTTGAAACACTTGTGCTTCATTATTGACTCGATTAAAGTTATGGAAACAAACTGTAGCTTCATTCCAACTCGTTTGAAGTTGAAAACAACTTGTAGCTTCATTTTCGGTTGTTTGAAAGTGGAAATCAACTTGTAGTTTCATTCTTCACTCGTTTGAGCCTATAAACAACTTGTAGCTTAATTATTGACTAGATTGAGTTGGAAACAACTTGTAGCTTCATTCTAGACTCGTTTAAAGTTGAAACAGTGGAAAACAACTTGTAACATTCATACCAGCTCGTTTGAAGTTGAAAATTACTTGTATCTTCATTTTAAGTTGTTTAAATTAGAACAACTTGTAGTTTCATTTGACTGTTTGAGCCTTGAAACAACTGTAGCTCATTTGACTCGATTAAGTTGGAAAGCAACTGTAGCTTCATTGCAACTCGTTTTAAGTTGAAAACAACTTGTAGATTCATTTTCGGTTGTTTGAAAGTGGAAATCAACTTGTAGTTTCTTCTTCACTCGTGTGAGCCTGATAAACAACTTAGCTTAGACTGATGAGTTGGGAACACTGTAAGTAATTATTGACTAGATTGAAGTTGGAAACAACTTGTAGCTTCATTCTAGACTCGTTTAAAGTTGAAAAGTGGAAAACAACTTGTAACTTCATCCAGACTCGTTGAAGTTGAACATTTACTGTTGTATCGTCATTTAAGTTGTTTAAATAAGACATCAACTTGTAGTTTCAATTGTTTAGATCTGAGACTTCATGTCGTTTAAGAGCCTTGGTAAACAAAGTGTTAGCTTCATTATTGACTTCGATTCGAAGTTGGCCAAAAACTTGTAGCTATATATTGACTAGATTGAAGTTGGAAACAACTTGTAGTCTTCATTCTAGACTGCGTTTAAAGTTGAAAAGTGGAAAAACAACTCGTAACTTCATACCAGACTCGTTTGAAGTTGAAAATTACTTGTATCTTCATTTTAAGTGTTTAAATTAAGAATCAACTTGTAGTTTCATTCTTGACTCGTTTTGAGCCTGGAAACAACTTGTAGCTTCATGATTGACTCGATTGAAGTTGGAAACAACTTGTAGCTTCATTCCAGCTCGTTTGAAGTTGAAAAACAACTTGTAGCTTATTTTCGGTTGTTTGAACAATCAACTTGTGGTTTCATTCTTCACTCGTTTGAGCCTATAAACACTGTAGCTTAATTATGACTAGATTGAAGTTGGAAACACTTGATCTCATTCGAGACTCGTTTTAAGTTGAAAAAGTGGAAAACAACTTGTAACTTCATACCAGACTCGTTTGAAAGTTGAAAATTACGTGGTAGCTTCATTTTAAGTTGTGTTAAATTAAGAATCCAACTGTTAGTTTCATTCTTGACTCGTTGAGCCTTGAACAACTGTGAGCTTCATTATTGACTCGATTAAAGTTGGAAAACAACTTGTAGCTTCATTCCAAGACTCGTTGAAGTTGAAAACAAACTTGTAGTTCATTTTCGGGTTTTTGAAAGTGGAATCAAACTTGTAGTTTCATTCCTTCACTCGTTGAGCCTATAACAACTTGTAGCTTAATTATTGACTAGATTGAAGTTGAAACAACTTGTAGCTTCATTCTAGACTCGTTTAAGTTGAAAAGTGGGAAACAACTTGTAACTCATACCAGACTCGTTGAAGTTGAAAATTACTGTATCTTCATTTTTAAGTTGTTTAAATTAAGAATCAACTTGTAGTTTCATTATGACGTGTAGAGCCTGGAAACAACTTGTAGCTCATTATTGACTCGATTGAAGTTGGAAAGAACTTGTAGCTCATTCCCAGACTCGGTTTAAAGTTGAAAACAACTTGTAGCTTCATTTTCGGTTGTTTGAAAGTGGAATCAACTTGTAGTTTCATTCTGACTTCGTTTGAGCCTGTAAACAACTTGTAGCATAATTATGACTAGATTGAAGTGGAAACAACTTGTAGCTTCATTCAGACTCGTTTAATCAATTGAAAAGTGGAAAAAACAACTGTGTAACTCATACCAGACTCGTTGAAGTTGAAACTTACTTGTATCTCATTTAAGTTGTTTAAATTAAGAATCAACTTGTAGTTTCATCCTTGACTCGTTTGAGCCTGGAAACAACTTGTAGCTCATTATTGACTCGATTGAAGTTGGAACAACTTGTAGCTTCATTCCAGACTCGTTTGAAATGAAAACAACTTGTAGCTTCATTTTCGGTTGTTTGAAAGTGGAATCAACTTGTAGTTTCATTCTTCACTGGTTGAGCCTATAAACAACTTGTAGCTTAATTATGACTAGATTGAAGTTGGAAACAACTTGAGCTTCTATTCTAGACTCGTTTAAAGTTAAAAGTGGGAAACAACCTGTAAACTTCATACTAGACTCGTTTTGAAGTTGAAATATACTTGTTCTTCATTTAAGTTTTTTAAATTAAGAATCAACTTGGTAGTTTCATCTTGACTCGTTTGAGCCTTGAAAACAGCTTGTAGCTTCATTATTGACTCGATTGAAGTTGGAAAACAACTTGTAGCTTCATTCCAGACTCGTTTGAAGTTGAAAACAACTTGTAGCTTCATTTTCGGTTTGTTTTGAAGTGGAATCAACTTGTAGTGTTTCATCTTCACTCGTTTGAGCCTTCTAACAACTTGTAGCTTTAATTACTAGATTGAAGTTGGAAACAACTTGTAGCTTCATTCTTAGACTCGTTTAAGTTGAAAAGTGGAAAAAAACTTGTAACTTCATACCAGACTCGTTTGAAGTTGAGAATATACTGTATTTCATTTTAAGTTGTTTTAATTAAGAATCAACTTGTAGTTTCATTATTGACTTGTTACGCAGCCTGGAAACAACTTGTCAGCTTCATTATTGACTCGATTGAAGTTGGAAAGAACTTGTGCTTCCTTCCCAGACTCGTTTAAAGTTGAAAACAACTTGTCAGCTTATTTTCGGTTGTTTGAAAGTGGAATCAACTTGTAGTTTCATTCTTGACTCGTTTGAGCCTGTAAACAACTTGTAGCATAATTATTGACTAGATTGAAGTTGGAAACAACTTGTAGCTTCATTTCTAGACTCGTTTAAAGTTGAAAAGTGGAAAAAACAACTTGTAACTTCAGACTCAGACTCGACTCGTTTGAAGTTGAAAATTACTTTTATCTTCATTTTAAGTTGTTTAAATTAAGAATCAACTTGTAGTTTCATTCTTGACTCGTTTGAGCCTTGAAACAACTTGTAGCTTCATTATTGACTCGATTGAAGTTGGAAACACTTGTAGCTTCATTCAGACTCGTTTGAAGTTGAAAACAACTTGTAGCTTCATTTTCGGTTGTTTGAAAGTGGAATCAACTTGTAGTTTCATTCTTCACTCGTTTGAGCCTAATAAACAACTTGTAGCATAATTATTGACTAGATTGAAGTTGGAAACAACTTGTAGCCTCATTCTAGACTCGTTTAAAGTTGAAAAGTGGAAAACAACTGTAACTTCATACCAGACTCGTTTGAAGTTGAAAATTACTTGTATCTTCATTTTAAGTTGTTTAAATTAAGAATCAACTTGTAGTTTCATTCTTGACTCGTTTGAGCCTGGAAACAACTTGTAGCTTCATTATTGACTCGATTGAAGTTGGAAACAACTTGTAGCTTCATTCCAGACTCTTTGAAGTTGAAAACAACTTGTAGCTTCATTTTCGGTTGTTTGAAAGTGGAATCAACTTGTAGTTTCATTCTTCACTCGTTTGAGCCTATAAACAACTTGTAGCTTAATTATTGACTAGATTGAAGTTGGAAACAACTTGTAGCCTCATTCTAGACTCGTTTAAAGTTGAAAAGTGGAAAACAACTTGTAACTTCATACCAGACTCGTTTGAAGTTGAAAATTACTTGTATCTTCATTTTAAGTTGTTTAAATTAAGAATCAACTTGTAGTTTCATTCTTGACTCGTTTGAGCCTGAAACAACTTGTAGCTTCATTATTGACTCGATTAAAGTTGGAAACAACTTGTAGCTTCATTCCAAACTCGTTTGAAGTTGAAAACAACTTGTAGCTTCATTTTCGGTTGTTTGAAAGTGGAATCAACTTGTAGTTTCATTCTTCACTCGTTTGAGCCTATAAACAACTTGTAGCTTAATTATTGACTAGATTGAAGTTGGAAACAACTTGTAGCCTCATTCTAGACTCGTTTAAAGTTGAAAGTGGAAAACAACTTGTAACTTCATACCAGACTCGTTTGAAGTTGAAAATTACTTGTATCTTCATTTTAAGTTGTTTAAATTAAGAATCAACTTGTAGTTTCATTCTTGACTCGTTTGAGCCTTGAAACAACTTGTAGCTCCATATTGACTCGATTAAAGTTGGAAACAACTTGTAGCTTCATTCCAAACTCGTTTGAAGTTGAAAACAACTTGTAGCTTCATTTTCGGTTGTTTGAAAGTGGAATCAACTTGTAGTTTCATTCTTCACTCGTTTGAGCCTATAAACAACTTTTAGCTTATTGACTAGATTGAAGTTGGAAACAACTTGTAGCTTAATATTGACTAGATTGAAGTTGGAAACAACTTGTAGCCTCATTCTAGACTCGTTTAAAGTTGAAAAGTGGAAAACAACTTGTAACTTCATACCAGACTCGTTTGAAGTGAAAATTACTTGTATCTTCATTTTAAGTTGTTTAAATTAAGAATCAACTTGTAGTTTCATTATTGACTTGTTAGAGCCTGGAAACAACTTGTAGCTTCATTATTGACTCGATTGAAGTTGGAAAGAACTTGTAGCTTCATTCCCAGACTCATTTAAAGTGAAAACAACTTGTAGCTTCATTTTCGGTTGTTTGAAAGTGAAATCAACTTGTAGTTTCATCTTGACTCGTTTGAGCCTGTAAACAACTTGTAGCATAATTATTGACTAGATTGAAGTTGGAAAACAACTTGTAGCTTCATTCTAGACTCGTTTAAAGTTGAAAAGTGGAAAAAACAACTTGTAACTCATACCAGACTCGTTTGAAGTTGAAATTACTTGTATCTTCATTTAAGTTGTTTAAATTAAGAATCAACTTGTAGTTTCATTCTTGACTCGTTTGAGCCTTGAAACAACTTGTAGCTTCATTATTGACTCGATTAAAGTTGGAAACAACTTGTAGCTTCATTCCAACTCGTTTGAAGTTGAAAACAACTTGTAGCTTCATTTTCGGTTGTTTGAAAGTGGAATCAACTTGTAGTTTCATTCTTCACTCGTTTGAGCCTATAAACAACTTGTAGCTTAATTATTGACTAGATTGAAGTTGGAAACAACTTGTAGCCTCATTCTAGACTCGTTTTTAAAGTTGAAAAGTGGAAAACAACTTGTAACTTCATACCAGACTCGTTTGAAGTTGAAAATTACTTGTATCTTCATTTTAAGTTGTTTAAATTAAGAATCAACTTGTAGTTTCATTCTTGACTCGTTTGAGCCTTGAAACAACTTGTAGCTTCATTATTGACTCGATTAAAGTTGGAAACAACTTGTAGCTTCATTCCAAACTCGTTTGAAGTTGAAAACAACTTGTAGCTTCATTTTCGGTTGTTTGAAAGTGGAATCAACTTGTAGTTTCATTCTTCACTCGTTTGAGCCTATAAACAACTTTTAGCTTATTGACTAGATTGAAGTTGGAAACAACTTGTAGCTTAATTATTGACTAGATTGAAGTTGGAAACAACTTGTAGCCTCATTCTAGACTCGTTTAAAGTTGAAAAGTGGAAAACAACTTGTAACTTCATACCAGACTCGTTTGAAGTTGAAAATTACTTGTATCTTCATTTTAAGTTGTTTAAATTAAGAATCAACTTGTAGTTTCATTATTGACTTGTTAGAGCCTGGAAACAACTTGTAGCTTAATTATTGACTCGATTGAAGTTGGAAAGACTTGTAGCTTCATTCCCAGACTCGTTTAAAGTTGAAAACAACTTGTAGCTTCATTTTCGGTTGTTTGAAAGTGGAATCAACTTGTAGTTTCATTCTTGACTCGTTGAGCCTGTAAACAACTTGTAGCATAATTATTGACTAGATTGAAGTTGGAAACAACTTGTAGCTTCATTCTAGACTCGTTTAAAGTTGAAAAGTGGAAAAACAACTTGTAACTTCATACCAGACTCGTTGAAGTTGAAAATTACTTGTATCTTCATTTTAAGTTGTTTAAATTAAGAATCAACTTGTAGTTTCATTCTTGACTCGTTTGAGCCTGGAAACAACTTGTAGCTTCATTATTGACTCGATTGAAGTTGGAAACAACTTGTAGCTTCATTCCACACTCTTTTGAAGTTGAAAACAACTTTTAGCTTCATTTTCGGTTGTTTGAAAGTGGAATCAACTTGTAGTTTCATTCTTCACTCGTTTGAGCCTATAAACAACTTGTAGCTTAATTATTGACTAGATTGAAGTTGGAAACAACTTGTAGCCTCATTCTAGACTCGTTTAAAGTTGAAAAGTGGAAAACAACTTGTAACTTCATACCAGACTCGTTTGAAGTTGAAATTACTTGTATCTTCATTTTAAGTTGTTTAAATTAAGAATCAACTTGTAGTTTCATTCTTGACTCGTTTTGAGCCTTGAAACAACTTGTAGCTTCATTATTGACTCGATTAAAGTTGGAAACAACTTGTAGCATCATTCCAAACTCGTTTGAAGTTGAAAACAACTTGTAGCTTCATTTTCGGTTGTTTGAAAGTGGAATCAACTTGTAGTTTCATTCTTCACTCGTTTGAGCCTATAAACAACTTTTAGCTTATTGACTAGATTGAAGTTGGAAACAACTTGTAGCTTCATTCTAGACTCGTTTAAAGTTGAAAAGTGGAAAACAACTTGTAACTTCATACCAGACTCGTTTGAAGTTGAAAACAACTTGTAGCTTCATTTTCGGTTGTTTGAAAGTGGAATCAACTTGTAGTTTCATTCTTGACTCGTTTGAGCCTGTAAACAACTTGTAGCATAATTATTGACTAGATTGAAGTTGGAAACAACTTGTAGCTTCATTCTAGACTCGTTTAAAGTTGAAAAGTGGAAAAAACAACTTGTAACTTCATACCAGACTCGTTTGAAGTTGAAAATTACTTGTATCTTCATTTTAAGTTGTTTAAATTAAGAATCAACTTGTAGTTTCATTCTTGACTCGTTTGAGCCTGGAAACAACTTGTAGCTTCATTATTGACTCGATTGAAGTTGGAAACAACTTGTAGCTTCATTCCAGACTCTTTTGAAGTTGAAAACAACTTGTAGCTTCATTTTCGGTTGTTTGAAAGTGGAATCGACTTGTAGTTTCATTCTTCACTCGTTTGAGCCTATAAACAACTTGTAGCTTAATTATTGACTAGATTGAAGTTGGAAACAACTTGTAGCCTCATTCTAGACTCGTTTAAAGTTGAAAAGTGGAAAACAACTTGTAACTTCATACCAGACTCGTTTGAAGTTGAAAATTACTTGTATCTTCATTTTAAGTTGTTTAAATTAAGAATCAACTTGTAGTTTCATTCTTGACTCGTTTGAGCCTTGAAACAACTTGTAGCTTCATTATTGACTCGATTAAAGTTGGAAACAACTTGTAGCTTCATTCCAAACTCGTTTGAAGTTGAAAACAACTTGTAGCTTCATTTTCGGTTGTTTGAAAGTGGAATCAACTTGTAGTTTCATTCTTCACTCGTTTGAGCCTATAAACAACTTTTAGCTTATTGACTAGATTGAAGTTGGAAACAACTTGTAGCTTCATTCTAGACTCGTTTAAAGTTGAAAAGTGGAAAACAACTTGTAACTTCATACCAGACTCGTTTGAAGTTGAAAATTACTTGTATCTTCATTTTAAGTTGTTTAAATTAAGAATCAACTTGTAGTTTCATTATTGACTTGTTAGAGCCTGGAAACAACTTGTAGCTTCATTATTGACTCGATTGAAGTTGGAAAGAACTTGTAGCTTCATTCCCAGACTCGTTTAAAGTTGAAAACAACTTGTAGCTTCATTTTCGGTTGTTTGAAAGTGGAATCAACTTGTAGTTTCATTCTTGACTCGTTTGAGCCTGTAAACAACTTGTAGCATAATTATTGACTAGATTGAAGTTGGAAACAACTTGTAGCTTCATTCTAGACTCGTTTAAAGTTGAAAAGTGGAAAAAACAACTTGTAACTTCATACCAGACTCGTTTGAAGTTGAAAATTACTTGTATCTTCATTTTAAGTTGTTTAAATTAAGAATCAACTTGTAGTTTCATTCTTGACTCGTTTGAGCCAGGAAACAACTTGTAGCTTCATTATTGACTCGATTGAAGTTGGAAACAACTTGTAGCTTCATTCCAGACTCTTTTGAAGTTGAAAACAACTTGTAGCTTCATTTTCGGTTGTTTGAAAGTGGAATCAACTTGTAGTTTCATTCTTCACTCGTTTGAGCCTATAAACAACTTGTAGCTTAATTATTGACTAGATTGAAGTTGGAAACAACTTGTAGCCTCATTCTAGACTCGTTTAAAGTTGAAAAGTGGAAAACAACTTGTAACTTCATACCAGACTCGTTTGAAGTTGAAAATTACTTGTATCTTCATTTTAAGTTGTTTAAATTAAGAATCAACTTGTAGTTTCATTCTTGACTCGTTTGAGCCTTGAAACAACTTGTAGCTTCATTATTGACTCGATTAAAGTTGGAAACAACTTGTAGCTTCATTCCAAACTCGTTTGAAGTTGAAAACAACTTGTAGCTTCATTTTCGGTTGTTTGAAAGTGGAATCAACTTGTAGTTTCATTCTTCACTCGTTTGAGCCTATAAACAACTTTTAGCTTATTGACTAGATTGAAGTTGGAAACAACTTGTAGCTTCATTCTAGACTCGTTTAAAGTTGAAAAGTGGAAAACAACTTGTAACTTCATACCAGACTCGTTTGAAGTTGAAAATTACTTGTATCTTCATTTTAAGTTGTTTAAATTAAGAATCAACTTGTAGTTTCATTATTGACTTGTTAGAGCCTGGAAACAACTTGTAGCTTCATTATTGACTCGATTGAAGTTGGAAAGAACTTGTAGCTTCATTCCCAGACTCGTTTAAAGTTGAAAACAACTTGTAGCTTCATTTTCGGTTGTTTGAAAGTGGAATCAACTTGTAGTTTCATTCTTGACTCGTTTGAGCCTGTAAACAACTTGTAGCATAATTATTGACTAGATTGAAGTTGGAAACAACTTGTAGCTTCATTCTAGACTCGTTTAAAGTTGAAAAGTGGAAAAAACAACTTGTAACTTCATACCAGACTCGTTTGAAGTTGAAAATTACTTGTATCTTCATTTTAAGTTGTTTAAATTAAGAATCAACTTGTAGTTTCATTCTTGACTCGTTTGAGCCAGGAAACAACTTGTAGCTTCATTATTGACTCGATTGAAGTTGGAAACAACTTGTAGCTTCATTCCAGACTCTTTTGAAGTTGAAAACAACTTGTAGCTTCATTTTCGGTTGTTTGAAAGTGGAATCAACTTGTAGTTTCATTCTTCACTCGTTTGAGCCTATAAACAACTTGTAGCTTAATTATTGACTAGATTGAAGTTGGAAACAACTTGTAGCCTCATTCTAGACTCGTTTAAAGTTGAAAAGTGGAAAACAACTTGTAACTTCATACCAGACTCGTTTGAAGTTGAAAATTACTTGTATCTTCATTTTAAGTTGTTTAAATTAAGAATCAACTTGTAGTTTCATTCTTGACTCGTTTGAGCCTTGAAACAACTTGTAGCTTCATTATTGACTCGATTAAAGTTGGAAACAACTTGTAGCTTCATTCCAAACTCGTTTGAAGTTGAAAACAACTTGTAGCTTCATTTTCGGTTGTTTGAAAGTGGAATCAACTTGTAGTTTCATTCTTGACTCGTTTGAGCCTGTAAACAACTTGTAGCATAATTATTGACTAGATTGAAGTTGGAAACAACTTGTAGCTTCATTCTAGACTCGTTTAAAGTTGAAAAGTGGAAAAAACAACTTGTAACTTCATACCAGACTCGTTTGAAGTTGAAAATTACTTGTATCTTCATTTTAAGTTGTTTAAATTAAGAATCAACTTGTAGTTTCATTCTTGACTCGTTTGAGCCTGGAAACAACTTGTAGCTTCATTATTGACTCGATTGAAGTTGGAAACAACTTGTAGCTTCATTCCAGACTATTTTGAACTTGAAAACAACTTGTAGCTTCATTTTCGGTTGTTTGAAAGTGGAATCAACTTGTAGTTTCATTCTTCACTCGTTTGAGCCTATAAACAACTTGTAGCTTAATTATTGACTAGATTGAAGTTGGAAACAAGTTGTAGCCTCATTCTAGACTCGTTTAAAGTTGAAAAGTGGAAAACAACTTGTAACTTCATACCAGACTCATTTGAAGTTGAAAATTACTTGTATCTTCATTTTAAGTTGTTTAAATTAAGAATCAACTTGTAGTTTCATTCTTGACTCGTTTGAGCCTTGAAACAACTTGTAGCTTCATTATTGACTCGATTAAAGTTGGAAACAACTTGTAGCTTCATTCCAAACTCGTTTGAAGTTGAAAACAACTTGTAGCTTCATTTTCGGTTGTTTGAAAGTGGAATCAACTTGTAGTTTCATTCTTCACTCGTTTGAGCCTGTAAACAACTTGTAGCATAATTATTGACTAGATTGAAGTTGGAAACAACTTGTAGCTTCATTCTAGACTCGTTTAAAGTTGAAAAGTGGAAAACAACTTGTAACTTCATACCAGACTCGTTTGAAGTTGAAAATTACTTGTATCTTCATTTTAAGTTGTTTAAATTAAGAATCAACTTGTAGTTTCATTATTGACTTGTTAGAGCCTGGAAACAACTTGTAGCTTCATTATTGACTCGATTGAAGTTGGAAAGAACTTGTAGCTTCATTCCCAGACTCGTTTAAAGTTGAAAACAACTTGTAGCTTCATTTTCGGTTGTTTGAAAGTGGAATCAACTTGTAGTTTCATTCTTGACTCGTTTGAGCCTGTAAACAACTTGTAGCATAATTATTGACTAGATTGAAGTTGGAAACAACTTGTAGCTTCATTCTAGACTCGTTTAAAGTTGAAAAGTGGAAAAAACAACTTGTAACTTCATACCAGACTCGTTTGAAGTTGAAAATTACTTGTATCTTCATTTTAAGTTGTTTAAATTAAGAATCAACTTGTAGTTTCATTCTTGACTCGTTTGAGCCTGGAAACAACTTGTAGCTTCATTATTGACTCGATTGAAGTTGGAAACAACTTGTAGCTTCATTCCAGACTCTTTTGAAGTTGAAAACAACTTGTAGCTTCATTTTCGGTTGTTTGAAAGTGGAATCAACTTGTAGTTTCATTCTTCTCTCGTTTGAGCCTATAAACAACTTGTAGCTTAATTATTGACTAGATTGAAGTTGGAAACAACTTGTAGCCTCATTCGAGACTCGTTTAAAGTTGAAAAGTGGAAAACAACTTGTAACTTCATACCAGACTCGTTTGAAGTTGAAAATTACTTGTATCTTCATTTTAAGTTGTTTAAATTAAGAATCAACTTGTAGTTTCATTCTTGACTCGTTTGAGCCTTGAAACAACTTGTAGCTTCATTATTGACTCGATTAAAGTTGGAAACAACTTGTAGCTTCATTCCAAACTCGTTTGAAGTTGAAAACAACTTGTAGCTTCATTTTCGGTTGTTTGAAAGTGGAATCAACTTGTAGTTTCATTCTTGACTCGTTTGAGCCTGTAAACAACTTGTAGCATAATTATTGACTAGATTGAAGTTGGAAACAACTTGTAGCTTCATTCTAGACTCGTTTAAAGTTGAAAAGTGGAAAAAACAACTTGTAACTTCATACCAGACTCGTTTGAAGTTGAAAATTACTTGTATCTTCATTTTAAGTTGTTTAAATTAAGAATCAACTTGTAGTTTCATTCTTGACTCGTTTGAGCCTGGAAACAACTTGTAGCTTCATTATTGACTCGATTGAAGTTGGAAACAACTTGTAGCTTCATTCCAGACTATTTTGAAGTTGAAAACAACTTGTAGCTTCATTTTCGGTTGTTTGAAAGTGGAATCAACTTGTAGTTTCATTCTTCACTCGTTTGAGCCTATAAACAACTTGTAGCTTAATTATTGACTAGATTGAAGTTGGAAACAACTTGTAGCCTCATTCTAGACTCGTTTAAAGTTGAAAAGTGGAAAACAACTTGTAACTTCATACCAGACTCGTTTGAAGTTGAAAATTACTTGTATCTTCATTTTAAGTTGTTTAAATTAAGAATCAACTTGTAGTTTCATTCTTGACTCGTTTGAGCCTTGAAACAACTTGTAGCTTCATTATTGACTCGATTAAAGTTGGAAACAACTTGTAGCTTCATTCCAGACTCGTTTGAAGTTGAAAACAACTTGTAGCTTCATTTTCGGTTGTTTGAAAGTGGAATCAACTTGTAGTTTCATTCTTCACTCGTTTGAGCCTATAAACAACTTGTAGCTTAATTATTGACTAGATTGAAGTTGGAAACAACTTGTAGCTTCATTCTAGACTCGTTTAAAGTTGAAAAGTGGAAAACAACTTGTAACTTCATACCAGACTCGTTTGAAGTTGAAAATTACTTGTATCTTCATTTTAACTTGTTAAAATTAAGAATCAACTTGTAGTTTCATTATTGACTTGTTAGAGCCTGGAAACAACTTGTAGCTTCATTATTGACTCGATTGAAGTTGGAAAGAACTTGTAGCTTCATTCCCAGACTCGTTTAAAGTTGAAAACAACTTGTAGCTTCATTTTCGGTTGTTTGAAAGTGGAATCAACTTGTAGTTTCATTCTTGACTCGTTTGAGCCTCTAAACAACTTGTAGCATAATTATTGACTAGATTGAAGTTGGAAACAACTTGTAGCTTCATTCTAGACTCGTTTAAAGTTGAAAAGTGGAAAAAACAACTTGTAACTTCATACCAGACTCGTTTGAAGTTGAAAATTACTTGTATCTTCATTTTAAGTTGTTTAAATTAAGAATCAACTTGTAGTTTCATCCTTGACTCGTTTGAGCCTGGAAACAACTTGTAGCTTCATTATTGACTCGATTGAGGTTGGAAACAACTTGTAGCTTCATTCCAGACTCATTTGAAATTGAAAACAACTTGTAGCTTCATTTTCGGTTGTTTGAAAGTGGAATCAACTTGTAGTTTCATTCTTCACTCGTTTGAGCCTATAAACAACTTGTAGATTAATTATTGACTAGATTGAAGTTGGAAACAACTTGTAGCCTCATTCTAGACTCGTTTAAAGTTGAAAAGTGGAAAACAACTTGTAACTTCATACCAGACTCGCTTGAAGTTGAAAATTACTTGTATCTTCATTTTAAGTTGTTTAAATTAAGAATCAACTTGTAGTTTCATTATTGACTTGTTTGAGCCTGGAAACAACTTGTAGCTTCATTATTGACTCGATTGAAGTTGGAAAGAACTTGTAGCTTCATTCCAGACTCGTTTAAAGTTTAAAACAACTTGTAGTTTCATTTTCGGTTGTTTGAAAGTGGAATCAACTTGTAGTTGCATTCTTGACTCGTTTGAGCCTGTAAACAACTTGTAGCATAATTATTGACTAGATTGAAGTTGGAAACAACTTGTAGCTTCATTCTAGACTCGTTTAAAGTTGAAAAGTGGAAAAAACAACTTGTAACTTCATACCAGACTCGTTTGAAGTTGAAAATTACTTGTATCTTCATTTTAAGTTGTTTAAATTAAGAATCAACTTGTAGTTTCATTCTTGACTCGTTTGAGCCTGGAAACAACTTCTAGCTTCATTATTGACTCGATTGAAGTTGGAAACAACTTGTAGCTTCATTCCAGACTCGTTTAAAGATGAAAACAACTTGTAGCTTCATTTTCGGTTGTTTGAAAGTGGAATCAACTTGTGGTTTCATTCTTCACTCGTTTGAGCCTATAAACAACTTGTAGCTTAATTATTGACTAGATTGAAGTTGGAAACAACTTGAATCTTCATTCGAGACTCGTTTAAAGTTGAAAAGTGGAAAACAACTTGTAACTTCATACCAGACTCGTTTGAAGTTGAAAATTACTTGTATCTTCATTTTATGTTGTTTAAATTAAGAATCAACTTGTAGTTTCATCCTTGACTCGTTTGAGCCTTGAAACAACTTGTAGCTTCATTATTGACTCGATTAAAGTTGGAAACAACTTGTAGCTTCATTCCAGACTCGTTTGAAGTTGAAAACAACTTGTAGCTTCATTTTCGGTTGTTTGAAAGTGGAATCAACTTGTAGTTTCATTCTTCACTCGTTTGAGCCTATAAACAACTTGTAGCTTAATTATTGACTAGATTGAAGTTGGAAACAACTTGTAGCTTCATTCTAGACTCGTTTAAAGTTGAAAAGTGGAAAACAACTTGTAACTTCATACCAGACTCGTTTGAAGTTGAAAATTACTTGTATCTTCATTTTAAGTTGTTTAAATTAAGAATCAACTTGTAGTTTCATTATTGACTTGTTAGAGCCTGGAAACAACTTGTAGCTTCATTATTGACTCGATTGAAGTTGGAAAGAACTTGTAGCTTCATTCCCAGACTCGTTTAAAGTTGAAAACAACTTGTAGCTTCATTTTCGGTTGTTTGAAAGTGGAATCAACTTGTAGTTTCATTCTTGACTCGTTTGAGCCTGTAAACAACTTGTAGCATAATTATTGACTAGATTGAAGTTGGAAACAACTTGTAGCTTCATTCTAGACTCGTTTAAAGTTGAAAAGTGGAAAACAACTTGTAACTTCATACCAGACTCGTTTGAAGTTGAAAATTACTTGTATCTTCATTTTAAGTTGTTTAAATTAAGAATCAACTTGTAGTTTCATTATTGACTTGTTAGAGCCTGGAAACAACTTGTAGCTTCATTATTGACTCGATTGAAGTTGGAAAGAACTTGTAGCTTCATTCCCAGACTCGTTTAAAGTTGAAAACAACTTGTAGCTTCATTTTCGGTTGTTTGAAAGTGGAATCAACTTGTCGTTTCATTCTTGACTCGTTTGAGCCTGTAAACAACTTGTAGCATAATTATTGACTAGATTGAAGTTGGAAACAACTTGTAGCTTCATTCTAGACTCGTTTAAAGTTGAAAAGTGGAAAAGACAACTCGTAACTTCATACCAGACTCGTTTGAAGTTGAAAATTACTTGTATCTTCATTTTAAGTTGTTTAAATTAAGAATCAACTTGTAGTTTCATTCTTGACTCGTTTGAGCCTGGAAACAACTTGTAGCTTCATTATTGACTCGATTGAAGTTGGAAACAACTTGTAGCTTCATTCCAGACTCGTTTGAAGTTGAAAACAACTTGTAGCTTCATTTTCGGTTGTTTGAACCAATCAACTTGTGGTTTCATTCTTCACTCGTTTGAGCCTATAAACTACTTGTAGCTTAATTATTGACTAGATTGAAGTTGGAAACAACTTGAATCTTCATTCGAGACTCGTTTAAAGTTGAAAAGTGGAAAACAACTTGTAACTTCATACCAGACTCGTTTGAAGTTGAAAATTACTTGTATCTTCATTTTAAGTTGTTTAAATTAAGAATCAACTTGTAGTTTCATTCTTGACTCGTTTGAGCCTTGAAACAACTTGTAGCTTCATTATTGACTCGATTAAAGTTGGAAACAACTTGTAGCTTCATTCCAGACTCGTTTGAAGTTGAAAACAACTTGTAGCTTCATTTTCGGTTGTTTGAAAGTGGAATCAACTTGTAGTTTCATTCCTCACTCGTTTGAGCCTATAAACAACTTGTAGCTTAATTATTGACTAGATTGAAGTTGGAAACAACTTGTAGCTTCATTCTAGACTCGTTTAAAGTTGAAAAGTGGAAAACAACTTGTAACTTCATACCAGACTCGTTTGAAGTTGAAAATTACTTGTATCTTCATTTTAAGTTGTTTAAATTAAGAATCAACTTGTAGTTTCATCATTGACTTGTTAGAGCCTGGAAACAACTTGTAGCTTCATTATTGACTCGATTGAAGTTGGAAAGAACTTGTAGCTTCATTCCCAGACTCGTTTAAAGTTGAAAACAACTTGTAGCTTCATTTTCGGTTGTTTGAAAGTGGAATCAACTTGTAGTTTCATTCTTGACTCGTTTGAGCCTGTAAACAACTTGTAGCATAATTATTGACTAGATTGAAGTTGGAAACAACTTGTAGCTTCATTCTAGACTCGTTTAAAGTTGAAAAGTGGAAAAAACAACTTGTAACTTCATACCAGACTCGTTTGAAGTTGAAAATTACTTGTATCTTCATTTTAAGTTGTTTAAATTAAGAATCAACTTGTAGTTTCATCCTTGACTCGTTTGAGCCTGGAAACAACTTGTAGCTTCATTATTGACTCGATTGAAGTTGGAAACAACTTGTAGCTTCATTCCAGACTCGTTTGAAATTGAAAACAACTTGTAGCTTCATTTTCGGTTGTTTGAAAGTGGAATCAACTTGTAGTTTCATTCTTCACTCGTTTGAGCCTATAAACAACTTGTAGCTTAATTATTGACTAGATTGAAGTTGGAAACAACTTGAAGCTTCATTCTAGACTCGTTTAAAGTTGAAAAGTGGAAAACAACCTGTAACTTCATACTAGACTCGTTTGAAGTTGAAAATTACTTGTATCTTCATTTTAAGTTGTTTAAATTAAGAATCAACTTGTAGTTTCATTCTTGACTCGTTTGAGCCTTGAAACAGCTTGTAGCTTCATTATTGACTCGATTGAAGTTGGAAACAACTTGTAGCTTCATTCCAGACTCGTTTGAAGTTGAAAACAACTTGTAGCTTCATTTTCGGTTGTTTGAACGTGGAATCAACTTGTGGTTTCATTCTTCACTCGTTTGAGCCTTTAAACAACTTGTAGCTTAATTATTGACTAGATTGAAGTTGGAAACAACTTGTAGCTTCATTCTAGACTCGTTTAAAGTTGAAAAGTGGAAAACAACTTGTAACTTCATACCAGACTCGTTTGAAGTTGAGAATTACTTGTATATTCATTTTAAGTTGTTTAAATTAAGAATCAACTTGTAGTTTCATTATTGACTTGTTAGAGCCTGGAAACAACTTGTAGCTTCATTATTGACTCGATTGAAGTTGGAAAGAACTTGTAGCTTCATTCCCAGACTCGTTTAAAGTTGAAAACAACTTGTAGCTTCATTTTCGGTTGTTTGAAAGTGGAATCAACTTGTAGTTTCATTCTTGACTCGTTTGAGCCTGTAAACAACTTGTAGCATAATTATTGACTAGATTGAAGTTGGAAACAACTTGTAGCTTCATTCTAGACTCGTTTAAAGTTGAAAAGTGGAAAAAACAACTTGTAACTTCATACCAGACTCGTTTGAAGTTGAAAATTACTTGTATCTTCATTTTAAGTTGTTTAAATTAAGAATCAACTTGTAGTTTCATCCTTGACTCGTTTGAGCCTGGAAACAACTTGTAGCTTCATTATTGACTCGATTGAAGGTACAAGTTGTTTTCAACTTCAAACGAGTCTGGAATGAAGCTACAATTTGTTTTCGACTTTAAACGACTCTAGCATGGAGCTACAAGTTGTTTCCAACATAATTCGAGTCAATAATGAAGCTACAAGTTGTTTATAGGCTTGCAAGTCAAGAATGAAACTACAAGTTGATTCCAATTTTAAACAACCGAAAATGAAGCAACAAGTTGTTTTCAACTTCAAACGAGTCTGGAATGAAGCTACAAGTTGTTGCCAACTTCAATCTAGTCAATAATGAAGCTACAAGTTTTTTCCAGGCTCAAACGAGTCAAGAATGAAACTACAAGTTGATTCAAATTTTAAACAACCGAAAATGTAGCAACAAGTTGTTTTCAACTTCAAACGAGTCTGGAATGAAGCAACAACTTTTTTCCCACTTCAATGTAGTCAATAATGAAGCTACAAGTTGTTTGCGGGCTCAAACGAGTCAAGAATGAAACTACAAGTTGATTCCAATTTTAAACAACAGAAACTGAAGCTACAAGTTGTTTTCAACTTCAAACGAGTCTGGAATGAAGCTACAAGTTGTTTCCAACTTCAATCTAGTCAATAATGAAGCTACAAGTTTTTTCCAGGCTCAAACGAGTCAAGAATTAAACTACAAGTTGATTCCAATTTTAAACAACGGAAACTGAAGCTACAAGTTGTTTTATACTTCAAACGAGTCTGGAATGAAGGTACAAGTTGTTTCCAACTTCAACCTAGTCAATAATGAAGCTACAAGTTGTTTCCGGGCTCAAACAAGTCAAGAATGAAACTACAAGTTAATTCCTCGTCACTTTTATTGACGATTATTCTAGATATGGGTACGTTTATTTGTTGCGCCGTAAGTCTGAGTGCTTTGAGAAATTCAAAGAGTACAAAGCTAAAACGGAGAAGCGACATAATAAAAGTATCAAGTCACTACGATCTGATCGTGGTGGCGAATACTTGCTTGGGGAATTCAGGGAATATTTATCAGAGAATGGGATAGAATCCCAGTTGACTGCACCAGGCACACCCCAGCAGAACGGTGTAGCAAAGAGAAGGAACCGGACCCTTTTAGAGAGTGTTAGATCGATGATGAGTTATTCGGATTTACCCAAGTCCTTTTGGGGACATGCCTTAGAGACAGCAGCTTATCTTCTGAACTTAGTACCTTCTAAGTCGGTTCCTAAAACCCCTTTAGAATTGTGGACCGGGGACAAACCGAGTCTGAGACACATTCGGATATGGGGTTGTCCAGCACATGTGCTGCATAAGAACGCGACTAAGCTAGAATCTCGTACAGAAGTAAAGCTGTTTGTAGGCTACCCCATAGGAACAAAAGGTTATTTATTTTATAGTCCTAAGGATCGGGATGTCACTGTTAGCACCAATGCAAGATTCTTAGAGGTAGACTATATAATGAATCACAAACCCAAGAGTAGTATCGTTTTAGAGGAACTAGTGGGAGGGGCGAATAATGAACCTGTAGTACAAGTAGAACAACCACAGCAGACTGTGCAACCGGTCACTAATACCGCACCAGTTCCTCGTCGTAGTGGGAGGGTTGTTCGACAGCCCGACAGATTCATGTTTTTGGGAGAGTCTTCGGACTTGGTCTCTGGTGAACATGATGATGATCCCCGGACATACGAAGAGGCAATACAAGACAAAGATGCAAGTCTTTGGCAAAAGGCAATGGATTCTGAGATGGAATCAATGTATTCTAATCAGGTCTGGGAGCTCGTGGAACCACCCAAAGGTGTAAAACCTATTGGATGTAAGTGGGTCTACAAGAAAAAGAGGGGATCAGACAAAAAGGTGAAAGCCTGGAAAGCAAGACTTGTTGCGAAAGGGTATACTCAGAAAGAAGGTATCGATTATGAGGAAACCTTTTCGCCAGTAGTCATGCTTAAGTCAATCCGTATTCTTTTATCTATAGCAGCTCATCTCGATTATGAGATTTGGCAAATGGATGTCAAGACAGCTTTCCTTAATGGAAATCTTGAAGAAACCATCTATATGCAGTAACCAGAGGGATTCATTAAAGAAGGCCAAGAGCATCTTGTGTGTAAGCTAAAGAGGTCTATTTATGGACTTAAACAAGCTTCTAGGTATTGGAACATTCGCTTTGATCAGGCAGTCCAGTCGTATGGATTTGATCAATGTCCAAACGAAGCATGCGTGTATAAGAGATGTGAGGGAAATGCAGTGGTTTTTCTAGTGCTTTATGTTGATGACATTTTACTCATTGGAAACAATGTTAAGATGTTGTCTTCAATAAAGGCATGGTTGTTCAAACAATTTGAAATGAAGGACTTAGGTGAAGCAGCATACATCCTTGGGATCAAACTTATAAGGGATCGCAAGAAAAGGATGTTGGCTTTATCTCAGGAGCCCTACATAGATGACGTATTAGCTCGTTTTAACATGCAGGACTCCAAGAAGGGTAATTTACCCTTCAGACATGGAGTTACTCTATCAAAGAGGCAGTGTCCTTCGACACCTAAGGAGATAGAGAACATAAAGGCAGTTCCTTATGCTTCAGCATGTGGGAGCCTAATGTATGCAATGTTATGTACGAGGCCTGATATCTGCTTTGCCGTGGGCATGGTTAGCAGATACCAGTCAAACCCAGGACAGGAACATTGGAGTGCTGTAAAAGCAATACTCAAGTACCTGCAAAGGACTAAGGAGTATATGTTGGTTTACAAGTCCTCTGATTTATTGCCTCTGGAATATACCGATTCGGATTTCCAGACGGATAAGGATTAGAGAAAGTCCACCTCGGGATGTGTTTTTACATTGGGAGGTGGAGCCGTAATATGGAGGAGTGTGAATCAGAAATGCATCGCAGACTCAACCATGAAAGCCGAATATGTGGCAGCCTCTGAGGCAGCCAAAGAGGCTATATGGTTCTGAAACTTCCTGCTGGATTTGGATGTGGTTCCTAATCTGCCACAGCAAATCACGATTTATTGTGATAACACTGGTGCTGTGGCGAATACCAAGGAACCACGGGCCCACAAGGCAGCGAAACACATAGAGCGTAAGTATCACCTCACACGACAGTTCGTTAAGCGAGGAGATATCATTGTGGCTGACATAGCATCGAAGGATAACCGGGCAGATCCTTTCACGAAGAGCTTACCAGCTAAGGCTTTTCAGGAGCACGTGGAAGCGATAGGAGTCAGATACTTGGTCACATAGTTATTATAGTTGGTAGCGGATTGCTTGTAATAAACACTGATATACTCAAAGAATATATTGAGTATAAATGGGAGATTGTTAGGGTTATACTGAAATATTCGTTTGAAGTATATAACAATTATTTGAGAATCTTGAATGCATGTTTTCACATTGTCTGTATATTATATATTGTAGACAATCTAGTATCAAATGGGATATCAGAAGATTAGATTGTCGAGTTCCTTATATAATATAATAAAGGTTCACAGTCTAAATGGTGGTAGACAAACCATTGGAACGACTGAAGTATTATTTGGAAATAGTTTATCTTGACTATTGAATAATACTTATATACTTTGTGTATATTGAACGGGATCAAAATAGTAGAATAATTGTTTCTTTAATTCTGACAATAAAGAACTAAGATTCTATGATGTTATTAATGCTTAAGTTCTTAATCCGGATATAGTGATTGACACTTGTTGTAATGACTCGGATTTATCTGTAATTATTTATTAGTTGTTATTAATTTTCTAAAAGAGCTTGAATAAATTTTATATTTTATTCCAATTGTTGGATTTTCAAAAATAATTCTGTAAGTTATTGCAATTATGTGATTATTTGATTTAATTGTGTTACGTGTTAAATGTGCATTTTATTTGTTTATTTTCTGTCAGAGTGAGTAATTTAGAATTTTGATTTATATTATTATTTTGATAAATCAAAATTGTCTTTTGATTTCAAAATCAATATTTGTTTTTATTTGAGCCCAAAGATTTTATTCGATTTAAATTACCAACTATTCAATTTGGTATTTTATATTTTTGTTGGATTTAAAAATATTTGAGTTTGCAAATGATTATTTTAATCATCTGTAAATTAAAAATGATTAAGTTTTATTTGTGAAAATAGAGAAAAGACTTGATTTTAATATATTGTGTATTTGAGATTTATAGAATTGTTCTAAAATTTTATTTTTAAAATTAGGAATAAGTTTTGGGGCTCTTAAATTCTTTTATACTAAAAGAACTTTTTATTTAAGAAGTATGGTGTGTTTTGTTTTAATTATAATTAATTTTTGTTTTTGTTTTGTTAAACCAAAACACACAAGTAGTACACGGTACTGCAGTTGGGGATTAAAACACGCAGCTGCTATGACTTAGATAAAAACAGAGTACACAGATGACATATACGTACCAGAGGTCGGTGTTTTCTTAGAATTAGGGTTTTGTAATTTGGGGGAAAGAAATCGGAGAGATAATCGGCTCCTTCTTAGATATCTTTTTAGTAATTAAGCTGATTGCTACCTGAGTATATGCTTGTATGTGCTTGTGATTAAGATGAGTTGGGTGCGTGATGGTTATGGAGTTGCATCGGTGATGGAGGAGGCCGATTACAGAGGCGGTGCCTTTAGTTTTGGGGATTAGGGTTTCTAAATTTTTTTGATCTCAATCGATCCAGCAGCTGCTAAGGTGAGAATCGATTGCCTTCGTATGTGTGTAAATATATGATTGTTGTGTGTGTTGCTCGTTGTTGAGAAAACAGAGGTGGGGGGTTTTCGTAGTGTTTGGGTTCGGTCTCGTGGCCGGAGATGTGGCCAGAGACAGGGCTGTCATAGTGGTGATGTGTTGGGTGGAAGCTGTCGGTGAGGGTGGGTTTGGAAGCCGGCGGCGGCGGGCGTTTTATCGCCGGAGGGGGAGTTACAGTGGGTCGAGAAAATAGATGGGTGGCTATGGCATGGAGAAAGTAAAGGCTGTAGGTGGGTGGTGGTGTTTCCAGGGACTGGTGGTGTTGCACAGGTGACGATGTGGCCAGGTTTTCATGCCAGAGAAAGGTTGTGCAGGCGGTACCAGCCACGTTTGTGGACAAAGGGGGGGCTGAGCAGCTGTTGTATGACATCGTTGGTGGTTAGATATCGTTGTTGGGGTTCAATTGAAGGTTGAAAATAGTTGATGGAGATGATAAAAAGTTAAGCAGAAAGATATATTGGGGCTGTACGAAAGGGGGGGAAGGTAGATAGTGCGTTTGGGTTATATACGTAGAATTATAGTGGTGGCTTATGAATTGCAGAAAAGAGAGATTAATGAAAAAGGTGAGCGACAGAGAAAACATATTGGTGGCCAGTAATGAAGGTGATGCCGATGGGTGTTTGAAGGAGATTTAGGTTGGGATTTATGGTGATATTGGTTGTAGGCTGTTGAGTGATAGCTAGAAAAGGAATGAACCAACAGTTCAAGGTGGAACAAAGGATGATGTACTGTAATTAAGTGATGGTATAATTGAAGATTTGTGATGGGCTGGAGCTGTGGCTTGATAGATATAGTAAAATAAAAGTTTAGGCACTGCAGGTGGTGATTTTGGCGAGTGAAGCTTTTTCGGAGACTAGAATGGAATAAACAATTGATTGATTTTATTATTAAATCATTATTATTATTATTAATATTATTATTATTATTATCAATTTTTTTGATAATAATATTGATTATTAATAATTATAATAATATTAATAATCGATCATCGATTAATTTAGATTTCATTTTTATTTCGATCATTCCCATGAATTGCGAAAAGGTTGTTCTTGAGTTCGAGTTATTCAAATTGTTAATTATAGCTAAAACTTGGTATTGTGATTTATAAAAGCTGTATGCGTTATAAATTGATGATATTGAATAGGTGCGATGTTTTAGGACGTGCATCTAGAGTTATATTCCAATAGTTGGATTATAATTGGAGTTCTAAATTGTATTATTATAATACATGTTTATTGTCGGAACTTATTTCTGGACTTTATTTGTTTCGATCTGGCGACAAATATTTATATTATTTGGACAGGGATTGTTGTGTTATTCATTTGAGGTTTGCTCAATTCTAAAATACATGATGTCCAAATTATCTTATATATTAATTTAGTTTGATGAGATTCCGAGTTGATTTGAGATGTGACTGAATTACAACTGGATTTATAATTCACATTTGTCTTTGATTATATATTGAATTGGATTATATACAGGGGTATATTGTCGACGTGTTAGTTGGTTGTATATGATCAGACCTGAGATTATATACAGATATCATTGGATTATATATTAATATAATTATTATTAAAGCATGTAACTTATCTGATACGTGCTGGTGTGGCTACCTGTTTGATTGTTTGACACTATGTGTATATATTATTTGTATAAAATATATTTATATGATGAAGGGTAGTAATATAATTTCGATACTGCGAATAGACGACTTTCTGGATTACTCTCGACTGAAATATTATATTGCTTTAATATATAGTCTCTTGAGACGCGTGCATCAACGATTGTCAGAAGCAAGCAAATAACGTGGCAAGGCAAGTCAGAAATATTTTGATAAGGTGATATTGTGCCGTAAGATAGTCCAATAGAGTATAGTGATTTCAGAATTAGCAGAGTTGAGGCCAATCTAGAACCTCGAGTAGCGTGGCTATGTTGTCACTTATGTTTCTATCAGAGGCAAGTATTCCTATTCTTCTCTTTTATTTAAAGAGCAAGTATTTCAACTCCATTTTATAAAGCAAGTTTTCTATTATGACTTGTATTTCCTGCAAGCATGACTATCTGTTCCTGATATATTTAAAAGTGCAATTACTTTATCTTTATCTTGTGAATTAAGATATCAAATATCTTTAGTTTGATACTTTTTACTGTTATATGAACAGTGACTACTTTATTTGAAAAGTATTCTGATTATTTTAATCAGTTTTCTGGAAATTATTGTCTGAGTTCTTTTACAGTTTGAAAACTATTGTTGACTCTGTAGTAGTATCATTTCGATATTACAATATATGCCTGGTCCTCTATCCCAGACTTAAACCATGGATTTTAAATAACGAAAACATCTTGTTGAATTCTTTGGAACCTCATTACGGTGGATTTTAAAATGATACTCAGACTTTGATAAATTTGATTTTGACAGTATTTTGAGATTGAAAACGAAAGAGTTTTCAGAAAGGTTTTGAAAGAGATGATTGTATGGAATAAAGGACTGATTATTGTCCAGCCATGTAGACCAGCAAAAATGTTTTGTTTTGATTGGATGAATGCGTAAGAGGCCGTGACAGCGGTCCAGTGAGGGCTATATACGTATTATATGAAATATTATAATACCTCTGCCAAAGGCCAATGTGTTGCCTTGTATTTGGTACCTATCGTAACGGATATACTTCTACGAAGTATGATCCAGTGCTATCACATGGTCTGATCAGTTGTGATAGTGCACCCGTCATTTGTGGATTCCAATCCAAAAACTGGTCAATTATTGTTTAAGCTTTTAAGAGCTTATATTTACTGTCAAATTTATCTTATGAATTTTCAAGCATATTGATTTATATGTTTGATAAACTTTTGAGTTACAACTGTTAGATTTACTTCAAAAGTTTGCTTTATTTCAAATACTCTGATTTAATTCAAAAGAAATTATATCTTGTGGCTCTTGCCTTTCGCACTATCATGCTGAGCATTTTCGCTCACCCTTGCTATTATTTCTAACCCTTTCAGCTAGGGATTAAGATGATCACCGGTGTAAGCTGTGCGTAAGATTGCTGCTAGGCGAGAATGCCAGAGAGATGTCTGTGAAACCAGTTATGGTTAGAATTGTTTAATACAGTTCAGTTGTGAATAGATTTATTTATTGGTTATCAGTTATTCTTCTTATCAAGGTTTAATTGATAATGTAGTTTTAGTTGTAATAAGACTTGAGGTTTTGGTTTCTGATTTTAATGCTGTAACCTATTAGCGATCCTGTTTTTAGGGGGTCAAAGTGATTTTCTTTTAAATCTCTTTTAAAATTTCCAGATTTTCAATTATCTGTTTACCTGCTTCCGCAAAATACAGGTTTTTAAATGATTTTGTTTTAGTGGCACCAAATCCAGACCCCCGGATTTTGGGGATGTCACACTTGTATTTAATGCACATGCCTTGACTCATAAGTTAAGTAATTTATTTTAAATTACGAATTTATGTATTGGGCAATGACATTATATACAGAGTGGGATATTGACTATAGAAGGAAACCGTGTCCGAAAAACATATTCGGGTGATGATGTCCTCTTGAAAGCTCATAAAGATAATTATGCTTTAGTCCTGCAGGCAGATTTGTTCTTGCATAATTATAAGGTTGAGTGGATGATCAAGGATAAAAGATATTGATTAAATTAATTGTCAGAAATTAATTTAATTAATGGACATGCGATATCTTAAACATGGGGAATTTATAAGCAATTAATATGGGAGCCGAACTAAATAATTAATTTACGGAATTAGGAAAGGTAGTGCAAATATTAATTCTTTAGTGGATTGAATTAATATTTAATCACATTGGGCCTGGCCCGGAATGTCATTAGAAGGCCTGACCTAATGGTCCATGATCCCTACTATAGCCTATATATATTCTCGTTCTCCTAAAGCTGAAAGACACACCAAAACGAATTCATCCTAGAGTTTGAGAGAGGCAGACGTTTTTCTCAAGGAGACAGCTAGGGTTTTGCGTTTTCAGAGCTTTAAGGAGAGGCACACCTTGGGAGATCGAAGGCCACACTTCGTCCAAGGAGAATCAAGGAATACAGTAGAAGACGTGGATTTGAATCGCTTGCGCCGTAGCGATTAAGGTTAATATTCTGTTCGAACTTTCAATTACTATCATAAAACGCCGGGCCAAGGTCCGATTGTTCCTATAGTTTTCACCTTCAAACGAGTCTGGAATGAAGCTACAAGTTGTTTCCCACTTCAACCTAGTCAATAATGAAGCTACAAGTTGTTTAAGGGCTCAAACAAGTCGAGAATAAAACTACAAGTTGATTCCAATTTCAAACAACCGAATATGAAGCTAAAAGTTATTTTTAACTTCAAACGAGTCTGGAATGAAGCTACAGGTTTCCCACTTTTCAAATTTAAACGAATCTAGAATGAAGATACAAGTTGTTTCCAATTTCAATCGAGTCAATAATGAAGCTACAAGTTGCTTACAGGCTCAAACGAGTCAAGAATGAAACTACAAGTTGATTCTAATTTTAAACAACCGAAAATGAAGTGACGAGTTGTTTTCAACTTCAAACGAGTCTGGAATGAAGATACAACTTGTTTCCCACTTCAATCTAGTCAATAATGAAGTTACAAGTTGTTTCCGGGCATAAACGAGTGAAGAATGAAACTACAAGATGATTCCAATTTTAAACAACCGAAACTGAAGGTACAAGTTGTTTTCAACTTCAAACGAGTCTAGAATGAAGCTACAATTTGTTTTCAACTTTAAACGACTCTAGAATGAAGCTACAAGTTGTTTCCAACTTCAATCGAGTCAATAATGAAGCTACAAGTTGTTTATAGGCTCAAATCAAGAATGAAACTACTAGTTGATTCCAATTTTAAGCAACCGAAAATGAAGCAACAAGTTGTTTTCAACTTCAAACGAGTCTGGAATGAAGCTACAAGTTGTTTCCAACTTCAATCGAGTCAATAATGAAGCTACAAGTTGTTTATAGGCTCAAATCAAGAATGAAACTACTAGTTGATTCCAAATTTAAACAACCGAAACTGAAGGTACAAGTTGTTTTCAACTTCAAACGAGTCTAAAATGAAGCTACAATTTGTTTTCAACTTTAAACGACTCTAGAATGAAGCTACAAGTTGTTTCCAACTTCAATCGAGTCAATAATGAAGCTACAAGTTGTTTATAGGCTCAAATCAAGAATGAAACTACTAGTTGATTCCAATTTTAAACAACCGAAAATGAAGCAACAAGTTGTTTTCAACTTCAAACGAGTCTGGAATGAAGCTACAAGTTGTTTCCAACTTCAATCGAGTCAATAATGAAGCTACAAGTTGTTTATAGGCTCAAATCAAGAATGAAACTACTAGTTGATTCCAAATTTAAACAACCGAAACTGAAGGTACAAGTTGTTTTCAACTTCAAACGAGTCTGGAATGAAGCTACAATTTGTTTTCAACTTTAAACGACTCTAGAATGAAGCTACAAGTTGTTTCCAACTTCAATCAAGTCAATAATGAAGCTACAAGTTGCTTATAGGCTCAAATCAAGAATGAAACTACTAGTTGATTCCAATTTTAAACAACCGAAAATGAAGCAACAAGTTGTTTTCAACTTCAAACGAGTCTGGAATGAAGCAACAACTTGTTTCCCACTTCAATCTAGTGAATAATGAAGCTACAAGTTGTTTGCGGGCTCAAACGAGTCAAGAATGAAACTACAAGTTGATTCCAATTTTAAACAACCGAAACTGAAGTTACAAGTTGTTTTCAACTTCAAACGAGTCTGGAATGAAGGTACAAGTTATTTCCAACTTCAACCAAGCCAATAATGAAGCTACAAGTTGTTTCCGGGCTCAAACAAGTCAACAATGAAACTACAAGTTGATTCCAATTTCAAACAACCGAAAATGAAGCTACAAGTTGTTTTAAACTTTAAACGAGTTCTGAATGAAGGTACAAGTTGTTTCCAACTTTAACCTAGTCAATAATGAAGCTACAAGTTATTTCCGGGCTCAAACAAGTCAAGAATGAAACTACAAATTGATTCCAATTTTAAGCAATCGAAACTGAAGGTACAAGTTGTTTTCAACTTCAAACGAGTCTGGAATAAAGCTACAATTTGTTTTCGACTTTAAACGACTCTAGAATGGAGCTACAAGTTGTTTCCAACTTAATTCGAGTCAATAATGAAGCTACAAGTTGTTTATAGGCTTGCAAGTCAAGAATAAAACTACAAGTTGATTCCAATTTTAAACAACCGAAAATGAAGCAGCAAGTTGTTTTCAACTTCAAACGAGTCTGGAATGAAGCTACAAGTTGTTTCGAACTTCAATCTAGTCAATAATGAAGCTACAATTTTTTTCCAGGCACAAACGAGTCAAGAATGAAACTACAAGTTGATTCTAATTTTAAACAACCGAATATGAAGCAACAAGTTGTTTTCAACTTCAAACGAGTCTGGAATGAAACAACAACTTGTTTCCCACTTCAATCTAGTCAATAATGAAGCTACAAGTTGTTTGCGGGCTCAAACGAGTCAAGAATGAAACAACAAGTTGATTCCAATTTTAAACAACCGAAACTGAAGCTACAAGTTGTTTTCAACTTCAAACGAGTCTGGAATGAAGGTACAAGTTGTTTCCAACTTCAACCTAGTCAATAATGAAGCTACAAGTTGTTTCCGGGCTCAAACTAGTCAAGAATGAAACTACAAGTTGATTCCAATTTCAAACAACCGAAAATGAAGCTACAAGTTGTTTTCGACTTGAAACGAGTCTGGAATGAAGGTACAAGTTGTTTCCAACTTCAACCTAGTCAATAATGAAGCTACAAGTTGTTTCCGGGCTCAAACAAGTCAAGAATGAAACTACAAATTGATTCCAATTTTAAACAATCGAAACTGAAGGTACAAGTTGTTTTCAACTTCAAACGAGTCTGGAATGAAGCTACAATTTGTTTTCGACTTTAAAAAACTTTAGAATGGAGCTACAAGTTGTTTCCAACTTAATTCGAGTCAATAATGAAGCTACAAGTTGTTTATAGGCTTGCAAGTCAAGAATTAAACTACAAGTTGATTCCAATTTTAAACAACCAAAAATGAAGCAACAAGTTGTTTTCAACTTCAAACGAGTCTGGAATGAAGCTACAAGTTGTTTACAACTTCAATCTAGTCAATAATGAAGCTACAAGTTTTTTCCAGGCTCAAACGAGTCAAGAATGAAACTACAAGTTGATTCCAATTTTAAACAACCGAAAATGTAGCAACAAGTTGTTTTCAACTTCAAACGAGTCTGGAATGAAGCAACAACTTTTCTCCCACTTCAATCTAGTCAATAATGAAGCTACAAGTTGTTTGCGGGCTCAAACGAGTCAAGAATGAAACTACAAGTTGATTCCAATTTTAAACAACCGAAACTGAAGCTACAAGTTGTTTTCAACTTCAAACGAGTCTGGAATCAAGCTACAAGTGGTTTCCAACTTCAATCTAGTCAATAATGAAGCTACAAGTTTTTTCCAGGCTCAAACGAGTCAAGAATGAAACTACAAGTCGATTCTAATTTTAAACAACCAGAAATGAAGCAACAAGTTGTTTTCAACTTCAAACGAGTCTGGAATGAAGCAACAACTTGTTTCCCACTTCAATCTAGTCAATAATGAAGCTACAAGTTGTTTGCGGGCTCAAACGAGTCAAGAATGAAACTACAAGTTGATTCCAATTTTAAACAACCGAAACTGAAGCTACAAGTTGTTTTCAACTTCAAACGAGTCTGGAATGAAGTTACAAGTTGTTTCCAACTTCAACCTAGTCAATAATGAAGCTACAAGTTGTTTCCGGGCTCAAACAAGTCAAGAATGAAACTACAAGTTGATTCCAATTTCAAACAACCGAAAATGAAGCTACAAGTTGTTTTCAACTTTAAACGAGTCTGGAATGAAGGTACAAGTTGTTTCCAACTTCAACCTAGTCAATAATGAAGCTACAAGTTGTTTCCGGGCTCAAACAAGTCAAGAATGAAACTACAAATTGATTCCAATTTTAAACAATCGAAACCGAAGGTACAAGTTGTTTTGAACTTCAAACGAGTCTGGAATGAAGCTACAATTTGTTTTCAACTTTAAACGACTCTAGAATGGAGCTACAAGTTGTTTCCAACTTAATTCGAGTCAATAATGAAGCTACAAGTTGTTTATAGGCTTGCAAGTCAAGAATAAAACTACAAGTTGATTCCAATTTTAAACAACCGAAAATGACGCAACAAGTTGTTTTCAACTTCAAACGAGTCTGGAATGAAGCTACAAGTTGTTTCCAACTTCAATCTAGTCAATAATGAAGCTACAAGTTTTTTCCAGGCTCAAACGAGTCAAGAATGAAACTACAAGTTGATTCTAATTTTAAACAACCGAAAATGAAGCTACAAGTTGTTTTTAACTTCAAACGAGTCTGGAATGAAGCTACAAGTTTCCCACTTTTCAACTTTGAACGAGTCTAGAATGTAGATATAAAATTGTTTCCAATTTCAATCGAGTCAATAATGAAGCTACAAGTTGCTTACAGGCTCAAACGAGTCAAGAATGAAACTACAAGTTGATTCCAATTTTAAACAAACGAAAATGAAGTGACGAGTTGTTTTAAACTTCAAACGAGTCTGGAATGAAGCTACAACTTGTTTCCCACTTTAATCCAGTCAATAATGAAGCTACAAGTTGTTTCCGGGCTCAAACGAGTCAAGAATGAAACTACAAGATGATTCCAATTTTAAACAACCGAAACTGAAGGTACAAGTTGTTTTCAACTTCAAACGAGTCTAGAATGAAGCTACAATTTGTTTTCAACTTTAAACGACTCTAGAATGAAGCTACAAGTTGTTTCCAACTTCAATCGAGTCAATAATGAAGCTACAAGTTGTTTATAGGCTCAAATCAAGAATGAAGCTACTAGTTGATTCCAATTTTAAACAACCGAAAATGAAGCAACAAGTTGTTTTCAACTTCAAACGAGTCTGGAATGAAGCTACAAGTTGTTTCCAACTTCAATCTAGTCAATAATGAAGCTACAAGTTTTTTCCAGGCTCAAACGAGTCAAGAATGAAACTACAAGTTGATTCTAATTTTAAACAACCGAAAATGAAGCAACAATTTGTTTTTAACTTCAAACGAGTCTGGAATGAAGCAACAACTTGTTTCCCACTTCAATCTAGTCAATAATGAAGCTACAAGTTATTTGCGGGCTCAAACGAGTCAAGAATGAAACTACAAGTTGATTCCAATTTTAAACAACCGAAATTGAAGTTACAAGTTGTTTTTAACTTCAAACGAGTCTGGAATGAAGGTACAAGTTGTTTCCAACTTCAACCTAGTCAATAATGAAGCTACAAGTTGTTTCCGGGCTCAAACAAGTCAAGAATGAAACTACAAGTTGATTCCAATTTCAAACAACCGAAAATGAAGCTACAAGTTGTTTTCAACTTTAAACGAGTCTGGAATGAAGGTACAAGTTGTTTCCAACTTCAACCTAGTCAATAATGAAGGTACAAGTTGTTTCCGGGCTCAAACAAGTCAAGAATGAAACTACAAATTGATTCCAATTTTAAACAATCGAAACTGAAGGTACAAGTTGTTTTCAACTTCAAACGAGTCTGGAATGAAGCTACAATTTGTTTTCGACTTTAAATGACTCTAGAATGGAGCTACAAGTTGTTTCCAACTTAATTCGAGTCAATAATGAAGCTACAAGTTGTTTATAGGCTTGCAAGTCAAGAATAAAACTACAAGTTGATTCCAATTTTAAACAACCGGAAATGAAGCAACAAGTTGTTTTCAACTTCAAACGAGTCTGGAATGAAGCTACAAGTTGTTTCCAACTTCAATCTAGTCAATAATGGAGCTACAAGTTTTTTCCAGGCTCAAACGAGTCAAGAATGAAACTACAAGTCGATTCTAATTTTAAACAACCAGAAATGAAGCAACAAGTTGTTTTCAACTTCAAACGAGTCTGGAATGAAGCAACAACTTGTTTCCCACTTCAATCTAGTCAATAATGAAGCTACAAGTTGTTTGCGGGCTCAAACGAGTCAAGAATGAAACTACAAGTTGATTTCAATTTTAAACAACCGAAACTGAAGCTACAAGTTGTTTTCAACTTCAAACGAGTCTGGAATGAAGTTACAAGTTGTTTCCAACTTCAACCTAGTCAATAATGAAGCTACAAGTTGTTTCCGGGCTCAAACAAGTCAAGAATGAAACTACAAGTTGATTCCAATTTCAAACAACCGAAAATGAAGCTACAAGTTGTTTTCAACTTTAAACGAGTCTGGAATGAAGGTACAAGTTGTTTCCAACTTCAACCTAGTCAATAATGAAGCTACAAGTTGTTTCCGGGCTCAAACAAGTCAAGAATGAAACTACAAATTGATTCCAATTTTAAACAATCGAAACTGAAGGTACAAGTTGTTTTCAACTTCAAACGAGTCTGGAATGAAGCTACAATTTGTTTTCGACTTTAAACGACTCTAGAATGGAGCTACAAGTTGTTTCCAACTTAATTCGAGTCAATAATGAAGCTACAAGTTGTTTATAGGCTTGCAAGTCAAGAATAAAACTACAAGTTGATTCCAATTTTAAACAACCGAAAATGAAGCAACAAGTTGTTTTCAACTTCAAACGAGTCTGGAATGAAGCTACAAGTTGTTTCCAACTTCAATCTAGTCAATAATGAAGCTACAAGTTTTTTCCAGGCTCAAACGAGTCAAGAATGAAACTATAAGTTGATTCTAATTTTAAACAACCAAAAATGAAGCAACAAGTTGTTTTCAACTTCAAACGAGTCTGGAATGAAGCAACAACTTGTTTCCCACTTCAATCTAGTCAATAATGAATCTACAAGTTGTTTACGGGCTCAAACGAGTCAAGAATGAAACTACAAGTTGATTCCAATTTTAAACAACCAAAACTGAAGGTACAAGCCGTTTTCAACTTCGAACGAGTCTGGAATGAAGCTACAAGTTGTTTCCAACTTCAATCTAGTCAATAATGAAGTTACAAGTTTTTTCTGGGATTAAATGAGTCAAGAATGAAATTACAAGTTGACTGCAATTTCAAACAACCAAAAATGAAGCAACAAGTTGTTTTCAACTTCAAACGAGTCTAGAATGAAGGTACAAGTTGTTTCTAACTTCAACCGAGTCAACAATGATGCTACAAGTTGTTTTCGGGCTCAAACATGTCAAGAATGAAACTACAAATTGATTCCAATTTTAAACAATCGAAACTGAAGATACAAGTTGTTTTCAACTTCAAACGAGTCTGGAATGAAGCTACAATTTGTTTTCGACTTTACACGACTCTAGAATGGAGCTACAAGTTGTTTCCAACTTAATTCGAGTCAATAATGAAGCTACAAGTTGTTTATAGGCTTGCAAGTCAAGAATAAAACTACAAGTTGATTCCAATTTTAAACAACCGAAAATAAACCAACAAGTTGTTTTCAAGTTCAAACGAGTCTGGAATGAAGCTACTAGTTGTATCCCACTTCAATCTAGTCAATAATGAAGTTACAAGTTTTTTCTGGGATTAAATGAGTCAAGAATGAAATTACAAGTTGATTGCAATTTCAAACAACCAAAAATGAAGCAACAAGTTGTTTTCAACTTCAAACGAGTCTAGAATGAAGGTACAAGTTGTTTCTAACTTCAACCGAGTCAACAATGATGCTACAAGTTGTTTTCGGGCTCAAACATGTCAAGAATGAAACTACAAATTGATTCCAATTTTAAACAATCGAAACTGAAGATACAAGTTGTTTTCAACTTCAAACGAGTCTGGAATGAAGCTACAATTTGTTTTCGACTTTACACGACTCTAGAATGGAGCTACAAGTTGTTTCCAACTTAATTCGAGTCAATAATGAAGCTACAAGTTGTTTATAGGCTTGCAAGTCAAGAATAAAACTACAAGTTGATTCCAATTTTAAACAACCGAAAATAAACCAACAACTTGTTTTCAAGTTCAAACGAGTCTGGAATGAAGCTACTAGTTGTATCCCACTTCAATCCAGTCAATAATGAAGCTACAAGTTGTTTATAGGCTCAAACAAGTCAAGAATAAAACTACAAGTTGATTCCAATTTTAAACAACCGAAAATGAAGCAACAAGTTGTTTTCAACTTCAAACGAGTCTGGAATGAAGCTACAAGTTGTTTCCAACTTCAATCTAGTCAATAATGAAGCTACAAGTTTTTTCCAGGCTCAAACGAGTCAAGAATGAAACTATAAGTTGATTCTAATTTTAAACAACCAAAAATGAAGCAACAAGTTGTTTTCAACTTCAAACGAGTCTGGAATGAAGCAACAACTTGTTTCCCACTTCAATCTAGTCAATAATGAATCTACAAGTTGTTTACGGGCTCAAACGAGTCAAGAATGAAACTACAAGTTGATTCCAATTTTAAACAACCGAAACTGAAGGTACAAGCCGTTTTCAACTTCAAACGAGTCTGGAATGAAGCTACAAGTTGTTTCCAACTTCAATCTAGTCAATAATGAAGTTACAAGTTTTTTCTGGGATTAAATGAGTCAAGAATGAAATTACAAGTTGATTGCAATTTCAAACAACCAAAAATGAAGCAACAAGTTGTTTTCAACTTCAAACGAGTCTAGAATGAAGGTACAAGTTGTTTCTAACTTCAACCGAGTCAACAATGATGCTACAAGTTGTTTTCGGGCTCAAACATGTCAAGAATGAAACTACAAATTGATTCCAATTTTAAACAATCGAAACTGAAAATACAAGTTGTTTTCAACTTCAAACGAGTCTGGAATGAAGCTACAATTTGTTTTCGACTTTACACGACTCTAGAATGGAGCTACAAGTTGTTTCCAACTTAATTCGAGTCAATAATGAAGCTACAAGTTGTTTATAGGCTTGCAAGTCAAGAATAAAACTACAAGTTGATTCCAATTTTAAACAACCGAAAATAAACCAACAAGTTGTTTTCAAGTTCAAACGAGTCTGGAATGAAGCTACTAGTTGTATCCCACTTCAATCCAGTCAATAATGAAGCTACAAGTTGTTTATAGGCTCAAACAAGTCAAGAATAAAACTACAAGTTGATTCCAATTTTAAACAACCGAAACTGAAGGTACAAGTTGTTTTCAACTTCAAACGAGTCTGGAATGAAGCTACAATTTGTTTTGAACTTTAGACGACTCTAGAATGAAGCTACAAGTTGTTTCCAACTTCATTCGACTCAATAATGAAGCTGAAGGTACAAGTTGTTCTCAACTTCAAACGAGTCTGGAATGAAGCTACAATTTGTTTTCAACTTTAGACGACTCTAGAACGAATCTACAAGTTGTTTCCAACTTCATTCGACTCAATAATGAAGCTACAAGTTGTTTATAGGCTCAAACAAGTCAAGAATAAAACTACCAGTTGATTCCAATTTTAAACAACCGAAACTGAAGGTACAAGTTGTTTTCAACTTCAAACGAGTTTGGAATTAAGCTACAATTTGTTTTCCACTTTAGACGACTCTAGAATGAAGCTACAAGTTGTTTCCAACTTCATTCGACTCAATAATGAAGCTACAAGTTGTTTATAGGCTCAAACAAGTCAAGAATAAAACTACAAGTTCATTCCAATTTTAAACAAACGAAAATGAAGCAACAAGTTGTTTTCAAATTCAAACGAGTCTAGAATGAAGCTACAAGGTGTTTCCCACTTCAATCTAGTCAATAATGAAGCTACAAGTTGTTTATAAGCTCAAACAAGTCAAGAATAAAACTACAAGTTGATTCCAATTTCAAACAACAGAAAATGAAGCTACAAGTTATTTTCAATTTCAAACGAGTCTGGAATGAAGCTACAAGTTGTTTCCAACTTCAATCTAGTCAATAATGAAGCAACAAGTTTTTTCCGGTCTCAAACGAGTCAAGAATGAAACTACAAGTTGATTCCAATTTTAAACAACCGAAAATGAAGCAACAAGTTGTTTTCAACTTCAAACGAGTCTGGAATGAGGCTACAAGTTGTTTCCCACTTCAATCCAGTCAATAATGAAGCTACAAGTTGTTTCCGGGCTCAAACGAGTCAAGAATACAAGTTGATTCCAATTTTAAACAACCGAAACTGAAGCTACAAGTTGTTTTCAACTTCAAACGAGTCTGGAATGAAGCTAAAAGTTGTTTCTAACTTCAATCTAGTCAATAATGAAGCTACAAGTTTTTTCCAGGCTCAAACGAGTCAAGAATGAAACTATAAGTTGATTCTAATTTTAAACAACCAAAAATGAAGCAACAAGTTGTTTTCAACTTCAAACGAGTCTAGAATGAAGCAACAACTTGTTTCCCACTTCAATCTAGTCAATAATGAATCTACAAGTTGTTTACGGGCTCAAACGAGTCAAGAATGAAACTACAAGTTGATTCCAATTTTAAAAAACCGAAACTGAAGGTACAAGCCGTTTTCAACTTCAAACGAGTCTGGAATGAAGCTACAAGTTGTTTCCAACTTCAATCTAGTCAATAATGAAGTTACAAGTTTTTTCTGGGATTAAATTAGTCAAGAATGAAATTACAAGTTGATTGCAATTTCAAAGAACCAAAAATGAAGCAACAAGTTGTTTTCAACTTCAAACGAGTCTAGAATGAAGGTACAAGTTGTTTCTAACTTCAACCGAGTCAACAATGATGTTACAAGTTGTTTTCAGGCTCAAACATGTCAAGAATGAAACTACAAATTGATTCCAATTTTAAACAATCGTAACTGAAGATACAAGTTGTTTTCAACTTCAAACGAGTCTGGAATGAAGCTACAATTTGTATTCGACTTTACACGACTCTAGAATGGAGCTACAAGTTGTTTCCAACTTAATTCGAGTCAATAATGAAGCTACAAGTTGTTTATAGGCTTGCAAGTCAAGAATAAAACTACAAGTTGATTCCAATTTTAAACAACCGAAAATAAACCAACAAGTTGTTTTCAAGTTCCAACGAGTCTGGAATGAAGCTACTAGTTGTATCCCACTTCAATCCAGTCAATAATGAAGCTACAAGTTGTTTATAGGCTCAAACAAGTCAAGAATAAAACTACAAGTTGATTCCAATTTTAAACAACCGAAACTGAAGGTACAAGTTGTTTTCAACTTCAAACGAGTCTGGAATGAAGCTACAATTTGTTTTCAACTTTAGACGACTCTAGAATGAAGCTACAAGTTGTTTCCAACTTCATTCGACTCAATAATGAAGCTGAAGGTACAAGTTGTTCTCAACTTCAAACGAGTCTGGAATGAAGCTACAATATGTTTTCAACTTTAGACGACTCTAGAACGAATCTACAAGTTGTTTCCAACTTCATTCGACTCAATAATGAAGCTACAAGTTGTTTATAGGCTCAAACAAGTCAAGAATAAAACTACCAGTTGATTCCAATTTTAAACAACCGAAACTGAAGGTACAAGTTGTTTTCAACTTCAAACGAGTTTGGAATTAAGCTACAATTTGTTTTCCACTTTAGACGACTCTAGAATGAAGCTACAAGTTGTTTATAGGCTCAAACAAGTCAAGAATAAAACTACAAGTTCATTCCAATTTTAAACAAACGAAAATGAAGCAACAAGTTGTTTTCAAATTCAAACGAGTCTAGAATGAAGCTACAAGGTGTTTCCCACTTCAATCTAGTCAATAATGGAGCTACAAGTTGTTTATAAGCTCAAACAAGTCAAGAATAAAACTACAAGTTGATTCCAATTTCAAACAACCGAAAATGAAGCTACAAGTTATTTTCAATTTCAAACGAGTCTGGAATGAAGCTACAAGTTGTTTCCAACTTCAATCTAGTCAATAATGAAGCTACAAGTTTTTTCCAGTCTCAAACGAGTCAAGAATGAAACTACAAGTTGATTCCAATTTTAAACAACCGAAAATGAAGCAACAAGTTGTTTTCAACTTCAAACGAGTCTGGAATGAGGCTACAAGTTGTTTCCCACTTCAATCCAGTCAATAATGAAGCTACAAGTTGTTTCTGGGCTCAAACGAGTCAAGAATGAAACTACAAGTTGATTCCAATTTTAAACAACCGAAACTGAAGCTACAAGTTGTTTTCAACTTCAAACGAGTCTGGAATGAAGCTAAAAGTTGTTTCCAACTTCAATCTAGTCAATAATGAAGCTACAAGTTTTTTCCAGGCTCAAACGAGTCAAGAATGAAACTATAAGTTGATTCTAATTTTAAACAACCAAAAATGAAGCAACAAGTTGTTTTCAACTTCAAACGAGTCTGGAATGAAGCAACAACTTGTTTCCCACTTCAATCTAGTCAATAATGAATCTACAAGTTGTTTACGGGCTCAAACGAGTCAAGAATGAAACTACAAGTTGATTCCAATTTTAAACAACCGAAACTGAAGGTACAAGCCGTTTTCAACTTCAAACGAGTCTGGAATGAAGCTACAAGTTGTTTCCAACTTCAATCTAGTCAATAATGAAGTTACAAGTTTTTTCTGGGCTTAAATGAGTCAAGAATGAAATTACAAGTTGATTGCAATTTCAAACAACCGAAAATGAAGCTACAAGTTGTTTTCAACTTCAAACGAGTCTAGAATGAAGGTACAAGTTGTTTCTAACTTCAACCGAGTCAACAATGATGCTACAAGTTGTTTTCGGGCTCAAACATGTGAAGAATGAAACAACAAATTGATTCCAATTTTAAACAATCGAAACTGAAGGTACAAGTTGTTTTCAACTTCAAACGAGTCTGGAATGAAGCTACAATTTGTTTTCGACTTTACACGACTCTAGAATGGAGCTACAAGTTGTTTCCAACTTAATTCGAGTCAATAATGAAGCTACAAGTTGTTTATAGGCTTGCAAGTCAAGAATAAAACTACAAGTTGATTCCAATTTTAAACAATCGAAAATGAAACAACAAGTTGTTTTCAAGTTCAAACGAGTCTGGAATGAAGCTACTAGTTGTATCCCACTTCAATCCAGTCAATAATGAAGCTACAAGTTGTTTATAGGCTCAAACAAGTCAAGAATAAAACTACAAGTTGATTCCAATTTTAAACAACCGAAACTGAAGGTACAAGTTGTTTTCAACTTCAAACGAGTCTGGAATGAAGCTACAATTTGTTTTCAACTTTAGACGACTCTAGAATGAAGCTACAAGTTGTTTCCAACTTCATTCGACTCAATAATGAAGCTGAAGGTACAAGTTGTTTTCAACTTCAAACGAGTCTGAAATGAAGCTACAATTTGTTTTCAACTTTAGACGACTCTAGAATGAAGCTACAAGTTGTTTCCAACTTCATTCGACTCAATAATGAAACTGAAGGTACAAGTTGTTTTCAACTTCAAACGAATTTGGAATTAAGCTACAATTTGTTTTCCACTTTAGACGACTCTAGAATGAAGCTACAAGTTGTTTCCAACTTCAATCCAGTCAATAATGAAGCTACAAGTTGTTTCCGGGCTCAAATGAGTCAAGAATGAAACTACAAGTTGATTCCAATTTTAAACAATTGAAACTGAAGGTACAAGTTGTTTTCTACTTCAAACGAGTCTGGAATGAAGCTACAAGTTGTTTGCCACTTCAATCTAGTCAATAATGAAGCTACAAGTTGTTTATAGGCTCAAACAAGTCGAGAATAAAACTACAAGTTGATTCCAATTTCAAACAACCGAAAATGAAGCTACAAGTTGTTTTTAAATTCAAACGAGTCTGGAATGATTCCAGCTTCAATCTAGTCAATAATGAAGCTACAAGTTGTTTCCGAGCTCAAACGGGTCAAGAATGAAACTACATGTTGATTCCAATTTTAAACAACCGAAACTGAAGGTACAAGTTGTTTTCAACTTCAAACGAGTCTGGAATGAAGCTACAATTTGTTTTCAACTTTAGACGACTCTAGAATGAAGCTACAAGTTGTTTCCAACTTCATTCGACTCAATAATGAAGCTACAAGTTTTTTATAGGCTCAAACAAGTCAAGAATAAAACTACAAGTTGATTCCAGTTTTAAACAGCAGAAACTGAAGGTACAAGTTGTTTTCAACTTCAAACGAGTGTGGAATGTAGCTACAATTTGTATTCAACTTTAGACGACTCTAGAATGAAGATACAAGTTGTTTCCAACTTCATTCGACTCAATAATGAAGCTGCAAGTTGTTTATAGGCTCAAAAAGTCAAGAATAAAAATACAAGTTGATTCCAATTTTAAACAACCGAAAATGAAGCAACAAGTTGTTTTCAACTTCAAACGAGTCTGGAATGAAGCGAAAAGTTGTTTCCCACTTCAATCCAGTCAATAAAGAAGCTACAAGTTGTTTCCGGGCTCAAACGAGTCGAGAATGAAACTATAAGTTGATTCCAATTTTAAACAAGTGAAACTGAAGGTACAAGTTGTTTTCTACTTCAAACGAGTCTGGAATGAAGCTACAAGTTGTTTGCCACTTCAATCTAGTCAATAATGAAGCTACAAGTTGTTTATAGGCTCAAACAAGTCGAGAATAAAACTACAAGTTGATTCCAATTTTAAACAACCAAAACTGAAGGTACAAGTTGTTTTCAACTTCAAACGAGTCTGGAATGAAGCTACAAGTGGTTTCCCACTTCAATCTAGTCAATAACGAAGCTACAAGCTGTTTATAGGCTCAAAGAAGTCGAGAATAAAACTACAAGTTGATTCCAATTTCAAACAACCGAAAATGAAGCTACAAGTTGTTTTTAACTTCAAACGAGTATGGAATGAAGCTACAAGTTGTTTCCAGCTTCAATCTAGTCAATAATGAAGCTACAAGTTGTTTCCGAGCTCAAACGGGTCAAGAATGAAACTACATGTTGATTCCAATTTTAAACAACCGAAACTGAAGGTACAAGTTGTTTTCAACTTCAAACGAGTCTGGAATGAAGCTACAATTTGTTTTCAACTTTAGACGACTCTAGAATGAAGCTACAAGTTGTTTCCAACTTCATTCGACTCAATAATGAAGCTACAAGTTTTTTATAGGCTCAAACAAGTCAAGAATAAAACTACAAGTTGATTCCAGTTTTAAACAGCAGAAACTGAAGGTACAAGTTGTTTTCAACTTCAAACGAGTGTGGAATGTAGCTACAATTTGTATTCAACTTTAGACGACTCTAGAATGAAGATACAAGTTGTTTCCAACTTCATTCGACTCAATAATGAAGCTGCAAGTTGTTTATAGGCTCAAAAAAGTCAAGAATAAAAATACAAGTTGATTCCAATTTTAAACAACCGAAAATGAAGCAACAAGTTGTTTTCAACTTCAAACGAGTCTGGAATGAAGCGAAAAGTTGTTTCCCACTTCAATCCAGTCAATAAAGAAGCTACAAGTTGTTTCCGGGCTCAAACGAGTCAAGAATGAAACTATAAGTTGATTCCAATTTTAAACAAGTGAAACTGAAGGTACAAGTTGTTTTCTACTTCAAACGAGTCTGGAATGAAGCTACAAGTTGTTTGCCACTTCAATCTAGTCAATAATGAAGCTACAAGTTGTTTATAGGCTCAAACAAGTCGAGAATAAAACTACAAGTTGATTCCAATTTTAAACAACCAAAACTGAAGGTACAAGTTGTTTTCAACTTCAAACGAGTCTGGAATGAAGCTACAAGTGGTTTCCCACTTCAATCTAGTCAATAACGAAGCTACAAGCTGTTTATAGGCTCAAAGAAGTCGAGAATAAAACTACAAGTTGATTCCAATTTCAAACAACCGAAAATGAAGCTACAAGTTGTTTCTAACTTCAAACGAGTATGGAATGAAGCTACAAGTTGTTTCCAGCTTCAATCTAGTCAATAATGAAGCTACAAGTTGTTTCCGAGCTCAAACGGGTCAGGAATGAAACTACATGTTGATTCCAATTTTAAACAACCGAAACTGAAGGTACAAGTTGTTTTCAACTTCAAACGAGTCTGGAATGAAGCTACAATTTGTTTTCAACTTTAGACGACTCTAGAATGAAGCTACAAGTTGTTTCCAACTTCATTCGACTCAATAATGAAGCTACAAGTTTTTTATAGGCTCAAACAAGTCAAGAATAAAACTACAAGTTGATTCCAGTTTTAAACAGCAGAAACTGAAGGTACAAGTTGTTTTCAACTTCAAACGAGTGTGGAATGTAGCTACAATTTGTATTCAACTTTAGACGACTCTAGAATGAAGCTACAAGTTGTTTCCAACTTCATTCGACTCAATAATGAAGCTGCAAGTTGTTTATAGGCTCAAAAAAGTCAAGAATAAAAATACAAGTTGATTCCAATTTTAAACAACCGAAAATGAAGCAACAAGTTGTTTTCAACTTCAAACGAGTATGGAATGAAGCTACAAGTGGTTGCCCACTTCAATCTAGTCAATAATGAAGCTACAAGCTGTTTATAGGCTCAAACAAGTCGAGAATAAAACTAGAAGTTGATTCCAATTTCAAACAACCGAAAATGAAGCTACAAGTTGTTTTTAACTTCAAACGAGTCTGGAATGAAGCTACAAGTTGTTTCCCACTTCAATCCTGTCAATAATGAAGCTACAAGTTGTTTCCGGCCTCAAACGAGTCAAGAATGAAACTATAAGTTGATTCCAATTTTAAACAACCGAAACTGAAGGTACAAGTTGTTTTCAACTTCAAACGAGCCTGGAATGAAGCTACAAGTTGTTTCCCACTTCAATCTAGTCAATAATGAAGCTACAAGTTGTTTATAGGCTCAAACAAGTCGAGAATAAAACTACAAGTTGATTCCAATTTCAAACAACGAAAAATGAAGCTACAAGTTCTTTTCAACCTTAAACGAGTCTGGAATGAAACTACAAGTTGTTTCCAACTTCATTCGACTCAATAATGAAGCTACAAGTTGTTTATAGGCTCAAACAAGTCAAAAATAAAACTACAAGTTGATTCCAATTTTAAACAACCGAAAAAGAAGCAACAAGTTGTTTTCAACTTCAAACGAGTCTGGAATGAAGCTACTAGTTGTATCCCGCTTCAATCCAGTCAATAATGAAGCTACAAGTTGTTTATAGGCTCAAACAAGTCAAGAATAAAACTACAAGTTGATTCCAATTTTAAACAACCGAAACTGAAGGTACAAGTTGTTTTCAACTTCAAACGAGTCTGGAATGAAGCTACAATTTGTTTTCAACTTTAGACGACTCTAGAATGAAGCTACAAGTTGTTTCCAACTTCATTCGACTCAATAATGAAGCTACAAGTTTTTTATAGGCTCAAACAAGTCAAGAATAAAACTACAAGTTGATTCCAGTTTTAAACAGCAGAAACTGAAGGTACAAGTTGTTTTCAACTTCAAACGAGTTTGGAATGTAGCTACAATTTGTATTCAACTTTAGACGACTCTAGAATGAAGCTACAAGTTGTTTCCAACTTCATTCGACTCAATAATGAAGCTGCAAGTTGTTTATAGGCTCAAAAAAGTCAAGAATAAAAATACAAGTTGATTCCAATTTTAAACAACCGAAAATGAAGCAACAAGTTGTTTTCAACTTCAAACGAGTATGGAATGAAGCTACAAGTGGTTTCCCACTTCAATCTAGTCAATAATGAAGCTACAAGCTGTTTATAGGCTCAAACAAGTCGAGAATAAAACTAGAAGTTGATTCCAATTTCAAACAACCGAAAATGAAGCTACAAGTTGTTTTTAACTTCAAACGAGTCTGGAATGAAGCTACAAGTTGTTTCCCACTTCAATCCAGTCAATAATGAAGCTACAAGTTGTTTCCGGGCTCAAACGAGTCAAGAATGAAACTATAAGTTGATTCCAATTTTAAACAACCGAAATTGAAGGTACAAGTTGTTTTCAACTTCAAACGAGCCTGGAATGAAGCTACAAGTTGTTTCCCACTTCAATCTAGTCAATAATGAAGCTACAAGTTGTTTATAGGCTCAAACAAGTCGAGAATAAAACTACAAGTTGATTCCAATTTCAAACAACGAAAAATGAAGCTACAAGTTCTTTTCAACCTTAAACGAGTCTGGAATGAAACTACAAGTTGTTTCCAACTTCATTCGACTCAATAATGAAGCTACAAGTTGTTTATAGGCTCAAACAAGTCAAAAATAAAACTACAAGTTGATTCCAATTTTAAACAACCGAAAATGAAGCAACAAGTTGTTTTCAACTTCAAACGAGTCTGGAATGAAGCTACTAGTTGTATCCCGCTTCAATCCAGTCAATAATGAAGCTACAAGTTGTTTATAGGCTCAAACAAGTCGAGAATAAAACTACAAGTTGATTCCAATTTCAAACAACGGAAAATGAAGCTACAAGTTCTTTTCAACCTTAAACGAGTCTGGAATGAAGCTACAAGTTGTTTCCAACTTCATTCGACTCAATAATGAAGCTACAAGTTGTTTATAGGCTCAAACAAGTCAAAAATAAAACTACAAGTTGATTCCAATTTTAAACAACCGAAAAAGAAGCAACAAGTTGTTTTCAACTTCAAACGAGTCTGGAATGAAGCTACTAGTTGTATCCCGCTTCAATCCAGTCAATAATGAAGCTACAAGTTGTTTATAGGCTCAAACAAGTCAAGAATAAAACTACAAGTTGATTCCAATTTTAAACAACCGAAACTGAAGGTACAAGTTGTTTTCAACTTCAAACGAGTCTGGAATGAAGCTACAATTTGTTTTCAACTTTAGACGACTCTAGAATGAAGCTACAAGTTGTTTCCAACTTCATTCGACTCAATAATGAAGCTACAAGTTTTTTATAGGCTCAAACAAGTCAAGAATAAAACTACAAGTTGATTCCAGTTTTAAACAGCAGAAACTGAAGGTACAAGTTGTTTTCAACTTCAAACGAGTTTGGAATGTAGCTACAATTTGTATTCAACTTTAGACGACTCTAGAATGAAGCTACAAGTTGTTTCCAACTTCATTCGACTCAATAATGAAGCTGCAAGTTGTTTATAGGCTCAAAAAAGTCAAGAATAAAAATACAAGTTGATTCCAATTTTAAACAACCGAAAATGAAGCAACAAGTTGTTTTCAACTTCAAACGAGTATGGAATGAAGCTACAAGTGGTTTCCCACTTCAATCTAGTCAATAATGAAGCTACAAGCTGTTTATAGGCTCAAACAAGTCGAGAATAAAACTAGAAGTTGATTCCAATTTCAAACAACCGAAAATGAAGCTACAAGTTGTTTTTAACTTCAAACGAGTCTGGAATGAAGCTACAAGTTGTTTCCCACTTCAATCCAGTCAATAATGAAGCTACAAGTTGTTTCCGGGCTCAAACGAGTCAAGAATGAAACTATAAGTTGATTCCAATTTTAAACAACCGAAATTGAAGGTACAAGTTGTTTTCAACTTCAAACGAGCCTGGAATGAAGCTACAAGTTGTTTCCCACTTCAATCTAGTCAATAATGAAGCTACAAGTTGTTTATAGGCTCAAACAAGTCGAGAATAAAACTACAAGTTGATTCCAATTTCAAACAACGAAAAATGAAGCTACAAGTTCTTTTCAACCTTAAACGAGTCTGGAATGAAACTACAAGTTGTTTCCAACTTCATTCGACTCAATAATGAAGCTACAAGTTGTTTATAGGCTCAAACAAGTCAAAAATAAAACTACAAGTTGATTCCAATTTTAAACAACCGAAAATGAAGCAACAAGTTGTTTTCAACTTCAAACGAGTCTGGAATGAAGCTACTAGTTGTATCCCGCTTCAATCCAGTCAATAATGAAGCTACAAGTTGTTTATAGGCTCAAACAAGTCGAGAATAAAACTACAAGTTGATTCCAATTTCAAACAACGGAAAATGAAGCTACAAGTTCTTTTCAACCTTAAACGAGTCTGGAATGAAGCTACAAGTTGTTTCCAACTTCATTCGACTCAATAATGAACCTACAAGTTATTTATAGGCTCAAACAAGTCAAAAATAAAACTACAAGTTGATTCCAATTTTAAACAACCGAAAATGAAGCAACAAGTTGTTTTCAACTTCAAACGAGTCTGGAATGAAGCTACTAGTTGTATCCCGCTTCAATCCAGTCAATAATGAAGCTACAAGTTGTTTATAGGCTCAAACAAGTCAAGAATAAAACTACAAGTTGATTCCAATTTTAAACAGCAGAAACTGAAGGTAAAAGTTGTTTTCAACTTCAAACGAGTTTGGAATGTAGCTACAATTTGTATTCAACTTTAGACGACTCTAGAATGAAGCTACAAGTTGTTTCCAACTTCATTCGACTCAATAATGAAGCTGCAAGTTGTTTATAGGCTCAAAAAAGTCAAGAATAAAAATACAAGTTGATTCCAATTTTAAACAACCGAAAATGAAGCAACAAGTTGTTTTCAACTTCAAACGAGTATGGAATGAAGCTACAAGTGGTTTCCCACTTCAATCTAGTCAATAATGAAGCTACAAGCTGTTTATAGGCTCAAACAAGTCGAGAATAAAACTAGAAGTTGATTCCAATTTCAAACAACCGAAAATGAAGCTACAAGTTGTTTTTAACTTCAAACGAGTCTGGAATGAAGCTACAAGTTGTTTCCCACTTCAATCCAGTCAATAATGAAGCTACAAGTTGTTTCCGGGCTCAAACGAGTCAAGAATGAAACTATAAGTTGATTCCAATTTTAAACAACCGAAATTGAAGGTACAAGTTGTTTTCAACTTCAAACGAGCCTGGAATGAAGCTACAAGTTGTTTCCCACTTCAATCTAGTCAATAATGAAGCTACAAGTTGTTTATAGGCTCAAACAAGTCGAGAATAAAACTACAAGTTGATTCCAATTTCAAACAACGAAAAATGAAGCTACAAGTTCTTTTCAACCTTAAACGAGTCTGGAATGAAACTACAAGTTGTTTCCAACTTCATTCGACTCAATAATGAAGCTACAAGTTGTTTATAGGCTCAAACAAGTCAAAAATAAAACTACAAGTTGATTCCAATTTTAAACAACCGAAAATGAAGCAACAAGTTGTTTTCAACTTCAAACGAGTCTGGAATGAAGCTACTAGTTGTATCCCGCTTCAATCCAGTCAATAATGAAGCTACAAGTTGTTTATAGGCTCAAACAAGTCGAGAATAAAACTACAAGTTGATTCCAATTTCAAACAACGGAAAATGAAGCTACAAGTTCTTTTCAACCTTAAACGAGTCTGGAATGAAGCTACAAGTTGTTTCCAACTTCATTCGACTCAATAATGAAGCTACAAGTTGTTTATAGGCTCAAACAAGTCAAAAATAAAACTACAAGTTGATTCCAATTTTAAACAACCGAAAAAGAAGCAACAAGTTGTTTTCAACTTCAAACGAGTCTGGAATGAAGCTACTAGTTGTATCCCGCTTCAATCCAGTCAATAATGAAGCTACAAGTTGTTTATAGGCTCAAACAAGTCAAGAATAAAACTACAAGTTGATTCCAATTTTAAACAACCGAAACTGAAGGTACAAGTTGTTTTCAACTTCAAACGAGTCTGGAATGAAGCTACAATTTGTTTTCAACTTTAGACGACTCTAGAATGAAGCTACAAGTTGTTTCCAACTTCATTCGACTCAATAATGAAGCTACAAGTTTTTTATAGGCTCAAACAAGTCAAGAATAAAACTACAAGTTGATTCCAGTTTTAAACAGCAGAAACTGAAGGTACAAGTTGTTTTCAACTTCAAACGAGTTTGGAATGTAGCTACAATTTGTATTCAACTTTAGACGACTCTAGAATGAAGCTACAAGTTGTTTCCAACTTCATTCGACTCAATAATGAAGCTGCAAGTTGTTTATAGGCTCAAAAAAGTCAAGAATAAAAATACAAGTTGATTCCAATTTTAAACAACCGAAAATGAAGCAACAAGTTGTTTTCAACTTCAAACGAGTATGGAATGAAGCTACAAGTGGTTTCCCACTTCAATCTAGTCAATAATGAAGCTACAAGCTGTTTATAGGCTCAAACAAGTCGAGAATAAAACTAGAAGTTGATTCCAATTTCAAACAACCGAAAATGAAGCTACAAGTTGTTTTTAACTTCAAACGAGTCTGGAATGAAGCTACAAGTTGTTTCCCACTTCAATCCAGTCAATAATGAAGCTACAAGTTGTTTCCGGGCTCAAACGAGTCAAGAATGAAACTATAAGTTGATTCCAATTTTAAACAACCGAAATTGAAGGTACAAGTTGTTTTCAACTTCAAACGAGCCTGGAATGAAGCTACAAGTTGTTTCCCACTTCAATCTAGTCAATAATGAAGCTACAAGTTGTTTATAGGCTCAAACAAGTCGAGAATAAAACTACAAGTTGATTCCAATTTCAAACAACGAAAAATGAAGCTACAAGTTCTTTTCAACCTTAAACGAGTCTGGAATGAAACTACAAGTTGTTTCCAACTTCATTCGACTCAATAATGAAGCTACAAGTTGTTTATAGGCTCAAACAAGTCAAAAATAAAACTACAAGTTGATTCCAATTTTAAACAACCGAAAATGAAGCAACAAGTTGTTTTCAACTTCAAACGAGTCTGGAATGAAGCTACTAGTTGTATCCCGCTTCAATCCAGTCAATAATGAAGCTACAAGTTGTTTATAGGCTCAAACAAGTCGAGAATAAAACTACAAGTTGATTCCAATTTCAAACAACGGAAAATGAAGCTACAAGTTCTTTTCAACCTTAAACGAGTCTGGAATGAAGCTACAAGTTGTTTCCAACTTCATTCGACTCAATAATGAACCTACAAGTTATTTATAGGCTCAAACAAGTCAAAAATAAAACTACAAGTTGATTCCAATTTTAAACAACCGAAAAAGAAGCAACAAGTTGTTTTCAACTTCAAACGAGTCTGGAATGAAGCTACTAGTTGTATCCCGCTTCAATCCAGTCAATAATGAAGCTACAAGTTGTTTATAGGCTCAAACAAGTCAAGAATAAAACTACAAGTTGATTCCAATTTTAAACAACCGAAACTGAAGGTACAAGTTGTTTTCAACTTCAAACGAGTCTGGAATGAAGCTACAATTTGTTTTCAACTTTAGACGACTCTAGAATGAAGCTACAAGTTGTTTCCAACTTCATTCGACTCAATAATGAAGCTACAAGTTTTTTATAGGCTCAAACAAGTCAAGAATAAAACTACAAGTTGATTCCAGTTTTAAACAGCAGAAACTGAAGGTACAAGTTGTTTTCAACTTCAAACGAGTTTGGAATGTAGCTACAATTTGTATTCAACTTTAGACGACTCTAGAATGAAGCTACAAGTTGTTTCCAACTTCATTCGACTCAATAATGAAGCTGCAAGTTGTTTATAGGCTCAAAAAAGTCAAGAATAAAAATACAAGTTGATTCCAATTTTAAACAACCGAAAATGAAGCAACAAGTTGTTTTCAACTTCAAACGAGTATGGAATGAAGCTACAAGTGGTTTCCCACTTCAATCTAGTCAATAATGAAGCTACAAGCTGTTTATAGGCTCAAACAAGTCGAGAATAAAACTAGAAGTTGATTCCAATTTCAAACAACCGAAAATGAAGCTACAAGTTGTTTTTAACTTCAAACGAGTCTGGAATGAAGCTACAAGTTGTTTCCCACTTCAATCCAGTCAATAATGAAGCTACAAGTTGTTTCCGGGCTCAAACGAGTCAAGAATGAAACTATAAGTTGATTCCAATTTTAAACAACCGAAATTGAAGGTACAAGTTGTTTTCAACTTCAAACGAGCCTGGAATGAAGCTACAAGTTGTTTCCCACTTCAATCTAGTCAATAATGAAGCTACAAGTTGTTTATAGGCTCAAACAAGTCGAGAATAAAACTACAAGTTGATTCCAATTTCAAACAACGAAAAATGAAGCTACAAGTTCTTTTCAACCTTAAACGAGTCTGGAATGAAACTACAAGTTGTTTCCAACTTCATTCGACTCAATAATGAAGCTACAAGTTGTTTATAGGCTCAAACAAGTCAAAAATAAAACTACAAGTTGATTCCAATTTTAAACAACCGAAAATGAAGCAACAAGTTGTTTTCAACTTCAAACGAGTCTGGAATGAAGCTACTAGTTGTATCCCGCTTCAATCCAGTCAATAATGAAGCTACAAGTTGTTTATAGGCTCAAACAAGTCGAGAATAAAACTACAAGTTGATTCCAATTTCAAACAACGGAAAATGAAGCTACAAGTTCTTTTCAACCTTAAACGAGTCTGGAATGAAGCTACAAGTTGTTTCCAACTTCATTCGACTCAATAATGAACCTACAAGTTATTTATAGGCTCAAACAAGTCAAAAATAAAACTACAAGTTGATTCCAATTTTAAACAACCGAAAATGAAGCAACAAGTTGTTTTCAACTTCAAACGAGTCTGGAATGAAGCTACTAGTTGTATCCCGCTTCAATCCAGTCAATAATGAAGCTACAAGTTGTTTATAGGCTCAAACAAGTCAAGAATAAAACTACAAGTTGATTCCAATTTTAAACAGCAGAAACTGAAGGTAAAAGTTGTTTTCAACTTCAAACGAGTTTGGAATGTAGCTACAATTTGTATTCAACTTTAGACGACTCTAGAATGAAGCTACAAGTTGTTTCCAACTTCATTCGACTCAATAATGAAGCTGCAAGTTGTTTATAGGCTCAAAAAAGTCAAGAATAAAAATACAAGTTGATTCCAATTTTAAACAACCGAAAATGAAGCAACAAGTTGTTTTCAACTTCAAACGAGTATGGAATGAAGCTACAAGTGGTTTCCCACTTCAATCTAGTCAATAATGAAGCTACAAGCTGTTTATAGGCTCAAACAAGTCGAGAATAAAACTAGAAGTTGATTCCAATTTCAAACAACCGAAAATGAAGCTACAAGTTGTTTTTAACTTCAAACGAGTCTGGAATGAAGCTACAAGTTGTTTCCCACTTCAATCCAGTCAATAATGAAGCTACAAGTTGTTTCCGGGCTCAAACGAGTCAAGAATGAAACTATAAGTTGATTCCAATTTTAAACAACCGAAATTGAAGGTACAAGTTGTTTTCAACTTCAAACGAGCCTGGAATGAAGCTACAAGTTGTTTCCCACTTCAATCTAGTCAATAATGAAGCTACAAGTTGTTTATAGGCTCAAACAAGTCGAGAATAAAACTACAAGTTGATTCCAATTTCAAACAACGAAAAATGAAGCTACAAGTTCTTTTCAACCTTAAACGAGTCTGGAATGAAACTACAAGTTGTTTCCAACTTCATTCGACTCAATAATGAAGCTACAAGTTGTTTATAGGCTCAAACAAGTCAAAAATAAAACTACAAGTTGATTCCAATTTTAAACAACCGAAAATGAAGCAACAAGTTGTTTTCAACTTCAAACGAGTCTGGAATGAAGCTACTAGTTGTATCCCGCTTCAATCCAGTCAATAATGAAGCTACAAGTTGTTTATAGGCTCAAACAAGTCGAGAATAAAACTACAAGTTGATTCCAATTTCAAACAACGGAAAATGAAGCTACAAGTTCTTTTCAACCTTAAACGAGTCTGGAATGAAGCTACAAGTTGTTTCCAACTTCATTCGACTCAATAATGAACCTACAAGTTATTTATAGGCTCAAACAAGTCAAAAATAAAACTACAAGTTGATTCCAATTTTAAACAACCGAAAATGAAGCAACAAGTTGTTTTCAACTTCAAACGAGTCTGGAATGAAGCTACTAGTTGTATCCCGTTTCAATCCAGTCAATAATGAAGCTACAAGTTGTTTATAGGCTCAAACAAGTCAAGAATAAAACTACAAGTTGATTCCAATTTTAAACAACCGAAACTGAAGGTACAAGTTGTTTTCAACTTCAAACGAGTCTGGAATGAAGCTACAATTTGTTTTCAACTTTAGACGACTCTAGAATGAAGCTACAAGTTGTTTCCAACTTCATTCGACTCAATAATGAAGCTACAAGTTTTTTATAGGCTCAAACAAGTCAAGAATAAAACTACAAGTTGATTCCAATTTTAAACAACAGAAACTGAAGGTACAAGTTGTTTTCAACTTCAAACGAGTTTGGAATGTAGCTACAATTTGTATTCAACTTTAGACGACTCTAGAATGAAGCTACAAGTTGTTTCCAACTTCATTCGACTCAATAATGAAGCTGCAAGTTGTTTATAGGCTCAAAAAAGTCAAGAATAAAACTACAAGTTGATTCCAATTTTAAACAACCGAAAATGAAGCAACAAGTTGTTTTCAACTTCAAACGAGTCTGGAATGAAGCGAAAAGTTGTTTCCCACTTCAATCCAGTCAATAAAGAAGCTACAAGTTGTTTCCGGGCTCAAACGAGTCAAGAATGAAACTATAAGTTGATTCCAATTTTAAACAAGTGAAACTGAAGGTACAAGTTGTTTTCTACTTCAAACGAGTCTGGAATGAAGCTACAAGTTGTTTGTCACTTCAATCTAGTCAATAATGAAGCTACAAGTTGTTTATAGGCTCAAACAAGTCGAGAATAAAACTACAAGTTGATTCCAATTTTAAACAACCAAAACTGAAGGTACAAGTTGTTTTCAACTTCAAACGAGTCTGGAATGAAGCTACAAGTGGTTTCCCACTTCAATCTAGTTAATAATGAAGCTACAAGCTGTTTATAGGCTCAAACAAGTCGAGAATAAAACTACAAGTTGATTCTAATTTCAAACAACCGAAAATGAAGCTACAAGTTGTTTTTAACTTCAAACGAGTATGGAATGAAGCTACAAGTTGTTTCCAGCTTCAATCTAGTCAATAATGAAGCTACAAGTTGTTTCCGAGCTCAAACGGGTCAAGAATGAAACTACATGTTGATTCCAATTTTAAACAACCGAAACTGAAGGTACAAGTTGTTTTCAACTTCAAACGAGTCTGGAATGTAGCTACAATTTGTTTTCGACTTTAGACGACTCTAGAATGAAACTACAAGTTGCTTCCAACTTCATTCGACTAAATAATGAAGCTACAAGTTTTTTATAGGCTCAAACAAGTCAAGAATAAAACTACAAGTTGATTCCAATTTTAAACAACCAAAACTGAAGGTACAAGTTGTTTTCAACTTCAAACGAGTCTGGAATGAAGCTACAAGTGGTTTCCCACTTCAATCTAGTCAATAATGAAGCTACAAGCTGTTTATAGGCTCAAACAAGTCGAGAATAAAACTAGAAGTTGATTCCAATTTCAAACAACCGAAAATGAAGCTACAAGTTGTTTTTAACTTCAAACGAGTCTGGAATGAAGCTACAAGTTGTTTCCCACTTCAATCCAGTCAATAATGAAGCTACAAGTTGTTTCCGGGCTCAAACGAGTCAAGAATGAAACTATAAGTTGATTCCAATTTTAAACAACCGAAACTGAAGGTACAAGTTGTTTTCAACTTCAAACGAGCCTGGAATGAAGCTACAAGTTGTTTCCCACTTCAATCTAGTCAATAATGAAGCTACAAGTTGTTTATAGGCTCAAACAAGTCGAGAATAAAACTACAAGTTGATTCCAATTTCAAACAACGAAAAATGAAGCTACAAGTTCTTTTCAACCTTAAACGAGTCTGGAATGAAACTACAAGTTGTTTCCAACTTCATTCGACTCAATAATGAAGCTACAAGTTGTTTATAGGCTCAAACAAGTCAAAAATAAAACTACAAGTTGATTCCAATTTTAAACAACCGAAAAAGAAGCAACAAGTTGTTTTCAACTTCAAACGAGTCTGGAATGAAGCTACTAGTTGTATCCCGCTTCAATCCAGTCAATAATGAAGCTACAAGTTGTTTATAGGCTCAAACAAGTCAAGAATAAAACTACAAGTTGATTCCAATTTTAAACAACTGAAACTGAAGGGACAAGTTGTTTTCAACTTCAAACGAGTCTGGAATGAAGCTACAATTTGTTTTCAACTTTAGACGACTCTAGAATGAAGCTACAAGTTGTTTCCAACTTCATTCGACTCAATAATGAAGCTACAAGTTTTTTATAGGCTCAAACAAGTCAAGAATAAAACTACAAGTTGATTCCAATTTTAAACAGCAGAAACTGAAGGTACAAGTTGTTTTCAACTTCAAACGAGTTTGGAATGTAGCTACAATTTGTATTCAACTTTAGACGACTCTAGAATGAAGCTACAAGTTGTTTCCAACTTCATTCGACTCAATAATGAAGCTGCAAGTTGTTTATAGGCTCAAAAAAGTCAAGAATAAAAATACAAGTTGATTCCAATTTTAAACAACCGAAAATGAAGCAACAAGTTGTTTTCAACTTCAAACGAGTATGGAATGAAGCTACAAGTGGTTTCCCACTTCAATCTAGTCAATAATGAAGCTACAAGCTATTTATAGGCTCAAACAAGTCGAGAATAAAACTAGAAGTTGATTCTAATTTCAAACAACCGAAAATGAAGGTACAAGTTGTTTTCTACTTCAAACGAGTCTGGAATGAAGCTACAAGTTGTTTCCCACTTCAATCCAGTCAATAATGAAGCTACAAGTTGTTTCCGGGCTCAAACGAGTCAAGAATGAAACTATAAGTTGATTCCAATTTTAAACAACCGAAATTGAAGGTACAAGTTGTTTTCAACTTCAAACGAGCCTAGAATGAAGCTACAAGTTGTTTCCCACTTCAATCTAGTCAATAATGAAGCTACAAGTTGTTTATAGGCTCAAACAAGTCGAGAATTTAACTGCAAGTTGATTCCAATTTCAAACAACCGAAAATGAAGCTACAAGTTGTTTTTAACTTCAAACGAGTATGGAATGAAGCTACAAGTTGTTTCCGGCTTCAATCTAGTCAATAATGAAGCTACAAGTTATTTCCGGGCTCAAACGGGTCAAGAATGAAACTAAATGTTGATTCCAATTTTAAACAACCGAAACTGAAGGTACAAGTTGTTTTCAACTTCAAACGAGTCTGGAATGTAGCTACAATTTGTTTTCAACTTTAGACGACTCTAGAATGAAACTACAAGTTGTTTTCAACTTCATTCGACTCAATAATGAAGCTACAAGTTGTTTATAGGCTCAAACAAGTCAAGAATAAAACTACAAGTTGATTCCAATTTTAAACAACCGAAAATGAAGCAACAAGTTGTTTTCAACTTCAAACGAGTCTGGAATGAAGCTACTAGTTGTATCCCACTTCAATCCATTCAATAATGAAGCTACAAGTTGTTTATAGGCTCAAACAAGTCAAGAATAAAACTACAAGTTGATTCCAATTTTAAACAACCGAAACTGAAGGTACAAGTTGTTTTCAACTTCAAACGAGTCTGGAATGAAGCTACAATTTGTTTTCAACTTTAGACGACTCTAGAATGAAGCTACAAGTTGTTTCCAACTTCATTCGACTCAATAATGAAGCTACAAGTTTTTTATAGGCTCAAACAAATCAAGAATAAAACTACAAGTTGATTCCAATTTTAAACAAAAGAAACTGAAGGTACAAGTTGTTTTCAACTTCAAACGAGTTTGGAATGTAGCTACAATTTGTTTTCAACTTTAGACGACTCTAGAATGAAGCTACAAGTTGTTTCCAACTTCATTCGACTCAATAATGAAGCTGCAAGTTGTCTATAGGCTCAAACAAGTCAAGAATAAAACTACAAGTTGATTCCAATTTTAAACAACCAAAAATGAAGCAACAAGTTGTTTTCAACTTCAAACGAGTCTGGAATGAAGCTACAAGTTGTTTCCCACTTCAATCCAGTCAATAATGAAGCTAGAAGTTGTTTCCGGGCTCAAATGAGTCAAGAATGAAACTATAAGTTGATTCCAATTTTAAACAATTGAAACTGAAGGTACAAGTTGCTTTCAACTTCAAACGAGTCTGGAATGAAGCTACAAGTTGTTTCCCACTTCAATCTAGTCAATAATGAAGCTACAAGTTGTTTATAGGCTCAAACAAGTCGAGAATAAAACTACAAGTTGATTCCAATTTTAAACAACGAAAACTAAAGGTACAAGTTGTTTTCAACTTCAAACGAGTCTGGAATGAAGCTACAAGTTGTTTCCCACTTCAATCTAGTCAATAATGAAGCTACAAGCTGTTTATAGGCTCAAACAAGTCGAGAATAAAACTACAAGTTGATTCCAATTTCAAACAACGGAAAATGAAGCTACAAGTTCTTTTCAACCTTAAACGAGTCTGGAATGAAGCTACAAGTTGTTTCCAACTTCATTCGACTCAATAATGAAGCTACAAGTTGTTTATAGGCTCAAACAAGTCAAAAATAAAACTACAAGTTGATTCCAATTTTAAACAACCGAAAATGAAGCAACAAGTTGTTTTTAACTTCAAACGAGTCTGGAATGAAGCTACTAGTTGTATCCCGCTTCAATCCAGTCAATAATAAAGCTACAAGTTGTTTATAGGCTCAAACTAGTCAAGAATAAAACTACAAGTTGATTCCAATTTTAAACAACCGAAACTGAAGGTACAAGTTGTTTTCAACATCAAACGAGTCTGGAATGAAGCTACAATTTGTTTTCAACTTTAGACGACTCTAGAATGAAGCTACAAGTTGTTTCCAACTTCATTCGACTCAATAATGAAGCTAAAAGTTTTTTATAGGCTCAAACAAGTCAAGAATAAAACTACAAGTTGATTCCAATTTTAAACAACAGAAACTGAAGGTACAAGTTGTTTTCAACTTCAAACGAGTTTGGAATGAAGCTACAATTTGTTTTCAACTTTAGACGACTCTAGAATGAAGCTACAAGTTGTTTCCAACTTCATTCGACTCAATAATGAAGCTAAAAGTTTTTTATAGGCTCAAACAAGTCAAGAATAAAACTACAAGTTGATTCCAATTTTAAACAACAGAAACTGAACGTACAAGTTGTTTTCAACTTCAAACGAGTATGGAATGTAGCTACAATTTTTTTTCAACTTTAGACGACTCTAGAATGAAGCTACAAGTTGTTTCCAACTTCATTCGACTCAATAATGAAGCTGCAAGTTGTTTATAGGCTCAAAAAAGTCAAGAATAAAACTACAAGTTGATTCGAATTTTAAACAACCGAAAATGAAGCAACAAGTTGTTTTCAACTTCAAACGAGTCTGGAATGAAGCGAAAAGTTGTTTCCCACTTCAATCCAGTCAATAAAGAAGCTACAAGTTGTTTCCGGGCTCAAACGAGTCAAGAATGAAACTATAAGTTGATTCCAATTTTAAACAAGTGAAACTGAAGGTACAAGTTGTTTTCTACTTCAAACGAGTCTAGAATGAAGCTACAAGTTGTTTGCCACTTCAATCTAGTCAATAATGAAGCTACAAGTTGTTTATAGGCTCAAACAAGTCGAGAAAAAAACTACAAGTTGATTCCAATTTCAAACAACCGAAAATGAAGCTACAAGTTGTTTTTAACTTCAAACGAGTATGGAATGAAGCTACAAGTTGTTTCCAGCTTCAATCTAGTCAATAATGAAGCTACAAGTTGTTTCTGGTCTCAAACGGGTCAAGAATGAAACTAAATGTTGATTCCAATTTTAAACAACCGAAACTGAAGGTACAAGTTGTTTTCAACTTCAAACGAGTCTGGAATGTAGCTACAATTTGTTTTCAACTTTAGAGGACTCTAGAATGAAACTACAAGTTGTTTCCAACTTCATTCGACTCAATAATGAAGCTACAAGTTGTTTATAGGCTCAAACGAGTCAAGAATGAAACTATAAGTTGATTCCAATTTTAAACAACCGAAACTGAAGGTACAAGTTGTTTTCAACTTCAAACGAGTCTGGAATGAAGCTACAATTTGTTTTCAACTTTAGACGACTCTAGAATGAAGCTACAAGTTGTTTCCAACTTCATTCGACTCAATAATGAAGCTACAAGTTTTTTATAGGCTCAAACAAATCAAGAATAAAACTACAAGTTGATTCCAATTTTAAACAAAAGAAACTGAAGGTACAAGTTGTTTTCAACTTCAAACGAGTTTGGAATGTAGCTACAATTTGTTTTCAACTTTAGACGACTCTAGAATGAAGCTACAAGTTGTTTCCAACTTCATTCGACTCAATGATGAAGCTGCAAGTTGTTTATAGGCTCAAAAAAGTCAAGAATAAAACTACAAGTTGATTCCAATTTTAAACAACCGAAAATGAAGCAACAAGTTGTTTTCAACTTCAAACGAGTCTGGAATGAAGCGAAAAGTTGTTTCCCACTTCAATCCAATCAATAAAGAAGCTACAAGTTGTTTCCGGGCTCAAAAGAGTCAAGAATGAAACTATAAGTTGATTCCAATTTTAAACAAGTGAAACTAAAGGTAAAAGTTGTTTTCTACTTCAAACGAGTCTGGAATGAAGCTACAAGTTGTTTGCCACTTCAATCTAGTCAATAACGAAGCTACAAGTTGTTTATAGGCTCAAACAAGTCGAGAATAAAACTACAAGTTGATTCCAATCTCAAACAACCGAAAAAGAAGCTACAAGTTGTTTTTAACTTCAAACGAGTATGGAATGAAGCTACAAGTTGTTTCCAGCTTCAATCTAGTGAATAATGAAGCTACAAGTTGTTTCCGGGCTCAAACGGGTCAAGAATGAAACTACATGTTGATTCCAATTTTAAACAACCGAAACTGAATGTACAAGTTGTTTTCAACTTCAAACGAGTCTGGAATGTAGCTACAATTTGTTTTCAACTTTAGACGACTCTAGAATGAAACTACAAGTTGTTCCAACTTCATTCGACTCAACAATGAAGCTACAAGTTGTTTATAGGCTCAAACAAGTAAAGAATAAAACTACAAGTTGATTCCAATTTTAAACAACCGAAAATGAAGCAACAAGTTGTTTTCAACTTCAAACGAGTCTGGAATGAAGCTACTAGTTGTATCCCCCTTCAATCCATTCAATAATGAAGCTACAAGTTGTTTATAGGCTCAAACAAGTCAAGAATAAAACTACAAGTTAATTCCAATTTTAAACAACCGAAACTGAAGGTACAAGTTGTTTTCAACTTCAAACGAGTCTGGAATGAAGCTACAATTTGTTTTCAACTTTAGACGACTCTAGAATGAAGCTACAAGTTGTTTCCAACTTCATTCGACTCAATGATGAAGCTGCAAGTTGTTTATAGGCTCAAAAAAGTCAAGAATAAAACTACAAGTTGATTCCAATTTTAAACAACCGAAAATGAAGCAACAAGTTGTTTTCAACTTCAAACGAGTCTGGAATGAAGCGAAAAGTTGTTTCCCACTTCAATCCAATCAATAAAGAAGCTACAAGTTGTTTCCGGGCTCAAACGAGTCAAGAATGAAACTATAAGTTGATTCCAATTTTAAACAAGTGAAACTGAAGGTAAAAGTTGTTTTCTACTTCAAACGAGTCTGGAATGAAGCTACAAGTTGTTTGCCACTTCAATCTAGTCAATAACGAAGCTACAAGTTGTTTATAGGCTCAAACAAGTCGAGAATAAAACTACAAGTTGATTCCAATCTCAAACAACCGAAAAAGAAGCTACAAGTTGTTTTTAACTTCAAACGAGTATGGAATGAAGCTACAAGTTGTTTCCAGCTTCAATCTAGTGAATAATGAAGCTACAAGTTGTTTCCGGGCTCAAACGGGTCAAGAATGAAACTACATGTTGATTCCAATTTTAAACAACCGAAACTGAATGTACAAGTTGTTTTCAACTTCAAACGAGTCTGGAATGTAGCTACAATTTGTTTTCAACTTTAGACGACTCTAGAATGAAACTACAAGTTGTTCCAACTTCATTCGACTCAACAATGAAGCTACAAGTTGTTTATAGGCTCAAACAAGTAAAGAATAAAACTACAAGTTGATTCCAATTTTAAACAACCGAAAATGAAGCAACAAGTTGTTTTCAACTTCAAACGAGTCTGGAATGAAGCTACTAGTTGTATCCCCCTTCAATCCATTCAATAATGAAGCTACAAGTTGTTTATAGGCTCAAACAAGTCAAGAATAAAACTACAAGTTAATTCCAATTTTAAACAACCGAAACTGAAGGTACAAGTTGTTTTCAACTTCAAACGAGTTTGGAATGAAGCTACAATTTGTTTTCAACTTTAGGCGACTCTAGAATGAAGCTACAAGTTGTTTCCAACTTCATTCGACTCAATAATGAAGCTAAAAGTTTTTGATAGGCTCAAACAAGTCAAGAATAAAACTACAAGTTGATTCCAATTTTAAACAACAGAAACTGAACGTACAAGTTGTTGTGAACTTCAAACGAGTTTGGAATGTAGCTACAATTTGTTTTCAACTTTAGACGACTCTAGAATAAAGCTACAAGTTGTTTCCAACTTCATTCGACTCAATAATGAAGCTGCAAGTTGTTTATAGGCTCAAAAAAGTCAAGAATAAAACTACAAGTTGATTCGAATTTTAAACAACCGAAAATGAAGCAACAAGTTGTTTTCAACTTCAAACGAGTCTGGAATGAAGCGAAAAGTTGTTTCCCACTTCAATCCAGTCAATAAAGAAGCTACAAGTTGTTTCCGGGCTCAAACGAGTCAAGAAGTAAACTATAAGTTGATTCCAATTTTAAACAAGTGAAACTGAAGGTACAAGTTGTTTTTTACTTCAAACGAGTCTGGAATGAAGCTACAAGTTGTTTGCCACTTCAATCTAGTCAATAATGAAGCTACAAGTTGTTTATAGGCTCAAACAAGTCGAGAATAAAACTACAAGTTGATTCCAATTTCAAACAACCGAAAATGAAGCTACAAGTTGTTTTTAACTTCAAACAAGTCTGGAATGAAGCAACAAGTTGTTTACCACTTCAATCCAGTCAATAATGAAGCTACAAGTTGTTTCCGGGCTCAAACGAGTCAAGAAGTAAACTATAAGTTGATTCCAATTTTAAACAAGTGAAACTGAAGGTACAAGTTGTTATCTACTTCAAACGAGTCTGGAATGAAGCTACAAGTTATTTGCCACTTCAATCTAGTCAATAATGAAGCTACAAGTTGTTTATAGGCTCAAACAAGTCGAGAATAAAACTAGAAGTTGATTCCAATTTCAAACAACCGAAAATGAAGCTACAAGTTGTTTTTAACTTCAAACGAGTATGGAATGAAGCTACAAGTTGTTTCCAGCTACAATCTAGTCAATAATGAAGCTACAAGTTGTTTCCGGGCTCAAACGGGTCAAGAATGAAACTAAATGTTGATTCCAATTTTAAACAACCGAAACTGAAGGTACAAGTTGTTTTCAACTTCAAACGAGTCTGGAATGTAGCTACAATTTGTTTTCAACTTTAGACGACTCTAGAATGAAACTACAAGTTGTTTCCAACTTCATTCGACTCAATAATGAAGCTACAAGTTTTTTATAGGCTCAAACAAGTCAAGAATAAAACTACAAGTTGATTCCAATTTTAAACAACCGAAAATGAAGCAACAAGTTGTATTCAACTTCAAACGAGTCTGGAATGAAGCTACTAGTTGTATCCCACTTCAATCCATTCAATAATGAAGCTACAAGTTGTTTATAGGCTCAAACAAGTCAAGAATAAAACTACAAGTTGATTTCAATTTTAAACAACCGAAACTGAAGGTACAAGTTGTTTTCAACTTCAAACGAGTCTGGAATGAAGCTACAATTTGTTTTCAACTTTAGACGACTCTAGAATGAAGCTACAAGTTGTTTCCAACTTCATTCGACTCAATAATGAAGCTACAAGTTTTTTATAGGCTCAAACAAATCAAGAATAAAACTACAAGTTGATTCCAATTTTAAACAACCAAAAATGAAGCAACAAGTTGTTAAAATGAAGCAACAAGTTGTTTTCAACTTCAAACGAGTCTGGAATGAAGCTACAAGTTGTTTCCCACTTCAATCCAGTCAATAATGAAGCTACAAGTTGTTTCCGGGCTCAAATGAGTCAAGAATGAAACTATAAGTTGATTCCAATTTTAAACAATTGAAACTGAAGGTACAAGTTGTTTTCAACTTCAAACGAGTCTGGAATGAAGCTACAAGTTGTTTCCCACTTCAATCTAGTCAATAATGAAGCTACAAGTTGTTTATAGGCTCAAACAAGTCGAGAATAAAACTTAAAGTTGATTCCAATTTTAAACAACCAAAACTGAAGGTACAAGTTGTTTTCAACTTCAAACGAGTGTGGAATGAAGCTACAAGTTGTTTCCCACTTCAATCTAGTCAATAATGAAGCTACAAGCTGTTTATAGGCTCAAACAAGTCAAGAATCAAACTACAAGTTGATTCCAATTTCAAACAACCGAAAATGAAGCTACAAGTTGTTTTTAACTTCAAACGAGTCTGGAATGAAGCAACAAGTTGTTTACCACTTCAATCCAGTCAATAATGAAGCTACAAGTTGTTTCCGGGCTCAAACGAGTCAAGAATGAAACTATAAGTTGATTCCAATTTTAAACAAGTGAAACTGAAGGTACAAGTTGTTTTCTACTTCAAACGAGTATGGAATGAAGCTACAAGTTGCTTGCCACTTCAATCTAGTCAATAATGAAGCTACAAGTTGTTTATAGGCTCAAACAAGTCGAGAATAAAACTACAAGTTGATTCCAATTTCAAACAACGGAAAATGAAGCTACAAGTTCTTTTCAACCTTAAACGAGTCTGGAATGAAGCTACAAGTTGTTTCCAACTTCATTCGACTCAATAATGAAGCTACAGGTTGTTTATAGGCTCAAACAAGTCAAAAATAAAACTACAAGTTGATTCCAATTTTAAACAACCGAAAATTAAGCAACAAGTTGTTTTCAACTTCAAACGAGTCTGGAATGAAGCTACTAGTTGTATCCCGCTTCAATCCAGTCAATAATGAAGCTACAAGTTGTTTATAGGCTCAAACAAGTCAAGAATAAAACTACATGTTGATTTCAATTTTAAACAACCGAAACTGAAGGTACAAATTGTTTTCAACTTCAAACGAGTCTGGAATGAAGCTACAATTTGTTTTCAACTTTAGACGACCCTAGAATGAAGCTACAAGTTGTTTCCAACTTCATTCGACTCAATAATGAAGCTACAAGTTTTTTATAGGCTCAAACAAGTCAAGAATAAAACTACAAGTTGATTCCAATTTTAAACAGCAGAAACTGAAGGTACAAGTTGTTTTCAACTTCAAACGAGTGTGGAATGTAGCTACAATTTGTTTTCAACTTTAGACGACTCTAGAATGAAGCTACAAGTTGTTTCCAACTTCATTCGACTCAATAATGAAGCTGCAAGTTGTTTATAGGCTCAAAAAAGTCAAGAATAAAACTACAAGTTGATTCCAATTTTAAACAACCAAAAATGAAGCAACAAGTTGTTTTCAACTTCAAACGAGTCTGGAATGAAGCGAAAAGTTGTTTCCCACTTCAATCCAGTCAATAAAGAAGCTACAAGTTGTTTCCGGGCTCAAACGAGTCAAGAATGAAACTATAAGTTGATTCCAATTTTAAACAAGTGAAACTAAAGGTACAAGTTGTTTTCTACTTCAAACGAGTATGGAATGAAGCTACAAGTTGCTTGCCACTTCAATCTAGTCAATAATGAAGCTACAAGTTGTTTATAGGCTCAAACAAGTCGAGAATAAAACTACAAGTTGATTCCAATCTCAAACAACCGAAAATGAAGCTACAAGTTGTTTTTAACTTCAAACGAGTATGGAATGAAGCTACAAGTTGTTTCCAGTTTCAATCTAGAAAATAATGAAGCTACAAGTTGTTTCCGGGCTCAAACGGGTCAAGAATGAAACTACATGTTGATTCCAATTTTAAACAACCGAAACTGAAGGTACAAGTTGTTTTCAACTTCAAACGAGTCTGGAATGTAGCTACAATTTGTTTTCAACTTTAGACGACTCTAGAATGAAACTACAAGTTGTTTCCAACTTCATTCGACTCAATAATGAAGCTACAAGTTGTTTATAGGCTCAAACAAGTCAAGAATAAAACTACAAGTTGATTCCAATTTTAAACAACCGAAAATGAAGCAACAAGTTGTTTTCAACTTCAAACGAGTCTGGAATGAAGCTACTAGTTGTATCCCCCTTCAATCCATTCAATAATGAAGCTACAAGTTGTTTATAGGCTCAAACAAGTCAAGAATAAAACTACAAGTTGATTCCAATTTTAAACAACCGAAACTGAAGGTACAAGTTGTTTTCAACTTCAAACGAGTCTGGAATGAAGCTACAATTTGTTTTCAACTTTAGACGACTCTAGAATGAAGCTAGAAGTTGTTTCCAACTTCATTCGACTCAATAATGAAGCTACAAGTTTTTTATAGGCTCAAACAAATCAAGAATTAAACTGCAAGTTGATTCCAATTTTAAACAACAGAAACTGAAGGTACAAGTTGTTTTCAACGTCAAACGAGTTTGGAATGTAGCTACAATTTGTTTTCAACTTTAGACGACTCTAGAATGAAGCTATAGGTTGTTTCCAACTTCATTCGACTCAATAATGAAGCTGCAAGTTGTCTATAGGCTCAAACAAGTCAAGAATAAAACTACAAGTTGATTCCAATTTTAAACAACCAAAAATGAAGCAACAAGTTGTTTTCAACTTCAAACGAGTCTGGAATGAAGCTACAAGTTGTTTCCCACTTCAATCCAGTCAATAATGAAGCTACAAGTTGTTTCCGGGCTCAAATGAGTCAAGAATGAAACTATAAGTTGATTCCAATTTTAAACAATTGAAACTGAAGGTACAAGTTGTTTTCAACTTCAAACGAGTCTGGAATGATGCTACAAGTTGTTTCCCACTTCAATTTAGTCAATAATGAAGCTACAAGTTGTTTATAAGCTCAAACAAGTCGAGAATAAAACTACAAGTTGATTCCAATTTTAAACAACCAAAACTGAAGGTACAAGTTGTTTTCAACTTCAAACGAGTCTGGAATGAAGCTACAAGTTGTTTCCCACTTCAATCTAGTCAATAATGAAGCTACAAGCTGTTTATAGGCTCAAACAAGTCAAGAATCAAACTACAAGTTGATTCCAATTTCAAACAACCGAAAATGAAGCTACAAGTTGTTTTTAACTTTAAACTAGTCTGGAATGAAGCTACAAGTTGTTTCCCACTTCAATCCAGTCAATAATGAAGCTACAAGTTGTTTCCGGGCTCAAACGAGTCAAGAATGAAACTATAAGTTGATTCCAAATTTAAACAACCGAAACTGATGGTACAAGTTGTTTTCAACTTCAAACGAGTCTGGAATGAAGCTACAAGTTGTTTCCAGCTTCAATCTAGTCAATAATGAAGCTACAAGTTGTTTCCGGGCTCAAACGGGTCAAGAATGAAACTACATGTTGATTCCAATTTTAAACAACCGAAACTGAAGGTACAAGTTGTTTTCAACTTCAAACGAGTCTGGAATGTAGCTACAATTTGTTTTCAACTTTAGACGACTCTAGAATGAAACTACAAGTTGTTTCCAACTTCATTCGACTCAATAATGAAGCTACAAGTTGTTTATAGGCTCAAACAAGTCAAGAATAAAACTACAAGTTGATTCCAATTTTAAACAACTGAAACTGAAGGTACAAGTTGTTTTCAACTTCAAACGAGTCTGGAATGAAGCTACAATTTGTTTTCAACTTTAGACGACTCTAGAATGAAGCTACAAGTTGTTTCCAACTTCATTCGACTCAATAATGAAGCTACAAGTTTTTTATAGGCTCAAACAAATCAATAATTAAACTGCAAGTTGATTCCAATTTTAAACAACAGAAACTGAAGGTACAAGTTGTTTTCAACGTCAAACGAGTTTGGAATGTAGCTACAATTTGTTTTCAACTTTAGACGACTCTAGAATGAAGCTATAGGTTGTTTCCAACTTCATTCGACTCAATAATGAAGCTGCAACTTGTCTATAGGCTCAAACAAGTCAAGAATAAAACTACAAGTTGATTCCAATTTTAAACAACCAAAAATGAAGCAACAAGTTGTTTTCAACTTCAAACGAGTCTGGAATGAAGCTACAAGTTGTTTTCCACTTCAATCCGGTCAATAATGAAGCTACAAGTTGTTTCCGGGCTCAAATGAGTCAAGAATGAAACTATAAGTTGATTCCAATTTTAAACAATTGAAACTGAAGGTACAAGTTGTTTTCAACTTCAAACGAGTCTGGAATGAAGCTACAAGTTGTTTCCCACTTCAATTTAGTCAATAATGAAGCTACAAGTTGTTTATAAGCTCAAACAAGTCGAGAATAAAACTACAAGTTGATTCCAATTTTAAACAACCAAAACTGAAGGTACAAGTTGTTTTCAACTTCAAACGAGTCTGGAATGAAGCTACAAGTTGTTTCCCACTTCAATCTAGTCAATAATGAAGCTACAAGCTGTTTATAGGCTCAAACAAGTCAAGAATCAAACTACAAGTTGATTCCAATTTCAAACAACCGAAAATGAAGCTACAAGTTGTTTTTAACTTTAAACGAGTCTGGTATGAAGCTACAAGTTGTTTCCCACTTCAATCCAGTCAATAATGAAGCTACAAGTTGTTTCCGGGCTCAAACGAGTCAAGAATGAAACTATAAGTTGATTCCAAATTTAAACAACCGAAACTGATGGTACAAGTTGTTTTCAACTTCAAACGAGTCTGGAATGAAGCTACAAGTTGTTTCCAACTTCAATCTAGTCAATAATGAAGCTACAAGTTGTTTCCGGGCTCAAACGGGTCAAGAATGAAACTACATGTTGATTCCAATTTTAAACAACCGAAACTGAAGGTACAAGTTGTTTTCAACTTCAAACGAGTCTGGAATGTAGCTACAATTTGTTTTCAACTTTAGACGACTCTAGAATGAAACTACAAGTTGTTTCCAACTTCATTCGACTCAATAATGAAGCTACAAGTTGTTTATAGGCTCAAACAAGTCAAGAATAAAACTACAAGTTGATTCCAATTTTAAACAACCGAAAATGAAGCAACAAGTTGTTTTCAACTTCAAACGAGTCTGGAATGAAGCTACTAGTTGTATCCCCCTTCAATCCATTCAATAATGAAGCTACAAGTTGTTTATAGGCTCAAACAAGTCAAGAATAAAACTACAAGTTGATTCCAATTTTAAACAACCGAAACTGAAGGTACAAGTTGTTTTCAACTTCAAACGAGTCTGGAATGAAGCTACAATTTGTTTTCAACTTTAGACGACTCTAGAATGAAGCTACAAGTTGTTTCCAACTTCATTCGACTCAATAATGAAGCTACAAGTTTTTTATAGGCTCAAACAAATCAAGAATTAAACTGCAAGTTGATTCCAATTTTAAACAACGGAAACTGAAGGTACAAGTTGTTTTCAACATCAAACGAGTTTGGAATGTAGCTACAATTTGTTTTCAACTTTAGACGACTCTAGAATGAAGCTATAGGTTGTTTCCAACTTCATTCGACTCAATAATGAAGCTGCAAGTTGTCTATAGGCTCAAACAAGTCAAGAATAAAACTACAAGTTGATTCCAATTTTAAACAACCAAAAATGAAGCAACAAGTTGTTTTCAACTTCAAACGAGTCTGGAATGAAGCTACAAGTTGTTTTCCACTTCAATCCGGTCAATAATGAAGCTACAAGTTGTTTCCGGGCTCAAATGAGTCAAGAATGAAACTATAAGTTGATTCCAATTTTAAACAATTGAAACTGAAGGTACAAGTTGTTTTCAACTTGAAACGAGTCTGGAATGAAGCTACAAGTTGTTTCCCACTTCAATTTAGTCAATAATGAAGCTACAAGTTGTTTATAAGCTCAAACAAGTCGAGAATAAAACTACAAGTTGATTCCAATTTTAAACAACCAAAACTGAAGGTACAAGTTGTTTTCAACTTCAAACGAGTCTGGAATGAAGCTACAAGTTGTTTCCCACTTCAATCTAGTCAATAATGAAGCTACAAGCTGTTTATAGGCTCAAACAAGTCAAGAATCAAACTACAAGTTGATTCCAATTTCAAACAACCGAAAATGAAGCTACAAGTTGTTTTTAACTTTAAACGAGTCTGGTATGAAGCTACAAGTTGTTTCCCACTTCAATCCAGTCAATAATGAAGCTACAAGTTGTTTCCGGGCTCAAACGAGTCAAGAATGAAACTATAAGTTGATTCCAAATTTAAACAACCGAAACTGATGGTACAAGTTGTTTTCAACTTCAAACGAGTCTGGAATGAAGCTACAAGTTGTTTCCAGCTTCAATCTAGTCAATAATGAAGCTACAAGTTGTTTCCGGGCTCAAACGGGTCAAGAATGAAACTACATGTTGATTCCAATTTTAAACAACCGAAACTGAAGGTACAAGTTGTTTTCAACTTCAAACGAGTCTGGAATGTAGCTACAATTTGTTTTCAACTTTAGACGACTCTAGAATGAAACTACAAGTTGTTTCCAACTTCATTCGACTCAATAATGAAGCTACAAGTTGTTTATAGGCTCAAACAAGTCAAGAATAAAACTACAAGTTGATTCCAATTTTAAACAACCGAAAATGAAGCAACAAGTTGTTTTCAACTTCAAACGAGTCTGGAATGAAGCTACTAGTTGTATCCCCCTTCAATCCATTCAATAATGAAGCTACAAGTTGTTTATAGGCTCAAACAAGTCAAGAATAAAACTACAAGTTGATTCCAATTTTAAACAACCGAAACTGAAGGTACAAGTTGTTTTCAACTTCAAACGAGTCTGGAATGAAGCTACAATTTGTTTTCAACTTTAGACGACTCTAGAATGAAGCTACAAGTTGTTTCCAACTTCATTCGACTCAATAATGAAGCTACAAGTTTTTTATAGGCTCAAACAAATCAAGAATTAAACTGCAAGTTGATTCCAATTTTAAACAACAGAAACTGAAGGTACAAGTTGTTTTCAACGTCAAACGAGTTTGGAATGTAGCTACAATTTGTTTTCAACTTTAGACGACTCTAGAATGAAGCTATAGGTTGTTTCCAACTTCATTCGACTCAATAATGAAGCTGCAAGTTGTCTATAGGCTCAAACAAGTCAAGAATAAAACTACAAGTTGATTCCAATTTTAAACAACCAAAAATGAAGCAACAAGTTGTTTTCAACTTCAAACGAGTCTGGAATGAAGCTACAAGTTGTTTTCCACTTCAATCCGGTCAATAATGAAGCTACAAGTTGTTTCCGGGCTCAAATGAGTCAAGAATGAAACTATAAGTTGATTCCAATTTTAAACAATTGAAACTGAAGGTACAAGTTGTTTTCAACTTCAAACGAGTCTGGAATGAAGCTACAAGTTGTTTCCCAGTTCAATTTAGTCAATAATGAAGCTACAAGTTGTTTATAAGCTCAAACAAGTCGAGAATAAAACTACAAGTTGATTCCAATTTTAAACAACCAAAACTGAAGGTACAAGTTGTTTTCAACTTCAAACGAGTCTGGAATGAAGCTAAAAGTTGTTTCCCACTTCAATCTAGTCAATAATGAAGCTACAAGCTGTTTATAGGCTCAAACAAGTCAAGAATCAAACTACAAGTTGATTCCAATTTCAAACAACCGAAAATGAAGCTACAAGTTGTTTTTAACTTTAAACGAGTCTGGAATGAAGCTACAAGTTGTTTCCCACTTCAATCCAGTCAATAATGAAGCTACAAGTTGTTTCCGGGCTCAAACGAGTCAAGAATGAAACTATAAGTTGATTCCAAATTTAAACAACCGAAACTGATGGTACAAGTTGTTTTCAACTTCAAACGAGTCTGGAATGAAGCTACAAGTTGTTTCTCACTTCAATCTAGTCAATAATGAAGCTACAAGTTGTTTATAGGCTCAAACAAGTCGAGAATAAAACTACAAGTTGATTCCAATTTCAAACAACGGAAAATGAAGCTACAAGTTATTTTCAACCTTAAACGAGTCTCGAATGAAGCTACAAGTTGTTTCCAACTTCATTCGACTCAATAATGAAGCTACAAGTTGTTTATAGGCTCAAACAAGTCAAAAATAAAACTACAAGTTGATTCCAATTTTAAACAACCGAAAGTTAAGCAACAAGTTGTTTTCAACTTCAAACTAGTCTGGAATGAAGCTACTAGTTGTATCCCGCTTCAATCCAGTCAATAATGAAGCTACAAGTTCTTTATAGGCTCAAACAAGTCAAGAATAAAACTACAAGTTGATTTCAATTTTAAACAACCGAAACTGAAGGTACAAGTTGTTTTCAACTTCAAACGAGTCTAGAATGAAGCTACAATTTGTTTTCAACTTTAGACGACTCTAGAATGAAGCTACAAGTTGTTTCCAACTTCATTCGACTCAATAATGAAGCTACAAGTTTTTTATAGGCTCAAACAAGTCAAGAATAAAACTACAAGTTGATTCCAATTTTAAACAACGGAAACTGAAGGTACAAGTTGTTTTCAACTTCAAACGAGTTTGGAATGTAGCTACAATTTGTTTTCAACTTTGGACGACTCTAGAATGAAGCTACAAGTTGTTTCCAACTTCATTCGACTGAATAATGAAGCTGCAAGTTGTTTATAGGCTCAAAAAAGTCAAGAATAAAACTACAAGTTGATTCCACTTTTAAACAACCAAAAATGAAGCAACAAGTTGTTTTCAACTTCAAACGAGTCTGGAATGAAGCGAAAAGTTGTTTCCCACTTCAATCCAGTCAATAAAGAAGCTATAAGTTGTTTCCGGGCTCAAACGAGTCAAGAATGAAACTATAAGTTGATTCCAATTTTAAACAAGTTAAACTGAAGGTACAAGTTGTTTTCTACTTCAAACGAGTCTGGAATGAAGCTACAAGTTGTTTGCCACTTCAATCTAGTCAATAATGAAGCTACAAGCTGTTTATAGGCTCAAACAAGTCGAGAATAAAACTACAAGTTGATTCCAATTTCAAACAACCGAAAATGAAGCTACAAGTTGTTTTTAACTTTAAACGAGTATGGAATGAAGCTACAAGTTGTTTCCCACTTCAATCCATTCAATAATGAAGCTACAAGTTGTTTCCGGGCTCAAACGAGTCAAGAATGAAACTATAAGTTGATTCCAAATTTAAACAACCGAAACTGATGGTACAAGTTGTTTTCAACTTCAAACGAGTTTGGAATGAAGCTACAATTTGTTTCCAGCTTCAATCTAGTCAATAATGAAGCTACAAGTTGTTTCCGGGCTCAAACGGGTCAAGAATGAAACTACATGTTGATTCCAATTTTAAACAACCGAAACTGAAGGTATAAGTTGTTTTCAACTTCAAACGAGTCTGGAATGTAGCTACAATTTGTTTTCAACTTTAGACGACTCTAGAATGAAACTACAAGTTGTTTCCAACTTCATTCGACTCAATAATGAAGCTACAAGTTGTTTATAGGCTCAAACAAGTCAAGAATAAAACTACAAGTTGATTCCAATTTTAAACAACCGAAAATGAAGCAACAAGTTGTTTTCAACTTCAAACGAGTCTGGAATGAAGCTACTAGTTGTATCCCCCTTCAATCCATTCAATAATGAAGCTACAAGTTGTTTATAGGCTCAAACAATTCAAGAATAAAACTACAAGTTGATTCCAATTTTAAACAACCGAAACTGAAGGTACAAGTTGTTTTCAACTTCAAACGAGTCTGGAATGAAGCTACAATTTGTTTTGCAACTTTAGACGACTCTAGAATGAAGCTACAAGTTGTTTCCAACTTCATTCGACTCAATAATGAAGCTACAAGTTTTTTATAGGCTCAAACAAATCAAGAATTAAACTGCAAGTTGATTCCAATTTTAAACAACAGAAACTGAAGGTACAAGTTGTTTGCAACGTCAAACGAGTTTGGAATGTAGCTACAATTTGTTTTCAACTTTAGACGACTCTAGAATGAAGCTATAAGTTGTTTCCAACTTCATTCGACTCAATAATGAAGCTGCAAGTTGTCTATAGGCTCAAACAAGTCAAGAATAAAACTACAAGTTGATTCCAATTTTAAACAACCAAAAATGAAGCAACAAGTTGTTTTCAACTTCAAACGAGTCTGGAATGAAGCTACAAGTTGTTTCCCACTTCAATCCAGTCAATAATGAAGCTACAAGTTGTTTCCGGGCTCAAATGAGTCAAGAATGAAACTATAAGTTGATTCCAATTTTAAACAATTGAAACTGAAGGTACAAGTTGTTTTCAACTTCAAACGAGTCTGGAATGAAGCTACAAGTTGTTTCCCACTTCAATTTAGTCAATAATGAAGCTACAAGTTGTTTATAAGCTCAAACAAGTCGAGAATAAAACTACAAGTTGATTCCAATTTTAAACAACCAAAACTGAAGGTACAAGTTGTTTTCAACTTCAAACGAGTCTGGAATGAAGCTACAAGTTGTTTCCCACTTCAATCTAGTCAATAATGAAGCTACAAGCTGTTTATAGGCTCAAACAAGTCAAGAATCAAACTACAAGTTGATTCCAATTTCAAACAACCGAAAATGAAGCTACAAGTTGTTTTTAACTTTAAACGAGTCTGGAATGAAGCTACAAGTTGTTTCCCACTTCAATCCAGTCAATAATGAAGCTACAAGTTGTTTCCGGGCTCAAACGAGTCAAGAATGAAACTATAAGTTGATTCCAAATTTAAACAACCGAAACTGATGGTACAAGTTGTTTTCAACTTCAAACGAGTCTGGAATGAAGCTACAAGTTGTTTCCCACTTCAATCTAGTCAATAATGAAGCTACAAGTTGTTTATAGGCTCAAACAAGTCGAGAATAAAACTACAAGTTGATTCCAATTTCAAACAACGGAAAATGAAGCTACAAGTTCTTTTCAACCTTAAACGAGTCTCGAATGAAGCTACAAGTTGTTTCCAACTTCATTCGACTCAATAATGAAGCTACAAGTTGTTTATAGGCTCAAACAAGTCAAAAATAAAACTACAAGTTGATTCCAATTTTAAACAACCGAAAGTTAAGCAACAAGTTGTTTTCAACTTCAAACTAGTCTGGAATGAAGCTACTAGTTGTATCCCGCTTCAATCCAGTCAATAATGAAGCTACAAGTTCTTTATAGGCTCAAACAAGTCAAGAATAAAACTACAAGTTGATTTCAATTTTAAACAACCGAAACTGAAGGTACAAGTTGTTTTCAACTTCAAACGAGTCTAGAATGAAGCTACAATTTGTTTTCAACTTTAGACGACTCTAGAATGAAGCTACAAGTTGTTTCCAACTTCATTCGACTCAATAATGAAGCTACAAGTTTTTTATAGGCTCAAACAAGTCAAGAATAAAACTACAAGTTGATTCCAATTTTAAACAACGGAAACTGAAGGTACAAGTTGTTTTCAACTTCAAACGAGTTTGGAATGTAGCTACAATTTGTTTTCAACTTTGGACGACTCTAGAATGAAGCTACAAGTTGTTTCCAACTTCATTCGACTGAATAATGAAGCTGCAAGTTGTTTATAGGCTCAAAAAAGTCAAGAATAAAACTACAAGCTTTTAAACAACCAAAAATGAAGCAACAAGTTGTTTTCAACTTCAAACGAGTCTGGAATGAAGCGAAAAGTTGTTTCCCACTTCAATCCAGTCAATAAAGAAGCTATAAGTTGTTTACGGGCTCAAACGAGTCAAGAATGAAACTATAAGTTGATTCCAATTTTAAACAAGTTAAACTGAAGGTACAAGTTGTTTTCTACTTCAAACGAGTCTGGAATGAAGCTACAAGTTGTTTGCCACTTCAATCTAGTCAATAATGAAGCTACAAGTTGTTTATAGGCTCAAACAAGTCGAGAATAAAACTACAAGTTGATTCCGATTTCAAACAACCGAAAATGAAACTACAAGTTGTTTTTAACTTCAAACGAGTATGGAATGAAGCTACAAGTTGTTTCCAGCTTCAATCTAGTCAATAATGAAGCTACAAGTTGTTTCCGGGCTCAAACGGGTCAAGAATGAAACTACATGTTGATTCCAATTTTAAACAACCGAAACTGAAGGTACAAGTTGTTTTCAACTTCAAACGAGTCTGGAATGTAGCTACAATTTGTTTTCAACTTTAGACGACTCTAGAATGAAACTACAAGTTGTTTCCAACTTCATTCAACTCAATAATGAAGCTACAAGTTGTTTATAGGCTCAAACAAGTCAAGAATAAAACTACAAGTTGATTCCAATTTTAAACAACCGAAAATGAAGCAACAAGTTGTTTTCAACTTCAAACGAGTCTGGAATAAAGCTACTAGTTGTATCCCCCTTCAATCCATTCAATAATGAAGCTACAAGTTGTTTATAGGCTCAAACAAGTCAAGAATAAAACTACAAGTTGATTCCAATTTTAAACAACCGAAACTGAAGGTACAAGTTGTTTTCAACTTCAAACGAGTCTGGAATGAAGCTACAATTTGTTTTCAACTTTAGACGACTCTAGAATGAAGCTACAAGTTGTTTCCAACTTCATTCGACTCAATAATGAAGCTACAAGTTTTTTATAGGCTCAAACAAATCAAGAATTAAACTGCAAGTTGATTCCAATTTTAAACAACAGAAACTGAAGGTACAAGTTGTTTTCAACGTCAAACGAGTTTGGAATGTAGCTACAATTTGTTTTCAACTTTAGACGACTCTAGAATGAAGCTATAGGTTATTTCCAACTTCATTCGACTCAATAATGAAGCTGCAAGTTGTCTATAGGCTCAAACAAGTCAAGAATAAAACTACAAGTTGATTCCAATTTTAAACAACCAAAAATGAAGCAACAAGTTGTTTTCAACTTCAAACGAGTCTGGAATGAAGCTACAAGTTGTTTCCCACTTCAATCCAGTCAATAATGAAGCTACAAGTTGTTTCCGGGCTCAAATGAGTCAAGAATGAAACTATAAGTTGATTCCAATTTTAAACAATTGAAACTGAAGGTACAAGTTGTTTTCAACTTCAAACGAGTCTGGAATGAAGCTACAAGTTGTTTCCCACTTCAATTTAGTCAATAATGAAGCTACAAGTTGTTTATAAGCTCAAACAAGTCGAGAATAAAACTACAAGTTGATTCCAATTTTAAACAACCAAAACGGAAGGTACAAGTTGTTTTCAACTTCAAACGAGTCTGGAATGAAGCTACAAGTTGTTTCCCACTTCAATCTAGTCAATAATGAAGCTACAAGCTGTTTATAGGCTCAAACAAGTCAAGAATCAAACTACAAGTTGATTCCAATTTCAAACAACCGAAAATGAAGCTACAAGTTGTTTTTAACTTTAAACGAGTCTGGAATGAAGCTACAAGTTGTTTCCCACTTCAATCCAGTCAATAATGAAGCTACAAGTTGTTTCCGGGCTCAAACGAGTCAAGAATGAAACTATAAGTTGATTCCAAATTTAAACAACCGAAACTGATGGTACAAGTTGTTTTCAACTTCAAACGAGTCTGGAATGAAGCTACAAGTTGTTTCCCACTTCAATCTAGTCAATAATGAAGCTACAAGTTGTTTATAGGCTCAAACAAGTCGAGAATAAAACTACAAGTTGATTCCAATTTCAAACAACAGAAAATGAAGCTACAAGTTCTTTTCAACCTTAAACGAGTCTCGAATGAAGCTACAAGTTGTTTCCAACTTCATTCGACTCAATAATGAAGCTACAAGTTGTTTATAGGCTCAAACAAGTCAAAAATAAAACTACAAGTTGATTCCAATTTTAAACAACCGAAAGTTAAGCAACAAGTTGTTTTCAACTTCAAACTAGTCTGGAATGAAGCTACTAGTTGTATCCCGCTTCAATCCAGTCAATAATGAAGCTACAAGTTCTTTATAGGCTCAAACAAGTCAAGAATAAAACTACAAGTTGATTTCAATTTTAAACAACCGAAACTGAAGGTACAAGTTGTTTTCAACTTCAAACGAGTCTAGAATGAAGCTGTGATAAGTGGTATTTATACACACTTATAGGCCTTCATTTCCACTTAAATTGGTTGGTTGTACTTAAGTGTTTAGTGTCTTTTGATGTGTTTTTATTGTTTTTCTGTGCAGGTCACGAGTTGAGGTGATGAAGTGATTTTCTATCATTTTAGGTTGTTTTTGGTGCATTATTTGCAAGAATGGAGAATTGTGGATTCATCACGACTTGGGATTTTGTGGGTACATCTTCTACAAACCCTCACGAGAACACACTCGTCCACTAGAGCTATCTAGGGGTTTAAAGGGCTTGTTGCATGTGCTAAATGCAACCGTGATCACCTACGGAAGTGGTACTAGAGCGAGGAAGGACAAGCACGCGAGAACGAGCGGAATTGGAAAAATTGGCCATCCGGGGGCAGACACTAGCACGCCCGCGCTAGTGCCTAGCGCGCCCGCGCTACAGCCTGTTCCACTAGCGCGCCTGCGCTAGTTTAGCGCGGCCGCGCCCAGCAGAGTTGTTCCGGGCTGATTTTTGGAGCTTTTCTGATGGATTTTAGCAGCGGTCAAGGCCCGGTTGACTTGGTCAATGTATTTTAATTTCTCATGTGAAAAACCCTAGTCTCGGAGAAGTAGATATATATCATAGAATATCGGATTATAGTTTTATCAGTTTTTCTCTTGTAATCAAGCACATTATCAGTTTGTATTGGATCGTTCTTCGCGAGGAAGTGACAGTTTCGAGCGAGATCGTGAACATCAAATCTGTAACGTTGTGTTCTTTATTATTAATTCAAGTACTTTTATTCCGTTTAATTCTCGTAGTTTATTTATTATGTTTTCATTAGAACCCATGTGTCGATTAGTTCGATTATGAACTAACCGCCTTCATGGGATTCTAATGGATTTATCGATGTAGTCTAGTAACGAATATTAATTGCTTGATTTTGTGACGTACGTTGATTTCTTTGCATGAGCCATGCTTATTCTTCTTAGAAGCGTAGCTAACTTCTAAGTTGTTTGTTAATTCTTTCTGAAGCGAGAGTGGATGATTGAATTTAGAACTATGCCATGTAAACATAGGATTATGTGAATGAAACATAATTTGTGGTAGACTTGAACTATTTTTATCACCCTGTGTAATCACAATAGACGACTTGCTATTAAACCTCTCTGCTTACACTACCGCTATAGAGATATAGGGTCTGAGCTTTGTTGGTGTCCATGAGATTTCTGTCTTAATTGCGGATTTTGATTGGTATGATATGTGTGCAACGAGAGTTGGCATGTATTACTTTCGTGTTGTCTGATTAGGATCAACAGTCGCATGTTAATCAGTAATTTCAATTCTAGATGAATTCGATAAAGAAGTTAGAATCCCATGTGTTTTCCTATTCTGAATTTGATTAGTAAATTTAGTCATTAGTATAAAAGAAACCATCCTTGTTAATTGCCTTGGCAGTGAAGATTGATCATACATTGTTGCATAGGTGCGTATTCTTAATTCACCAGTCTCTGTGGTAACGAACAAATATATTACTTGTGATCACGTAAGCTTGCGTGTAGATTTTTGCGAACAAGTTTTTGGCGCCGCTGCCGGGGACTCGGTGTTAATTAATTAGTTTATGTACTTGTCATCAGTGTGCATTAAAATTCACTGACTAGGATTTATTCTCTTCTCATTCTTCTTTTCTTTTCTTTATTTCAGGTACTTGGATCGCGTTTATGCTAACACGTTCTAAAGCTCATAAGGAAGCAATGGATTCATCTTCTTCTTTTGATTCTGAAACAAGGGATTATGCTAGGACAGCAGTTGGTGAGGTGTCACATGAATTTTCTCGGTTGAAAATCAATGATAATAAGGCTGACACAATTGAGCCAGCGATATCAGCCAGTGGTATTCGAATCAAGCCATCAATCATTCTCAAGCTGCAGGATACTATTCAATTTGGGGGATCTGTTCTTGAGGACCCAAACCTGCATCTAAGGAAATTCGAGAAATTCATTATTGCATTGGATTTCAATATCGGACCTAAGGATCTGGTGAAGCTGAGACTCTTTCCATTCACGCTACGTGATGTAGCACGATCGTGGTTTATCTCTCTCTCGGCAAGCACTACTAATAGCTGGAACAAATTGAAGAAAATATTCTGTACCAGGTTTTATCCTCTAATTAAAGTATCAGCTATCAAAAACACCGAAAGTAAATTCTCTCAATTCTCAGGAGAATATCTTTGTCTAGCTTGGGACCGGTTCAAGAAGATTCTCGAAAATCTTAATGAAGATGACATGCCTCCTGGAATGGCAATTCATTATTTCTACAGGGGTCTTAATGGTCAATGTAGAGCAGTGTTAGACGTGGCAGCTGGAGGAAATCTGTGGAGCAAGAGCTTCGATGATGCTTACGAACTGATAGAGAACCTGGCTGCGGCTGAGCACAGAGACCTAAAGTGGAAAATTCCAAAAGAGGAAGAATCAGAGGATGATGAAGCGGTCGAAGTCACTCAGGAAATTCTGATGACTAATTTGCACAGAATTAGAGCTCACTCAGACTCAAATTCTAATGCATGTGGAGACACTTGTCCTCTACTATCTACCAATGCGAGTAACCAATCTGTAATTCAATCACCTGCTTATTCAACATTGAATGAAGCACAGTACCGAAGGATAATCAGGCGTATTGACGCGGTGGAAGAACGAATTGGTCGCTTTGCTGATATATTAACGGACTCTCTTGCTGAAGCATTCTTAGCACTAGATGTTAATGTTACTTGGGATTCGTTTGGTTATGGAACGAGGTATCCTCCACAGGATACTTCATCGGAATCGGATTAATTCTGGACTTCACGTCGAGCTAACGACGTTAAACAAGCGCTTCGTGGGAGGCAACCCACGCATTGGAACCATTTTGTACCATTGTAAACCTCAAAAACACAAAAATCGAGAAATTTCAGCCCTGGATGTCAGACACTAGCGCGCCCGCGCTAGTGTCCAGCGCGCCCGCGCTAAAGTGAACAGCACGCCCGCGCTACACTTAGCGCGGCCGCGCTACTGACTGTCCAGGGGCTCGATTTTTCTCCCAAAAATATTTTATTTTCCGTTTTTAAAAGCCCACAATCCTAATTTTGCATGCCTAGCCCGAAATATATCCTCTATAACCCTAACTCAGCTCTCATATCCTTATATAAACACAAAACCCATCTCCAATTCCTCTTCTAATTCTATAAACCCTACATATATATATACACATCCATACACATAACCACCATCAAATCTCTCAAACCCACTACACACAAACCTCTTGCAACTCTAATTCTCTATCAATGGCACCCAAAAGAGCCCGAAGATCACAAGGACCAAGCACCCAAGCCCCTACATCTAGCGATTCTTCCTCGATGGGTGAGGTTGAATTCACTTCCGATGGTGCACGAACCGAGTTTCAACGGCTTATGAATAAGTCGATAGTTAAGGAGAGGGGATTCCTACCCACGGCGGAAGATGGTGAGCTCTTGAACATGATTCAAGAACGGGGATGGGAGTCTTTTTGCGAGGCTCCGGAGGCGGTTCCCTTGGCTATTATTCGAGAGTTTTATGTTAATGCCAAGGAGAATCGCGATGGATTCACGGTGGTGCGAGGAATCCGTGTGGATTATAGTGCGGAGGCGATCCGTAGAGTGATTGGGGGGCGTGCCAAGCGCCGTAATGAAGAAGATTGGGTTGTTGAGAGGATCGGGCGTGCCAAACGCCGGTTTGATGATGATCCGGTTGATCTTGAGCGGTTAGTGTATGATATGTGTGTGTCGGACACGACTTGGAAGATGACAGCACCTCCTTTGCCGGCACATGTTTCGTTTCCTGCAGCCGCGTTAAACCGGTATGCGAAGGCGTGGAACGCCTTCATCTGTGCTAACATCATGCCATCTTCACATGGGCATGAGGTGACAGTGGATAGAGCTATTCTGCTCTTTGGGATTGTCTCGGGCAAGTATATTGATCTGGGACATGTTATTCATCAGGGGATTCTGAGGTTCTTACAGGAAGGAACCACTGGTGCCATTCCATATGGCACAATTGTTACGAAGCTCTGTCGATCAAGCGGTGTTCGTTGGCCAGCCAACGAGCAATTACAGTTGCCAGCAGCACCTATTGATCATTCGGCGATCAGTCGGATGACGGAGTGGGATGGAGGAGTTCCCCACCCTCGAGGCCTCGGGTACTTATATGATGAGATGCCAGGGGGACATCCAGGATTTATTAGGAGGGAGCAGACTAGAGCTTCTGGAGCTGGTACTTCTCAGACGGAGAGGAGCTCCGAACCGATGGGAGATGTTCATTATCGCCGATTAGCGAGACGGATGGACGCCATGCATGACATCCACCAGAGGTTTGCGTTTGACTTGACACAGGCTCTAGGTAGTGCTTTCCATGCACAGGGGGTCACAGTTCAGTGGCCAGTATTCGGAGCAGGGATGCAGTATCCTCCACCTGATTCACCTCCAGTGGAGGAGGGGGAGGACTCGGACTCCGAGTAGGTATGTGGGTGCTCTAGCCTTTTTACCGCTTTCAATGGGGACATTGAAAATTTTAAGTTTGGGGGTGGTAATCTAAGGAAGAGCATGTTATTTTATTTTGTTTACTATTGCATGTGTTAGTTAGTTCATGTAGTTCACGTTTTTTTTTTATTTTTTATTTTGTTTTGATTATTTCTCACGTTTTTTTCCTATTTTTCTCATTTTTTTTATTTTACATGTTTAGTGGTAATTGTCGTAGTTAGTATCACGAGCATTTGCATGAATTATGAAGTTAAGCCAAGTTAATTGCCTATGATGAGTTATGTGCGTAGTTCTTGATTAGTAGTTTCAATTGCAATGCTAGGTTAGTACTTGGAAAGTGCTGGTGTTGGAAATTGTAATTCACATATGTTCTTGAGATAGGATATAGACGAAATTCCATGAATTCTAGGATTGAATTGAACACCCTTCAGCTTAGGTCTGTAAATCTTAAGTTTGGGGGAACTGAGGAGTAGATATACCTTTCTAGAAAAAAAAAATATATGAAAAAAAAAAAGAAAAAAAAGAAAAAAAAAAGTAGTAAATAAATTCACAAAAAAAAATAAGTGGTAGAATTAACTAGGTTGAGTTCATTAGTACTTGATAAGTGGTATTTATACACACTTATAGGCCTTCATTTCCACTTAAATTGGTTGGTTGTACGTAAGTGTTTAGTGTCTTTTGATGTGTTTTTAGTGTTTTTCTATGCAGGTCACGAGTTGAGGTGATGAAGTGATTTTCTATCATTTTAGGTTGTTTTTGGTGCATTATTTGCAAGAATAGAGAATTGTGGATTCATCACGACTTGGGATTTTGTGGGTACATCTTCTACAAACCCTCACGAGAACACACTCGTCCACTAGAGCTATCTAGGGGTTTAAAGGGCTTGTTGCATATGCTAAATGCAACCGTGATCACCTACGGAAGTGGTACTAGGAGCGAGGAAGGACATGCAGGCGAGAACGAGCTGAAAACGAAGAAACAGGGCTGCTATGACAGACAGTAGCGCGCCCGCGCTAACTTCTAGCGCGCCCGCACTACTTACTGCTGCCACTAGCGCGCCTGCGCTAGTTTAGCGCGGCCGCGCCCAGCAGAAGTTCCCTGGGCCGAATTTTGAAGCTTTCTGATGGATTTTCGCAGCGGTCGAGGCCCGGTTGACTTGGTCAATGTATTTTAATTTCTCGTGTGTAAAACCCTAGCCACCAAGTAGTTTTTTTTGAGAGAACATTATCATAGTTTAATTTTTTATCGAAGCACATTATCAGTTTGTATTGGATCGTTCTTCGCGAGGAAGTGACAGTTTCGAGCGAGATCGTGAACATCAATTCTGTAACGTGTGATCTTTATTATTAATTCAAGCATTTTTTATTCCATTTAATTCTTGTCTTTTATTCATTATGTTTTCACTAGAACCCATGATGTCGATTAGTTCGATTATGAACTAACCGCCTTCATGGGATTCTAATGAATTTATCGATGTAGTCTAGTAACGAATGTTAATTACTTGATTGTGTGACGTACGTTGATTTCTTTGCATGAGCCGTGCTTATTCTTCTTAGGAGCGTAGCTAACTTCTAAGTTGTTTGTTAATTCTCTCTGAAGCGAGAGTGGATGATTGAATTTAGAACTATGCCATGTAAACATAGGATTATGTGAATGAAACATAATTTGTGGTAGACTTGAACTATTTTTATCACCCTGTGTAATCACGATAGACGACTTGTTATTAAACCTCTCTGCTTACACTACCGCTATAGAGATATAGGGTCTGAGCTTTGTTGGTGTCCATGAGATTTCTATCTTAATTGTGGATTTTGATTGGTATGGTATGTGTGCAACGAGAGTTGGCATGTATTACTTTCGTGTTGTCTGATTAGGATCAACAGTCGCATGTTAATCAGTAAATTCAATTCTAGATGAATTCGATAATGAAATTAGAATCCCATGTGTTTTCCTATTCTGAATTTGATTAGTAATTTTAGCTATTAGTATAAAAGAAACCAATCCTTGTTAATTGTCTTGGCAGTGATAATTGATCATACATTGTTGCATAGGTGCGTATTCTTAATTCACCAGTCTCTGTGGGAACGAACAAATATATTACTTATGATCACGTGCGCTTGCGTGTAGATTTTTGCGAACAAGTTTTTGGCTCCGCTGCCGGGGACTCGGTGTTAATTAATTAGTTTATGTACTTGTCATCAGTGTGTATTAAAATTCACTGACTAGGATTCTATTCTCTTCTCACTTTTCTTCTTTTCTTTATTTCAGGTACTTGGATCGCGTTTATGCTAACACGTTCTAAAGCTCGTAAGGAAGCAATTGATTCATCTTCTACTTCTTCTTCTGATTCGGAAACAATGGACTGTGCAAAGACAACAGTTGATGAGGCGTCACAGGAATTTTCTCGTTTGAATATAATTGATAATCAGACCGACACAATTGAGCCAGCTATATCAGCCAGAGGTATTCGAATCAAGCCATCAGCCATTCTCAGGTTGCAGGATACTATCCGATTTGGAGGGTCTGTTCTTGAGGACCCAAACATGCATCTAAGTAACTTTGAGGAATTCTGTAATTCATTGGACTTCAATATCGGACCTAAGGATCTGGTGAAGCTGAGACTCTTTCCGTTCACGCTACGTGATGTAGCACGATCGTGGTTTCTATCTCTCTCGGCAAGCACTACTAATAGCTGGAACCAGTTGGAGAAAATATCCTGTACCAGGTTTTATCCTCTAATTAAAGTATCAGCTATCAGAAACACCGAAAGTAAATTCTCTCAATTCTCGGGAGAATATCTTTGTTTAGCTTGGGACCGGTTCAAGAAGATTCTCGCAAATCTCAATGAAGATGGCATGCCTCCTGGAATGGCAATTCATTATTTCTACAGGGGTCTTAATGATCAATGTAGAGCAGAGTTAGACGTGGCAGCTGGAGGAAACTTGTGGAGCAAAAGCTTCGAGGATGCTTACGAACTGATAGAGAACCTGGCTGCTGCTGAGCACAGAGACCTAAAGTGGAAAATTCCAAAAGAGGAAGAATCAGAGAATGATGAAGCGGTCGAAGTCACTCAGGAAATTCAGATGACTAACTGGCACAGAATTAGAGCTCACTCAAACTCAATTCCTAATGCATGTGGAGACACTTGTCCTCTACTTTCTAGCAGTGCGAGTAGTCAACCTGTAATTCAATCACCTGCTGATTCAACATTGAATGAAGTACAGTACCGAAGGATAATCAGGCGTATTGACGCGGTGGAAGAACGAATTGGTCGCTTTGCTGATATATTAACGGACTCTCTTGCTGAAGCATTCCTGGCACTAGATGTAAATATTACTTGGGATTCGTTTGGTTATGGAACGAGGTATCCTCCACAGGATACTTCATCGGAATCAGAATAATTCTGGACTTCACGTCGAGCTAACGACGTTAAACAAGCGCTTCGTGGGAGGCAACCCACGTATTGGAACCACATTGTACCATTGTAAACCTCAAAAACACAAAAATCGAGAAAATCAGCCTCCGGTGTCACACACTAGCGCGCCCGCGCTAGTGTCCAGCGCGCCCGCGCTAAAGTGCACAGCGCGCCCGCGCTACACTTAGCGCGGCCGCGCTACTGACTGCCGGGACTGGCGATTTTTCTCCCAAAAATATTTTCTTTTCGTTTTTAAAAGCCCACAATCCTAATTTTGCATGCCTAGCCCGAAATATACCCTCCATAACCCTAACTCAGAGCTCCAATCCTTATATAAACACAAAACCCATCTCCAAATCCCATTATAATTCTCTAAACCCTAATTATATATACACATCCATACACACAACCTCCACCAATTCTCTCAAACCCACTACACACAAATCTCTTGCAACTCTAAATCTCTACCAATGGCACCCAAAAGAGCCCGAAGATCACAAGGACCAAGCACCCAAGCCCCTACATCTAGCGATTCTTCCTCGATGGGTGAGGTTGAGTTCACTTCCGATGGTGCACGAACCGAATTTCAACGGCTTATGAATAAGTCGATAGTTAAGGAGAGAGGATTCTTACCCACGGCGGAAGATGGTGAGCTCTTGAACATGATTCAAGAACGGGGTTGGGAGTCTTTTTGCGAGGCTCCGGAGGCGGTTCCCTTGGCTATTATTCGAGAGTTTTATGCTAATGCCAAGGAGAATCGCGATGGATTCACGGTGGTGCGGGGAATCCGTGTTGATTATAGTGCGGAGGCGATCCGTAGAATTATTGGGGGGCGTGCCAAGCGCCGTAATGAAGAAGATTGGGTTGTGGAGAGGATCGGGCGTGCCAAACGCCGGTTTGATGATGATCCGGTTGATCTTGAGCGGTTGGTGTATGATATGTGTGTGCCGGACACGACTTGGAAGATGACAGCACCTCCTTTGCCGGCACATGTTTCGTTTCCAGCAGCCGCGTTGAACCGGTATGCGAAGGCGTGGAACGCCTTCATCTGTGCTAACATCATGCCATCTTCACATGGGCATGAGGTGACAGTGGATAGAGCTATTCTGCTCTTTGGGATTGTCTCGGGCAAGTATATTGATCTGGGACATGTTATTCATCAGGGGATTCTGAGGTTCTTACAGGGAGGAACCACTGGTGCCATTCCATATGGCACAATTGTTACGAAGCTCTGTCGATCGAGTGGTGTGCGTTGGCCAGCCAACGAGCAATTACAGTTGCCGGCAACACCTATTGATCATTCGGCGATCAGTCGGATGACAGAGTGGGAAGGAGGAGTTCCCCACCCTCGAGGCCTAGGATACATATATGATGAGATGCCAGGGGGACGTCCAGCATTTGTGAGGAGGGAGCAGACTAGAGCTTCTGGAGCTGGTACTTCTCAGACGGAGAGGAGCTCCGAACCGATGGGAGATGTTCATTATCGCCGACTAGCGAGACGGATGGACACCATGCATGACATCCACCAGAGGTTTGCGTTTGACTTGACACAGGCTCTAGGTAGTGCTTTCCAGGCACAGGGGGTCACAGTTCAGTGGCCAGTATTCGGAGCGGGGATGCAGTATCCTCCACCTGATTCACCTCCAGCAGAGGAGGGGGAGGACTCGGACTCCGAGTAGGTATGTGGGTGCTCTAGCCTTTTTATCACTTTCAATGGGGACATTGAAAATTTTAAGTTTGGGGGTGGTAATCTAAGGAAGAGTATATATTATATTTTATTGCATGTGTTAGTTAGTTCATGTAGTTCACGTTTATTTTATTTTTCTCATGTTTTCTATGTTTTCTCATGCTCATGTTTTTTTTTTTTTTCTCATTTTTTTTATTTATTGTCGTAGTTAGTATCACGAGCATTTGCATGAATTATGAAGTTAAGCCAAGTTAATTGCCTATGATGAGTTATGTGCGTAGTTCTTGATTAGTAGTTTCAATTGCAATGCTAGGTTAGTGCTTGAAAATTGCTTGTGTTGGAAATTGTAATTCACATATGTTCTTGAGATAGGATTTAGACGAAATTCCATGAATTCTAGGATTGAATTGAACACCCTTCAGCTTAGGTCTGTAATTCTTTAGTTTGGGGGAACTGAGGAGTAGATATACCTTTCTAGAAAAAAAAAGAAAGAAAAAAAAGAAAAAAAAATAGTAGTAAATAAATTCACCAAAAAAATAAGTGGTAGAATTAACTAGGTTGAGCTCATTAGTACTCGAGTAATTAAGTCTGAGGGGACTTTGTGCCTAACAACCTAAAGCCTTCGTGGTTTGGGATTGTTGACCCAACGCTCGCTACATGGGTACTAGTGCATAAATCTTTAGGGATCTCAACCATTGCACGGTTAAATAAACCACTAGAATAGAGTGAATAATTGGTGTGTGAAGTCTTGTGGTGTTCGTAACGCATTTACACTGCGAAGCGCTCTGACCTTAGACCGAGCAATTAATCACCAATAAAAAAAAAAAAGAAAAATTATTATAGTGAATAAAATAGAAGGGTGTGGACATTCTTTGGGACCTTGGCTGTTAGTTGGACTTGAGTGACGGGGTGTTAGTTCTAAACTTTTACGATTCCTTATTGGGATTCTGTGGGAGTAGTAGTTTTGTCTTGTCTCAATAAAAGAACATGCTTGCACACACTGGCACTCCACACTTGTAAATAGAAGGGTAATTGACTTAGTAGCGGGAGAGATGAAATTCGAGAACATTAGAACAGTCTGAGGTATAAAAATTGGCAAGGCAATTACTACATAGTTCACTCATTCATCACGTAGTTGCATTTATGCATTGCATTGTATTATTGTTAGTATCGTTGACGCTTGAGGACAAGCATCAGTTTAAGTTTGGGGGTGTGATAATTGGTATTTATACACACTTATAGGCCTTCATTTCCACTTAAATTGGTTGGTTGTACTTAAGTGTTTAGTGTCTTTTGATGTGTTTTTAGTGTTTTTCTATGCAGGTCACGAGTTGAGGTGATGAAGTGATTTTCTATCATTTTAGGTTGTTTTTGGTGCATTATTTGCAAGAATAGAGAATTGTGGATTCATCACGACTTGGGATTTTGTGGGTACATCTTCTACAAACCCTCACGAGAACACACTCGTCCACTAGAGCTATCTAGGGGTTTAAAGGGCTTGTTGCATATGCTAAATGCAACCGTGATCACCTACGGAAGTGGTACTAGGAGCGAGGAAGGACATGCAGGCGAGAACGAGCTGAAAACGAAGAAACAGGGCTGCTATGACAGACAGTAGCGCGCCCGCGCTAACTTCTAGCGCGCCCGCGCTACTTACTGCTGCCACTAGCGCGCCTGCGCTAGTTTAGCGCGGCCGCGCCCAGCAGAAGTTCCCTGGGCCGAATTTTGAAGCTTTCGGATGGATTTTCGCAGCGGTCGAGGCCCGGTTGACTTGGTCAATGTATTTTAATTTCTCGTGTGTAAAACCCTAGCCACCAAGTAGTTTTTTTTGAGAGAACATTATCATAGTTTAATTTTTTATCGAAGCACATTATCAGTTTGTATTGGATCGTTCTTCGCGAGGAAGTGACAGTTTCGAGCGAGATCGTGAACATCAATTCTGTAACGTGTGATCTTTATTATTAATTCAAGCATTTTTTATTCCATTTAATTCTTGTCTTTTATTCATTATGTTTTCACTAGAACCCATGATGTCGATTAGTTCGATTATGAACTAACCGCCTTCATGGGATTCTAATGAATTTATCGATGTAGTCTAGTAACGAATGTTAATTACTTGATTGTGTGACGTACGTTGATTTCTTTGCATGAGCCGTGCTTATTCTTCTTAGGAGCGTAGCTAACTTCTAAGTTGTTTGTTAATTCTCTCTGAAGCGAGAGTGGATGATTGAATTTAGAACTATGCCATGTAAACATAGGATTATGTGAATGAAACATAATTTGTGGTAGACTTGAACTATTTTTATCACCCTGTGTAATCACGATAGACGACTTGTTATTAAACCTCTCTGCTTACACTACCGCTATAGAGATATAGGGTCTGAGCTTTGTTGGTGTCCATGAGATTTCTATCTTAATTGTGGATTTTGATTGGTATGGTATGTGTGCAACGAGAGTTGGCATGTATTACTTTCGTGTTGTCTGATTAGGATCAACAGTCGCATGTTAATCAGTAAATTCAATTCTAGATGAATTCGATAATGAAATTAGAATCCCATGTGTTTTCCTATTCTGAATTTGATTAGTAATTTTAGCTATTAGTATAAAAGAAACCAATCCTTGTTAATTGTCTTGGCAGTGATAATTGATCATACATTGTTGCATAGGTGCGTATTCTTAATTCACCAGTCTCTGTGGGAACGAACAAATATATTACTTATGATCACGTGCGCTTGCGTGTAGATTTTTGCGAACAGTACTCGAGTAATTAAGTCTGAGGGGACTTTGTGCCTAACAACCTAAAGCCCTTCGTGGTTTGGGATTGTTGACCCAACGCTCGCTACATGGGTACTAGTGCATAAATCCTTAGGGATCTCAGCCATTGCACGGTTAAATAAACCACTAGAATAGAGTGAATAATTGGTGTGTGAAGTCTTGTGGTGTTCGTAACGCATTTACACTGCGAAGCGCTCTGACCTTAGACCGAGCAATTAATCACCAATACAAAAAAAAAAGAAAAAAAAAAAGAAAATAATATAGTGAATAAAATAGAAGGGTGTGGACATTCTTTGGGACCTTGGCTTTTAGTAGGACTTGAGTGACGGGGTGTTAGTTTTAAACTTTTACGATTCTTGATGGGGATTCTGTGGGAATAGTAGTTTTTGTCTTGTCTCAATAAAAGAGCATGCTTGCACACACTGGCACTCCACACTTGTAAATAGAGGAGTAATTGACTTAGTAGCGAGAGAGATGAAATTCGAGAACATTAGCACAATCTGAGGTATTATAATTGGCAAGGCAATTACTTCATAGTTTACTCATTCATCACGTAGATGCATTCATGCATTGCATTGTATTATTGTATAGTGTCGTTGACGCTTGAGGACAAGCATCAGTTTAAGTTTGGGGGTGTGATAAGTGGTATTTATACACACTTATAGGCCTTCATTTCCACTTAAATTGGTTGGTTGTACTTAAGTGTTTAGTGTCTTTTGATGTGTTTTTATTGTTTTTCTGTGCAGGTCACGAGTTGAGGTGATGAAGTGATTTTCTATCATTTTAGGTTGTTTTTGGTGCATTATTTGCAAGAATGGAGAATTGTGGATTCATCACGACTTGGGATTTTGTGGGTACATCTTCTACAAACCCTCACGAGAACACACTCGTCCACTAGAGCTATCTAGGGGTTTAAAGGGCTTGTTGCATGTGCTAAATGCAACCGTGATCACCTACGGAAGTGGTACTAGAGCGAGGAAGGACAAGCACGCGAGAACGAGCGGAATTGGAAAAATTGGCCATCCGGGGGCAGACACTAGCGCGCCCGCGCTAGTGCCTAGCGCGCCCGCGCTACAGCCTGTTCCACTAGCGCGCCTGCGCTAGTTTAGCGCGGCCGCGCCCAGCAGAGTTGTTCCGGGCTGATTTTTGGAGCTTTTTTGATGGATTTTAGCAGCGGTCAAGGCCCGGTTGACTTGGTCAATGTATTTTAATTTCTCATGTGAAAAACCCTAGTCTCGGAGAAGTAGATATAGATCATAGAATATCGGATTATAGTTTTATCAGTTTTTCTCTTGTAATCAAGCACATTATCAGTTTGTATTGGATCGTTCTTCGCGAGGAAGTGACAGTTTCGAGCGAGATCGTGAACATCAAATCTGTAACGTTGTGTTCTTTATTATTAATTCAAGTACTTTTATTCCGTTTAATTCTCGTAGTTTATTTATCATGTTTTCATTAGAACCCATGATGTCGATTAGTTCGATTATGAACTAACCGCCTTCATGGGATCTAATGGATTTATCGATGTAGTCTAGTAACGAATATTAATTGCTTGATTTTATGACGTACGTTGATTTCTTTGCATGAGCCGTGCTTATTCTTCTTAGAAGCGTAGCTAACTTCTAAGTTGTTTGTTAATTCTTTCTGAGGCGAGAGTGGATGATTGAATTTAGAACTATGCCATGTAAACATAGGATTATGTGAATGAAACATAATTTGTGGTAGACTTGAACTATTTTTATCACCCTGTGTAATCACAATAGACGACTTGCTATTAAACCTCTCCGCTTACACTACCGCTATAGAGATATAGGGTCTGAGCTTTGTTGGTGTCCATGAGATTTCTGTCTTAATTGCGGATTTTGATTGGTATGATATGTGTGCAACGAGAGTTGGCATGTATTACTTTCGTGTTGTCTGATTAGGATCAACAGTCGCATGTTAATCAGTAATTTCAATTCTAGATGAATTCGATAATGAAGTTAGAATCCCATGTGTTTTCCTATTCTGAATTTGATTAGTAAATTTAGTCATTAGTATAAAAGAAACCATCCTTGTTAATTGCCTTGGCAGTGAAGATTGATCATACATTGTTGCATAGGTGCGTATTCTTAATTCACCAGTCTCTGTGGGAACGAACAAATATATTACTTGTGATCACGTGCGCTTGCGTGTAGATTTTTGCGAACAAGCTACAATTTGTTTTCAACTTTAGACGACTCTAGAATGAAGCTACAAGTTGTTTCCAACTTCATTCGACTCAATAATGAAGCTACAAGTTTTTTATAGGCTCAAACAAGTCAAGAATAAAACTACAAGTTGATTCCAATTTTAAACAACGGAAACTGAAGGTACAAGTTGTTTTCAACTTCAAACGAGTTTGGAATGTAGCTACAATTTGGTTTCAACTTTGGACGACTCTAGAATGAAGCTACAAGTTGTTTCCAACTTCATTCGACTGAATAATGAAGCTGCAAGTTGTTTATAGGCTCAAAAAAGTCAAGAATAAAACTACAAGTTGATTCCACTTTTAAACAACCAAAAATGAAGCAACAAGTTGTTTTCAACTTCAAACGAGTCTGGAATGAAGCGAAAAGTTGTTTCCCACTTCAATCCAGTCAATAAAGAAGCTATAAGTTGTTTCCGGGCTCAAACGAGTCAAGAATGAAACTATAAGTTGATTCCAATTTTAAACAAGTTAAACTGAAGGTACAAGTTGTTTTCTACTTCAAACGAGTCTGGAATGAAGCTACAAGTTGTTTGCCACTTCAATCTAGTCAATAATGAAGCTACAAGTTGTTTCCAGCTTCAATCTAGTCAATAATGAAGCTACAAGTTGTTTCCGGGCTCAAACGGGTCAAGAATGAAACTACATGTTGATTCCAATTTTAAACAACCGAAACTGAAGGTACAAGTTGTTTTCAACTTCAAACGAGTCTGGAATGTAGCTACAATTTGTTTTCAACTTTAGACGACTCTAGAATGAAACTACAAGTTGTTTCCAACTTCATTCGACTCAATAATGAAGCTACAAGTTGTTTATAGGCTCAAACAAGTCAAGAATAAAACTACAAGTTGATTCCAATTTTAAACAATCAAAAATGAAGCAACAAGTTGTTTTCAACTTCAAACGAGTCTGGAATGAAGCTACAAGTTGTTTCCCACTTCAATCCAGTCAATAATGAAGCTACAAGTTGTTTCCGGGCTCAAATGAGTCAAGAATGAAACTATAAGTTGATTCCAATTTTAAACAATTGAAACTGAAGGTACAAGTTGTTTTCAACTTCAAACGAGTCTGGAATGAAGCTACAAGTTGTTTCCCACTTCAATCTAGTCAATAATGAAGCTACAAGTTGTTTATAGGCTCAAACAAGTCGAGAATAAAACTACAAGTTGATTCCAATTTTAAACAACCAAAACTGAAGGTACAAGTTGTTTTCAACTTCAAACGAGTCTGGAATGAAGCTACAAGTTGTTTCCCACTTCAATCTAGTCAATAGTGAAGCTACAAGCTGTTTATAGGCTCAAACAAGTCAAGAATAAAACTACAAGTTGATTCCAATTTCAAACAACCGAAAATGAAGCTACAAGTTGTTTTTAACTTTAAACGAGTCTGGAATGAAGCTACAAGTTGTTTCCCACTTCAATCCAGTCAATAATGAAGCTACAAGTTGTTTCCGGGCACAAACAAGTCAAGAATGAAACTATAAGTTGATTCTAATTTAAACAACCGAAACTGAAGGTACAAGTTGTTTTCAACTTCAAACGAGTCTGGAATGAAGCTACAAGTTGTTTCCCACTTCAATCTAGTCAATAATGAAGCTACAAGTTGTTTATAGGCTCAAACAAGTCGAGAATAAAACTACAAGTTGATTCCAATTTCAAACAACGGAAAATAAAGCTACAAGTTCTTTTCAACCTTAAACGAGTCTGGAATGAAGCTACAAGTTGTTTCCAACTTCATTCGACTCAATAATGAAGCTACAAGTTGTTTATAGGCTCAAACAAGTCAAAAATAAAACTACAAGTTGATTTCAATTTTAAACAACCGAAAATGAAGCAACAAGTTGTTTTCAACTTCAAACGAGTCTGGAATGAAGCTACTAGTTGTATCCCGCTTCAATCCAGTCAATAATGAAGCTACAAGTTGTTTATAGGCTCAAACAAGTCAAGAATAAAACTACAAGTTGATTCCAATTTTAAACAACCGAAACTGAAGGTACAAGTTGTTTTCAACTTCAAACGAGTCTGGAATGAAGCTACAATTTGTTTTCAACTTTAGACGACTCTAGAATGAAGCTACAAGTTGTTTCCAACTTCATTCGACTCAATAATGAAGCTACAAGTTTTTTATAGGCTCAAACAAGTCAAGAATAAAACTACAAGTTGATTCCAATTTTAAACAACAGAAACTGAAGGTACAAGTTGTTTTCAACTTCAAACGAGTTTGGAATGTAGCTACAATTTGTTTTCAACTTTAGACGACTCTAGAATGAAGCTACAAGTTGTTTACAACTTCATTCGACTCAATAATGAAGCTGCAGGTTGTTTATAGGCTCAAAAAAGTCAAGAATAAAACTACAAGTTGATTCCAATTTTAAACAACCGAAAATGAAGCAACAAGTTGTTTTCAACTTCAAACGAGTCTGGAATGAAGCTACAAGTTGTTTCCCACTTCAATCCAGTCAATAAAGAAGCTACAAGTTGTTTCCGGGCTCAAACGAGTCAAGAATGAAATTATAAGTTGATTCCAATTTTAAACATGGGAAACTGAAGGTACAAGTTGTTTTCAACTTCAAACGAGTCTGGAATGAAGCTACAAGTTGTTTCCCACTTCAATCTAGTCAATAATGAAGCTACAAGTTGTTTATAGGCTCAAACAAGTCGAGAATAAAACTACAAGTTGATTCCAATTTTAAACAACCAAAACTGAAGGTACAAGTTGTTTTCAACTTCAAACGAGTCTGGAATGAAGCTACAAGCTGTTTCCCACTTCAATCTAGTCAATAATGAAGCTACAAGCTGTTTATAGGCTCAAACAAGTCGAAAATAAAACTAGAAGTTGATTCCAATTTCAAACAACCGAAAATGAAACTACAAGTTGTTTTTAACTTCAAACGAGTCTGGAATGAAGCTACAAGTTGTTTCCCACTTCAATCCAGTCAATAATGAAGCTACAAGTTGTTTCCGGGCTCAAACGAGTCAAGAATGAAACTATAAGTTGATTCCAATTTTAAACAACCGAAACTGAAGGTACAAGTTGTTTTCAACTTCAAACGAGTCTGGAATGAAGCTACAAGTTGTTTCCCACTTCAATCTAGTCAATAATGAAGCTACAAGTTGTTTATAGGCTCAAACAAGTCGAGAATAAAACTACAAGTTGATTCCAATTTCAAACAACGGAAAATGAAGCTACAAGTTCTTTTCAACCTTAAACGATTCTGGAATGAAGCTACAAGTTGTTTCCAACTTCATTCGACTCAATAATGAAGCTGCAAGTTGTTTATAGGCTCAAAAAAGTCAAGAATAAAACTACAAGTTGATTCCAATTTTAAACAACCGAAAATGAAGCAACAAGTTGTTTTCAACTTCAAACGAGTCTGGAATGAAGCGAAAAGTTGTTTCCCACTTCAATCCAGTCAATAAAGAAGCTACAAGTTGTTTCCGGGCTCAAACGAGTCAAGAATGAAACTATAAGTTGATTCCAATTTTAAACAAGTGAAACTAAAGGTACAAGTTGTTTTCAATTTCAAACGAGTCTGGAATAAAGCTACAAGTTGTTATTCACTTCAATCTAGTCAATAATGAAGCTACAAGTTGTTTATAGGCTCAAACAAGTCGAGAATAAAACTACAAGTTGATTCCAATTTTAAACAACCAAAACTGAAGGTACAAGTTGTTTTCAACTTCAAACGAGTCTGGAATGAAGCTACAAGTTGTTTCCCACTTCAATCTAGTCAATAATGAAGCTACAAGCTGTTTAGAGGCTCAAACAAGTCGAGAATAAAACTAGAAGTTGAATCCAATTTCAAACAACCGAAAATGAATCTACAAGTTGTTTTTAACTTCAAACGAGTCGGGAATGAAGCTACAAGTTGTTTCCCACTTCAATCCAGTCAATAATTGTTAGGTACAAAGTATCGTAGAAGGGGGGGGGGTTGAATACGATACTCACTACAATTTAAAATTCTTTCGAATCTTGCGGATAAACAAATTGCAGTTTTGTAATGGGTTTCGTGTTCCGGATATTTATTGGGTCGGTTTCTGAGGATATGAAAATATTAAACCAACACACAATATTTTCCAAGGTATATCTGTATATTGATAAATACCTCGAAGGGTGCTATAAATCCAAACCCGAAGGTGCCAACAATGACCACTCCTCTAAATATTACAAGCCCTATCCACTACAAATATTTATGGTACAAAACTAGGCTAGGGTGTGTGTATATTTGAGAGAGTTTGTGCATAGCACTTGGCCATCCATCCAGAAGGATGTTGTTAATTGTGAGAACCACAATCACATATTTATAGGCTTTCATAAACTAACCATGGTTAACGAGTTCGTCCTGGACGGATTGAGTTCGTCCGGGACGGATTCGATTTAACAAAATAAATCTAACTCCCAAGTACTTGAATTGGCGCCAGGAGATGTTGGTTTGGGGCGCAACATTTGACTTGGTCAAATGTTGCGCTTGACCAAAGTTGCACTTGCAGTGTAGAAGTATTCCACTTAGAAATTCTTCCAAGTAAGAAGTCAAACGTTGCGCCTTTGGTGGTCAAACCTTGCGCCTTCCTCTACTTCTCCACTGTGTAATCACTTGGAATATAATCAAGTGAAGTTGCGCCAAGGGATGATAGATAGGAGGCGCAACATTTGACCAAAGTCAAATGTTGCGCTCCACGCCTTGTACAGTGTATGTTGCCTTAGTAGAATTTCCAGAGATGAGCCAAAGTGTACCACTGAAGGAATGGCTTGGAGGCGCAAACTTTGACTTGGTCAAAGTTTGCTCTCCAAGTGAAGTTGCTCCCATGTTGTATGTATGTGACTTGGAAAATATTCTAAGTCCAATTCAAGCTTCATAGTGAAGATGCTCCCTTGATCTCTCTCATCTCTTGGGGACGAACTTTGACTTGGTCAAAGTTTGCTCCTCAAGAGTGTGGATACTCCATTGTGATGTACTTAGAAAATTTTCTAAGTGAGGAAGAGCATTTGACTTTTGGTCAAATGTTGCTCCTCATATAGCTTCCTTGTTCTCTCTAATCACTTGGGGACGAACTTTGACTTTGGTCAAAGTTTGCTCCTTAAGAGTGCATGTCTTCACTTGAGATGGTACTTAGAGTATTTTCTAAGTGAGGAAGAGCCTTTGACTTCGGTCAAATGTTGCTCCTCACATAGTAAAAGCTTTCCTTGTTATCACTCCTTTGAATGAGATTGACTTGAGTTTGCTCCATCCATATATTTATATTATATTCATAATATTATATAAATATATGTATAAATAAAGATATATATATAAATGTATATAAATAATATTTATATAAACATATAGTAATATATATATATATATATACATATATTTAAATATATTCTCATATATTTAAATATATATAATATACATAAAATTATATGTAAATATAAATATAAATATATATAGGGATATATATATATAATTATCTATAGATATAAATATACACATATTTATGCACATAATATAATATATATATATACACTTAAATATATAAATGTTTATGTAAAATATAAATATATATACTATATACATATATATTTATTTAAATATATATATACATATAAATATACATATACATATGTTTAAAAAAACATATATACATATATATTATATATATTATATTTAATTAAATATACATATATACATATATAATTATATTTGTACATATACAAATATATAAGTGCACACATATATAAAATGTCACTTCCTGATATGGCTTTCTGTGGAAGCTTTGACATATGGCATTTGAGCAGTAAGCTTTGGCATAGCTGGCATTTCGCTTGACTTGGCTTGGCTTTGGAACAAATGACTTGATATGACTGGATCAATTCTTCGATCGATAAATACTTTGCAAGGCTCCGTACGTGCTGACGCTTAGTGCACTGGTCTGGTTCACAAGCGACTAACACTGAAGTTAAACATTGTACCGTCTTTGTCAGCAAACATTGATCAGTCGGTTCCGGGTTAGTTTATGCGTCAGTTTGTTGATTATAAATAACCAACCAAGATATATAGAAATATCTTGCTTCAGGGGTTGCACTGAAATCTTTAGAGTACTTGGACAACATCTTCATTGCTTCCACAATCTTGAATACTTCAATCTTTATTCTTCACTGAGGCATGAACATATTAATGAACTTCTTCCAGTGAGCTTATTCCTTCAAGACTGTAGATGGCTTCTTCAACCTTTGTCTTCGTATCTTCCGATTCCGGTGCAGGCGTAGTGTTATTTACTTGTCCTGTTCTATTGTTGAGTTATCATCCCTATGTAACAGATATGGTTGTCTTTACATTTAGACTTACAATAATGAAGCTACAAGTTGTTTTCGGTCTCAAACGAGTCCAGAATGAAACTATATGTTGATTCCAATTTTAAACAACCGAAATTGAAGGTACAAGTTGTTTTCAACTTCAAACGAGTCTGGAATGAAGCTACAAGTTGTTTCCCACTTCAATCTAGTCAATAATGAAGCTACAAGTTTATTATAGGCTCCAAAAAGTCAAGAATAAAACTACAGGTTGATTCCAATTTTAAACAACCGAAAATGAAGCAACAAGTTTTTTTCAACTTCAAACGAGTCTGGAATGAAGCTCCTAGTTGTATCCCACTTCAATCCAGTCAATGATGAAGCTACAAGTTGTTTATAGGCTCAAACAAGTCAAGAATAAAACTACAAGTTGATTCCAATTTTCAACAACCGAAACTGAAGGTACAAGTTGTTTTCAACTTCAAACGAGTTTGGAATGAAGCTACAAGTTGTTTCCCACTTCAATCTAGTCAATAATGAAGCTACAAGTTGTTTATAGGCTCAAACAAGTCGAGAATAAAACTACAAGTTGATTCCAATTTTAAACAACCAAAACTGAAGGTACAAGTTGTTTTCAACTTCAAACGAGTCTGGAATGAAGCTACAAGCTGTTTCCCACTTCAATCTAGTCAATAATGAAGCTACAAGCTGTTTATAGGCTCAAACAAGTCGAGAATAAAACTAGAAGTTGATTCCAATTTCAAACAACCGAAAATGAAGCTACAAGTTGTTTTTAACTTCAAACGAGTCTGGATTGAAGCTACAAGTTGTTTCCCACTTCAATCCAGTCAATAATGAAGCTACAAGTTGTTTCCGGACTCAAACGAGTCAAGAATGAAACTATAAGTTGATTCCAATTTTAAACAACCGGAACTGAAGGTACAAGTTGTTTTCAACTTGAAACGAGTCTGGAATGAAGCTACAAGTGTTTCCCACTTCAATCTAGTCCATAATGAAGCTACAAGTTGTTTATAGGCTCAAACAAGTCGAGAATAAATCTACAAGTTGATTCCAATTTCAAACAACCGAAAATGAAGCTACAAGTTGTTTTTAACTTCAAATGAGTCTGCAATGAAGCTACAAGTTGTTTCCCACTTCAATCCAGTCAATAATGAAGCTACAAGTTGTTTCCGGGCTCAAACGAGTCAAGAATGAAACTATAAGTTGATTCCAATTTTAAACAACTGAAACTGAAGGTACAAGTTGTTTTCAACTTCAAACGAGTCTGGAATGAAGCTACAAGTTGTTTACCACTTCAATCTAGTCAATAATGAAGCTACAAGTTGTTTATAGGCTCAAACAAGTCGAGAATAAAACTACAAGTTGATTCCAATTTCAAACAACCGAAAATGAAGCTACAAGTTGTTTTTAACTTCAAACGAGTCTGGATTGAAGCTACAAGTTGTTTCCCACTTCAATCCAGTCAATAATGAAGCTACAAGTTGTTTCCGGACTCAAACGAGTCAAGAATGAAACTATAAGTTGATTCCAATTTTAAACAACCGGAACTGAAGGTACAAGTTGTTTTCAACTTGAAACGAGTCTGGAATGAAGCTACAAGTGTTTCCCACTTCAATCTAGTCCATAATGAAGCTACAAGTTGTTTATAGGCTCAAACAAGTCGAGAATAAAACTACAAGTTGATTCCAATTTCAAACAACCGAAAATGAAGCTACAAGTTGTTTTTAACTTCAAACGAGTCTGGATTGAAGCTACAAGTTGTTTCCCACTTCAATCCAGTCAATAATGAAGCTACAAGTTGTTTCCGGACTCAAACGAGTCAAGAATGAAACTATAAGTTGATTCCAATTTTAAACAACCGGAACTGAAGGTACAAGTTGTTTTCAACTTGAAACGAGTCTGGAATGAAGCTACAAGTGTTTCCCACTTCAATCTAGTCCATAATGAAGCTACAAGTTGTTTATAGGCTCAAACAAGTCGAGAATAAATCTACAAGTTGATTCCAATTTCAAACAACCGAAAATGAAGCTACAAGTTGTTTTTAACTTCAAATGAGTCTGCAATGAAGCTACAAGTTGTTTCCCACTTCAATCCAGTCAATAATGAAGCTACAAGTTGTTTCCGGGCTCAAACGAGTCAAGAATAAAACTATAAGTTGATTCCAATTTTAAACAACTGAAACTGAAGGTACAAGTTGTTTTCAACTTCAAACGAGTCTGGAATGAAGCTACAAGTTGTTTCCCACTTCAATCTAGTCAATAATGAAGCTACAAGTTGTTTATAGGCTCAAACAAGTCGAGAATAAAACTACAAGTTGATTCCAATTTCAAACAACGGAAAATGAAGCTACAAGTTCTTTTCAACCTTAAAAGATTCTGGAATGAAGCTACAAGTTGTTTCCAACTTCATTCGACTCAATAATGAAGCTACAAGTTGTTTATAGGCTCAAACAAGTCAAAAATAAAACTACAAGTTGATTCCAATTTTAAACAACCGAAAATGAAGCAACAAGTTGTTTTCAACTTCAAACGAGTCTGGAATGAAGCTACTAGTTGTATCCCGCTTCAATCCAGTCAATAATGAAGCTACAAGTTGTTTATAGGCTCAAACAAGTCAAGAATAAAACTACAAGTTGATTCCAATTTTAAACAACCGAAACTGAAGGTACAAGTTGTTTTCAACCTCAAACGAGTCTGGAATGAAGCTACAATTTGTTTTCAACTTTAGACGACTCTAGAATGAAGCTACAAGTTGTTTACAACTTCATTCGACTCAATAATGAAGCTACAAGTTTTTTATAGGCTCAAACAAGTCAAAAATAAAACTACAAGTGGATTCCAATCTTAAACAACAGAAACTGAAGGTACAAGTTGTTTTCAACTTCAAACGAGTTTGGAATGTAGCTACAATTTGTTTTTAACTTTAGACGACTCTAGAATGAAGCTACAAGTTGTTTCCAACTTCATTCGACTCAATAATGAAGCTGCAAGTTGTTTATAGGCTCAAAAAAGTCAAGAATAAAACTACAAGTTGATTCCAATTTTAAACAACCGAAAATGAAGCAACAAGTTGTTTTCAACTTCAAACGAGTCTGGAATGAAGCGAAAAGTTGTTTCCCACTTCAATCCAGTCAATAAAGAAGCTACAAGTTGTTTCCGGGCTCAAACGAGTCAAGAATGAAACTATAAGTTGATTCCAATTTTAAACAAGTGAAACTGAAGGTACAAGTTGTTTTCAACTTCAAACGAGTCTGGAATAAAGCTACAAATTGTTATTCACTTCAATCTAGTCAATAATGAAGCTACAAGTTGTTTATAGGCTCAAACAAGCCGAGAATAAAACTACAAGTTGATTCCAATTTTAAACAACTAAAACTGAAGGTACAAGTTGTTTTCAACTTCAAACGAGTCTGGAATGAAGCTACAAGTTGTTTCCCACTTCAATCTAGTCAATAATGAAGCTACAAGCTGTTTAGAGGCTCAAACAAGTCGAGAATAAAAATAGAAGTTGATTCCAATTTCAAACAACCGAAAATGAATCTACAAGTTGTTTTTAACTTCAAACGAGTCTGGAATGAAGCTACAAGTTGTTTCCCACTTGAAAGGCATATGTTCAGCCTATTTGTATTTAAAGAGGTACAACTCAACTCAGATGAGAAAGCTCAGTAAATAGCAAGTCATGGGAATCCGTACGAAGAACGTCAAATGATTTATGGGAATTATATGTCAGATAAATTCCAGGATGCTGCTGCACACCACTGAAAGAAGTTCATTAATATGTTCAAGCCTCAGTGCACAAATAATCTTTTGTGGCACGTCCAGGAGTTCAGAAGATATAAAGTTTCTATACTTTATTTTATCAGAAGATTCCATTTAATGAAGAAGTACTTACAAGACGAAGACTCGACGAACAAATCAATTTCTTAATGTTTATTTGACAAAGAATATTTGATTTAACTAGATACAGATGAACCAGACAGTACATCTGTGTATCAGTTATTCAAATTAAATATTTGAAGTCAAGCAGAGTTGGTGGTTCGTTCGTTCGACTGATCAAGACGGAGTTATTAATGTTTAGAGAAAACGGGAAGCAATTCTACTGCTGAATGGGTGATTAAATATTTAATAGATAATTATTTCACTTGTCAAATAATTAAATTAATTATGTAATTTATTTGTTAAATTAATTCACTCTCGAATTAATTTAATTTATGAATTTATATGATTAAATTAATTAAGTGGATAATTTTCTATTTAAATATAATCTACAAATTACATTTCAATCCCCTACACTTAAGCAACAAGACAATCTGATTTGTCTTGTTAATTTGTAAAGGATTCGGCAAGACAATCTCTTTAGATTGTCTTACCGAATGTTATGAAACTTACAAGACAATCTCAGTTGTCTTACTGGGTTCCTGAAACACTGGCAAGACAATCCCTTATGGATTGTCTTACCGAAGAAAAACCAAGGTCTGCAAGACAATGTGAATTGTCCTACCGATTACTTGGTATTGCTGCAAGACAATGTCAAGTGGATGCCTTTAGACAATTAATTTGTCTTACCGAATGAAACTAGCCTGCCAAGGCAATTGTCAATTGTCTGGCCGAGTTTAGAATTGTCTTACGGGCTTTTAGATTGTCTTTCTGCTATGTAAATGGCTTTGTAAGACATTTAAATTGTCTTTCCTTCCTAGATTGTCTTGTCTTTCAATTGTCTTACAAGTACAAATGCTTTGCCTATAAATATGGCATTGCATCCTTCATTTTTAGTGTTCATTCACTTTGTAATCAAAGCATTTTGTAAAGCTTTCAAGTTGTTCGTAACTTGCTTGATCGTTATATCCACAGTTTTCTGTGCTTTGATAACCCGGTTGTTTTAATCACTAAATCTAGAATATACCCTGTCAAATTTATTCTACGAACTTTAGTGGACATTAAAACTGAACCATTTTAATTATATAACGACTTCAAACATTGTTATATTAATTAATTTTAATCTGATTAACAAATCATATTCAATCAGATTAACTTCCGCGTCGATTTGGTACTGATTGTATTCAACCCCCCCCTTCTACAATCATATCTGGACCTAACAATTGGCATCAGAGCGGTTGATACCATTTTTCCGTATCAGATCCTATACACACTCTGTAACGTTCAAATATTTTTTATTCGAATTAATTTTATTCCAAAAATTAATTTTGATATAAAATATTTTTCTTTCAAAAATCTAAATCTCTCCAAACACTATTCATTTCAAATCCTTAAACATGAGTACACAAAAGATCAGTAGCATCAAAATCCCACCGTTCAGCCAGGAACACTTTGGCCTATGGAAGAGGCACATGTTCCTATTCCTCCGCACTGCGAACAGAAAATACATTGGGATTTTAGACAAGGGTGTTACTACTCCGATGAAGGTCATATTAGCACACGAAGAGGATGGTGTGTTGATACCTCATCAGGTCATTCCGAAAGAACTTTCTGAGTACACAGATGAAGAGAGTGATCAGATGAACTTAGATGATGCTCTTCAACTAATCTTGGTTGAATCTCTAAATCCAGTGATGTACAATGCTGTTGTAAATTGTACGAACGCCAAGCAAATCTGGGATACATTAGAGATTATCAATGAAGGCTCAGAGGAAGTTAGGGAAAACAAGAAAGAGATACTGATGGCTCAGTATGAACAGTTTGGTTCCCATCCTGGTGAAGGGATTTCAGAAGTATTTATCAGACTTAATAATTTGATAAATAATTTAAATCTGAATGGGAAATTCTACGACAAGAAAGAGGTCAACATGAAGTTTCTCTTAACCCTTCCTGAACATCTGGAACACAGAATCACTGCCATCAGGGAAAGCAGAGATCTGAATGAGATTTCTCTGGAAAGACTCTACGGAGTTTTGAAAACTTATGAACTGGAGCAAGTTCAGAGTAAACAGAGATATGGCTGGGGTAAAACACAGAACCATTCGAGAGCTCTAGTTGTTGAGTCACCTGTACTGGAAGAAAAGAAGAAGGATGTTGTTGTTCCTTCTAAGACTACTCAGGAATTTGTTGTACCTGAGATGGGTCAGACTGCTTCTACCAGTGGTGACGAAGAGTTCTATACAATGGAAGAGCTTGAACAGTTAGAAGATCAATCTCTATCACTGTTTGCGAAGAAGTTTGGAAACATGAGATTCCGGAAGAACCCTTCCTATAAATACAAACCTACTGTTAGTAAGTTTCAGAAGGGAGGCTATTCATCTTCTACAAGCAAAGGAGGATACAAGACTGGGATGGTGGACAGAAGCAAGTTCAAATGCTTCAATTGTGGTGAACCTGGACACTTTGCAACTGAATGCAAACAGCCCAAGGTTCAAGGAAAAAGAAAAGATTCGTATGATGAGCTGAAGCAGAAGTATGATGCACTGGTTAGAAAGCATCATGGTACTTCTGGAAGTCAAGGTTTCAAAAGCAAGTCTTATCTGGCAGAAGGCAAAAGCTGGGATGATACAGATAGTGATGAAGAGGAGCAGCTAGGGAATGTTGCTTTCATGGCTACTACTGGATCATCTTCACCCCCTCCTGCTGGAAGCTTTCAGGTAGATCTTACATGCCCTAAACTGTTTATGCAATTAGGACTTGAAAGAGATGATGCTATTAAAAGGATGAAAGCTGCTAATCTTAAAATTGATACTTTAGTCTTAGAAATTCATGCTTATAAAATGAATGAGATGAAAGTATTAAAACCTAAAATAGAACAATTGACTATGGACTTAGGATTACAATGCGCTAAAGTCAAAGTTCTAGAGAAAGGTGAGATTGCTTTAAGACTTCAGCTAGACGAAGAGAAAGTGAAATGTAAAGCCTTTAAGGATGCCTCCTTGATAGTCAAAGAACTTAATGATAAACAAGAGATCAAGAGAACTGTTGGAATAGGCTTTGACTATAACAAATCTGTAGGTAAGGCTAGTAACATTACTCCTTTTAAGAAGAGTGCTGAAGAGAGAGGGATTCCTTTTGTTTTGAAAGATTCCCTTAAACCTTTGTTTAAAACCTCAGAAGCTGAACCTCTTTTAGAGACTCCTGTTGTCATTAGATATGAACTAAAACAGGAAGACCTTAAATTAAAAGAGAGTAATGAGATGAGAGATGAGATTCTGACAAACCTGAAACCAATTAAAGTGAAAGGCAATGTTAGGTTGCCTAAAGCTGGTTTAGGTGTCAACTCTGAGAGAACTAAATTCAACAAGCCCAATAATTTTGTTAATAGTAAGAACAAGAACAATAGGTGTCATTCTACTGAGAACTTTAAATCTGATAACAAGGTTAGAGTAGAATCTATTGATGTTCCTACTACTATGACTGATACTTCTGATGTTCCTGCTTTTGATGCATGTCATAAATCTTGTAGTGTTGATAATTGTATGACTTGTGCTTTCAATTTGATGTCTGCTTATTTTAAAAATTTGCATGCCAAAAATGAAAACACATCACCTAGACAACACACAAACAACAAGCATGCTAGATCAAAGACTGCTAGTCCTACTCATGTTAGGAAGGAGACTTATGTTCCAAAGTCTAAAACTAAGGTTTATAAGGCTGTTGTTAAGGAAGTAAGTTCAGTCAAGTCTGAACCAAGTATCAGTCCAAGAGGCTCTGTTGTATTACCTAATAGAAATCAGTTCTTTAAGACTGCCGGACCCAATCAAGTGTGGGTCCCAAAGACTGTCTAATCAAGTTGTCTTTTGCAGGGTGCCAGTGGAGTTGTTCGTGTTACCTGGGTGCTTGACAGTGGAGCGTCAATGCACATGACTGGCAATAAATCCCTGCTAGAGGACATAAGAGAAGGAGCTGGCCCTACAGTCAGTTTTGCTGATAATAGCAAAGGTCGTACTGTGGGATATGGCAAGTACAAAATTGGAAGGATCATCATAGAAGATATTGCAATAGTTGAAGGACTTCAACATAATCTCCTGAGTGTCAGTCAATTCTGTGACAAAGGTTATTATGTTCATTTTGAAAAAGAGATATGTATCATTAAACATATCAAGGATAAGCGTCCTTCACTATGTGGCATAAGGAAAGGCAATATATTCGTAGCTGATTTGTCTTCAGGCCCAGGAAACGAAGTTCACTGTTTCTACGCCAAAGCGTCAGCTGAAGATAGTTGGTTATGGCATAAGAAGCTCTCACACCTCAACTTCAAAACCATGAACTCTCTTGTCAAGAGAGATCTAGTGAGAGGTTTGCCTTCCCTGGAATTCTCAACTGATGATCTTTGTGAAGCTTGTCAGAAAGGAAAAGCGAAGAGAGCATCTCACAAAGGCAAAACCATCAATACCATTACAGATCCACTTCATTTGTTGCATATGGATTTGTTTGGCCCCGTGAATGTTGCATCTATTGATGGAGGAAGATATGCCTTAGTCATTGTGGATGACTTCTCGAAATTTACTTGGGTTTACTTCCTGTCTTCCAAGGATGAAACTCCCCTGACAGTAATTGATCATATCAAGTTGGTTGAGTTGGAAAAAGGTGTTCCTGTAAAAGCTGTAAGATCAGACAATGGAACTGAGTTTAAAAATCAAACTCTAATCAACTTTTACTCTGAAAAGGGAATTAGAAGGCAGTATTCAGCACCAAGGACTCCTCAGCAGAATGGAGTCGTCGAAAGAAAGAATCGTACACTGATCGAAGCTGCAAGGACTATGATTGCTGAAGCAAAGCTTCCTCTGTACTTTTGGGCTGAAGCTGTGTCTACTGCCTGCTATACCCAGAATAGAACTTTGATCAACAAGGATCATATGAAAACTCCTTTTCATCTGTATAACAACAAGAAACCTTATGTCAAACATCTTCATGTCTTTGGAGCCAAGTGTTATGTTCTCAAGGATGGTGAAGAGAACTTGAACAAGTTTGAGCCAAAGGCTTCTGAAGCAATTTTTGTTGGTTATACAAATAATGCTTATAGAGTTTTTATAATTGATACTCTGTCAGTGAAAATTAGTGTCAATGTTACATTTGATGACACTAAACTTCCAAGTATACAATCTGCTGATCCATCTGAGTCTCTGAAGTTTGACAACTATCCAGACTCTGATTCAGATGATGATATTCCACCTGAGGTTGCAACAGGAGATGACAACAATGATAATGATCCAGGCAATGGTGGAGGAAATGGCAATAATGCTGGAGATTCCACTGATGCCAGTGGTGGATCATCAAGTCAACCTGGCAACAACTCAGGGGGAGCTGATGGATCAACTAGTCACACACTTCAGCTTAATGATAATACTGCTGAATCATCAAGGACACATCTTCCAAGGGAAAGGATTTGGAGCAGAGATCATCCCTTTGATCTGATTATTGGTGATCCTGATGTTGGTGTAAGGACTAGAAGTGCTACAACAAATGAATGCCTATTCTCTGGGTTTCTATCTCAACAAGAACCAAAGAAAATAGAAGAAGCACTTGCTGATCCTGATTGGGTTCTTGCCATGCAAGAAGAACTCAATCAATTTGAGAGACAAGAAGTCTGGGCCCTGGTTCCAAGACCAAAAGGAAAATCTACAATTGGAGCTAGATGGGTCTTCCGTAACAAGTTAGATGGTGATGGCATTGTTGTAAGGAACAAAGCCAGACTGGTTGCAAAAGGTTATTCACAGGAAGAAGGAATTGATTATGATGAAACCTATGCTCCAGTTGCTCGTCTTGAAGCCATCAGAATATTTCTTGCATTTGCTGCACACTCCAACTTCAAGGTTTATCAGATGGATGTGAAAAGTGCATTTCTGAATGGAAAGCTGGAAGAAGAAGTATATCTGGAACAGCCCCCTGGCTTTGAAAATCCAGAGTTTGCTGATTTTGTATACTTCCTATTCAAAGCTGTCTATGGACTCAAGCAGTCACCAAGGACATGGTATGACACTCTCTCTGAATTTTTAATTGAAAACAATTTTACTAGAGGTGTCATAGACAAAACTCTCTTTTACAAATTGCATGATAAAGATATGATATTTGTACAAATATATGTTGATGATATTATATTTGGTTCTACTAACGATAACTTGTGCAAGAGATTTGCTAAGTTAATGCAGAGTAATTATGAGATGAGTATGATGGGTGAGCTGTCCTACTTCCTTGGTCTTCAAGTAAGCCAAAAGGAAGATGGAATATTCATTTGCCAATCCAAGTATGTCAGAGATCTCCTTCGAAAGTTCAATCTAGAAGACTCTTCACCGGCAAAGACACCCATGGCCACTGCCACAAAGCTTGACCAGGATAAATCTGGTAAGAAAGTTGATATCACAAGCTATCGAGGTATGATTGGCTCTCTACTTTATCTTACTGCAAGTAGACCAGATATCATGTTTGCAACATGTTTGTGTGCTAGGTTCCAAGCTGATCCTAAGGAATCACATCTTATAGCCGTCAAAAGAATCTTTAGATATCTTAAGGGTACACCTGGCTTAGGTATTTGGTACCCTAAGAATACTGGTTTTGACTTAACCGGCTATACAGATTCTGATTATGCAGGATGCAGGATTGATAGGAAGAGTACGTCTGGAAGCTGTCAATTTCTAGGACGTCGGTTGGTTTCCTGGTATAGCAAGAAGCAGCACTCAGTATCTACCTCTACTGCTGAAGCTGAGTATATAGCTGCTGGTAGCTGCTGTGCTCAGATCTTGTGGATCAAGAACCAACTGAATGATTATGGTGTTGTAGTAAACAAAATTCCCATATTTTGTGATAATACAAGTGCCATAGCCATTTCCAACAATCCGGTTCAACATTCTAGAACCAAGCACATTGATATCAGGTATCATTTCATTCGAGAACATGTCATGAATGGTACAGTGGTGTTACATTTTGTACCCACGACTGAGCAAATTGCTGACATCTTCACTAAACCACTGGATGAATCCACTTTCTCTAAGCTGGTTTGTGAGTTAGGGATGTTAAATATGACATAGTTCTCTTGTATATATTTTTCATATGCATTATATGTTTTTGTATATTTTTGTGAATTTTCTGTATAATTATATCTATTTTATTAGATTTTATATGATTTTCTGTATGTTATCTGATAATATTCTGAGTAATTATGCATGTTTGTATATTAGTCTGTAATTTTCTAAGTGCTCATACACTCCCCTGTAATATTCCCTAAGCATTTAGATAATTATTTGTAATTATTTTGTATTTTTCAAAATTAATTAAGCATAAATATTTGATTTTAAGTTAATTCATCTTCTTGAATTAAAGATAAAGTCATAAGTATTTATATTTAATTAAAGTTGAAATTTACAAAATATTGGTGTAATTTATAGTATTGTTTTTATTATAGATTTTTGATTTTAATTGCAAAACGTTTTATCTTTTAAATTAATCAAAAAAAAAAAATCATGTTATTATTATTTGTTTTTCTGATTGGACAATTACATTGTCTACTGATTGGCTCGGCAAGACAATTAAATTGTCTTGCTGAACCAGTTTTTCCGTATTAGTTTCAAACAACTCGGCAAGACAATTAGATTGTCTTATCGAGCATGCATTGTAACCGCCTCTTGTATCAGTAAGACAATTGACATTGTCTTACTGACACCTGGTTTATCTACCTGGTATCAAATCTCGGCAAGACAATTCAAAATTGTCTTACCGAGACTTTAATACTCTTGCAAGACAATTCCCGATTGTCTTTTCTTTTAAACCCACTTCAAACCCACAAGACAATTTCAGTTTGTCTTGCCTCTTCACTTCATCTTCTTCACTGCATATATACATACACGATCGCATATATACACTCTCGGTTGCCTTCGTTTTTCAAGTTTAATCGATAAAAACTTGCTTTGATCACGTTTTCAAGCTTAAACGCTTGCTGTGTTACTCCAAATCACTCGATTTAAGCCGGAACTCTGCCAGTTTTTGATCGGAATTTTCGCACCTCGACTGTACTTGCTTGGAACTTCTTAACTTCGCTTGTTGTGGCTGTTTGTGTCTCGTTACCGAGTTTGTTTGCTTGGATTTTGGGTTTGAAATCTAATTAGGGTTCTTTGGCTAAGGCTGCGTTTGGATTGAAGATATTTGATTTTGGGGGTTTGTTTTTTGTTTGGACTACTAGTTCTTGGATTAATTGATTAAGTGCCATTTAAGTTAATTAACTTTTAATTCGATTTTACTCTAACATTTCGAATTATTAATTAATTAATTAAGCTTTAATTAATAGTTGAAATTTGCGAGACATTTGAGAATTCACATTTAATTTGAAAAATTCTCGCTTAATTCAATTTTTAATTATTAAAAATGGCCGGAGAATTCGTGGTTGCTGAGACTAACTACTGTGCCAGTCTCAACCCTGATGATTGCTCTGATAGATTCCGGACTTGGGTCAGATTCCTTTCGAGACAGAGTTTAGTCAGTACGGCAATGACTGCAGATATTCCGATTAAGCTGCAACCTCTTTTTGACTTCTACTCAAATGCTGTCAATTCTACAACCCTGGAAAACTACAAGATAATAGGGGATCTACCTAACCGGAAGAGGATTGTAATAACTGTAGATGATGTGAACCGGATCTTAGGACTTCCAAGGGACAATTTTGAGCCAGATCCCTCGGAGGATGAATTGAGACAGTTCTTTCAAGATATTCACTATCAAGGTCAGATTTTTCTCCCGAAGATGTCAAAGGGAAATCTGAAAGCTGAATGGGATGTGTTCTTCGACACCCTTGCCAAGGTGTTTGCTCCCACTAATCGAAAGAACTTTGGGAATATATCTTCAATGCTGCAAATCTTTGGATTCAGCATAGCTTATAACCGTCGAATCAATTTTGGGAAGATATTGCTGAGAGAGATCATAAGGAAGATGGGGTCTGTTTCACAGAGATCAATTCAGAGGAATGACAAAGTTGAATGCTTCTACCCCAGATTCCTGATGTTGTTTATGAATGATAAGATGAATGCTGATGATAGGCACATGTACGTCGATTCTCCTGTTGTTCCTATTCAGAGGACATGTGCCAAGATCCAAACTAGGCTGGTCAACAAGAAAAAGCATGATAATGTACCACTTGTGGTGACTCCATTCATGCTCGAGCAATTCAGCGTTCCTTTTCAGCCTGTACAAGTTCCAGAATCACTACAACAGCAACAATATCAACAACAACAACAACAACAAGCAGCTAATCCAGAACAACAACAATCACCTCCACGTATCAATCAACCACTTCAACTCCTCCAAGACTACCAATCATCCAGCCAATCCTCACATTACTCTCCCTACAACCCTCCTTACAATTCACCACAACAATCACCTCACCAATCAGATTACAATTCTCCTCACCAATCTCAACATCAATCCCCTCCACAATACAACTTCTTCCCAGACCAACAAGCCTCCATTCTTCCCTCTCAATCTGAACCAATACCTTCACCTACACATACACATGCCATTCCTCAACCACAATCCACTTCTCAGCCTCTGCCTGCTGATTCTGCTATCAATCCAGAGCTACAGGACTTCAGGACAGATTTACAGGTAGCTCAGGTACTTTCTAATCTCACTGATACCTTTAATATTGATATTGCAGATTTTGATTGTGATATTGGATTTGATTTCCAGACTCCCAGCATTGAACCTGAAAACACCCAGGTTCATATCCAAGCTGATGTTTCCGCTTCAACTACTGATTCTTCTTCAAACACTTCAAACAACACTACTTTAACCCCTGTTGTTAGAAAGGTAGCCCGGAAACGGAGTGGGAGTGCACTTTTACGAGATCCCGCAGCTCTGTCTCATAAGAAGCAAAGGGTGGCAGAACCAGAGACAACTGCAGCTGCATCCATTTCCTCCCAAAAGGATTTGGACTCTGAAACGGTAAATATACAGTCTCTAGATTCATTCTCTCCACAGAATGCATTTATTGAAATTGGCCGTCCGACCGCGGTATCCTGTAAAGAGTCAAGCACACAACTAGCACTCACGCTAGTAAACACTGAACCTGTGTCTTTTGATTCTTCACTTAGAGAGAGCACAGAATTTCAAAACATGTTATATGAAAATCTTTCTGATCACTCTTTCTTTTTGGATCAGGATCTACTTGGCAACCTGCAAGTACATCCGCCTTCACAGGCATTCGGAGGACAATTTGTTCCTTCACAACCTACAGTTCCATCTCAGGGAACTATGGTTGTATATACAGGTACTGGTAACGGTGTGACAAACACGAGTGAAATCAGGCAAACACCGAGCGAAACACATGCACGAGAGGATAGTGAAAAATCTTTGAGTGTTCGTGAGGTGAGTGCACACACCAACACAGATCTGTTACAGGAACAAATGGCTGCTCTCAGGGCTGAGATAGAAAGGTTGAATGCTGAGAATGCCAGATTCAGAAGTGGAGAGTTGGTGACTCTACAAGAAAAGGTTGTTGATCCTTCATTTTCTTCCCTCAAACAGGAATTAGATGCTCATGTCAAGGGTATTCACTCTCGGATGGACAAATTTGATACAACTCAGGAGCTCTGTCTGACGAAGCTAGACAACTTGGAGCAAACTTTGGCTCAAGTTGTTCAACACTTAAAGATCAATCCGTCAACATCTCAGTCTACTCCAGAGGATCCCTCAACTAAGGGGGAGAAGGATAAGGATGACAAAGATAAGGATGACAGCAATGCTGGTGGTGGTGGCAATGGTGGTGACAAGGGTGGAGATACTGATAGGAGTGATAAGGGTGGAGAAGGAGCAAGTGAAAAGGACTCTTCTGAAGCCAGCAAGTCTAAAGGCAAAATGCCTGAAACTGAGAACATCTTCACTAATCAGGATTATGACAACATTCCTGAGGATGTTGATGATGATGATGCTTTTGACTCTGCTTATTTTGAAGCTGAGGAAGAAGGTCGTTTCGAGGAAGGCTTTCTTTTCAATGAAGATCAGTCTGTAGATCCTGAGCACATGGAAAAGGTCAAGATGTTCAAAGCTCAACATGAAGCTAGCAAAGCAAAGCTTCAGGAACTGCAGAAACTGGTAGATGAAAAGAGGACAACTGATGAGTTGGTTAAGCTGGAGAAACAGAAACTGTGGGATGCTAAGTGCAAGGAAAAGAGAGAGGATATCTCCAGAAAAGTTGGTGAAAGCTGGGATATTGCAAGGCAAATCCTCTCTGGACCTCAAAGGGAACCTTTCAATGATGGTAAATTCAAATCCTTCATTTATGACTTGAGAGAGGCTAACCCTAATGAAGATATGTTTATGCGTGCTCTTGCTCTCGAGTTAGAATATATAACTATTGGTGTCAAGAATCTTCTCAATGAATGGGAGATCATTATTTCTACTCAGAGAAACGGAACATTCAGGGTTTCAATTGATTTATTCAAGTTTCTATCTCTAACTGAAATCTGGGTGATTCGTAACAAGATCAGACGCAGTTCAAATCTGAATGAACTCCTTCGTGACAGACTTATGGATTGTGCTATTCATAACAGTCCACAAGTTGTCAGAAAGCCTTACTGTGTCAAGTTCATTCACGAGAGAAAATTTGGAACCTTCTACCTGGACCACCAACATCTTCTTAAGTATGATGTAAGTCAGTTGGTTCTTGTATCAACAATTCTACGTACCAAGGGCTTTGCTACTAAGGCCAAAGCTGATGCTGATACTGAGATTGTGAACTACTGCACAAGGAGAAATATTCATCAATACTTCAGGAAGATGAAGTATATCAACCAATCTCAGCCAGCAGATTTCATCGAAGACCCTGTGGATATTGAGGTTCAATATTATCTCTCATTGGCTCGTGAAAGAAAGAAGCGTGGAGAATCCACTGCAGCTGAAGAGCCTACTCAGAATGAGCCTTCTACTCCAATTATTCACTGTTCAGATGCTGAAGAAGGAGAAGTCACTCGTTCTGAGTGAATAGATTGATTAGGATATTTTGTTAGATATGTTCAAGGAACATCCTTTTGTAATCTATTATGAATATGGTTTAATGTTCAATGCAAGCCATAAACTTTTGCTATTTACATTCCTTTGTTTAAATCTTTGTCTTATCTGTTAGTTGAGTTATCCTCTAGGAAATTTGCATGTTATGTTAACAAACAAATAGGGGGAGATTGAAAGGCATATGTTCAGCCTATTTGTATTTAAAGAGGTACAACTCAACTCAGATGAGAAAGCTCAGTAAATAGCAAGTCATGGGAATCCGTACGAAGAACGTCAAATGATTTATGGGAATTATATGTCAGATAAATTCCAGGATGCTGCTGCACACCACTGAAAGAAGTTCATTAATATGTTCAAGCCTCAGTGCACAAATAATCTTTTGTGGCACGTCCAGGAGTTCAGAAGATATAAAGTTTCTATACTTTATTTTATCAGAAGATTCCATTTAATGAAGAAGTACTTACAAGACGAAGACTCGACGAACAAATCAATTTCTTAATGTTTATTTGACAAAGAATATTTGATTTAACTAGATACAGATGAACCAGACAGTACATCTGTGTATCAGTTATTCAAATTAAATATTTGAAGTCAAGCAGAGTTGGTGGTTCGTTCGTTCGACTGATCAAGACGGAGTTATTAATGTTTAGAGAAAACGGGAAGCAATTCTACTGCTGAATGGGTGATTAAATATTTAATAGATAATTATTTCACTTGTCAAATAATTAAATTAATTATGTAATTTATTTGTTAAATTAATTCACTCTCGAATTAATTTAATTTATGAATTTATATGATTAAATTAATTAAGTGGATAATTTTCTATTTAAATATAATCTACAAATTACATTTCAATCCCCTACACTTAAGCAACAAGACAATCTGATTTGTCTTGTTAATTTGTAAAGGATTCGGCAAGACAATCTCTTTAGATTGTCTTACCGAATGTTATGAAACTTACAAGACAATCTCAGTTGTCTTACTGGGTTCCTGAAACACTGGCAAGACAATCCCTTATGGATTGTCTTACCGAAGAAAAACCAAGGTCTGCAAGACAATGTGAATTGTCCTACCGATTACTTGGTATTGCTGCAAGACAATGTCAAGTGGATGCCTTTAGACAATTAATTTGTCTTACCGAATGAAACTAGCCTGCCAAGGCAATTGTCAATTGTCTGGCCGAGTTTAGAATTGTCTTACGGGCTTTTAGATTGTCTTTCTGCTATGTAAATGGCTTTGTAAGACATTTAAATTGTCTTTCCTTCCTAGATTGTCTTGTCTTTCAATTGTCTTACAAGTACAAATGCTTTGCCTATAAATATGGCATTGCATCCTTCATTTTTAGTGTTCATTCACTTTGTAATCAAAGCATTTTGTAAAGCTTTCAAGTTGTTCGTAACTTGCTTGATCGTTATATCCACAGTTTTCTGTGCTTTGATAACCCGGTTGTTTTAATCACTAAATCTAGAATATACCCTGTCAAATTTATTCTACGAACTTTAGTGGACATTAAAACTGAACCATTTTAATTATATAACGACTTCAAACATTGTTATATTAATTAATTTTAATCTGATTAACAAATCATATTCAATCAGATTAACTTCCGCGTCGATTTGGTACTGATTGTATTCAACCCCCCCCTTCTACAATCATATCTGGACCTAACACCACTTCAATCCAGTCAATAAAGCTACAAGTTGTTTCCGGTCTCAAACGAGTCCAGAATGAAACTATAAGTTGATTCCAATTTTAAACAACCGAAATTGAAGGTACAAGTTGTTTTCAACTTCAAACGAGTCTGGAATGAAGCTACAAGTTGTTTCCCACTTCAATCTAGTCAATAATGAAGGTACAAGTTTATTATAGGCTCCAACAAGTCAAGAATAAAACTATAGGTTTATTCCAATTTTAAACAACCGAAAATGAAGCAACAAGTTGTTTTCAACTTCAAACGAGTCTGGAATGAAGCTCCTAGTTGTATCCCACTTCAATCCAGTCAATGATGAAGCTACAAGTTGTTTATAGGCTCAAACAAGTCAAGAATAAAACTACAAGTTGATTCCAATTTTAAACAACCGAAACTGAAGGTACAAGTTGTTTTCAACTTCAAACGAGTGTGGAATGAAGCTACAAGTTGTTTCCCACTTCAATCTAGTCAATAATGAAGCTACAAGTTGTTTATAGGCTCAAACAAGTCGAGAATAAAACTACAAGTTAATTCCAATTTTAAACAACCAAAACTGAAGGTACAAGTTGTTTTAAACTTCAAACGAGTCTGGAATGAAGCTACAAGCTGTTTCCCACTTCAATCTAGTCAATAATGAAGCTACAAGCTGTTTATAGGCTCAAACAAGTCGAGAATAAAACTAGAAGTTGATTCCAATTTCAAACAACCGAAAATAAAGCTACAAGTCATTTTTAACTTCAAACGAGTCTGGAATGAAGCTACAAGTTGTTTCCCACTTCAATCCAGTCAATAATGAAGCTACAAGTTGTTTCCGGGAACGAGTCAAGAATGAAACTACAAGTTGATTCAAATTTTAAACAACCGAAAATGTAGCAACAAGTTGTTTTCAATTTTAAAAAACCGAAATTGAAGGTACAAGTTGTTTTCAACTTCAAACGAGTCTGGAATGAAGCTACAAGTTGTTTCCCACTTCAAACGACTCTAGAATGGAGCTACAAGTTGTTTCCAACTTCATTCGAGTTAATAATGAAGCTACAAGTTGTGTATAGGCTCAAACAAGTCAAGAATAAAACTACAAGTTGATTCCAAGTTTAAACAACTGAAAATCAAGCAACAAGTTGTTTCCAAATTCATTTGACTCAATATTGAAGCTACAAGTTGTTTCCAACTTCATTCGACTCAATAATGAAGCTACAAGTTGTTTATAGGCTCAAACAAGTCAGGAATAAAACTACAAGTTGATTCCAATTTTAAACAACCGAAAATGAAGCAACAAGTTATTTTCAACTTCAAACGAGTCTGGAATGAAGCTACAAGTTGTTTCCCACTTCAATCCAGTCAATAATGAAGCTACAAGTTGTTTATAGGCTCGAACAAGTCAAGAATAAAACTACAAGTTGATTCCAATTTTAAACAACCGAAACTGAAGGTACAAGTTGTTTTCAACCTCAAACGAGTCTGGAATGAAGCTACAATTTGTTTTCAACTTTAGACGACTCTAGAATGAAGCTACAAGTTGTTTACAACTTCATTCGACTCAATAATGAAGCTACAAGTTTTTTATAGGCTCAAACAAGTCAAAAATAAAACTACAAGTTGATTCCAATTTTAAACAACAGAAACTGAAGGTACAAGTTGTTTTCAACTTCAAACGAGTTTGGAATGTAGCTACAATTTGTTTTTAACTTTAGACGACTCTAGAATGAAGCTACAAGTTGTTTCCAACTTCATTCGACTCAATAATGAAGCTGCAAGTTGTTTATAGGCTCAAAAAAGTCAAGAATAAAACTACAAGTTGATTCCAATTTTAAACAACCGAAAATGAAGCAACAAGTTGTTTTCAACTTCAAACGAGTCTGGAATGAAGCGAAAAGTTGTTTCCCACTTCAATCCAGTCAATAAAGAAGCTACAAGTTGTTTCCGGGCTCAAACGAGTCAAGAATGAAACTATAAGTTGATTCCAATTTTAAACAAGTGAAACTGAAGGTACAAGTTGTTTTCAACTTCAAACGAGTCTGGAATAAAGCTACAAATTGTTATTCACTTCAATCTAGTCAATAATGAAGCTACAAGTTGTTTATAGGCTCAAACAAGTCGAGAATAAAACTACAAGTTGATTCCAATTTTAAACAACCAAAACTGAAGGTACAAGTTGTTTTCAACTTCAAACGAGTCTGGAATGAAGCTACAAGTTGTTTCCCACTTCAATCTAGTCAATAATGAAGCTACAAGCTGTTTAGAGGCTCAAACAAGTCGAGAATAAAACTAGAAGTTGATTCCAATTTCAAACAACCGAAAATGAATCTACAAGTTGTTTTTAACTTCAAACGAGTCTGGAATGAAGCTACAAGTTGTTTCCCACTTCAATCCAGTCAATAAAGCTACAAGTTGTTTCCGGTCTCAAACGAGTCCAGAATGAAACTATAAGTTGATTCCAATTTTAAACAACCGAAATTGAAGGTACAAGTTGTTTTCAACTTCAAACGAGTCTGGAATGAAGCTACAAGTTGTTTCCCACTTCAATCTAGTCAATAATGAAGGTACAAGTTTATTATAGGCTCCAACAAGTCAAGAATAAAACTACAGGTTGATTCCAATTTTAAACAACCGAAAATGAAGCAACAAGTTGTTTTCAACTTCAAACGAGTCTGGAATGAAGCTCCTAGTTGTATCCCACTTCAATCCAGTCAATGATGAAGCTACAAGTTGTTTATAGGCTCAAACAAGTCAAGAATAAAACTACAAGTTGATTCCAATTTTAAACAACCGAAACTGAAGGTACAAGTTGTTTTCAACTTCAAACGAGTGTGGAATGAAGCTACAAGTTGTTTCCCACTTCAATCTAGTCAATAATGAAGCTACAAGTTGTTTATAGGCTCAAACAAGTCGAGAATAAAACTACAAGTTGATTCCAATTTTAAACAACCAAAACTGAAGGTACAAGTTGTTTTCAACTTCAAACGAGTCTGGAATGAAGCTACAAGCTGTTTCCCACTTCAATCTAGTCAATAATGAAGCTACAAGCTGTTTATAGGCTCAAACAAGTCGAGAATAAAACTAGAAGTTGATTCCAATTTCAAACAACCGAAAATAAAGCTACAAGTCATTTTTAACTTCAAACGAGTCTGGAATGAAGCTACAAGTTGTTTCCCACTTCAATCCAGTCAATAAAGAAGCTACAAGTTGTTTCCGGGCTCAAACGAGTCAAGAATGAAACTACAAGTTGATTCAAATTTTAAACAACCGAAAATGTAGCAACAAGTTGTTTTCAATTTTAAAAAACCGAAATTGAAGGTACAAGTTGTTTTCAACTTCAAACGAGTCTGGAATGAAGCTACAAGTTGTTTCCCACTTCAAACGACTCTAGAATGGAGCTACAAGTTGTTTCCAACTTCATTCGAGTTAATAATGAAGCTACAAGTTGTGTATAGGCTCAAACAAGTCAAGAATAAAACTACAAGTTGATTCCAAGTTTAAACAACTGAAAATCAAGCAACAATTTGTTTCCAAATTCATTTGACTCAATATTGAAGCTACAAGTTGTTTCCAACTTCATTCGACTCAATAATGAAGCTACAAGTTGTTTATAGGCTCAAACAAGTCAGGAATAAAACTACATGTTGATTCCAATTTTAAACAACCGAAAATGAAGCAACAAGTTATTTTCAACTTCAAACGAGTCTGGAATGAAGCTACAAGTTGTTTCCCACTTCAATCTAGTCAATAATGAAGCTACAAGTTGTTTATAGGCTCGAACAAGTCAAGAATAAAACTACAAGTTGATTCCAATTTTAAACAACCGAAACTGAAGGTACAAGTTGTTTTCAACCTCAAACGAGTCTGGAATGAAGCTACAATTTGTTTTCAACTTTAGACGACTCTAGAATGAAGCTACAAGTTGTTTACAACTTCATTCGACTCAATAATGAAGCTACAAGTTTTTTATAGGCTCAAACAAGTCAAAAATAAAACTACAAGTTGATTCCAATTTTAAACAACAGAAACTGAAGGTACAAGTTGTTTTCAACTTCAAACGAGTTTGGAATGTAGCTACAATTTGTTTTTAACTTTAGACGACTCTAGAATGAAGCTACAAGTTGTTTCCAACTTCATTCGACTCAATAATGAAGCTGCAAGTTGTTTATAGGCTCAAAAAAGTCAAGAATAAAACTACAAGTTGATTCCAATTTTAAACAACCGAAAATGAAGCAACAAGTTGTTTTCAACTTCAAACGAGTCTGGAATGAAGCGAAAAGTTGTTTCCCACTTCAATCCAGTCAATAAAGAAGCTACAAGTTGTTTCCGGGCTCAAACGAGTCAAGAATGAAACTATAAGTTGATTCCAATTTTAAACAAGTGAAACTGAAGGTACAAGTTGTTTTCAACTTCAAACGAGTCTGGAATAAAGCTACAAATTGTTATTCACTTCAATCTAGTCAATAATGAAGCTACAAGTTGTTTATAGGCTCAAACAAGTCGAGAATAAAACTACAAGTTGATTCCAATTTTAAACAACCAAAACTGAAGGTACAAGTTGTTTTCAACTTCAAACGAGTCTGGAATGAAGCTACAAGTTGTTTCCCACTTCAATCTAGTCAATAATGAAGCTACAAGCTGTTTAGAGGCTCAAACAAGTCGAGAATAAAACTAGAAGTTGATTCCAATTTCAAACAACCGAAAATGAATCTACAAGTTGTTTTTAACTTCAAACGAGTCTGGAATGAAGCTACAAGTTGTTTCCCACTTCAATCCAGTCAATAAAGCTACAAGTTGTTTCCGGTCTCAAACGAGTCCAGAATGAAACTATAAGTTGATTCCAATTTTAAACAACCGAAATTGAAGGTACAAGTTGTTTTCAACTTCAAACGAGTCTGGAATGAAGCTACAAGTTGTTTCCCACTTCAATCTAGTCAATAATGAAGGTACAAGTTTATTATAGGCTCCAACAAGTCAAGAATAAAACTACAGGTTGATTCCAATTTTAAACAACCCAAAATGAAGCAACAAGTTGTTTTCAACTTCAAACGAGTCTGGAATGAAGCTCCTAGTTGTATCCCACTTCAATCCAGTCAATGATGAAGCTACAAGTTGTTTATAGGCTCAAACAAGTCAAGAATAAAACTACAAGTTGATTCCAATTTTAAACAACCGAAACTGAAGGTACAAGTTGTTTTCAACTTCAAACGAGTGTGGAATGAAGCTACAAGTTGTTTCCCACTTCAATCTAGTCAATAATGAAGCTACAAGTTGTTTATAGGCTCAAACAAGTCGAGAATAAAACTACAAGTTGATTCCAATTTTAAACAACCAAAACTGAAGGTACAAGTTGTTTTCAACTTCAAACGAGTCTGGAATGAAGCTACAAGCTGTTTCCCACTTCAATCTAGTCAATAATGAAGCTACAAGCTGTTTATAGGCTCAAACAAGTCGAGAATAAAACTAGAAGTTGATTCCAATTTCAAACAACCGAAAATAAAGCTACAAGTCATTTTTAACTTCAAACGAGTCTGGATTGAAGCTACAAGTTGTTTCCCACTTCAATCCAGTCAATAATGAAGCTACAAGTTGTTTCCGGGCTCAAACGAGTCAAGAATGAAACCACAAGTTGATTCAAATTTTAAACAACCGAAAATGTAGCAACAAGTTGTTTTCAATTTTAAAAAACCGAAATTGAAGGTACAAGTTGTTTTCAACTTCAAACGAGTCTGGAATGAAGCTACAAGTTGTTTCCCACTTCAAACGACTCTAGAATGGAGCTACAAGTTGTTTCCAACTTCATTCGAGTTAATAATGAAGCTACAAGTTGTGTATAGGCTCAAACAAGTCAAGAATAAAACTACAAGTTGATTCCAAGTTTAAACAACTGAAAATCAAGCAACAAGTTGTTTCCAAATTCATTTGACTCAATATTGAAGCTACAAGTTGTTTCCAACATCATTCGACTCAATAATGAAGCTACAAGTTGTTTATAGGCTCAAACAAGTCAGGAATAAAACTACAAGTTGATTCCAATTTTAAACAACCGAAAATGAAGCAACAAGTTATTTTCAACTTCAAACGAGTCTGGAATGAAGCTACAAGTTGTTTCCCACTTCAATCTAGTCAATAATGAAGCTACAAGTTGTTTATAGGCTCGAACAAGTCAAGAATAAAACTACAAGTTGATTCCAATTTAAACAACTGAAACTGAAGGTTCAAGTTGTGTTCAACTTCAAACGAGTCTGGAATGAAACTACAAGTTGTTTACAACTTCAATCTAGTCAATAATGAAGCTGCAAGTTGTTTCCGGGCTCAAACGAGTCAAGAATGAAACTACATGTTGATTCTAATTTTAAAAAACCGAAACTGAAGGTACAAGTTGTTTTCAACTTCAAACGAGTCTGGAATGATGCTAAAATTTGTTTTCAACTTTCAACGACTCTAGAATGGAGCTACAAGTTGTTTCCAACTTCATTCGAGTCAATAATGAAGCTACAAGTTGTTTATAGGCTCAAACAAGTCAAGAATAAAACTACAAGTTGATTCCAATTTTAAACAACCGAAAATGAAGCAACAAGTTGTTTTCAACTTCAAACGAGTCAGGAATGAAGCTACAAGTTGTTTACAACTTCAATCTAGTCAATAATGAAGCTACAAGTTGTTTCCGGGCTCAAACGAGTCAAGAATGAAACAACAAGTGGATTCAAACTTTAAAAAACCGAAACTGAAGGTACAAGTTGTTTTCAACTTCAAACGAGTCTGGAATGAAGCTACAATTCGTTTTCAACTTTAAACGACTCTAGAATGGAGCTGAGTCTGGAATGAAACTACAAGTTGTTTCCAACTTCAATCTAGTCAATAATGAAGCTACAAGTTGTTTCCGGGCTCAAACGAGTTAAGAATGAAACTACAAGTTGATTCCAGTTTTAAACAACCGAAACTGAAGGTACAAGTTGTTTTCAACTTCAAACGAGTCTTGACTATAATAAATCTGTAGCAAAGGCTAGTAACATTACTCCATTTAAGAACAGTGCCGAGGAGAGACGAATTCCTTTTGTTTTAAAAGATTCCCCTCAACAATTGTTCAAATCCTCTGAAGCTGAACCTCTTTTAGAAACACCTGTTGTCATTAAATATGAACACAAATAGGAAGACCTTAAAATGAAAGAGAGTAATGAGAATATAGATGAGATCCCGACATCACTGAAACCAATAAAAGTGAAAGCACTACTACAAATTTTGTCTTGCATAGCGGTCATTTTCAAATTTACATAGCGGTTCGGGGCGCTATACAAGGCAGCGCTATGCAAGTACAACAATGTTAGATAGCGTGGCATTTTCCACTCTACAAGAACAGTAGTTATATAGCGTCTAGGAAAGCGCTATGTGAGTAAGCATCATCCAAGTGAATCTATTTCTGTTACATATTTGATGATGTCACAGGTATTTAACTTGTTTAGAGTGCAGATTCAAATATCAGAGTTTATCTGGAGATCATAGTTTGACGACTTCCAGCTGGACCAGAGTTTATATAAAGGTCAGAGTTTGCAGGCGGCTGATTTCTAGGAGAGGATCTGGATAAACAAGAAAGGAGAATATTAAGGAAGATATGCAAATCAGAACAAGAAAAGGATAGCTACTGATTAGATTATTTTAGGAAGCAGATAATTGTAAATCAATCAGTAGATATCGTGAAACTGTGTATATAATCACAGCATAGGGTTTACTCTAGAGGAGTTATCAATTGAATATCATTCGGGTAACCTAGCAGCTCTTAGTGATAAAATATAAATCACTAAGAGATTATTTGTAAGCTACTGTGATTTGTGAATAAGAGTTTAGTGATTTATTCTCTTATACTTGTGTTTTGTTATTGATTGTGTTCACTATATTATCTTATATAGTGAGTTTATTCGGCCTAACAAGTGGTATCAGAGCCAGCTCTGTTGATATACCTACAGTGAGATCTTAATCACACAATCATGTCTGAGAAATCACACACCAGTAGATATGAGTCACTTAGGGTTCTGATCCTCAAGGCATCTGAATATCCTATCTGGAAAGTCAGAATGACTATGTTTCTGGAATCTACAGATCCAGAATACCTGGACAGGATTAATGATGGTCCACACATGCCAACAAAGCTCTCTGTTGCAGTTGGAGATGAACCTCAGAATATGATCCCCAAAGAAAAGAAAGACTATACTCCTGAGGACATCTTATCAATCAGTAAAGATGCAAAAGTGAAACACTTGCTGCACAGTGCTCTTGATAATGCTATGTCAAATAGGGTGATTGGCTGCAAAACTGCAAAAGAAATATGGGATGCTTTGGAAGTCAGATGTCAAGGAACCAAAGCCATCAAGAAAAACAGAAGAACCATACTTACTCAAGAGTATGAACACTTTGATGCAAAATCTGGTGAATCACTGACTGATCTTTATGACAGATTTGTCAAGCTGCTGAATGATCTGTCTTTAGTGGATAAAGAATATGATTTAGAAGATTCAAATCTCAAATTTCTGCTTGCTCTTCCTGAAAAGTGGGATTTGAAGGTAATTACTATAAGAGACAATCATGATCTTGAAGAGATGTCTCTGGATGATATCTTTGGAAGACTGAAAACTTATGAACTTGAAATGGAGCAAAGGAACAAACGACATGGTGGAAAACCCAAACCAGTTGCTCTAAAAGTTCAAGAAGAAACAGCTGTGAAAAGCAAGGGAAAAGCTCATGTCAAAAAGTCTGATACTGAGTCATCAAACTCTGATGATGACTCAGACTCTGATATACTCTCAGACTCTGATGACAGTGATACTGAGATGATGCAGCTGGCAGCACTGATGGTGAAAAGCTTCAAGAAGATGGCTTACAAAAACTTCAACAAAGGGAAGAAGTTCTCAAAGAAAGACAGAAACTCTGAAAGAAAGGTCTTCAAAAGGAATGAAGGCAAAGAAGAAAAATCTGGAAAAGCTGATAAGTCTAAATACACCTGCTTTAATTGTGGAGGGAAAGGCCATTTTGCAACTGAATGCAAGAAAGTCAAGAAAGAAAAAGAACAAGCCTTTATCACAAAGAAAGGAAGCTGGGCAGACTCATCAGAATCAGAGGAAGAAATCAACTATGCCTTGATGGCAAACACTGATAACAGCCCTGAAGCTGTTGAGACTAAGGTACCTCATTCTACTCTTGCCTTTGATACTGAAGATATAACTGAGTTAAGACTATTCCTTAAGACTTTGCATGTAAGTTATAGAGATCAGACTTTAGAAAATGATAGATTAAAATCTGAGATCCTAAATGTTAAGAAAATGAATGATTATCTTGAAAAAGAGTTAGTTCAGATGTTGGAAGTTCAGAAACAAAGAGATGATTCTATCTTCATTAAAGATGAGTTATTAAAGATAAATGATTCTCTTAAATCAGAACTTGCTAAGGAAAGAGAGATAATCAAAACATGGACTAATTCAGGAAAAATCACTCAGAATATCTTAGAAAGTGGAAACTGGAAGAAAGGTCTAGCTAGGATACACTGATAAAAATGAAGCTGAGTCTCACAAACAAGACCCTAAAGTTGAAAAACCTAAGGTTATTCCAGTAAAGTTTGTTGCTGAATCAAAACCTCAGGACAGATTTTAAACTGATAAATCTAAACAGGTTAACATAGGGTTAATGACTCAGAAACAGCTTAAGCATAAGCTCAAGGAGGTTAAAAAGGAAAACAGGATTAAGGAACCTAAGAAAAACAGAAATGGAAAAGTAGGAATAAACAAAAGCAATAATTACATGCCTATTCCTAATGCTCCTAGGAAGACTTGTCATAATTGTGGTAATCCTAATCATCTTGCTTCTTTTTGCAGGAAGAATAAGGACATAAATATTATGTCTCCCAAATCAGGAGTTAAGATTAGGAATACTAGATTTAGACCAGAAAATCCTTGTTTTCATTGTGGTAGTTTATGGCATTCCATCTACACTTGTAAGGAATACCATGGTTTATATTATGATTATTATGAACTGAAACCTTCCTTGAAGAAAAAGATTGATTCTCCTAGCTTAAACTCTGTTCAAAAGTCTGTTAGCACAAACTCTGATTTAAACTCTGATAAATCTTCCGCTGCTAGTGTTAACAAACTTAACAAGAACAAAGGATCCAAGCAAGTCTGGGTCCTTAAAACTAACCATTAGTGGTTTTGTGATTGCAGGGCAACAGGAAAAATATCCTAGTTCTGGACAGTGGATGCTCAGGACATATGACAGGAAATAAAGCCCTGCTATCAGACTTTGTGGAGAAGGCTGGCCCAAATGTTTCTTATGGAGATGGCAACATAAGGAAGACTTTGGGATATGGCAATATCAATCTTGGAAATGTCATCATTCAATCTGTAGCTCTGGTCTCAGGACTTAAGCATAATCTGTTAAGCATAAGTCAGATCTGTGACAGAGGATATCATGTCGATTTCTTTGAAGAACATTGTGAAGTAGTTAGCAAAACCACTGGAAAAACTGTTCTGAAAGGATTTAGACATGGTAACATCTATGAAGCCAAGCTCTCTTTAAACTCTGAAAGCTCTGCAATCTGTCTACTTGGCAGAGCCAGTATTGAAGAAAGCTGGAACTGGCACAAGAAATTATCTCACCTGAACTTCAATAATATAAATGAGCTAGTGAAGAAAGATCTTGTGAAAGGACTTCCCAAATCAGTTTTTACTCCAGATGGACTCTGTGACTCCTGTCAGAAAGCAAAACAGAGAAAGACCTCATTCAAAAGTAAAACTGAGTCCTCAATTCTTGAGCCACATCATCTACTTCATGTTGATCTTTTTGGTCCAGTAAATATCATGTCAATTTCAAAGAAAAGATATACTCTGGTTATTGTTGATGAATTCACTAGATACACTTGGGTATATTTTCTACACAGCAAGGATGAGACATCAACTCTGCTAATTGAGCATGTCAGACAACTGGACAAAAGTTCTAAAGATGCAGTCAAGATCATCAGGAGTGATAATGGCACTGAGTTCAAGAATTCAAAAATGGAAGAGTTCTGTAAAGCTAATGGTATTAAACAAGAATTCTCAGCACCTGGAACACCACAGCAAAATGGTGTTGTAGAAAGAAAGAACAGAACTCTGATTGAAGCTGCTAGAACCATGTTGGAGGAAGCAAAGTTACCAACTTATTTCTGGGCTGAAGCTGTGCAAACTGCTTGTTTCACACAGAATGCAACTCTGATAAATAAGCATGGGAAAACTTCATTTGAACAGTTAACCAAATTTGATTTAAAAGCTGATGAAGGAATCTTTGTTGGTTATCCTCTATCAACAAAAGCCTTCAGAGTTTACAATCTGAGAACAAGAGTAATCATGGAATCCATTCATGTGTCCTTTGATGATAAGAAAATTACTGGAATGGAAGATTTTGCTGATCATGAGCAACTGAGATTTGATGATGAAGATGCATTCTCTGATTCCATAAACTCTGACTCTGAGATCATATCAGAGTATGTCACTCCATCACACCAACCTCAAGCACATGTTGAGAGGGAGCACTTTCAAAATGAAAATCTGGATGAAAATGTTGCAGACTCGGCAGAAAACTCAAACTCTGATTCTGACTCCTCAAACTCTGATCATTCTACATCAGAGAATCATGAGAACACATCTTCAGGGGGAGCATCAGAAACTCAGAATGCTCATGGAGATATCATGAATAATGGGGGAGAGGCATCAGAAAATCAAAATGATACTGGCATGGATTATGGGGGAGGATCTAGTTCCAGAAGTCAACTGCCACATGAAAGGAAATGGACAAAGTCTCACACACCAGATCTGATAATTGGAGATCCAGATGCTGGAGTACAAACCAGAACTGCAACAGCAAATGAATGCTTATTCCATTCATTTCTATCTCAGACAGAACCAAAGAAAGTGGAAGAAGCTTTAAAGGATGCAGACTGGGTAACAGCAATGCAGGAGGAGTTAAATGAATTTGAGAGAAATAAAGTCTGGACACTAGTACCAAGACCAAAGAACAGATCAATAGTTGGTACCAAATGGGTGTTCAGAAACAAAACAGACAGTGATGGAGTAATCACAAGAAATAAAGCCAAACTGGTAGCCAAGGGATATTCTCAACAGGAAGGAATTGACTATGATGAGACCTTTGCTCCAGTTGCCAGATTGGAAGCAATCAGAATTTTCTTGGCTTATGCAGCACACAAGAAATTCAGAGTTTATCAGATGGATGTAAAGAGTGCTTTTCTCAATGGGGAGCTGGAGGAAGAAGTATATGTTGAACAACCTCCAGGATTTTTGGACACAAAATTTCCAGATCATGTCTACAGATTGGATAAAGTACTGTATGGACTAAAGCAAGCACCAAGAGCATGGTATGAAACTCTGGCTCAATTTCTTTTGGACAGTGGTTTCAACAGAGGTACTATTGACAAAACTTTATTTTATCTCAACCATGGTAATGATCTGCTTTTAGTTCAAGTTTATGTAGATGATATTATTTTTGGATCTACTAATCCTAAACTCTGTGAGAGATTCTCAAAGCTTATGCAGTCCAGATATCAGATGAGCATGATGGGAGAGATGAGCTATTTTCTGGGACTTCAAGTCAAACAGACTGATGAGGGTATTTTCATTAATCAGTCTAAATATACCAGAAACTTGCTAAAGAAATTTGGCATGCAGGATAGCTCAGCTGCTACCGCTCCAATGGCAACAGCCACTAAGTTAGATAAAGATACTGGATCACCAGTAGAAATTACTAACTACAGAGGTATGATAGGCTCACTGCTATATCTGACTGCTAGTAGACCTGATATCATGTTTGCAACCTGTCCCTGTGCAAGATTTCAAGCAGATCCAAGAGAGCCACATCTTGTAGCAGTCAAAAGAATTTTCAAATATATCAAAGGAACAGTTGAGATGGGACTCTGGTATCCCAGAGAATCAGACTTTACACTGATTGGTTACTCTGATGCAGATTTTGCAGGGTGCAAAATAGACAGAAAAAGCACAAGTGGAAGCTGTCAATTTCTTGAAGGAAGACTGGTTTCCTGGTTCAGTAAGAAACAAAAATCAATTTCTACATCCACTGCAGAAGCAGAGTATATTGCTGCAGGAAGCTGCTGTGCTCAGATTTTATGGATGAAGAATCAATTACTGGACTATGGGTTAACTCTGAATCGAATTCCTATTTATTGTGATAACCAAAGTGCTATTGCTATGACAGGAAATCCAGTACAACATTCCATGACCAAGCATATCAGCATAAGATATCATTTTATCAGAGAGCATGTGATGGAAGGGACAGTAGAACTTCACTCTGTCCCAACAGATCAGTAGTTGGCAGATATCTTCACCAAACCTCTGGCTGAAGCAACATTTACAAGGCTTGTAAACGAATTAGGGATGATCTCTGGTCCTCTCTAAACTCTGATACATTGCATGATTATATATCTGTTAGTAATTGTTGTTAACTTGATCTACAACTGCATCTGTTATTCTCTGATCTAAATTCTGATGATTATGCACTGATATGACAAACTCTGATATTTAAACTCTGACCCGACAAACTCTGATGACTTGAATTTTCACTGATGAAGGATACTCCTGTGAAGAATATGTTGCACATACCTGAATTAAGTCATGAACATCTCTAAAGTCTGATTTTTGTGATATTACAGCTGTGGAAATCTATGAGACACAACACATGATTTAATTTTGTTACTTAAACTGTCTTATTTCTTAAATATTAGACATGTACTCAGTAAAGAAGTTGCTTTACTCCCCTTATGAGCTAAGAGTAATTAAGTCTCAGTTATGGATCTTTAAGTTGTCTCTTCTCAAGAAAACCAATAGAAAAGAAAAACAAAATCATCTCAGGTACTCCTTTGAGATCTTAGAAAAATTGTGAAAGGAAAGATCCAAGTGCACTGCTGGTATTAAGCAAATGCATCAAAAATTGAAATAATTTTTTGGGGACTTTTCACATTCTCTGGTTACTGGAGAAATACTCTGAGAAAACAAAAGTCTGATAAAGGTTATGACTCACTTACCATGAGAAGTTTCCTTTCAAAAGATGTATGTTATTCAAGAGAGAAGAAATAGTATACTCTGATCCATATAATGAGAAACTCAGCTTATGAGATGATTAAAACATCTTCTGTTTATCTGACTCTTTCTAATATTATTTAAGATATTTGACAATCTCTGTGACAATAAAATATTCATGTTAACACACACTTCACTCCACTTCTGTGATTAAAAATTTTTGACTTCGAGTATTCTTTTGACTGAATTTAAACAAGTGTTTACAAACTCTGAGGAGCAATTGTCGTTTAGACCTTGAATATCTATCTATCATCAATACAAAATTCTCTGATCATTCTTTGGATTGTCCCATTATATGTCATTTATTTAAACTCTGGTCAATGGTCAACATCTGATCACAGTCGGAGTTTAAATTAAATAAATTTTGGTCAAGATAATATTAGATTTTACTGTCAAACGGTACAAAATCCTTTTGAATTCCTGAGTGGAGAAAAACACGGTGAATAATTGTGTCTTCTCGGTAAATGTTACACAGTTGTACAGATTCACACGCTTGCTCATAATTACTGCTCCACTACCGTTTTTGTTACCGTTCAGAGTTTGCCACGTGTCCCACTAACACTGAGAGTCAGTACGTCGTGTATACACACATATATATCGATCTTGAAAATTATTTTCACTTTTTATACACGATTTCTACTCTCTCTCTCTCTCAAACTCTCATCTCATTTTCTCATCAGAAATTTGTCAAACACCTTACCTGCACTCTCATTTTTCAGAAAATGTCGACCACTGCATTTGAATTCGATGGTGCCAAGTTCGTGACCAACAATTATGCAGCAATTCTTGATAACTCTGAAGCCCCATCAGAGTTTCACTTGATTCAGGACTTCCTCGCTCATAGTGAGCTCATGTATGCTCTGACTCAGCCTGAGTCTTTCAGCCCTTCTCAAGTGCTCACTTTCTGGAGGACTGCCAGATATGATGATGGAGGTGATCATGGTTCACCATCTCTGACCTGTGAATATGAAGGTCAAGAATATTTTGTGTCCCCAGCAACAGTTAGGAAGGCTCTTCATCTTCCAAATCACAACAAGTTCAACTCTTCAGTATCCACTCAGACTTTAAGAGATATGATGATATTCTTTGGGTACTCAGGGAACACTGACAAAATGGGGGAGCTCAAACGTCCACACCTCTGCAAGGAGTGGAGTTTCTTCTATGACTGCATTACTAGAGCTTTTGGGAACAAATGCAGCAACTTCGATGCTATACCCATCTTTAGTCAACAAATTGGGTATTCTCTGATCCACAATCTTAAATTCGATATTGCTTCTTCAATTCTGAGATTTATAGGGGATAGGAGAACAGAGAATATGAACATTGTTTACTATGCTAGATTCTGTCAGTTAATATTCTCTTACTGTTTTCCTAATGTGCCTATTCCTGAAGAAGGAAATGAGTTGCCCTTTAAAATAACCAAGAGGGCATTCACTGATTTGATTAAAAAGGACAGTAAGAAGCCACAAGTCCCGGTTTTTGCTATTCCTGTAACTGTACAGGACAAGCTGAAGCTGGCAATGCCAGATAGATATGGTTCCTTATTCTCTGATGAGAATATACCATCTTCTTCCCACCAGCCACAAGATGTACCATCCTCTGGTCCTTCCCAAAAAGGGCCAGTTGTAAAATCTGACCACCATCCATCCTCTGGTCCTTCCCAAAAAGGGCTAGCTGTAACATCTTCACCAACCAGAGTGTTGAGATCTTCTAAATCCCCTTCTAAATCTTCTCCTCCACCCAGGAAGAGAAGATTCTTACAGAAAATCTCAGACTCTGACTCTGATCATGAAACTGTACCAACACCTCTTGTCTCCAGACCAAGGAAGAAGGTTAAGCCTACATCAATCACTGATCTCACTGTAGATCCACCTCTGAAGTCAGCGGTTAATCCTCTTGAAATGGTCACAATCTCTGATCCTGTGATGGTGGAACCACTCTCTACAGTTCCTCTGACCACTTCATCTCCAGAAGCTGATATTCATATGTCAGAAGCCATTCCTGATACTCTGGCTCAGTCAGAGGACACCTTGCCTCCTACATCACCAACAACTGCTGTGCCCTTATCAGAAGAAGCTCCAGAACAACCTGCACCTAAAATTCCAGAGTTTGATCAAGAACCTCTGATTCCAGTTGCAGCTCTTGTTCAGGAGATCTCAGACAAGACAACCTCTGAAGCAGCTACAGCTCCTTTGTGTTCTCACACAGTCAGCATTATAGCAGATGATGATGATGATGATGCAGAGATAAACTCTGTTCCAAATGTTGACTTAGCTTATCTGATAGCTGATATCTCTGCTCAACTCAGAGAAACTACGTCTGATAGAGAAGTCTCTCCAGTAAGAATATCTTCACCTGTCAAGATTCCCTCACCAGCTCCTTCCTCTTCCATTCCTCAGTCAATACCTGCACAGAACAAAGTCTGTACACTGACATACTCAAGAAAAATGGACAGAGCTCCATCTTCATCAGTGGAAGACAGATTATCATCCATTGAAGCTACTCAGAGCTTAATGCAGCATACTCTGGCTGACCTGAGCTCCTCAGTAGCTCAGCTGGTTAAATTTCTTACCTCTGCTGATGTCAAAAAGGGGGAGAAAATATCAAAAGACAAATGTAAAATGGACCAGCAACAGCAACAGAAGCCAAATGATGATGAGGACAGGGATGAAGAAAAGAAGAGAGCTGATACAAAGCCTGATAAAACAAACTCTGAAATGGTTTTATACTCTCAGGCTGAGGAAAATAGAAGGGAAGACTACAACAAAGTCTCAACCTCTGATTCCAGCTGACAGTAAAACAAAAGCTCTGTCTGAGAAATTGATTGAGCTTGGTAATCCTGAATCCAAAATCTTGAGTCATACTGTGAAGATTCAGGGAGAGGAAACAACTTTATTCTACAAAGCTCCTACACAACTGGATTTTGATGAAGCAGTTGCAAAGAACTTATTTGAAAAAGAAAATCCAGGAGTATCAATTGAAGATATCAGAAAAGAAGAGAGGTTGGCTGCAGAAAAGAAGAAGATCAGCAAAGCAAAGTCTGATGAAAAGAAACAGATCACTGATTCCTCAAAGAAATTACCATTTTCAAGAAGAAAAGGAATAGTGATAAGTGAAGTAAATTATGCTGACATCAATAAGCCCAGAGTTTACCGGAAAAAGTCTGACTCTGATTCCAGTGGAAAAGGGAAGAATGTTATAGATGGTGTTCCATCTGAAAAGAAGGATGAGTCAGAAGCAACACAGACTCTTGCAACAATTTCTGAGTCTACTGATCAAAATTTAGCCTCTGACACTGCTCAAGCTGAAAACTTGAAGGAAAATCAGCTGAATCCAGCTGAAGTAAAAACCACCTGGATAAAGACAACCTCTGACAAGGCTCAAGTTGACACAGCTGAATCAAAGAAGAAGAGCTTGTTTGGAAGCCTTGGTACAGGACAGTACAAGGAAAGCTCTTTGTTCACACAGATCAGAGATAAAGGAACAAGAGGAAAGGAAGCAAGGGACACAACTAGTCTAGGTCACAAGAAAAAGAAGATTCAGACCAGTGCAGCAACTGTCTTCAAAGACCCATATCCTCTCACTGAGAAGACTGGAGAAGTTGTAACACAAAAAGACCTTGACAAAATAGAGTCAGTACAAATTTTGATGGATACTCATGATGGGCCAGAAGATAAAGAGAAAATTGCTATATTTTTGGAATCTGGCAGAGTTTACAGAATTTCTGAAGCTGATCTATTGGTAAAATCTCTGAGGGAACTTGAGCATATTCACTATATGCTTGAGATAAAGAATGAAGCAACCAAGAGATGGTCTGAGCTGTTGAAAAGAACTATCCGAGAGAAAAGAAGATTTTATGGGATAAGTTCTGATGCAGAGTATGTTCCTAAGATAACTCAAGAAGATGGTTCAGAGATTAATATGGAGAAAAATAGTTCTGTCATAGAAACTATAGCTGGAACCAGAATTTTGGGTTACAATAATGAAGCTGACAGACCAGGAGCTATTCAACTGGGAGAAGCCATGAAAAGATGCAAGGCAAGGGCCTTGAGATCAGCTATATACCAGACAGGAGAAGACAATGAAGAATTGAAGACTGTCAAAGCTCAGATGATACAGACTCTGAGACAAATTGAAGAAGATCTGATCACTAAGTTTGTCAAGGAAAGCTATGGATATAGACTGATTGGATAGTTAGCTTTTGCTGGTTCTGTAAGTTGTAATTAGTTCTGTGAATTAATTATTTCATGCATTTGTCCTTGATTATTTTTGACATCATCAGTAAATATATAGAACTTGTTCATTCTGTCTAATGTACAAGTCGGGGGAGATTGTTACATATTTGATGATGTCACAGGTATTTAACTTGTTTAGAGTGCAGATTCAAAGATCAGGGTTTATCTGGAGATCAGAGTTTGACGACTGCCAGATGGACCAGAGTTTATATGAAGGTCAGAGTTTGCAGGCGGCTGATTTCTAGGAGAGGATCTGGATAAACAAGAAAGGAGAATATTAAGGAAGATATGCAAATCAGAACAAGAAAAGGATAGCTACTGATTAGATTATTTTAGGAAGCAGATAATTGTAAATCAATCAGTAGATATCGTGAAACTGTGTATATAATCACAACATAGGGTTCACTCTAGAGGAGTTATCAATTGAATATCATTCGGGTAACCTAGCAGCTCTTAGTGATAAAATATAAATCACTAAGAGATTATTTGTAAGCTACTGTGATTTGTGAATAAGAGTTTAGTGATTTATTCTCTTATACTTGTGTTTTGTTATTGATTGTGTTCACTATATTATCTTATATAGTGAGTTTATTCGGCCTAACAATTTCAATAGCACTTCTATAAATGCTATACAAGTAGCAGGTGTATGTCAAAATCTTTTTTGCATAGTTGTTCTATAAACACTATTGAAATACAAAATGTATCTTGCCTACTTATTTATTTAACTCTTATTTAAACGCTGTCGTAGTGAAAATTTTGTAAAAATCCTCAATATTTTAGGAAATTCACAAATTATTTAAAAAAAATACTTGATCTTATTCCAACAAAAATAAATTACTTAATTACTGATGAAATTATTTGCGTACAACCAAATAATTTCAAACAAATATATATTGAACATAAAATATGAAATCGTCTATAACTCATCATTCTCAATTACTAATTTTTCAATATGTTTCCTTGTAGACGGTTCTTGTCAATTACTCTTCAGCCTGTCAACATTTCCAGAAGAACAACTCCAAAGCTGTAGATATCACTTTTTGTTATCAGATGACCTGCATAATAAGATATTGAACTTTAAATTGGAAGAGTTGAAAATGAGATTGTAAACAAAAAATTCACATAGAATACATAACAACAGAGTCTTAATTACTAATTATTGGAATAGCCTCAGGTTAGTTGAAGGAAGGTGAAAACATGAAATGGACATAATTTTCATCACCCCGCTCATATGTTCCTACCCATTATCTGTCGATAAGGATACAAAGAATTTAACAACCATCACATTTCAGGAGTATACTCAGTGGAAGTACGATTAAGTTGCTCAGAGAGAACAATAATATAGTCACACTTTATCCTCACCCCGTTTGAAAAATAACCCTAGGCTTGATAAACTTACCTATCTTTTTTTACGAAAATTTGCTAAACAGGACAAGTTACTTTCAAGGAGTCGGTATCAACTAAATCACAAAAGAAGCAAGTTGGTTAAATCATCTTCTCCCACAAATAGAACAAACTAATCATATAAAGCCGACGTACCTGTCACCATATACTCCAGAGCCGCATAACCATAGATTCCTATAACTCTCCGGAGCTGCATAACCATATGTTCCTATAACTCTAGTAGACACGTGGTTCTTACCATCCCCCTATTGGAAACGTAATATATATAACAACTGTGTTTTTATATATAATAACACAAATACAAAGCGCAGGTTATAGCCTTTGTTTTCTGGCACAATACAGGACAAAGCTTCCGCTCTTATTTTTTTTATCTCTAGCTCTATTTTCTCGCAGCCTACTAAAAGCTCACTTCAATTCAGTATGTATGTATGTGTGTGTATATAGAGAGAGTGAGACGGGGAGAGTACATGGTTCTATCTTATCCTCTAAACACGTAGGCATCATCAAGCTTGTTCATAAACAAGCACACCCACCTGGAGTGACTTCCACCTTTTATTCTGCAAGAAGGAAAGAAAGGATTTGAATTCCAACACCTCCGGTCCATCTTTTGCCAACCCGAAATCAGATAGCCTTGCATTGTAATTTTATTACTAAGTATCAAAAATGTATGTAAGACAATGTAACACTCCTGATCGATATTAGATAATAACAATAAATAAAATTCACATACAGAAACTATCAGATCTTGGATGCCTTAAAATAACGATAAATCACTTTCGCTTTTCGACTGTGTAGATATGCAAGGCCCTTTGTTAGAAGTAAGAACTCCCTGTTTCAATCATATCATTTAGATATCACAAAAAAAATTGTATTCTTAGTCCCTGCATTTGAATAATAAGATACAAAGAATTAAATTGTAAATATATATAGAAATAGTAGAATATAATCTTATGTTTCAATAAGACTATCAAAGGGTCTACAGAGCTTATCACACTTTAATACTCTAAAGCTTCCAGAGACTTGTGCTGGACATTCACATGCGAGATGAGCTTCAGAAGTTGATACTATATAAGCTGCTCCCAGTTTGTAAAACATTTTTAGAGATATACAGTAGTCGTGTACAGAGTAAAAGAGGCAAAGAGAGATACATTAAGTACTCATCCGAGGACTTCCAAAATAACATAAAAAAAATATTCTCAAAACACTAATTGTCTGCAATGGTGTTGTGGACAGTGGCATATATGCCAAAGATTTTTTACAAAATTTAACGACAACTCAGTAGTATCTACATTGTTTCCCAAGTATGTAACATATTACTTCTAACAGTATATGACTTCAATGAGTTTTATTTATCGCAAAATATTACCATCAGGAAACAGCCTCTCGAGTCTCCACTCCAGGGACGTTAGAATTGCATACATCTTAATCTCCATCTGAGACTATCTCAATGACTAGTATACACTTGTTATGTTTACATAGCAACACTTTTCATTTCGTCTCCAGAATGGAAAGATCGGTAGAAGGAAACCTTTAGGTTGTCCAGGAAAGTAACAGCCTTCCATAAATTATGTTTTCAAGCACAACAATATGAGGATATATAAGTCTATCTCGACACAGATACCATCCTTAAATCTAATTACACAGCACTTCACACCTGCATAGGCTGCTTACTTAAACAACTAACCACCACATATCAAATACCCGCATAAGACCTGAATAGTTAAGCACTCGGTTCATAGTAAATCAAAACCTATAAGAGCACAAATTAGAGCTTTAAATAGTTTTCAAAACCCAGCAAATCAATCATAACGTGTATATATAAACACAAATTTGAACAATAGAGGAGAACACAAAAATCGAATTCTTAAAACCTAAAAATCCAACAACTTGAAGATTAGCCAATCAAAATAATTAATCACAAATCGAATGTAACATGAGACAATTGAAACCCCTTGAATATGCACATACTTATCTATACACACAAGTTAAAATTATACCTAATTTCTTTGATGAATGAATTTGATTCAACAATTGTAGACGCAAAGGAGGGGAAAGCAGAGGTGTGGTTCAATGGTTCCATGTTGGTGTTGACATGATTGGATTTGTGAACAGCTCTCTTCAACTTTCCCATTTGACAATCCTCACACAATCCTTCTTGATAGAATTCTTGTTGAGGATGTCCTTTAACGAGCTCCTTCTTCATTAACAAATTCATTGTTTCGAAGTTTAAGTGAGAGAGTTTTCTTTGCCACGTCATGCTATCACCAACAGTGGCCTTGCCGTAAAAGCAATAGGTTTTGTCCTTATTTGTTGAATCCAAGTCAGCAACAAATAGGCTTTTTTTCCTCACTCCTCATAGCGAGAGGCTTCCATCCTTCTTGTGATAGATGTTGTAGTCTAGAATATCGAAATCAACCTGAAATCCTTTATCATTGAATTGGCCGACGCCTAATAGATTGTGCTGCAGTCCATCAACAAGAGCGATATTATCAATGACAACATTTCCAATTTCCAAACGACCATATCCCATTGTGTAACCTTTGCTGTTGTCTCCAAAAGTTATAGTTGGGCCGGTGTTCTCCACAAAATGTGACAGCAGGGCTTTGTCACCTGTCATGTGCCTGGAGCATCCACTATCGATGATCCACATGACATGTTTATTCTTTTTGCCTTGCACATCAAATGAGATTAAGTTGCATTTGATACCCAATGTTTGTTAGGTCCTGCAGTTACATCATTGCTAGAACTAGCATCATCATTTGCTTCATATATCACAGTTTCATCAACCACATCAAGATTATTAACAACAAGATTTTTGACATCCTTTTTCACCCACTATGACTTAGAAAATGGCACTGCCTTTTTCTTAGTAGGTGCAGCCTTAGAACTAACATTAGTAGGCTCGGGATTCTCGACATCATATAGGTGAGAGCATTTAGCAGTTGATAAAATAAGCAGTTTGAAAACAGTACTCATGGCAGTAATCTTACAAGTCATGCAATCAATATCACTACACACATTCATAGATCTATCCATTATAGGGGTTCTGTGTAGATTACCATTAACATTAACATCATTAATAGGAGTAGCAACATCATTTTTACAAACAGGATTAAGGTGATGAGATGAACCACAGTTATTGCATAACTTCCTAGGTGCCTTCTTAGCATACTCACCAATTTTACCTCAATTGTTTCTAGACTTGGTATCATCTGTGTTGACAGCGCAATCAAAAGTTGCAGTTAGGTCACCCTTGACAGCAGCATCAGCTTCTACAGTCTTGACATCAGTTAAAAAAGTTACTGTCTTAGGCTTCCTTTTGACAGTACCTTAAAAGATTCTGTCGCAGCTTTGTTGACAGCGATTTTTTGATGTGCTGTCTGATTATGTATAGAGTCAACCGTCATGGGTCTCTTGACAGTACTTTTCTCATTGACTATCACATTGTTACTTACACTGTCCTCATAATTCAGCCCTTGCTTGATGAGTAAAGCTTCCTCATCAAACACAGATTCAACATACTTGAATACAGGTTTCTCAACCTTTCTGAGAACCAGTGGTTTGGCATTATCATTGTCAACATAATTAGACACAGATTCTTAACCAAATCTTCTACCATATTCATAATCAATGCCTAACTTATTGTTTTTAGCACTTTTCTCAAAGATGTCCTGAACAACTTGAGAAGAGTTCTTATAGGCCTTAAGCTTAAATTCATTTTCTGCTAATTTATTCCTAAAAATTCCTCAATCTTTTTAGCACAAGCTAAGTCATTCTTAAGGTTATCATTATCAGATCTTAATGAATCTAAAGAAGCAGTTTTCAAAAGTAACAAGTCATTATCAACAGTTAAGGTCTCATTCTTACTATTCACCCTGACTATTTCTTCATGAGCTGCAGAAAGGCTAGTGTGCAGATTGAACATTTCAGCACTCACATCCTCAATAGTTTTATTGCACTCACCAACAGTCATATCAAGTAAGACAAGTAAGGGTACCTCATTGTAAGAGCTTGATGCCTCATCACCTGAGTTTGCCATCAGAGCAAGATTCATCATCTGCTCACTCTCTTCTTCATCAGTTTCTTCACAGCACGTGCCTTCAACAACATATGCTCTACCTTGACCTTTCTTGCCTTGACCTCCAGACTCTTTGACTCTTCGTTTGAATTGCTTTGGCTTTTTGCACTCTCCATCAAAGTGTCCAAGCTCTCCACAGTTGAAGCACTTAAACTTTAATCTATCCACCATCCCAGATTTATATCCACCACCAGAATTTCCACTAGTATCCTTTCTTGAACTAGCCTTGTTGAACCTTGAGTATTGACCCTGAGTTCTAAATAGTTTGTTCTTCTTGAACTTAAAGTTTTTGAACGTCGTTGCCATAAATACCATGGCAGGGTTGTCCATACTTTCCATTTTCTCTAGGGTGTAGAACTCATCTTCCTCATCATCTTCTAGTTCAACAACTACCTTGTCATCTTCAAACTCCACCTCCTCAATTTTTAGAGTGGGTGGTTGAATCTGCTGGAAGAGGTGACTAGATTCGCCTTGCTTAATGATTCTAGGATCATGAGCGATTACAGCATTAGACATGTTAGCCATCTTGTTCTTTAATCCAGACTGGATGGCTCTCTTTTGAAAGTATTCTAATTCATAAGACTTTAAAACATCATATAATATTTCCAGAGAAACATTGTTGAGATTCCATCCTTCTCGGATAGCTGTCACTCTACTTTCCAGATGATTTGGCAGAGTGAGTAAGATTTATTTAAAATGAAAATATATTACCAAATGGCAAATTAAAATTATATTATTTATTTTTCAGTGGGCAGTCAGGTCTCGAAACTATTACACAGAGGAGGAGCTGGATGAGGTCCATATGGAGGCTCTGGAAATTTAATTTTTTTGCTAAATTAAATTTTTATAAAGAAAAAACTAAGATTACAAATCTAGGGGCATTCCCCGCGAAGAAAGAAGCAGAGCACAAGCATAACTCAAGCTTTAAAGGCTAATCAGCAACAAGATTTAAAAGAAATTACACGGGATTGCACCACAACTTTAATATAGTAGTAGAACTAGATTCTGGTCAACATGCATTCTGGTTCGGAAAGAGTGGCAAGAATAAAGCTTATCTCCCTTACATTAGCTTTGATCTGGGCAATTAAGCTCGAAGGATTGCAGCTGGTGTTTTTGAATATATGGCTGTTCCGCTCATTCCATATTGCATAAAAAGCAGCAGAAATATAAAGGATAGCTATATTCTTGTGCAAAGCTGGATAATTTTGTTCCAAAAATTTACCATTAGAGAAATCTGTCCAGCTTGAACTTATAACAGCCGGGCAAGCATTGAGAACAGTACTGGAGAATGGACAATCATAGAATATATGAGAATGAGTTTCATCGGCACTTGAACATAGAACACATGTTTGGTTAGCGGACATACCGAAATGCAACATCCGGTCTTTAGGAAGTCTTTCCTGTAGAACCAACCAAGCAATAATGGCATATCTAGGAACAGAGAAAGTATGCCAAATAAAATCCAGCCAAGCAGGGGGTTGTCTGTGGTTTGCAATACTAGAGTATATCACAGAAATGTTAACCTTCAATTGCTGCCCATCATCCCATAATATTTTATCGGAACCGCCTTGAGAAATATTACTACAAAGACTTCTAAGCTCCTGAACTAAATAGTGGTTACGAGAGCCCAAATTCCACTGGCCATTATCTTGAATGTTTGGAAGTAGTATATATATTGGATGCGTGCCGGATACTTTTGACTTGTTAAGTATATAATCGGAAATGATTGAAATTTAGTACATTGGTTATATTATTTGTGTTTGTGATTCTGGATTTATTGTTAGTTTGGTTAGTTTTGTTGGTTTGGTTAGTTTTGTTTGCTGTAGGTTTTGATTCAAGTATATTTTTGTTTGGTTTATTGGTTTGGTTAGATTTGAGTTTTGGCAAGCTAGAGGTGTAGAAGCTCGATGGTATATTTTTGTTTCAAAAATATAACCGATGTGAAATGTGTATACAGACATCACATTTTTCCTTATATGTGATGTTTAAACCAACAAGTGCATTAAAATATCAAATTAAACTGATGTTTTTAAAACTAAAGACATTATATGTGATTTATAAACCGATGTTAAAACAATGTTTAATATCAAACAAGATTAAAATTTCGATGTCCGAACACTCTTTTAGATGGGTTTTAATCTGTAAGACGATGTCTTATAAACATTCGATATCAAACAGTTGTAATGAACCGATGTTAGAAAACTATTTGACATCAGCTCTTACTACAAAACGGTGTTAAAAATACTATTTCAAACCATTCTTGTCTTCAAAACCTTGTTAAGGATGATTTTCTACATCGGTTACTATTTAAAATGATATTAAAGAGGCTATATTATATCAGGTTTTATACGTTTTTCACATCGGTTAGCCTACAAAAAGCGGTGTTGAATACCATTTTTACATCAGTTCTTACATAAAAGACGATGTTGAATACCATATTTACATCAGTTCTTGCAAAAATGGCGGTGTTAAAAACTACATTCACATCAGCCAACTAGTCTGTATGATGTCTAATTATCTCTTTAACATCATTTTTTTTTGGAAAAACCGATGCATATGGTTTATATTACCCTGTGATGTATGTGTTGAAGGGGTTCCAAATCTCATAATAATGCATTATTCATTTTAAAACCAAGCAATATATTTGTAATATTTCAGCAAAAGACATCAAATTATTTTGTAAAAACTGATATCTGATCATGCAATTTACATCGGGGATTGATGTCTAAATACCATACATATAACATCGCACACGAAGACATCGGCTGTTTTTTACTCAGACATCGGTGTTTGACCGGTGTCTAATGCAATATTTGTAGTAGAGCCAACACCCCCTTAACTTTATATATACATATTGATATTATCATATCTCACACATTTCTTAATTATAGTTTTCAAAATATGACTTACCAATATAGACTTATACCCATATTTTATTTTTCAACAAGTTCAATATTAGTAAAAGGTTTTTATACTGGTCAACGAGATTTAAGCCAAAAGAGACTAAATTGCGAAAAGTCATAACTCTTTTTAGGTCAATTATCTAGTTGATCACTGAGGTGGGATTAATGTATTAAGTTGGTCACCGAGCTCAAAATAGTATCAAGATGGTCACTAAAAATAATTTTTTTAGTGCTTGAACTCATATTTTAAGATACTTATTTTATACTTACGAGATTTTAGTGATTATCTTGATAACGTTTTCAATTAAATTACCAACTTGAGACATTAAAGCCACTTCAGTGACCAACTTGATAATTAACGTTTTTCTATAATTCAAGTGGGAATACTTAGAAAAGGTTCTGAGGACCAGAAAAAAGTTTTCCAGGTTTATTATTAGTTAGAGCGTGTTTAAAGAGACGTAAGATCGAGTATTTACTATTTTAAACTGAAAGATAAATGTAAAATTAGAAAAAAAATCACAGATAAAGTTAGGATCAGAAATTTTTAGGTTATTCATCTTTTGGGTGATTTATTTTTTTAATGATTTTTAATAAAAACATATTTATATTATGCATTAATGTAAAATTCTCAGAGCACGTAATTAGAGTTTAGATATATTTTTGTATTATAGAAATAATGTTTAGGCAACGTTGGACTTCAAACTTAATCTGACTTATGGCTTAATGTGTCTTATATAATAACTAGTTGAGAAGCCGCGCGTTGCGGCGGCCTATAAAAATTATATAAATGATTTAATATTAATATTTGTAGAATAAAATAATTTTGTGGCTTTCTATAGAAAGTATATTAATGTTTCAAATTTAATATTTGTAGGATAAAATAAATTTATATTATAAAAATCTTGATATAATACCAATACTAATATATAAAATTGCAAAATTGGACTATAATTCATGGTGAAAAAATGAAAATAAATTTATACACGTAATTAACAATTTAAAGCGACGAATCTTAATTGTATTTGTGTTTTTTTTAAAGTAATCATGTTCTTACATTGTCATCTTCCTCCAATTTTTTTGATTGATTGTGCACAAATACATGTAACTTAAATCCGTGAGGTTGCAGTATTGAGAGAGAAGAACTTTACAATTTACGGGGGTATTTATAGGTGCAGAGAGACTTGTGTGCTACTCTTTTAAATAATTAAATAATCTGAAACAAAATTAGATTCAAACTTTCAAGTTACTATATTCCATAAATAATCTGAAACAAAATCAGATTTTGAAACTTGCTTATAATATACCCGAAACTAAAAAAGATAGTTCTAATTTTTGATATTTGTATCCAAAAATTCTTGAAAATTAGAAAAATAGAACGGAGCGACGTGAGAGGCGCCAACTACATGCCCCTCGCTTCTTCACCATATTTTCCTGTATATGAAGTAAATCGTATAAAAATTAACAACAACAAACATGTCCGATGAACAAAACAAATATTATAAAAGAATAACCAACAAACATACATCACTAATAGTTAATTTATTGATATCATTCATCAATATCATGTCAAGACTCCCATGTTTGAATTTGTCGACTCCCACATAGCGGTTCATAACTACATTTGCTCGCAACAACCTTTATTTTTTTAATACTATATAAACAGTCTTCACTTATCGTTGCACAAAAACGGCACCACCGAGTTATAAATCAAGCAAGAGAACTATCGAGGTTGAGTTATGGTATCGAGAGAGAGGAAGTTGTGTTTAGATGATCCAAAACCCTACAATCTACAGGGGTATTTATAGGTGCAGGGAGACTTGTGTGCTACTCTTTCCTATTATTAAATAATCTGAAATAAAATCAGATTAAAACTTTCACGCTGCTATATTCCATAAATAATCTGAAACAAAATCAGATTCCGAAATTTGCTTCTAATATACCCGAAACTAAAAACGGTGGTTCTAATATTTGATATTTTTATCCAAAAATTCCCGAAAATTAGAAAAATAGAACAGAGCGATGTGGGAGGCGCCACCTACACGCCCCATGCTTCTCCTTTATATAAGTATATTGATATTGATGATTTTTATCCAAAAATTTCCGAAAATTAGAAAAATAGAACAGAGCGACGTGGGAGGCGCCACCTACACGTCTCATGCTTCTCCTTTATATAAGTATATTGACTTGAGAGTTTAAAATATTTATTTGGTTTATTAGTAAGTTATGAATTATTAAAAATATAATAATAAAAATGATTTATAAATAATTTATGTATTAATTATGACTAATTTTTATCAAAAAAAAAGTTCAAGAAATTAGTTCGCTCAAAAAATTACATAAAATTAAATTTCAATTTTAAATCAGTTTATGACTTATTTTGATTTTAGACCGACTTGTGACTTATTATTTTACTAAACAGACATACATTTAAAATTAAGGGGAATTATCTTGTATATTGTTTTTTCAATCTTATTTTCAAAAATATTACCTTATCCAATCTTATTTTCAAATCTCTAAAATATTTTCAAAAATACTACCTTTTTGAAAATATTTTCCAAAAATACGGTGGTTGCATATGCAACCATATATGCAACTACAATTCCTGATTTCAAGTTTCAGTTTTCAAATGTCATTTTCGACCTCATCTTTGGAGTCGATATATATATGGTTGCATATGGTTGTATTCAGTTGCATATGGTTGCATTCAGTTGATACTATTGCAATCTAATGGCCCCGCCAGGGGCACACCATACATCCGTTGCAACTTACAGTTTTCAGTTGCATTTAGTTGCATATGAGGTTGCATTTAGTTGCATATGAGGTTGCATTCAGTTGATTCTATTGCAATCTAATGGCCCCGCCAGGGGCACCCATACTTCAGTTGGAACTTACAGTTTTCAGTTGCATTTAGTTGCATATGAGGTTGCATTTAGTTGCATATGAGGTTGCATTCAGTTGATTCTATTGCAATCTAATGGCCCCGCCAGGGGCACCCATACTTCAGTTGGAACTTACAGTTTTCAGTTGCATTTAGTTGCATATGAGGTTGCGTGCAACCTCATATGCAACCTCATATGCAACGGAAAACTGTAAGTTGCAACTGATGTATGGGTGCCCCTGGCGGGGCCATTAGATTACAATAGAATCAACTGAATACAACCCATATGCAACCATATATGCAACTACAAATCCTGATTTCAAGTTTCAGATTTCAAATGTCATTTTCGACCTCATCGTTGGAATCGACATATATATATATATATATATATGGTTGCATATGCAACCACAGTATTTTTGAAAATATTTTAGAGAAGGTAGTATTTTTGAAAATAAGATTGGATAAGGTAGTATTTTTAGAAATAAGATTGAAAACATGATTATTAATAAAAAAAGCCCTAAAATTAAAAGTAACTTTAATCCCAGATTTAAACCACGACGACGGGGCTCATACCAGGTGCGCCCACTTAAAAAGTTACCTTGTTCGCATGATAAGTTGATAACGTCCGACATGAACATGGTGTTGTTAATCTTATCCTGCTAACAATATACTCCCTCCGTCTTAATTTATAGGTCATTAATCAGTGAATTGATAAGTGGGAATATTGTTGAGTTTCAAAATAATCATAATAAATATATAGATTTACGGGGGTGTATTCGATTGGGATTTTAATGGATTGTTTTTAGTCTATGGATTTTAACGGATTGTATGGGATTTTGATTTTGTGCGGATTCTTGATAAAATGTCGCAGAGTTGATGGGATTTAGGTACAATGCTTCAAAATCCCATTGATTTTGATGGGATTTCAAAAAACTTAAAATACACTGAAGAATGCCACAAAATCCATCATTTTATGAAATGAAAAAAAATCCATCAGCATTTGAATACCATCAGATTTTAATGGATTTTAAACAATCCCAATTGAATACCATCGGATTTTAAAGCATAATTTAAAATCCCAATTGAATACCACCAGATTTTGTAGCATAATTTAAAATCCCAATTGAATACCTCAAGATTTTAATGGATTTCAAACAATCCCAATCGAATACCTTCGGATTTCATGAATGCAAAAAAATGCTTTAAAATCCCAATCCAATACACCCCTCTTAGTTTATTGAGAAATGAAAATAACGCTGAGTTTCAAAAAAGTCACAATTCATATGTAGATAAATTTGTATTGAAAAAAGAGAGGAAAAAATGTTTTGGGATAAAAAAATTTCCAAAATGGATCTATAAATTGAGACGGAGAAATTACTACGAGCAGTATAATAAATGAATATTAAGTCAACAGATTCACGCGTAAACAGAACATATGTTTCACTAAAAAACCTCTTCACTTGCCCATTGTATATTCTTTTTGAAACATAAAAAACCTCTTCACTTGCCCATTGTATATTCTTTTTTTCATTTTTTTTTATTACAGAAGCCCATTGTATATTCCAAGCGGGTGTTTTGCAGTATTGCTTTAACTTTTAAGAAGGTGTGTTTTATTAAAATTTTAAGAGATTTTATATAATATATTGATTTAATAGATTATCTAATTTTGATGTTATATATATATATATATAATATTATAGAGTTAATGTAGAATTTTTAGGATTAAAGCATAATACTTCAAAATTTGATGAATTTTAGTGAGATTTCCAATATATTTAATATATTGTACAATTCTACGAAATCCATTATTTTTTGGGGTTAAAAAAATCATAAATATTTGAATACTATCAGATCTTAATGAATTTAAATAATATCAATTGAATATCATCGGATTTTTAAGAATAATTTAAAACCCAAGATCGATATAGTTTTTAAATTTCCATTTGATCAATTCATAATTCATTAAAAAATTCTTTAAAGTCCTAATTAGATCAAGACATATATGATATAACGGATTATTAAACACTACTAATACTGACTTGACTCCAATTCCATAACAAATTCTCCCTCCGGTTTTTATTATTTACTTTTTCAAAATACTTTTAAATTCTTTGACCTTGTAGTATAAAATATTATTTTTGATTATTTTTTTGTCAATTAAATTATATATATATATATTGAAAACTTGATTATATATTTTTATTCAGAAAAAAAATTTAAAAAATAAAATTTTTAATTATCCAGTCAAGAACTTAAAAGTGTGTGCAAAAATAGCGTGAAATAATACTCATCTAATTTGGGAGACGGAGAGAGTAAAAAACAGAGGGAGTAGTATTATTTAACGTTAAAACTCCAGCTCAGTAACAAAGCGAGTCGGCCGAGCTTGCGGTTTTTAGGCGCATTTACATCTCTACAAATATTCTCGTGACTTGGCTTCTAGATTTTCAAAATTATAAATACCGAGGCCTTGAGAAACAAGAATTCTGAAGGCATTGTTGCATTTGAATTCATCTTCAGTCAACTTGAAAATTGAAATACTACGTGTAATCTCTTTTCAATGGCATTCTTCCGTTTGATTATTATTTTAGTCATTGCACTTGCGCATCCCATCGCAAACCATCAAGAAAAAAGCTTGTGGAGCAGCAGCAGGAAACTTGTTACCGAGTTTAAATCGTTTGGTAGTTTGGAAAATGGTCTCCCGGAGACCAACTCCACGGAGGAGAAGTTATCTTGGTTGAGATCTCAAGTCATTGGAGCCAACGTTGCGTTTGAAACACCTTTCGGAGAACGCCTGCTCACTTATGCTGATCATACTGCCACCGGCCGGAGTCTTCGACACATCGAAGATTACATCCTTCACAATGTCCTTCCCTTTTATGGTAATTTTTCCGACTTGGTAGTATGCATGCCTCCGTACCCCTCATTTCTTTACTGTTTTCTTTCACGTTTTAAAGTGTATATAAATATATAAATAGACTACTTGTTACATTTGGTCTAAATGGACAAATGATATACTCTGCTTGATTTGATTTTGATGCTGAGGTAATAGTCACACAAGCGACAGCTACGTAGGCCAGCAGACAACAAAGATGGTGGATGAAGCAAGCAGATATATCAAGAAATGCTTAGGAGGAGGAGAGGATGATGCACTCATATTTTGTGGTTCAGGAACCACCGCCGCAATCAAACGGCTTCAAGAAGTTATGGGGATCAGCATTCCATCAATTATGAGGGAGAGGGTTTTAGCAGAGTTGGAAAGTAGAGAGAGATGGGTAGTTTTTGTTGGACCATGTGAGCACCATTCCAATATTCTTTCATGGAGGCAAAGTCTTGCACAAGTAGTGGAAATCGGTTTGAATAAGGATGGCTTGCTTGACACGAATGATTTGGTTCTGCAGCTCCAACATTATAGCTCTACTAAGAGGCCAATGCTGGGTTCTTTCTCAGCTTGCAGTAATGTTGATGGAACTTATACAGATACGAGAGCCTTAGCTTATCTTCTTCATCACTATGGAGCATTTGCATGTTTTGATTTTGCGGCAAGGTCTGTGAAACTATTTTGTAATAATGTCACTGTTCAGCCTGACATTAGGTGTCGGTTGACATATTATTTTAGCGGGCACTGACGGGTAAATACTCATTTGTCATTGATGTAGTGGTCCGTATGTTGAAATTAAGATGAGATCAGGGGAGATGGATGGCTATGATGCTCTGTTCCTTAGCCCTCACAAGTTTGTTGGAGGACCAGGATCACCCGGAATTCTGATGCTGAACAAGGCCTTGTATCGGCTTAAATCTTCTCCGCCATCGACGTGTGGAGGAGGGACTGTCAAATTTGTGAATTGCTTTAGTGAAACGGTAAGCGTCTGGGAGTCTATTCTTCTAGACAGTATATATATAAACATAATTTTCTCAATCCATTTCATTTGAGAAGCATTTTGCTCTGAAATATTACTCTGGAATTATAATTACATGATGATGATGATGATATCAGGATACATTATACATCCAAGACATAGAAGAAAGGGAAGATGCTGGAACTCCGCCAATCATTCAAAAAATTAGAGCTGCATCGGCTTTCTGGATCAAAGAGTACATTGGCTACAAATCTATAAGTAACCAAGAGCAGAATTATACTAAAAGAGCACTCGAGAGGCTTCTTCGAAACCCCAATATAAGTGTGTTAGGAAATACAAATAGAAGCAGGCAAGCCATCATATCTTTCCTAGTACAGACAACAACAAGGCCCTCATCAAATGAGCTCATCAACCCAGATAAGAGTAAACAAAATGAGACAGATAACAAGCGCAGCAAACCTCTTCACGGACGATTTGTTGCAAAGCTCTTAAATGACTTATTTGGAGTCCAAGCTCGTGGTGGTTGTGCCTGTGCTGCCCCATATGGTCACAGGCTGCTAAACCTTAATGAACCTGCGTCATCTGCCATTAGATCGGCAATCCAAAAGGTAGTAATAACGTACGTACATATGTCATAGCTATAGTATTATGTGACTATTCATGTATAATGAATATAATTTCTTTTTGTTTGGGCTCATTTGACAGGGTAAAGGTGGAGCTAGACCTGGTTGGACAAGAATAAGCTTTCCCTACTACATGTCCAATGAAGAATTTGAGTTCCTTCTCGAAGCACTTGAATTTACAGCTACATATGGCCAGAGATTCCTTCCAATGTACAATTTTAATTGGGAAACTGGTGCTTGGACATTGAGGAAAGAGGTTTCCAGTCATCAACTCCCAATCAAGGGAATCTGTGAGCCTGATATGACCAAAGAAGAGCAAATATCAGCAGTGACTAAAGGCGTCGAGATTTCAGGTGTGTATGCATCTTATCTGAGTACAGCCAAACAAATAGCATGTCTCCTTGAGGAATTCCCATCTCAACGTCCAGTTCCAGATGATATAGATACTGACATCCTAACCTTTAGGGTCTAGTAGAGCTGAAAATCGTGCTGTATTCTGCACTTTCGTGTGTCGTTTATTTGAAGCAGGAACCATACTTTTTCTGTCGTTCATTTCTTGTATGTTATGACATTAGGCAATATCTACATACAATAATTATGCCATGTAGACTGAAAACTGAGCTTAACACGGTCATTTCGAAGATTAAGAAACAAAGATAATAAGGTTTACTAAGCCAAAGGTAGCAGAAGAACCAAAAGAATTTTGTTTTAATGACTTTCTGTGTCTTAATAAACTTAATTACAATTACTTAAAGAATTGTCCTATGGTGAAATTTTGGTTACACTATGGAACTATACATGCTGCGGACTGTCCAAAGTGAGAGTAGAGGGTCTCCCATGGAGCTTATGTTTTAATTGCCTAATCTTTTCATCAACTCTTGCAGTGAATCCAAATTTAGCCTTTCTTCTTCCTTTTCTTCTTTCTCTTTTCCACATTTGATGATCTTCGACGTGTTTGTTGTAGTACACCATCTCCTGAATAACGTGATGATCCATCGGATGAAACGATCTCTGGAAAGCAATATGTATGAAGTATGGGAAGTTACATGCCACCACTACTAAAACCGAGATTATCCAGAATATCGGTGAAGGGGCTAATGTCTCCACAAAGACATGGAAGGCACTGTGTGAATATTCTGGGGGCATTCCCCCGTAGATTACAAGAAACACAAACCAAACTATAACGCTGCCCAATATAAGAATGTGTTGTATCCAAGTGAAGTGACTCAATGCAAGAGCTATTTGAACATTTACCGCACAAACAATTGTAGTGAACATTCCTGCTCCAACAATGCTCATATCAGTTGTTTGACCATCTGAGCGAAAAGGGTCATAAGTGAAGGCTATAATATTGAGAAAAAATATGGCTAGGGATGTATACACTCCATTGCAGATCCAGCCGATGATTCGATACCATCCAAAAAACAAGTTTTGAGGGCCTTGTTGGTAGAGTGCTGGAAACTGTAAGCAGATTTCGGACGTGACATCTTGTTCAAACACACCAAGTGAAATCACCGGCAAAGATGTAACAGCAACGTTGTATAGAATCATGTACCAGTCGTCATATATGGAGCTACCTGAGAAACCTGTGCAGGCTTCATAATAGAAGATTGTAAGGCCAAAAGCCACGTTCTTGTAGAAGAAATAGCATATCATTTGTGCAATTCTTTTGTAGCACCAATGTCCATGAACTACAAGAAGTCTCTCAAGAAATCTGAATTGTGCTATCGCAAAGTCACTTGACATTACAGCTTGCATTCCTTCAACTCCACTAATGCCTACACCGATATCAGCTTCTTGAATCATTCCTACATCATTTGCTCCGTCTCCAATAGCCAGTGTTGTCTTCCCCGTCCCTTCTTTTACCAACCTTGTTACCAATGCTTTTTGCTTAGGAGACACACGACAACATATTACAGATGCACAATGGACTGCAAGGTGCAAGAACTGATGCTTCACTTCATCCTCTAAAGCATAAGTTAACGTTTTACCATCAATGATCAAGGCAAATGCAGCATGAGGGTCTTTCTCTACGTTTATCATTTTTGTGCCACTGGTGATTTGCATCATAATATCTGATTTTATACCTTGCATTGTGTCTTGATCATTCGTAGTTATGCAAATTTGTTGCATCCCTTGACGGAGAAGACTGCATGAAAATCCAATATTGATTGCTGTTTCCATTTTATCACCTGTCAGAACCCATATTTTGAGACCAGCTTGTGCAAGCTTGTCTATACACTGAGGCACTCCTTTCTGGAGTTTGTCCTCCACAGCTGTCGCACCAACAAGTATCAAATTCTTCTCCATTTCATCCGATAAACGTTCAAGTGTTTCATCCCTATCATTAGACATGTTATTCTTAGCATTCATGAACTCATCATTCCAGGCATTAAAATCCGCCTCTTCTAACTTTCTATAAGCAAACACAAGTGTGCGCAACCCTGCATCCCCATAATCATGAAGATGCTTTGTTGTAGATTCTTGAAACATTCTTCCCTCTTCTGATAATCTATCAAAGATAATTGTGTCTGCACCTTTGCATAAGAGGAAAATCTTCCCCTCCTCGTCACGCACAATGACAGACATTCGCTTTCTTTTGCTAGTAAAATCCAACAAATTGAGAAGCTTAAACTCCCTCTCGATAGTTTCTCCAGTTGAAGGCTCCATCTCACGTACAAAGATGCTTGCATGAGTTCTTCTAGAATACTCAAACCCGAATTCTCTGGCTGCAACAAGAAAAGATCCTTCATCAGGTGACTCTGCTTCATAAGTTAATGCGCCTGTTTCATCATTTAACTCCGGAATAGCAGTGTGACAAACTGCAAGTATCCGAAAAAATAATAAATGAAAATCAGCATATTTTTCTTTATACCAATTCCCATTCATCAGACGATCATCCTCAAAGCTAAATCCTCTTATTGCAGTTGCATCGTCACTATTCTCATTACCATTTGATGTGATCACACACTCCAATTCCACTTCATTGGATTTTGAAACTTGAAAGCTCATGAAATCCGGGTCATTTCCATCAAGATCCTTAGCCATCTTCTTAGCAGCAGCCAGCTCAACTTCACTAGATCGCTTTCCATATGCAATCCCAGCTATAGAACACTTGAGAAATTCCATCTGATTGCATGTCAATGTTCCTGTTTTATCAGACAGAATTGTGTCAACTTGCCCTAACTCCTCATTCAAATTTGATGTCCGTGCTTGTGCGGGAGTTAAAGTCTGATAATCATACATATTCACATCTTTATTAATGAAACTTGCTTGCAAAACTTTCACAAGCTCAATTGAAACGTAGAGAGAAATAGGAATCAGATAACCATACAAAATCAGTGCAGTGATTAGATGGTAAACGCCTGAGGTAACGGGCTGATCAGGATCATACAAATGATTTCGATCAGGGGCTTTTAAGTACCACCAGTCAGGCATATCTGATTTTGTCATATAAGCAAATTCTATGGAGCTCACAGCTGATACCAAAATTAGGAGTGTAAAAAGAATGTAAATAATTTTATCCATCTGCTTCTCAATCCTGCTTCTCTTCGAAGGAGACTTGGTAGAATTTTGCATAACTTTTGTTTCATGGCCTGTATATATAACAACTCCATAGACATAGTCTGTGTTCCTCAACTTTGAATCACGTAGAAGAATTTGATTGGGATCAAGATTATACACTTTATGATCATATTCAATATTTCCCACAAAAGTATAAAGACTAGAATTCGAATCTTCACATCTAATAATAGCATCATTAAAATCTTTGAAATATCCATCCTCAACCAACCCCATTGTAGCCTCTAGAGCCCTTTTTGCCTTCAAATTTGTCTCTCCATCTAAATTCATCGTCTCCACGTAACACATCCCATCATCATAAACAGATGACAGTAGCAGTAAATCAGCAGGAAAAAACTGATCCTTATGAACTTTTATAACATCTCCAACCATCACTTCTTTCCAAGGTTTTATCCCAAAAAAGCCACCCCCAATATGCACATCAGCATCGCGCATGTTAACCTTGTGATCTTGCAAGAACCTCCGCCAATCTTCCATCAATTCTTTCACCATACTTAACCCTACAACAAAGGCTAAAGGTGCAATTGCACTAAAAGGCGAGAATGGACCGTAGGGGGTGGTGGATAGGACAGCCGCAATGAGAAAATAAATATTGGCCACCCGGTTGAATTGCTCATGAAGGGCTTTTGGTAAAAATGTGGCAACACTATATTTTGTGGTAGATATATCATTGCCACAATATATCAAGCTCCTCTTTTGAAATGGTTGGAATATTTGGTTGCAGTATATCGTTCTTGGATATCCAAAATCAATGATGTCTTGTTGAGCTGATTGATGATGTGCGCGATTAATATGCGAAAATGTGTACAAATTGCTCCTCCGGAGCCTAGCCATAAGTTTCCTCCGCGCCATTGTGAAGAAGAAAATGCACTCCTTCCCCTAAGACTGATTTTGCAAAGCAGTCCCAGAGGAACTCTGTTTATATGGTCTAGCACAACATATGACATGCAACACCCAAGACTTGTAGGAAACAAAAGCTTAATGCATGTCAATATATCTTTCCGAAACAATCAATCTAAACGAACGGCCAACCCTGAATGTATCAAACAAAAATGTAAATGATATTGTGGTGGATCAAGTATAAACAAGTGGAGCAAATAAGAAATGGTGGTGGTGTTTCATTGGTGCAGGTAAGTTGCAGAGAGATACAGGAGAAGGGTACGTGTTCAGGCAAACAAAATCTATCATGTCCGAAGTACACGGCCAAAGCAGTGTTTCATGATCAAGCAACGCATGTTGGGGTTTTTTATTAACAAAAAGTTACCGATAACAAAAACTGGTCCAGCTTCGGCAATTTTGCTATGTTTTTCCAATTAATTTTAATATTATAATATTTCGGTCACTATTTCCTTTCGTGTTTTACCGTCTATTTACGTTTATATTAACAATTAGTGCCTCATTTGAATATATAACTATATGTATGAGAACTTATCAAATATTAATTATGAGAACTTTATCAGATATCAAATATTAACTAAAAAATCATGAATACTTTTTCAAATTGGGTGATAGAGAACTTTTTTATATGAGTGGTATATGTGGTGTTCTTCAAGAGAAAGTCTGTCAATATTTAATTATATTGAATACGGCGCGTAGACACACATGCGCGCGCACACACATATATCTACTTCTATATATTAAAAGGGGACTAGGGGCAAAAAGAGCAAGAAAAATACTCGTGAAATGACAAATATACCCTTTGTTTTACACACAATTTCAACAATGCCCTCGGCCCTTTATTTTCTTTTTGTCTCTGACAGTTTCTCCCTCGGCTCTTCATTTTCTTCTTATCTCTGTATATAATGTACGGCTGCCTTTTTGATTTATCTCACATATTCTGCCTCGCCTGCGATTTATGTTTTGTGGTGGCTTGCCTCTACTCTCTCAGTTTTTTTTTCCACCTGATTTAGGTTTTAGGGTAAATGGATGCAGTTTTGGTGTGTATATCAACTGGGATTATGCGGCACACCTTCATAAGGGATGGTTCCCCCAAAAAACGTGGCAGGCCGGAGCTGTGTCTGATACAAGAGGTTGCAGAGGAGCGCAGGGCGGTGAAGCGAGAAATGCTGCTCGTCGGGACCCAGGTATGATTTCTCAGATATTGACTCGTTACCTCCGTGTTAATGGAGATGAACCAACATCAAATTCTTAGATGGGAGTTCTATTGTCGTCAGACAAAAGTTAACATCACCCATGCAATTGGTCTTGTTATTTTATATTGGAATTCATTGTGAACTGAAGTTAATATTCTGTATGAAATCGGTGAATTTAGAGAGCATTATAATTACAATATCTCTGATGATGTATGCATCGATTCTACAATTAGCTGAATACTCCTATTACTTCGCTTTTGGACTGCAGATAAAATAATCAATCTTATCAAGCTACAAATCTACAATTGGCCTGTGACTGAAAGTTTCAGATATGAAATCAGTTGGAACCCTGCCATTTGAGAATCTCCCGGTTGGCACTCAACCAAGAATGTCGGGTCCATAAGGCACAAAATTTTTTCTCGCAATTGTAGGAATCTGGTTGTTGTTTCCAGCATCAACAGATGTAACTTCCGGAACTCTGGCTTCAGTAGTTCTATTCATTAGCATTATAACCAATTCAGCTAATATCATTAGTGCCCACTTTCTATGTATGAATACCATTTTCTTCTTAAGGATGAACCACAAAAATATGAATGCAAACTGACTGTGCACATAAGACACTTAAGTTTGATAATAATCAATTTGTTAGTACATAATAATAATTGTGCCGATGAGGCTTCTTTTTTATCTTATTATATCCGCTCAATTTACAACTCTAAGTTATGTTTTACTAGGACTTTTACATTGATGCTTCTGCTCATGACAAGTATGTATTTAATGATGCAATATGAATCTCCAAAGAATATACGACGATTTTGGTCCTTTAATCCAACATTAAGCACCAAGTATATCAGTGTATATGCATGACTCTCACCTCAGTTTGTATGTGAACTAATTTAGAGAAAAATCTTTATATTACTTTTGAGATGTATTTGTAGTCTCTGAAAATAAAAGGATTTGTATCATTCAAGAGTATGTTAGCAGATTCCAGACCAGAATCTATTATGTTAATTGTATATACACACAGGCTCTAGCTTGCACGGTTCCAACCAATATGTATTATGTTAATTGCATATTAATATATATAAAAACAAGCCCGTGCCTTGCACAGGATTTGTAGAGGAAATAGTCAACAAGAGCATCAATTGTGTCTCCTACTTAAACTTCACATCGCCAGTTACCTTTCTACTTTATCAAGAATATGCAAGTGCCACAAATTTTTATGTGTATTGGTGGTGCTGAAAAGTGAAAAGTAGTTCTTTTGTCTAGAATATGGAAATGTGTCTCTACTCTTTCAGTTTTCTGGTCATTGTTTTGTTACATAGAACATATTGGTCTCCCATTCTGATGATTAGCTGAAATAATTTTTTTGAAATATCTTTCAGGTCCTTCTTGGGGATGTTGGTGCTGGAAAATCAAGTCTGGTTTTGCCTTTTGTCAAAGGGCAATTTGTCGAATTTTAGGTGAATGCTAATAGCTTTGTCTACATGCATAGATTGTTATATAGTTATATTTATAATAATAAGCAAAATAATGCAGTCTTAAATGTCCCTTTTTTGTTTTACTTCTTATCTTGATGATTAAATGATCATCCCGGAATCCACAATAGGTGCTGCCTTCTTCTCACAAACAGTGGCTGTAAATGACGCAACTGTAAAATTTGAAATTTGGGACACTGCTGGTCAAGAGAGATATCATAGCTTAGCCCCAATGTACTATAGAGGAGCTGCAGCTGCTATAATAGTGTATGATATAACAAACCAAGTAAGTTTTTGGAATACTATGTTTTTTTCCCTCTTATTTGATTATTGCGGATACAGAAGGTGCAGTTCAAATTAGAAGTATATAAGACAACTAAGATTTTATATACCACACATGTTGAATCTTCACCTTTGCTGGTGTAATGATTTCTGTTACAGATTTATCATTTCCTAAATAGGGTATAGTTACTTTTGTTTATGGAATTGAGCTATCTGTTAGAATTCATATTATGGGTTCACCATTGTGAAAATAAGTTGGGGTTCTCCAGTTTTACTTCATTAATGTCATGGTAAATTATGTGTGTATTTTTGAGAATTAATATCCCTTGCTACAATCTTTTGAGAGTAGCAACTAATTGATGATGCTTTTGTGTTTTGGTAGTTGAAAATAGTTTTCTTTGCTATGTTATTCTGCGTTGTTATTTTGCTTAACAACCTTTCAAGATCTTTTACCCGAATTCTTTGTCTGTATTATAGGTATAATTCACCTGGTGCATTGATCTTCGCATACTTGGTGTCATAACTGGATCAGAATTGTGATGCCAAATTTTTTGCCTGCAATTTCTTGAACTAGAAACAAAACATCTTTTAAGTGGTAACATCATCCAATGTGTAATATAAGTATAACTTTGATACACATTTTAGTTATGGGATGCAGAGACTGGTAAAGAAGTTAGCTGATACACTGAGCACGGTAACAGGGCTTGGTCTGTAGAATTTTCACAAGTTTCTACGAAATTAGCTAGCAGGGGTGATGATCGCTGTGTGAAACTCTGGGATACCAATCAGGTATGCTCTCTGTCTTTTTTCATCTAATATTTTGTTTTGAAATATTAACACTTGGAGATTTATATATTAATAACATGTAATAAATCCATTTGGTTTGTTTCTTTTTTCAGAACAGCAGTGTAATGACAATCGGGATTATTGCACCTGTCTGCTGCGTTCAGTTCCATTCGAAATCCAGAATTTGCTTGCCTTTGGTGGTGCAAACTACAATACATACTGCATGCATCTTCAAAATCCTGAATAAACATGGTGTATGTTAGGCGGCCATGCCAGTGCTGTTAGCTATAAAAAAAAAATTTAGATTCATAAAGCGTCATTCTGCATCTACTGGCAGTAAACTAAAAATTTTGGACCTCAACAAGCGCGGAAGTTGCATTTCAACCCTTGCTGGACATACTAATGAAAAGGTTTGGATTCCTGCTTCTAATCTCTTCCTTATTAAATAAAAGCAAGGGTCATATTGCTTCTTTTTTCGTCAACTGTTTTTAATTAACTTGCATTGTGTCTACATCAGAGCTTTACATCATGTGTGGCTCAGAGACAAAATAGGTTGTGTAATATCTTCAAATAGTTTTCGCTGATATACAACTTTAGTTTTGCCAACTCCATTGTAATTTCCCGCTTGTGTATGAGAAGAAAATTACTTAAATGTAGATATCTATCACTTTGATCTCTGTACTGCGATGTGTTGATTGGCCGTGTAAGTGAAAAGCCAACTTGTATTGTTTTGTCCCTTTTGTTAGATTGATCATTGATGGTAGAGAATGTATAGACAAAATTTGAGATAGGTTGGTTTTATAATTATGGCCCCTGTCTGGTATCTAATCAACCAAAAATAGCTTAATTTGGTGAGGAATTATACTTTTGATAATAACATTTGCATGATTACAGCACTCTTCAGCATCTATCTGTAAGAGCTGAATGTCAGGAAATGAGCACGAGTTTAATCCTATTTGTTTTCTACAGGTGTTTGCATATCATAGATCCTTTTCAATGCCGATCACTTCTCACAAGTTCAGCTTGGCTGATGATGATGACGGACGTTTTGTTTCAGCTGTTTGTTCGCAAAAGCAATCTGAGATGCTGGTTGCTGCTAATTCCGTTGGATCCATAAAACTATTGCATATGGTTTGAATGCCTGTTCTGTTAGTGTAGTTGATTACAGAATTGCAGCAGTGTTGTTTCTTGTCATGACAAAATAGAATCGGTGTTTTTTTGTATTCTGCTAAATAAAGGAGAGTGCTATCAAATTTTTGTGTTAAATATGATGGCATCTTCAAATGTGACCTGAATTTGCAACTTAGTTCTCACAAGAGTTGTATGCTGACCTTTCCCTCGAGCAGACCTCAAATGTGAATACTACTAATACAAGCAGAGATCATCATGTTTCTTTTTTATTTGATTTGGGTGTGGATGGTGTCCAAATGGAATCTACTTGAGCTTGGGTATTTGGATTTGATTGTATAAATACTGATTGTCGGATCTCATTTTATGTAAAGATAAGTAATAACATGCCATGTTGAGAAAAGTTGAAACATATGGAATTAGTGAGTACTTTAGACAACTTGGCCTGATTTTGGTAATTAAATTTGTCACTTGGAATTATTATTGTTAGAAGAATAATTTTAATGTGAATATATTTACTACATCCAACAATTATTTTACATTAGATTCTAATTATAATACTCTATTCGTTTCGGTTTACCCCTCTACATAATTATCTTGTCATAAGATAAGATGCATATACAATAAAATTAGATAACTTAATTTTATTTTAAGAATAAAAGTGAGACTTTAAACTTTCATTAAGGATAAAAAAACATTTAAAGATCGAATTATGTGAGATTAAGTAATTTATTTAGGGTTTTTTTTCATCACGTATATTATGGTTTTATGCAGACTCGAAACCAGGAGGCCTGTTGCATGCATTTGAAAGTATTGGGAAGTAAATATCATACTAAACGGATTAGTGATTATAGTCATTTACATTTCATGGCCAGCCCTTTCATATTCATGAGAACACGTATAAGAGCACATACATTAAGAAGGATATCACCTCATCTCTGATCTTAATTTAATGTTAGTTTTTGGTTGGGGAATGGAATGAAATGAGTAAAAATACTTGAAACTAATTTATAGCACAAAATTTTTATGATGAGATTTGAGAAGAAATGTAGGATAGGAGAGAATAGAGCATTTCATCTCAAATTGAAAGTGTGATATTTAGCACATGAGGCAAGGAATGGAATGGAGGAAGGAATGAAATTTCTTAACCATTGTCCATAATATAGTTCATTTTTCATTCCATTCCTTCCGGAATCATTCACCCCAACCAAACACAACATAAGTCCTTAACCTTGAACCATTCCACTGCCAGTTAAATGTCGAAGCGGTTTCTACATCATTCACAAATATTACATAAAAAGATCCATTACCAAAATAAAATTTGTGTAAAATCATTTTTGAATATTATATATATATATATATATATAACATAAAAATATTTGTAAATTCACACATACACACATTATATATATATATATATATATATATATATATATATATAAAGTGAATTTTATATATTGGGACCCTATTGCTCTTCATTAAGGACCGTCCCTGTCCTCGAGTATAGTCATAATGACGGAACCAGAAAAAAAATTTGGAAGTGAGAAATTTTTTTATGCCAACGATACATTCGGACAATCTTAGATTTTATTGACAATTCATGAATTTGTATGTACAAAATCCAAATTTACATGATATTTTTATATATATAATGAATAGACCATCAAGATTTGTTAGTTTGTGGGGAACGAAATAAACTCTATTGAATAAATACAAATTTTTTGAGAGATTTTTAAGAGCACAAAATGATTATATAATCAATTTTTATACTCAAAATGAAATCAATTCAAACTCTTACGGAAGATTCTGAGGGGAACCAGGGCCAACCCGCCCTCATTGATACCGTCCTGATTGTATATATCTTATGCCTACCTACATTCTGCGTTAAGAAGGACATCGACCGATCCAAGAATTCATTCACAACAGTGCTTTATTTGTATATATAAAAGAATTATATGATCAGTACTTTGCATGTAATAATATATTGACATACTCGGAAAAAAAATTATAAAGTGGGCTAAAATTTATAAAAAAATTAAGTAAAATATTTTACATTATAATGTAAATAAAATGATAGAGGAATTTGGGATTATGTTAAAATAAATACTCTTTATCATACACGATTGTTTAATTTGAAAAAAATATGTTTCATGTCATTTAGAATTAAAATAATATTTTAATAATTAAAAATAATCATGTGATTATATGGTTAAAAATGAATGAAATTTTTACAATATCTAATCAAACTAAATATATTTCATTTTCCTTAAAATGATATGAAATATTACAAACATATAAGATACATTTAAAATATTATAAATTTATGTATTTCCAATCATAAAATTATACTAATATATTTGTTTATATAAAAAAATTATTTCCATATATATACAGGCCCGTGCCTTGCACGGGCTTCCACGCTAGTTAATATACATAAATTCTGGCTCGATTTATATCATTATCAAATTTTTTTATATTTAAATAGTATTTTTTCTAAAAGACCTACATGAAACCTCAAAAATATTGTATAATGGTCGTTGTTAAACTAATATGAATTACATTTACGGGGAAAATTAAAAAGAATGTTTACTGTACGTATATTAATTTCTTGTGATATATGCATACATTCATAAAGAATATTATATATGTAGAGTGCGCGCAAAGCACAGACAAAAAAAAAGATACTCCCTCTGTCCCTCCCATTTCTTATCAAAATGGGATGGGCACGGAGGACAATATAGTGAGTAACAATTCGCATAAATAAACAAATGGCTACACTAAACAAAATGGTTACGATGATTAGGGCAGTAGGTGGGTGAGAAACTAGAACTAAACACCCGCTTATATTTACATTTGAATACAAATTTACCTTTATTTTATCCACTTTAAAGTACAAAATTAATCAAGGCTACAATTTACACAAATTGGAAATGAGTTAAATATTAAGTAGGTGATTAACTGCGTTCAAAACATTCAAAGTAGGCCACTAATTGCAAATTTGACTCAAATGAGTCACTCATTTGAAAAATTTTATCAAAAATATCACTGTATCGTTAGTCGAAATTCTTAAATTATTATATATTGTGTTTCGAAAATTTTTTACGAATGATATTACAGCCAAATGAAAGATTCGGAGTTCTAGTATTTTAGATAATATTGTTAGATTTTTAAAATTTCATCAACTATATATTTTTAATTATTTTATTTGATTTAAATAAAAATAAATAAAAGATAAATATTTAAAAATCTAAAAATATTATCTAAAATACTAAAACTCGGAATCTTTCATTTGGATGTGATATCATTCATAAAAAATATGCGAAACTCCTTCTATATAATATTTTAAGAATTTCGGCTAGCGATAGAGTGATATTGTTGATAAAAATTTTCAAATAAGTGATTCATTTGATTCAAATTTATAAAGAGTGGTCTACTTGAATTTTTTGGATGCAGTATCTACTTGATATATAACCCAATTGGAAATTAAAGATATGCTATTTAGTTTTTACAGAGAAACATATAAAGCTCCAAGAAAGGTGTCAACTTTACATCATTCAACAAGGTCAGTAGATAACAAGATATGGTATCACTCCAACCTCGAAAGATTCTACTCTTCATGATTTAAATATTAATACAGCTTCCCAAGATTGTACTACAAAGTGGAAATGATTGAAAAATTGAGCAAAAAACGGATTGCACATATATTATCATTAAATAATAACAACAACAAACTCAAACGTGGAAAGACTGAGATCTGATTATAGTGTTAATAGAATAACAATATCTCAGATATGAACTTAATAAAAATTCTAATTCAACATTTAATTAATTTTATAACTTTTATTTTATTAAATTAAACAAGTACTAAAAGGGTAAAGTTAGAACTTAAAAATAAAGGAATGCGGAAATTGGAAGGTCTGATACTCTAACTTGTAAGAGAGAATTGAAAAAACCTAGAGCAGTGCCACTTTCATATTTTTATTTAATCCAATATTAAAGGCTGGATTAACCAAAAAAAGAGGGAATTTTTCTTTTAGATTTCTTATTTACAGCATCACTGCATCACATTGTATGAAATACATTGTACTCATTCCATTTTCACAAATCACATGAAACAGAGGAATGGCTCCCATAAGAAAATACACAAGAGCGAAGGTGCATGGGCAGAGAAAGGAGAAAAAAAGAAAAAAAAGCTCTTCGAAAGATTTAGGTAGACTCTCTAAACAAGTAATTTGCAAAAAAGATAGTAGATAATATGTTTGTCGATCAAATAGATTTTGAACATAATACTAAAAACTTTAGGTAGACTCTCTAAACAAGTATTACCAAAAAAGATAGTAGATAATGTTTTGTCGATGAAATGGATTTTGAACATGATACTAAAAGTGATTTGAATAATGCTACGATGATCACCGCGAATTTCGAATAAATATGTCTATTAGTCGATAGTTAATTTATTTAGTAAGTTGCCTAAAATTTTATTATCTATTAATTATAGCCATAACGACCCATGTAAAATTAAAATCAACTACAATCCATAAAGGTTCATAGATTTCTTTTAATCTATTAAAATCTTTAATAATCCGAGCTGAATACACCCCGGTAAAAAAATTATGAACCAATACGGGGATGTGTGATAATTGCACATGATGGATCATCATGTATAATAATGCAGTGTGAAGTCTGCACAGAGAGTTGTGATGAGAGATGTCCTGGGGCGAGGTGGTGCTGGTGTCAGTGTCTTGACAATTTAGTTTCATTTAGAATCCATGTATGCATTAATCCAGAAACCCCGAGCCTTAATCTGGATATTCTACATCCAATGAGGAGTAATGAGCTAAGCCATTGGCGATATAAACTCACTTCTGCTTCTTGCCACCAGCCAGAATACGCTGAATTTGAAGTCCTCTACTGAATGCTTGGTTGAAAAGCAACCTGCTCTGGAAATCGTACATGAAGGGGAACCAAGCTAGGATGGCAACTGGAAGAAATATGAGCAGCCCCATCAAGTAATCATACCCCCTTGCCAGAGCTTTCACAGACCCCCACATTCCCAACCCCTTAACTATTGGCCTGCAAGCTTGCGCTATCTACATGACAATATACACGATAAGGATTATCATATTGGATGCACATTTACTCATTTCATCATTGTCTATAGCTAGTGGGAAAGTTGTGAGAAAAATTTGTTTATTAGCAGGCTCAAAAGTATTTGATAAATAAGATTGTTATTAGTAAAATGCACACCTGTAGAAGAGCCCATCCAGTTGGCAAGAAAGCTAGTAAGCTGGCGAAGATGTCACCCACAGTAAGATTCAAAAATAAGAACAGCAGAACAAGAACGACTATGATCCCGAAAAACATGACAAGTTTGAGAAGTCTGAACATCAACTGAAAATCTGCGCTGAACTTTTTTCGACCCATTGAAACAATCTGCAGATGAAGATGCGCAAATAAGAGCAAAAACCTATATACAGAATTTCTATATTTCCGTGATAACATGGGGGTAAATTCGAACACTGATGATGATGCTGACCTTTAAGACGACCACCACTGCAAGGATAACCAGCCAAGACAAGCCATAAACCTTAAAGCAATAACATATGTGATGACCATCAAGAATACATAACCTTTATTCAGTACTTTACAAAGCAGTAAAAAGAGATCAGGACATGTAAGAGAGAGTGAGGCGTAGGAGATACTTACCACAATGCCTTTATTATTATTTGCAACATCAAGATGATAAACAACTCCGTACTGGTATAGGAAGAAGCGGATAGCTAGTACAACTTCAATAAGTCGTCCAATAAACCCGGTAGACTGCAAGTGTTCCTGTTCCTCATCCCACCACGACTCCCAACTTTTGACTGCTGGAACACCAATACCACCGTGGTTACTAATCCACTTTGACCAATCATCAAAGTCTTCCACTATTTTCTGCCACTCGAATCCCGAAGGGTTGAAAAGGAAAGGAGCGAACAGGAATGAAATTACCATAAACCACATTGAGAAAGTGATGAACATGTAAGTTACTGAATCCCGAGCAGTTTTACCATATAGTAGATATATGATAAGTAATACCAACATCTCCATCCCTTTTGTAAAATGACTCCTAGAGTACATTCTGTAATTCTCAGCAAATTTCTCGTGTCTCACTACAAAACCACGTCCTGTAGCTCTATATTTAGCCCCACCATGTAAAACTGTGCGACCATAATAGTGAACCTTTGTCCCCAGAGAGAAAGTAAAGAAGACAGGTGCCAGTTGGAGCTGCATTATAATAAGGTCTCCAATAGCACTTCTGAACCCCCTCTCAAGACCAATCTCCATGATCATGGGCAAGGCCATCAGCAAACCAAGTTGAGCAACAGACTGTGAACCCATAGCCGTCTTCAGAGCTTGATCCCCCTTATGCCGTGCAAATTTATCTATTGCTGCCTCTAATCCGCTCAATGCTAGGTAAATTCTCCCATATAAATATGCATAAACTGTGAAGACAACTATCTGCGTGGTATCAAGGGAGAAATTTTTTAATGAGAACAAACTCTGGTTACGCAAAACATACACAAAAGTAACACTTATGAAGTAGTACTCCCTACGTGTCGTGGATCCTCGAATCGAAGAAAACTTTTAAATCAAGATTTATTGACTTGGGCATAAGAATCATACCATTGAAAAATAATATCTTAATATTTGATTTTTCATAATCATGAAGATAACTAAAACTGAAACATTTTTCTGAGGGAATGTCTAAATTAGAGTAGGGTTAAACCAGTTGATGGGAGTAGAATATTTGTACAAGGTTAAGATCGAAAATGAATAGCAAAATATAATGGATTTCCAACATATATTTTAAAAAGGACTTCGTGATAGTTATTCAAGGGATATGGGGAAAGCATTGTCTCTAACAACTTAAACCCTTTAGACAATGATAACATCCCATAAACAGAATACTGCAATGTTATAATGACTGTCAGAACATCCAAAGTTTATTACTTGTCATATGAAGCTTTAAAAATGTATACCATTGCACTGACGTAAAATCCAGTTGTTGTAAAATGAAAAGACAGCATCCTGAAGAAGTCAAAACGATGGCCTAGTCTGTAAATATCTCGGCTAAGTGTCTGCTCTCCATTACCGCATGCCACTTTAGCTTCGAAAAGTGAGATTTGGTTAAGCCCTACATCCCTTCCCTTGCCGACTTGGATATATTCATGGTGGGTAACATTACCACGTCTCAGTGTTGAATTGAAACCTACATCATTTAACAAGTGTATGTATGTGTGTGTGCAATGTATTAGAGGGTGCAAAATGAAATGTATAACTAAATATTAATCTAGAGAGATGAAATTCATTAGTATTACCTGCAAAAATATCCTCGCTTAAATTTATGCCCCTAGAAGATTTGCTGATACCTCCACGGGTAATATGGAAAATTCTATCGAACACATCAGGATGCCCATAGTGGAACCGAACCCTAAAACCAGCCAATAAATTATTTGTTTGTGATGCCTTTAGTATTTACTGAAGTTACATATGAATTCTTTTTAAGAAATATGGTACATACTTTAGTGGTCTAGCAAGAACTCTTTGACCGATGGTCACAAAACTTGTTTCTTGATTTGACATAAACCAGGCCAAAGAAGAAACACTGCAGGAAAAAAGTTAATAGTTGTAGATTACAACAAGATCTGAAAATAACAATTTAATTTTGAAGACAAAAGAATATGTGAAATGATATGAAATAACCTTCCAGTGAAAATATGTTCACGAACACCCAAAATTGAAGGTGGACGCACTCCATGATCCTCATTAAATTCCTCTAGCAGGTTCCGCATTTTAAAAGCTTCTTCCAAGTAATTATCCTGACAGCAAAGTATCATAACTATGCATACAGATGCCAAGTAAATAGCCTTGCTAATATAGCAACACAGTACTGCAAAGTTTACCTGGTTCATATCAATGGCTTGAAGAGCTTCCCCTCGAGTGAAAACTATAGCATGATTTTGATTTTCAGGCTTTCCCTCTCCGATCTTTGCTGAACCTGGCAACTTTATGCGGTAGATTTCCTACAATGAGCAAACAAGGAAGTAATTATCAAGATATGACAGTAATGACAATAGTGATTGATTCTGTGGAGAACTAGAAAATTAATACCTGGTCCAGATTATTAACCGCTTTTACCAATACAGAATAATAGACTTTTTGTATTTTTGAACCTTCTCTTTCTTCAACTTCATCAATATATGCAACACGAAGGGATGGATTGCTGAACAGGAAGAAAAAAGAGAGCAAAAACTGAAGTAAGGCAAGAGGAAGTAAGTTTTGAGTAGATTATCTATATTCTAGTGGATGAAAAACATACTTAACCATCAAATTCAGAATATCTGTAGCACGGCGATCTCCTTGCCGCTTCTGATTTCCATAGTTCTGGCATGTAGCAACGTAGGTGAACTTCATGTCAGCGACAGCCTCCAATTGAGCATACAATGATCTCTTACTTTTTTTATCCTCCTCTGATGGAATGGTGATAGCTTTGTATCCCTCCAGTATCTCTGCTCAGTTGACATGCAATGACTCAGAAACATTCATTAGAGATTAAGATGGACTTAGCTTTTTCTATAAATGTTAAATTACTCTTTGATCAGCTTACGCTCTTTCTTGAGCAATTCATTATGAAACTTTCTTGATCAATCTTCTGAAACTATTTACTATAGGTACCTAAAACCATTAACTGCAATGGATGTGGGTGTGGGTAGATGGGTAACTGGGTATAGTACGTCATATAAGCCAACATAAACACTAAACACTTTGTGTTGTGTGTAATATTGCCTGAAACTTATTACTGCACGTTAACAACACTTGGATGCATAATAACAAATCTTGTTTGATCTGAATATTATTTTCTCTAGCAGTCTTCTATATGTTATGCTCTTTGTGCAAAAGAGAACAAGTCTATGCGAACTGTGATAAGTGAAGATTCTTGCATGAAGTTTGCATAGAAAATATGTTATGAACATCAGAACAAAATTTACTTCCACTACCTTTTTCATCAGCCATGTCAAGAAAAGCCTGAAGTCTTAGAGCTCTTCTGTAATACATCATTCCCCGTACTGTAAAATTATAAATGTTAGCAAGAGAAAACAAGATTGTGACTAATGACAAATGTGAGACAAATACTTGTTCTGCAGAGTGTTTGCCCTCTCAAGGACACCCAATGACGTAGCTGCAAAATATTCTCCTCACTCTCGAAAACCTCTTCCTCATCACTACAGTTCACACGCTCCAGAAAGTTATCCCATTCATCTAGCAGAAGTACCACAACAGTTTACACTCAGCAAGCATGCAAAGAAACAGTATTACATCAATATGTTGACCAATCAATGAAGATAGATACCTGGGAAAATTTTTTGCAGGTAATATATAATTGAAACACCATCTTCATTCTCCATCTCAAGGTCATTTCTCGAATACACAGTCTCCTCACTGTAGTAAGGAGTCATAACACTGCAAATGGTGATTGAATTAAGTTTAATTAAAGAAACATTAAGCTAGTCTGATAATAAATCATGAAATAAGATCATAATCTCTTTACTGTACATTCACAATACTAGGACAGTTAATTGTGTCAACTCATGTTTCTATTGAACATCCCTTATTCTTATCACTATTTCTGTGTGACAGATTGATTAATGAACTCCATTAGGGCTAATTAATACCTCAGTTTCAACCATTTGTTTGTGAAAAAAGAAAAAAAAAATACATAAGTTTCAATATTAAGTTAAAGGGTATGCTCGCTAATCATATGGCATGTCAAGATAGAAAATGAATTGATTTTTAAATAAACAATTGTACCTAAATGAGAGCATTTTGCGCACTCGAGGTGCACGTGGCATATCCATGAATAGTGAATTTGTGAAGAATGTAATCCTTCGTCGCGCTTCGAGGTTTGTTGGCACGTCAATAGCAGATTCTTTTACAGTTAGAAGGAGATACAGCCGCCTCAACTATAACCAAAGAAAAGGTATTATTTCTAGAGTTTAAAATTTAACAAACGACAATTATATCTAAGATTTTTAACACATATGCACCTTTTCCTCCCACTGTGCTGAAACCGGAGGGGGGAATACAATAGCAGAACGTGAGTCACTCTTATCAAAAAGTTGCCTTCCGGAATCCTTGCTACTATTTCCATATTCTGTTATTTCACTGCAAAGCTCAATAAATATTGCAAAGAATTAAGATCGAGTGATAAAAGTAAAAGTGGTAAATATCATACAATGCAACTCCTCTGGAGTAATTAAGTATACACCAACCGATTTTCATTAACCATCATGTCACGGGTTACAACTTCTAACATATCTTGAAGTAACAAAACTACGGTGTCTCGCTTGGAAGAATCAGCGGCTTTCTGCACCATACAACTAAGTAAAGTTCTGACAGATATAAAGTCTACAACGAAGTTGCATTGGGGAGTACCTTATCAATTACTTACCAAAATCTCCACAAGCTTCACAAATTTTTGGCAAAGAGTAGGTAAAGGACCCATTTTAAAGTTTGTAAGAAAGGTGTTTCTGGATATGTTACTTTCAACCTCCTTAATGATATTCCCAATTATCCTGTTCATGAATTCCATTAGTATGCAGAGATGTAAATATGAGGAAAGAAGACATAATTTATTTGGCAATCATATCCTATACATCTTAGATGGACCTATGAAGGATGATACAAGCTGCAGGGGCATGCAATAGATGATATAATGAGATGACATGCAACTAGAATTTCTTTTGATAGAAGGGCAAAAAAACCCACTATTCGATAGTTGAGGTATATAACTGTGAATTTGTGATTCAAGACTACACGAAATTACACAATCAACAAAGTAATATATTAATCATTAGTAAAGGACCTTTTCTCAGTTTCTCCAACAACCAAAGCATTCAAGACAAGTTTAAAGGACTCGTAACATTCTATAACAGCAGATTTCATATATTCATCCGCACATATACGCTTCCACAGATCAGAGTCCCGGGACCGAAATTGAACTGCCATGTCCAATGCAATTGGGATCTGAAAGACAAACACTGTCAACAGAGGAAATCAAAAGAAAGAATCATATACTCCGGAAATATGAATCAACCTTGCTAGCAAGCAAAAAAGGTGGCCACTGAAACATTTTAAGGCTGGGATCTGAAGTATATGGGACCATTAGCATATCCATCTCCCTGTCATAGACAAGTACCTCGTTTGTTCAAACATCATGACTACAAAGATTAGATTACAATGAGTGAAACCAGAACTATCTGAAATAAACTGTTACCTGTCACTTATGAGATCTTCTTCACGGAAAGAACATATAAATTCATTCCATAACTGAGCAAATTTTGCAGCTTCACTTCTCCTATCTGGTGTTATCTGTACATTTAAAAATTTGTTGCATGAACAATTCAAATTTTTTCATTATGCCTAAATATGTCTGCTAAGACCAAGAAAATTGAAAGAAATAAACCTCTGAGAAACTCTTAGAGAGAGAAAATTTCTTTCTCTTGGCATTATCAGAAGGCACCAGATATGTGTTAAATGCACCGGGCAAAGACTGGAATCTTGACCTTAGCATCATCAGAGTACGTATCTGTGCAAGTACACCAAAATAAATATGAACCCAAAAAACATACTTGTATCCGTACGAAGAGAATGAATATGAATATGAATATGACTAGTCTTGGTATATTTTAATCCAAGGTCGGAACTGATAGTAGTTTATCAATGTTGCAGAAAACGATTTGTGTGACATCCAAATTTGGTTTATGTCACAAAGATCACAACAGTGGCTATGTTGATAAATGTGTTTAAAGACCTTCACCAATAACTTATACACGGGAGAAATTTTCACCAACCCATAACCCCAACATCTCTCAAGGAAACAAAATAACTTTGGTGAGCGCTATATAATCAGCACATAGAAAATTCTTTTTCACATGATCAACTATAGTTTAACAGTTTCAATAAAAATTTAGGAATAGATAAAGCACTAGAGCTGTAAACGAACCGAACTGTTCGGTAAGTTCGCTCGGTTCGGTTCGTGTTCGAGTTCGGTAAGCTCGTCTGGTAAGCTTACCGAACACAAGTTCGAACAACATTTTCTGTTCGATAAGCTTAACGAACCGAACCGAACTTTTAGGGTGCTCGGTTCGTGTTCGGTTCGTTAAGATCGTGTTCGGTTCGAGTTCGAGAAGTTCGTGTTCGTTCGACAATAAATAAAAATATTTATAATATTATATGTGAATATAATATATAATATCCATAATTTAGGTATTAATTTTATTTTGTAATTGTAAAATTATTTGAAATTGATATTGTATATGTTGTATATATATAAATAAAATATTTGGGTTAATTATTTTCATTAAAATAATTAAAAAATAACCTAAATATTATTTAAAAATATACATTGTTCGTGAACTGTTCGTGTTCGGTTTGTGTTCGGTTTTGTTCGACATGTTCGCGAACAGTTCGTGTTCGGTTCGGTTCGTTACCGAACCGAGTTCGGACATGAAATTTTGTTCGATAAAATTATCGAACATTGTTCGGTTCGTTAAGATTTTGTTCGAGTTCGATAAGAGTTCGTCCGAGTTCGTCCGAGTTCGGTTCGCTTACAGCTCTATAAAGCACTATAGTTCTTATACATAAATTTTTAGGTTTAGTAAAGTTGCTCTTGGCAAAACTCAGTGCTTGAAAGTGGGTAGAAACACTTAAAATTCAAGTTTAAATGTCATGCTATATAGAATCTTTCCTTGATTATGGTGTTATTGTGTTAGCAGATTGTCTGTATATTTTTGCCATTATGGAAGATAAAGGTGAATTTTTACCTCTCCTAACCGATCAAAAGCCCCTATAGCACCACCACACAAAGTTGAGAATATTGCATACCATATCTGAATGTCCATAAAGTAAACCTAGATAAAACTTGTGATTAGTATCAGAAACTCAAGCACTTAAAATATCACGTAAAATTTGTATATACAATAAAAGGTATGAACACAATACACAATGATGCGTAACAAATGAAGCACATTGCAGCACATACCAAGACTACTGGTGCACATAGTGATACAACAGCTCCAAGGTTATCGTTGGCTGCATTAAAAATGACATATCCTTCTAATTAAGAAGAAAAAATAAAGTTCAAAAGTACATGTTAAATAGGGATTCTAAGAAGAAAGAATCAAAATCATAAATACCATTTGGGAAAAATTCATGCCAAGCATATTTAACTCCTTTAATATCCATCACATCTTTTATTGCCTTTACAAGAGGTCTAATCTGCAGAAAACAAAAAACGAAGATATTGTCAAAAAGTGAACTCTATTACTTGTGTGATATTTAAGAAATAAAAGTTGGAGGTGTTGCATCTACCGTGACAAAGTAGCTAAATGAAAACTTGCAACATAAAAGTGCTATCCAAAAGAAGGTATACCTGAAAAATAGAAGTAAAATAAAGCTACAAAGAAAATTAAAATATCAAAAAAAATATACTCCTCATGTCCCGGTTTTCAAGTCCCCATCTTTTTGTTTCTTTACCCCGAAAAGGTTGTCCACATTACATCAATATGACAATTACATGTTAAATTTGTGAATTTTTCTAAAAACTAACTGAATTTTTTAAAAACATATAGCTCATTAATATAATTGAATAAAGGGTTGGTTTTGACAAGGGGGACACAACAAACGGGATGGAGGGAGTATAACTTAAAAGTCATAGACTCACTTTAAAAGTGTAAATTGACTTTCATGCATTCCTCTTCCAACATATATTCTAGGCTGCAAAAAGAAAACACATGTAGTTACTCATCCTCAGTACAATAAGCACAGAGTTAGAGACTGAGAGGTGGTTCAAGTTTTTGGACAGGTATTTCAGAAGAGTTCACTGTTTACCAGCAGGGCTAAATGCAAATAGATTGCAAGCTGTAATTCAGCCCTTATAACAGTAAACTGAACTAAAAAAATTAAACTGAGTATAAATGTGAAACTTGCTTTATTATAAAACAGTAGACCAGACACACCTGTGACCACCAGAGAAGTAACCTAATTATGAGCCAGTCTGAGTTCTCAATCCATCGCCTCAACATTGGAAATATAAACAACAAAGCTGCCAGAGCATTTGGAACTAAATACAAACACACAGCTAAGATGTATAATTGAGGAATGCTGTTGAACTGATCGTAGTTTGACAAATAGTCTTGAAATGATCCAATATTCACTGAGTTCTTTGGTCGAAAATAACACACGGGAAGAGCGATGGACCATGCCAGGCTAATAATGACCTTAAGAATGTTTCTGAGGACATCGGTGAATTTCCATCTATGATACCCAGGGAAGTTCAGTATTAGGTCCAGCACACCTATAGTTAAATTAAGAAAAATCTTTTATCATATATTATACCTTGATTCAGAAAACATTAAATACAACATATGAGTCAACTTTATAACTTCATTCTAACTCTCTCATTGAGCATCAAATGCTTTAGAATATGTTTTAATTCAAATTTACATATGTTAACTAGAGTTGATCTTGATAATTGTTAATTCAAAGTCACCTTGGTTGTCCCATTTAGAAAACTTGATATGTTCATTCTCAGGTTTATCATAAACTAAATTCATTTAACTTTTTCTCTAGTGTTTACATTATTCTATCAGACTATTGTTCTTATCATTTAGCTCTATTCTTCATATTCATATATCCTCTCATTTCTTATCATTCGAGTTTCCGCTATTATAAATAATATGCACTACAATTTTTATAAAATTCAACTAAAATATATACTTAAATAATATATCTAACATATGTTACTTCTGAACTCAACTTGATGCGAAGTAGACTGGTTTTGCCTAATTACATTGTTGGACCATATAGTTAAGTTTCAAACGTTGTCCTGCTATAAAGAGTTACAGTTGAAAACAAAGTTCATCCAAGAGCTTAGCAACTTTTTTAAAGTATCTTTCAAAGGCTAACAGAATCAAATTTGTTCAAGTCCAGTAGTACCTTTTTGCGCACATACAAATCTGTATGACATAGCATCAAGCAGTGCTTTTTCAGGCCACTTTAAAGTTTTGTATTATATTATGGAAATAAACTTATGTACTTTGGCATGCTACTTAATCATATAATCATTTTGCATAGCCTACTACTTTGTTGCTACGCATATATATAGGGAGGGAAATAGTAAGAGGCTGATGAGCCCCTGATAAGCAGAAGATTTAGGAAGGCCGACCACAGAAGAATTTACAATGCATCTACATATGAAAGTCCTATTGTTGTAGGCATGGATTTTTCACTCTATCATTTGTACTACTAGTCTATTCTTTAATCAAATTGGGGTGCTATAACAAGAATTACATACTCTGTAAAAAGCGAAGTAAGGCTGCAGTGATGAAAATGCTGGACATTTTGTATAAGACTCTACTGGTGAAAACTTTGTTTAATGGTTTTTCAGGCCATGCCACAATAAACAAAATCTGCAATTAAAACTTGTTCCAATGAGTGACTAACAAGAACACTCGATCCCAGTAATAAAGACTAATAAGACCACTCTGTCAAATTTAATAACCTGTAATCCCAGAATAAAAAATGTCCACAAACGATCAAAGCTTCGAAAATTATGCCAAAATGAACGGGTCTCAGCAAAATATGACTTTCCTAAGGTTCCAGGATTTTTTTGTGAACCGTGTTTACCCTGCCATGGAAATTAAAATTAGGAATGAATAAAAATATTTTAACTGAAGCAGATTATATCATCTTCTGAGATCGAAATACATGTGTGTCCCGTGTTGATTTAAAGAAATCGCCATCATCACGCATCGGCCAACCCAACGAAAAGCAATCAGATGACCTAGATAACATTAGACAGTAATGGTAAATATCAAAGAAAATGAAGAAATGCAGCCCTGTATGAATTTTAATCTATAGCTCCTTGCTATTCATTACCAAAAATACTCATTTAAATCATCATAATTGCACCAAGCTGTGTGAGAAGCTTTTCCGTTTTTGCTCTTTTTGGCCTCCTACAGTACCAGAAGAAGCAACATAGTTTTTAAATCTCAATCATAAATTCAAAACAGTGTATGCATGTGTTCACTGGAATCTACCTGGTCAATTACTCGATAAATGGGAGTTATGACCTTCCGCAAGAAAGACTCATTATCTCCTCCATAAGAAGGCTTGATGTTTTCACCAGTCACAATGCTGACATTTCCCGCCAACAGACCATGAAGTTCATAAGCCATCTAAACATATCAAGGGTTTGCCGTCAAGTAAGAAATACACAATAGATTAGTGATCTATTCTTGAAGGAACTCAACATGTAAAAACCAACCCAACATGAAATCTAGACACCAGATATAATACTCACATTATGGAAAATATAGCATAGGCATTCTGGCATGAAGCGCACATTAGCTGCTTCACCCCAAATCAGAAGATAAAGGCCCATGTAAAGAATCTTTCGTTGTTGAACTTCTTGTTGTCCTTGAGGGAGCCTAAAACCAAAAAATCGTACTTTTAGCAAAATGCTCTATAAGGAGATCAAACGGAAGTTATCCATTGACATAGCTGATTGAGACACTAACCGTAAACTGTGTTTTTTCCCTAAGTACTTGCACCATGTTTTATAGTTTTTAAATAGTTTGGTCATTACAGCATCAACTGCTCGATCATCCAGCTGCATAAGACATGGGTTTGAAGGTTTAATACATTTTAATTGAAAGGGTAAAGTAGAGCATTTGTCTAAGAAAATGAAGGAGCATATACTAGAGACCTAGATGTGAGTTTCATGCCGAGAACAATATGTACAGTATATTGAAACCCAGTCAAACAACAGATGCCTTCATGCTCGATGCTTAATGTTGAAAGTTTTATAAGAATGAAATCACAAAATCTATGTTGTAATAATCAATAATCAGAAAGCAACAGATTCCAATTAAACAAAGAAGACCTTGTTAAGTGGCTCAGGCTTGGGATGCAGCCTAATGTGCATGTTGGCAAGCAGCAAAATTAAATGTTCCCGCTGGTTCCTGACACTGTCACTCTGTAGGTGACAAAATTAAACATGGAATAAGTCATTACTTCCCAAATGTTATTAAACACCAATATATCATTGCAAGAAGCAATTATACATGCCTGAAATCCGAACATGGCCCTCAGCCAATCTAAAACATCCAAATTCCCTGATTTACTTTGCTTATCAAATGAAGACGGGAAATTTAAACCACGAGTATTCAGTAGTGCACCCACGGCCGCCTTTACCTGGTTAGGGGATAAAAGCATTAGCATATAATAATTAGCAAGGTAGATGCATTCTGAAATGGATATATAGGAAACCTCTTCAAGCTGCATGATGGCCTGTGATGACCCCGCAGAATCTAGGGGTAGAATGTTAAAGGGAGCATAAATTTCCTTCTTTGACTGGACATCTTTTGCTGCAGCCATAATCTGCATTGCATGTTATAACTGTTCTTAGTGTCAAATGTAGCATTGCAATCTGCTGCAAGATGAATATGAATGAATGGAACAGTAGTAGTACTGACCTCCGGAGCAACTTCTTCGACTTTTTCAGTCTTGTTAACAGCACAAAGCACTTCGAACAGAACTTCAGCTGTCCGATATGCTTTTCCAAGTTGAGCTCTGGTATTTGATTAACATTTAGGATTCAATCAAGCAACACTATAAACCCAATAGCATCACGCAAGTATATATTTTTATACCTGTCAGCTTGCTCTCCTTTGTCAAGTGCTCTAACATAATTCTCATAATATTGTCCATAATAACTCTCAATTTCTCTGGCATCAGTCTTCTTCACTCTAGAAGCAAGACTCGAGGCATTGTCCTGATTTCAAAATAACCATTCTCAGTTGTAAATTGCTGCTAATAGTCCTCACTATCAGGACATCAAAAAATGTTTTTCTCCTTTTCCGCCCTTTGTTTATCTACCGGAAAATGTTTTTTGGAAATCAAACAAACTCAAGAAAATTCATTTGAAAAATGACATGATTTTATGGAAATTGACTCCCTTTCTCTAAGGAGGTAAATATTTTCACCACTTGTCATTATTTTTTTTTCATAATAGTCAAATCATAGGATAAATTTTCCAATAATTTATTTTTACTTTTTTAAAATCAAGTTAATTTCTGGCAAACAAAAAAGGAGTCCAAGGCTCACAAACAAATTAACTTGATTTTGGAAAATATCTATCCATTAATCTTCGAAATCATTTCTCAGGAAAACAATTGGCAGCAATTAAAAAATCAATGAACATTGGTGAGGAAATTATCAATTTGAAATCAACAATTGAAAGAAAAGATCACTATTTTTAATAAATTCATAGCATTTTTCAAAGCAATTTCTTACTAAGAATATATAATTTTCCGGAAAACAAATACAGTATTGTTTGAGTTCCAGAATACGAGAAACCATTGTTGATCCACATCTGCTTCTTTAGTATCAAAAATTTATACGAGAAACCATTGTGTAATAGAAACTAACTAGTGTATCTGTTGCATGCTATAATTTCTTACCCGTTCCAGACGCTGAAGAAGTCCTGTTTTAAATTGCCGGACACCACGCCCACTTGAACTCGGGTCTAATCTATGTGCTTTCTCAAATGCATAAAATCGACCTAACAATTCATAACATATGACACCAAATTCATATTCACCTTCATTATATAAAGTTTAATTAATGGTCCGTTTAGGAACCTGAATTTCATTTGAAATTCTAAATTTGAACAAATAACATGTTTGGGAATATCGATTTGGATTTCATGCACATTCAAAAATTATTATAAAATTTAGAATTTGAAATGATAATTCAAATTTTGTTATTTGAAATGAAATGTACGTTTTCAAACGCCATTTTACTACAATTTTGTATGGGAAGGATTTTTTCAAGGGGATCACATAAACTTTCGGAAAACATCTCCACAGCCTCTACCTGTTTCAGATGCTCCTCCCAGGTCTTATTCATATATTTTGGAGACATTATTACAATTTATAAATTTGGATGATGAGATCAAGTTAAAACGATAGAGGACAATATGCATGAAACATCATCATAGCCCAACAGAACACGAGTTAATAAAAGCTTTGCAAAAATATTAGTTTACATACAGAGATATGCAACACGAGGACGCTCAGGCTGGATCTCGGTGGCAACACGCAGGATTGGAGCAATAGACTGGAGGGAGGAAGGGACAACCTCATTGTCGAAAACCTCCATGGAAAAAGTGGTGGCGGCTGAGCTGCGCGAAGCACGTCTCATTAGGCTCGGTTGTGCTGTTGTTGTTGCTGCTGCCGCCGCTGGCATTGTTGGATGATCATGGCCAGGCCCGTGGCCTTGTCCGTTCCCGGGTCCAGACATCTTTTATTTATTTTTTAATTAATAAGCTTTCAATGAATGATGAAAAAGCTCATACTCAAATTTAAATAAATGTGTGCAGTAGCTTGCTGTGGTCAGATCAGAACAAACACAGCAATTTTTTGCATGTGTGTCTGTCTTTTGATGATTTTGCATGCAAAGTTCTGAGTAATTAGGTTTTGATGAATGGTGAAGATTTTGAATACAGAGTGTGAGTTCATGCATGAGTTAATAACAAATGGGAATATTTTTTTTTTGAAGTTTTGTGGAGTTGCCAGAGAGAAAGTGTGCAGAATGCATGGTTTAGCACAATTTGCGAGATTTTACTGGCTTCAAATTTTATTCTATTTTAATGAGTGGAGCACAACTCTTTTTCAGTTTCCCTCCGTATCTTAATCTATTCTTATTATCTTCAAAATCGATATAATTACAGAACGGTTTAGGTTAGTTGACCAACTAACCAATCCAACCAAAAATAATTTTATTTTTGTCATTACAAACCATTTAATTTTAAACAGATAAATATTTAAATTAAAAATGTTTCTACCAATCATTATAATGGTTCTACCAATCATAATGGGTTAGATATGGGTTTCAATCATAATAGGAAAATTTGATACATCTATATTTACATGTATATTGCTAGTACTAATTAAAGTCTATACTTAATTCTTGCTTTTATATAACTAGTTGAGAAGCCGTGCGTTGCGGGGTTTTATAAAAATTATATTAATGATTCAAAATTAACATTTGTAGAATAAAATTAATTTACGCCGGCCTATAAAAATTACATTAATGATTAAAAATTAATATTTGTAGAATAAAATAAATTATATATATATATATATATATATATATATATATATATATATCGATGCAATACCAATATTAATATACAAAATTGCATAATTGGACTATGATTCATGAGCGAAAAAATTAAAATAAATTTCGAATTGTGATTAACGATTTAAAGCAAGTTTTCAATAACTTAGTAATTTGTCACGATTCTTAGATCTCTATTTTTCCACCTGCCATTGACAGTTTTGATGTCACCCACGTATGCCGAGCAACCAACAATTGCAATATCTATATAAATAGAGAAAAAAATGAATTTTAAGATCTTATAAGTACACACACACACACACACACACATATATACATACATATATTACTAATATTTGTATGGAAAAAAGTACCTAATGAATATCATTGTCATTAATACAAACGTTAATCATGTCGGGACGTATGAACTCAAATCCATGCAGGGGTATATTAATGACCCCTTCCTCCGATTTCTTTGGATAGGTTGTCCGCAGAAACATCAACTTAAATCCATGAGATAGCAGTCTTTAACTACCTTCGCTTGCAACAACAAAAATGTCCGATGAACAAAACAAATATTATAAAAGAATAACCAACAAACATATATCGCCAACAATTAATTTACGGACTTTTTCATCCATCAATATCATGTAAGACTATATTCTTCTCCCGTGTTTGGATTTGTCGACTCCCACATTCGACAAACTCTTACTCTTATTAGCTAATCATCTTTAGTGTAACTTATTATTGTATCAGATAGAGAAGATAAAGAGGCACAAAAAAATTGTTTATGTTAAATTTTATGATGTCCGACCTCAGTTTATAGGGATTGATTTGAGAGAAATGGTTAATAACGTAAGTACTGTCTAACAAAAATTTTAGAACAAACACATGGTTAGGCTTGCATACCGAATCATCAATGAGTATCATATTTAGTCCCCAAAATTCCTGACTCTCTCTATTCATTCCTTTCCAGAATGAGTGCACCCTTACATAGCATTTCCATTCATAAGTGCTAGTGTCCAAGTTGCTTATAGGGTTATAAGGATTCAATTCCATGATTATATGCTGCCAGTGAAATAAATAACTCAGAGTTCAGATCTAATTTATGGTTGTAGAAGCAGTGAATAAGTAAGATTAAGTGGAATAAATGAAAGATTGGATTATAGCAGATGGAACTTACAGTATTAGCAGTTGAGGTTCGGCGCGCCTTCAATTCGAGGTTTGTGTGTGGTTGTAAAGAGTTTAGCTATGTTAAGATGTGTAATAAAGTGAGGAAGTGCACGGTTTCCCTATCTTAAGATGTGTGTGCACCCGGAGTATCAGACACTTCTCACGACCTGGATTAGCTGTAATAAACATGAGAGACTGTACAATTAGCTTTTTCTTATGTGTTTTCTTACCTACAAAGTAAAAAGTAGTTATTTTATTTAAATCAAATATGTCAAGCCTTAAAGTTTGAGTTTAAGGTGCAATTATATATGCTACAAAATTTAATTGAACTTCATATAAAAGTTGTGAATTTATTTTTTCATAACGGGCCAACACTGGTAATAAATATTTACTCGCTATATCATAAGCAGTAACAATTAATTTGATTAGTGTTATGTAATAAAAAGTTTTATTAATGAATCAACAACAATATAATAGAATATAAAAATCAAATTAATTACAAATATTTTTTTGAAACACGGGAAAGAATGGTCTAATAACTTCCGAGCAAGTTTAACTTGTATATTTGGAAAATTTAAATCGACTCGTAGCCTGGTAATATGGCCTTTCAATTTTTTTAAAATTTTGTGCTTCTTCAAACATGAAAGTCTGACAATTTTTTTTAAATTAGTACGGACAAATAAAAATAAAAAAAAGTTGTTGTATAATCATTTTGCTTTAGCAGCCTAATTGTACTCACTGTGAGAAGACATGTTTGATGTGGTTAGTGCCTCTGGAGTATTGAAGACCATATTTTATGTCTCTGCATCACTAAAACCATGGCCTCTCCTCACAGATCGAGTAGTCTTTCGTCGCTTGAGTGCTTTGTAACCTATAACCGAGAATAAGAAAGAAAGTGGCATAATATAAGAAAGGTAGCAGATTAAAGTAGAAGATATCAAACATATGTTAAGTAGGAAAAGAGGATACCATGTATCATATCTTCCGAAGAGAATAAACGCCAGAAACGGTCCTCATGACCATCCTGGAACCAAGACCATGATTGGGAACATGAGAACATCAACCTTGTAAAGAAAAGAAAGTGGAAGAGAATAACGCGTACGGACAAGGTCTACGAACGATGAGCGTCGGAGAAGCAAAGTAACCGCAGACGGCCTAGAAATGAAAACGATTTCACGATTGTACACGGCAAACCTTGCGCAGCAATTTCTGTGCTTGAAACTATTCATTGCGTTAATACATCAATTAAGTTTAAGTTTATAAGTAAAGCTTGTAGAAGAAGCTCCTGTGGGTTGGTCAGCACATGTGTCGTTGTCTGTTGCGGCCACATAGTTAAAATGTAGTCACGTGGGCAGTGGCATTTTTGAAATTTAACAGAAATGCAGGGTGTTCGCAAAAATCTACACGCAAGCGCACGTGATCACAAGTAATATATTTGTTCGTTCCCACAGAGACTGGTGAATTAAGAATACGCACCTATGCAACAATGTATGAGTAATTTTCACTGCTAAGACAATTAACAAGGATGTGTTCTTTTATACTAATAACTAAATTTACTAATCAAAATCAGAATAGGAAAACACATGGGATTCTAACTTCATTATCGAATTCATCTAGAATTGAAATTACTGATTAACATGCGACTGTTGATCCTAATCAGACAACACGAAAGTAATACATGCCAACTCTCGTTGCACACATATCATACCAATCAAAATCCACAATTAAGACAGAGATCTCATGGACGCCAACAAAGCTCAGACCCTATATCTCTATAGCGGTAGTGTAAGCAGAGAGGTTTAATAACAGGTCATCTATCATGATTACACAGGGTGATAAAAATAGTTCAAGTCTACCACAAATTATGCTTCATTCACATAATCCTATGTTTACATGGCATAGTTCTAAATTCAATCATCCACTCTCGCTTCAGAAAGAATTAACAAACAACTTAGAAGTTAGCTACGCTCCTAAGAAGAATAAGCACGGCGCATGCAAAGAAATCAACGTACGTCACAAAATCAAGCAATTAATATTCTTTACTAGACTACATCGATAATTCCATTAGAATCCCATGAAGGCGGTTAGTTCTTAATCGAACTAATCGACATCATGGGTTCTAATGAAAACATGATAAATAAAAGACGAGAATTAAACATAAGACAATTGCTTGAATTAATAAATAAGAACACAACGTTACAGAATTGATGTTCACGATCTCGCTCGAAACTGTCACTTCCTCGCGAAGAACGATCCAATACAATTCACTAATGTGTTTTATTACAAGAGAAAAACTGATAAAACTATATTCCGATATTCTACGATACAAGTGAGGCTAGGGTTTTTACACATGAGAAATTAGATACATTGACCAAGTCAACCGGGCCTTGACCGCTGCTAAAATCCATCAGAAAAGCTCCAAAAATCGGCCCGGAACAACTCTGCTGGGCGCAGCCGCGCTAAACTAGCGCAGGCGCGCTAGTGGGACAGTAGCTAGCGCGGGCGCGCTAAGATCTAGCGCGGGCGCGCTACTGTCTGCCACTGGCAGCCCGTTTCTTCGTTTTTTAGCTCGTTCTCGCGTGCATGCCCTTCCTCGCTCTAGTACCACTTCCGTAGGTGATCACAGTTGCATTTAGCACATGCAACAAGCCCTTTAAACCCCTAGACAGCTCTAGTGGACGAGTGTGTTCTCGTGAGGGTTTGTAGAAGATGTACCCACAAAATCCCAAGTCGTGATGAATCCACAATTCTCTATTCTTGCAATTAATGCACCAAAAACAACCTAAAATGAGAGAAAATCCCTTCATCACCTCAACTCGTGACCTGCACAGAAAAACACTAAAAACACATCAAAAGACACTAAACACTTAAGTACAACCAACCAATTTAAGTGGAAATGAAGGCCTATAAGTGTGTATAAATACCACTTATCACACCCCCAAACTTAAACTGATGCTTGTCCTCAAGCGTCAACGACACTATACAATAATACAATGCAATGCATGAATGCAACTACGTGATGAATGAGTGAACTATGAAGTAATTGCCTTGCCAATTATAATACCTCAGATTGTGCTAATGTTCTCGAATTTCACTTCTCTCGCTACTAAGTCAATTACTCTTCTATTTACAAGTGTGGAGTGCCAGTGTGTGCAAGCATGCTCTTTTATTGAGACAAGACAAAAACTACTACTCCCACAGAATCCCAATCAAGAATCGTAAAAGTTTAAAACTAACACCCCGTCACTCAAGTCCAACTAAAAGCCAAGGTCCCAAAGAATGTCCACACCCTTCTATTTTATTCACTATATTTTTATTTTTTTTCTTTTTATTATTGGTGATTCATTGCTCGGTCTAAGGTTAGAGCGCTTCGCAGTGTAAATGCATTACGAACACCACAAGACTTCACACACCAATTATTCACTCTATTCTAGTGGTTTATTTAACTGTGCAATGGTTGAGATCCCTAAAGATTTATGCACTAGTACCCATGTAGCGAGCGTTGGGTCAACAATCCCAAACCACGAAGGGCTTTAGGTTGTTAGGCACAAAGTCCCCTCAGACTTAGTTACTCGAGTACTAATGAGCTCAACCTAGTTAATTCTACCACTTATTTTTTTTAGTGAATTTATTTACTACTCTTTTTTTTTTTTTCTAGAAAGGTATATCTACTCCTCAGTTCCCCCAAACTTAAGATTTACAGACCTAAGCTGAAGGGTGCTCAATTCAATCCTAGAATTCAAGGAATTTCGTCTAAATCTTATCTCAAGAACATATGTGAATTACAATTTCCAACACAAGCAATTTCCAAGTACTAACCTAGCATTGCAATTGAAACTACTAATCAAGAACTACGCACATAACTCATCATAGGCAATTAACTTGGCTTATACTTCATAATTCATGCAATTGCTCGTGATACTAACTACGACAATTAGCTCTAAACATGAAAAAATAAAAAAAAAACGTGAGAAATAATCAAAGCAAAATAAAATAAACGTGAACTACATGAACTAACTAACACATGCAATAATAAACATAATTACAATACTATGCTTTTCCTTAGATTACCACCCCCAAACTTAAAATTTTCAATGTCCCCATTGAAAGCGGTAAAAAGGCTAGAGCACCCACATACCTACTCGGAGTCCGAGTCCTCCCCCTCCTCTGCTGGAGGTGAATCAGGTGGAGGATACTGCATCCCTGCTCCGAATACTGGCCACTGAACTGTGACCCCCTGTGCCTGGAAAGCATTACCAAGAGCTTGTGTCAAGTCAAATGCAAACCTCTGGTGGATGTCATGCATAGTGTCCATCCGTCTCGCTAGCCGGCGATAATGAACATCTCCCATCGGTTCGGAGCTCCTCTCCGTCTGAGAAGTACCAGCTCCAGAAGCTCTAGTACGCTCCCTCCTAATGAACCCTGGACGTCCCCCTGGCATCTCATCATATATGTAACCGAGGCCTCGAGGGTGGGGAACTCCTCCTTCCCACTCCGTCATCCGGCTGATCGCCGAATGATCAAGCGGGGATGCTGGTAACTGTAATTGCTCGTTGGCTGGCCAACGAACACCGCTTGCTCGACATAGCTTTGTAACAATTGTGCCGTACGGAATGGCACCAGTGGTTCCTCCTTGTAAGAACCTCAGAATCCCCTGATGAATCACATGTCCCAGATCAATATACTTGTCCGAGACAATCCCAAAGAGTAGAATAGCTCTATCCACCGTCACCTCATGCCCATGTGAAGATGGCATGATGTTAGCACAGATGAAGGCGTTCCACGCCTTCGCATACCGGTTCAAAGCGGCTGCCGGAAAAGAAACATGTGCCGGCAAAGGAGGTGCCGTCATCTTCCAACTCGTATCCGGCACACACATATCATACACCAACCGCTCAAGATCAACCGGATCCTCGTCAAACCGGCGTTTGGCACGCCCAATCCTCTCTACAACCCAATCTTCTTCATTACGGCGCTTGGCACGCCCCCCAATCACTCTACGGATCGCCTCCGCACTATACTCCACACGGGTTCCTCGCACCACCGTGAAACCATCGCGATTCTCCTTGGCATTAGCATAGAACTCGCGAATAATGGCCAAGGGAACCGCCTCCGGAGCCTCGCAAAAAGACTCCCATCCCCTTTCTTGAATCATGCTTAAGAGATCCCCATCTTCAGCTGTGGGTAAGAATCCCCTCTCCTTGACTATCGACTTATTCATAAGCCGTTGAAACTCGGTTCGTGCACCATCGGAGGTGAATTCAACCTCACCCATCGAGGAAGAATCGCTAGATGTAGGGGCTTGGGTGCTTGGTCCTTGTGATCTTCGGGCTCTTTTGGGTGCCATTGATAGAGATCGAAAGTTGCAAGAGAGTTGTGTGTAGTGGGTTTGAGAGATTTGATGGTGGTTGTGTGTATGGAGGTGTATATGTATAAGTAGGGTTTATAGAATTAGAATAGGAATTGGAGATGGATTTTGTGTTTATATAGGATTTTGAGAGTTGAGTTAGGGTTATGGAGGATATATTTCGGGCTAGGCATGCAAAATTAGGATTGTGGGCTTTTAAAAACGGAAAATAAAATATTTTTGGTGAAAAAATCGATTCCTGGGCAGACAGTAGCGCGGCCGCGCTAAGTGTAGCGCGGGCGCGCTGTCCACTGTAGCGCGGGCGCGCTGGACACTAGCGCGGGCGCGCTAGTGTCTGCCACCCAGGGTCAAATTTTTTCGTTTTTTGTGTTTTTGAGGTTTACAACGGTACAACATGGTTCCAATGCGCGGGTTGCCTCCCACGAAGCGCTTGTTTAACGTCGTTAGCTCGACGTGAAGTCCAGAATTAATCCGATTCCGATTGAAAAATCGTGGTTTGTACCTCACGATTCACATTTCCGCCAAAGTAAGGCTTCAACCGTTGACCATTAACCTTAAATGATTCATCCGGTGATTTGGCATAGATTTCTACCGCACCGTGGGGGAATACCGTCTTGACTGTAAACGGTCCCGACCAGCGTGACTTGAGTTTCCCTGGAAACAGCTTTAACCGAGAGTTATACAATAGAACCAATTGTCCTACCACAAAAGATTTTTGTATCAACCGCTGATCATGCAATCTTTTCACCTTCTCTTTGTAGAGTTTGTTATTTTCATAAGCACGGAGGCGGAACTCCTCCAACTCATTGAGTTGAATCATGCGTTTCTCTCCAGCTAATTGTAAGTCGAAATTCAACTTCTTTAGTGCCCAATAAGCTTTATGTTTCAATTCTACTGGTAAGTGACAAGCTTTCCCAAACACTAACTGAAATGGAGAAGTACCCAATGGTGTTTTGTAAGTTGTTCGATAAGCCCAAGCAGCCTCGTCTAATCGCAAGGACCAGTCTTTCCTAGAAGGGTTAACCACCTTCTCTAATATGCGTTTGATCTCTCTGTTAGACACTTCAGCTTGACCATTCGTTTGAGGATGATAAGCAGTAGCAACCCGGTGATTGATATTATACCTCGTCATCAAGGTTGTGAATTTCCGATTGCAGAAATGAGAGCCTTCATCACTGATAATGACTCTAGGGACTCCGAAACGGGTAAAGATTTGTTTTTGTAGAAATTGCAAGACCACCTTAGCATCATTTGTAGGTAAGGCTTTCACCTCCACCCATTTAGACACGTAATCAACTGCTAATAGAATATACTGGTTGTTGCAAGACGAAACGAACGGTCCCATAAAGTCAATACCCAAACATCAAATATTTCGACTTCCAAAAGCATTTTAAGAGGCATTTCATTCCTCCAAGAAATATTACCTGTACGTTGACATCGATCGCAACCCAACACAAACTGATGAGCATCTTTAAACAGAGTTGGCCAGTAAAAACCTGCTTGAAGTACTCTCTTTGCTGTCTTCTCTCCGCTATAATGGCCTCCATAACCAGTGGAATGGCACTCGCGCAAAACTCCCTCAACTTCATTATTAGGGATACACCGTCTGAGAATTTGATCGACTCCTTGTTTAAACAAAAAGGGTTCATCCCAAATATACCATTTCACATCGTGAAGGAATTCCTTGCGTTGAGCATAAGAGAATTCTGGAGGAATGACCTTACTCACCAGATAATTTACAATGTCAGCAAACCATGGCTCTTCGGCCTCAGCCCCAAACAACTGTTCATCTGGGAAGAATTCATTAATTAGAATACTGTCGGTAGTTTGTTTGCTATGATCTTCTAGTCGGGATAAATGATCCGCTACCTGATTTTCCGTGCCTTTCCGGTCTTTAATTTCCACATCAAATTCTTGGAGTAATAGAACCCAACGAATTAGTCTTGGTTTAGAATCCTTCTTTGAAATGAGATACCGAATGGCTGCATGATCAGTGTATACCACTACTTTTGTTCCAAGAAGATAAGACCTGAACTTCTCAAAGCTAAAGACAATAGCTAGAAGTTCTTTTTCTGCAGTAGTGTAGTTCAACTGTGCATCATTTAAAGTTTTGCTGGCTAGTAGATAACATGAAACACATTACTTGTACGCTGGCCCAGTACAGCTCCTACAGCATAATCACTGGCATCACACATCAATTCGAATGGTTTACTCCAATCAGGTGCAGTGATGATAGGTGCTGATGTCAACTTCTTTTTCAAAATTTCAAATGCTTCCAAGCACTCCTCATCAAATTTGAATGGAATGTCTTTCTCTAACAGATTGCAAAGAGGTTTGGAAATTTTTGAGAAGTCCTTGATGAACCTCCGATAGAAACCTGCATGACCAAGGAAGCTTCGGATGCCCTTAACCGAGAGTGGTGGAGGAAGATTTTTAATTGTTTCCACCTTCGCTTTATCAACTTCCAGTCCCTTGGCAGATACTTTATGTCCCAATATGATTCCTTCTTGCACCATGAAATGGCATTTTTCCCAATTGAGAATCAGATTAGTTTCCACACAGCGCTTAAGAACCATTCTCAGATTCGTGAGGCATTCGTCATAAGATGTTCCAAATACAGAAAAATCGTCCATGAATACCTCCACATTGATGCCGATCATCTCTGAGAATATTGCCATCATGCACCTTTGAAAAGTGGCTGGTGCACCGCATAAGCCAAAAGGTACTCTTCGGAATGCAAATGTACCATAAGGGCATGTAAAGGTTGTCTTTTCTTGATCCTCCGGAGAAATAGCAATCTGATTATAGCCAGAATACCCATCCAACAGGCAATAGAATTCATGACCAGCCAACCTGTCAAGCATCTGATCAATAAAAGGCAGAGGGAAGTGATCCTTCCTTGTAGCTTTATTCAGCTTTCTATAGTCCATGCAAATCCTCCAACCAGTGACAGTTCTAGTTGAGATGAGTTCCCCTTTTTCGTTGGCTACTACTGTCATGCCTCCTTTCTTAGGCACACATTGTACTGGACTCACCCATGAGCTATCTGAAATTGGATATATGATACCTGCATCGAGCCATTTAAGAATCTCTTTCTTTACAACCTCCTTCATGATAGGATTTAACCTTCTCTGTTGTTCCACTGAAGGTTTGCTTCCTTCTTCAATGAGAATTTTGTGTTGACAAAAGGATGGACTGATTCCCTTGATATCAGCTATAGTCCAACCAATTGCTGTTTTGAATTCCCTTAGCACCCTCAAAAGTTTTTCCTCTTCCTCACCTGACAAGTTAGCTGCAATAATAACAGGAAGAGTAGAACCTTCACCAAGAAAAGCATACCTCAAGTGATCCGGTAGCGGCTTAAGTTCAAGTTTAGGTGCTTCGATCACTGATGGTTGTAGTGGTTTATGATCTTCCTTTTGTTCCTCCAAGCCAAGAGATTCGACAGGTGGTTCAAAATTCCTTCGCCAAGGTGATGAGTTAAGATGATGGAGTTCTTCCAATTCTTCTTCACTGTCCAATTCCTCATCATGCAATCCAATACATCATTCTGTAAAACCCGCTGGTTATTAGCTTCTGCCGTAGTATCAAGTACATCCATACTGAAACAAGATTCCTCATCAGTTGGTAATTTCATTGCATTGAATACGTTGAACGTGACCGTCTGATCTTGTATTCTCATTGTAAGTTCCCCTTTTTGGACATCGATCAAAGTTTGCCCGGTGGCTAAAAAGGGTCTACCCAAGATGATAGGAATTCTTTTGTCTTCTTCAAAATCAAGAATCACGAAGTCGGCTGGAAATATTAATTTATCAACCTTGACCAGCACATCTTCAATTATACCCCTCGGATATGTGATCGAACGATCAGCCAGCTGTAAAGACATGTTTGTCGGCTTGAGCTCTGACAGGCCAAGTTGTGTGAAGATAGAAGAGGCATCAGATTGATGCTAGCTCCCAAGTCGCACAGACACTTATCAAAAGAGAACTTCCCAATAGTGCAAGGGATAGTAAAGCTTCCCGGGTCTTTCAGCTTAGGTGGTAATTTATGTTGAAGCACAGCACTACATTCCTCCGTTAAAGCTACTGTCTCTAACTCCTCGAGCTTTAGCTTTTTTGAAAGAATACCCTTCATGAACTTGGCATAGCTAGGCATTTGCTCGAGTGCTTCTGCAAACGGAATGTTGATGTGAAGCTTTTTGAAAACTTCAAGGAATTTACCAAATTGCTTATCCAGCTGCTGTTTTTTTAACCTCCTAGGAAACGGAGGTGGTGGATATAATGGCTTTGACACCGGAGCAGCTGCAGGGATAGCCCTATCCATTTCAACTTTAGGTTTTATGCCAATTGTATTCGAAGGAAGTTCTGCTGGAATTTCTTGCGGTTCATCATCCTGATCTTGTACTAATGTTGAGGTTGGCCCTGTTGTAGTTTTTCCAGATCTCAGCGTAATGGATTGGACTTGCTCTTTAGGGTCCCTCTTACCTGGTACCTCTGTATCACTAGGGAGATTCCCCTGTGGTCTGCTTAATAAAGCATTAGCTAACTGACCGACTTGTGTCTCCAAGGCTTTTAAAGTTACTGCCTGACTCTTGTACATGAGTCTTAGTTCTTCCATGTCAGACCTTTCGTTAGCTGATTGCCCATGATTCTGAAATCCCGGAGGGTGATATGGCTGTTTAGGTGCATACTGTTGTGAAGTTCCAGCCTAACTATACTGTTTAGGTCCCTGTTGAAATCCTTGTTGAGGCTGATTATAACCCTGATTATTACTCCAGCTGAAATTCGGATGATTTCGGTTGTTAGGATGGTAAGTAGCTGGAGCAGGCTGTTGACCTCTCTGAAAGTTGCTCACAAATTGTGCTGATTCACTAGAAATGGCACACTGATCAGTAGAGTGAGTACCAGCACATAATTCGCAAATTGAGATTGGCTGTTGAATTCCTTGGTTAGCCAGAGAATCGACTTTCATCGTGAGAGCCTTAAGTTGAGCAGCAATAGCTGTAGACGTGTCAAGATCAAGAACTCCGGCTACCTTCCCTTGAGTAAGTCTTTGAGTAGGGTTCTGATATTCATTAGCAGCCATCATTTCAATAAGATCATAAGCTTCTTCATAACTTTTAGCCCATAGCGCACCTCCAGAAGCAGCATCAAGCATAGGTCTGGATTGAGGTCCAAGACCATTATAGAAACAGTTTATTTGCATCCAATCTGGCATGCCATGATGGGGACACTTCCTTAGCATCTCCTTATATCGCTCCCAGGCTTCACAGAATGTTTCTCCTGATTGTTGAGAGAATTGAGATAGAGCATTTCGTAGTGCAGCAGTCTTTGCCATGGGGAAGAATTTAGTGAGAAATTTCTGAGCTAGATCTTCCCATGTAGTAATAGAACCAGATGGTAAAGAATGCAACCATCCCTTAGCCTTATCTCTCAGTGAAAATGGAAAAAGCCTTAGCTTCACAGCATCATCAGAAACTCCATTAAATTTGAAAGTGTCACAGATCTCTATAAAATTACGTATATGCATATTAGGGTCTTCAGTAGGAGAACCCCCAAACTGTACCGAGTTCTGGACCATTTGAATAGTTCCTGGTTTGATTTCAAAGGCATTGGCTGCGATTGCAGGCCTGACAATGCTTGACTGGATATCATCGATCTTTGGCATAGAGAAATCCTTCAATGCCTTACTGTCTGGTTGTGCTTCAGGTTCTGTCATTGTTTCAGAATCAGAAGAAGAAGATGAATCAATTGCTTCCTTACGAGCTTTAGAACGTGTTAGCATAAACGCGACCCAAGTACCTGAAATAAAGAAAAGAAAAGAAAAGTGAGAAGAGAATAGAATCCTAGTCAGTGAATTTTAATGCACACTAATGACAAGTACATAAACTAATTAATTAACACCGAGTCCCCGGCAGCGGCGCCAAAAACTTGTTCGCAAAAATCTACACGCAAGCGCACGTGATCACAAGTAATATATTTGTTCGTTCCCACAGAGACTGGTGAATTAAGAATACGCACCTATGCAACAATGTATGAGTAATTTTCACTGCTAAGACAATTAACAAGGATGTGTTCTTTTATACTAATAACTAAATTTACTAATCAAAATCAGAATAGGAAAACACATGGGATTCTAACTTCATTATCGAATTCATCTAGAATTGAAATTACTGATTAACATGCGACTGTTGATCCTAATCAGACAACACGAAAGTAATACATGCCAACTTTCGTTGCACACATATCATACCAATCAAAATCCACAATTAAGACAGAGATCTCATGGACACCAACGAAGCTCAGACCCTATATCTCTATAGCGGTAGTGTAAGCAGAGAGGTTTAATAACAGGTCATCTATCATGATTACACAGGGTGATAAAAATAGTTCAAGTCTACCACAAATTATGCTTCATTCACATAATCCTATGTTTACATGGCATAGTTCTAAATTCAATCATCCACTCTCGCTTCAGAAAGAATTAACAAACAACTTAGAAGTTAGCTACGCTCCTAAGAAGAATAAGCACGGCGCATGCAAAGAAATCAACGTACGTCACAAAATCAAGCAATTAATATTCTTTACTAGACTACATCGATAAGTCCATTAGAATCCCATGAAGGCGGTTAGTTCTTAATCGAACTAATCGACATCATGGGTTCTAATGAAAACATGATAAATAAAAGACGAGAATTAAACATAAGACAATTGCTTGAATTAATAAATAAGAACACAACGTTACAGAATTGATGTTCACGATCTCGCTCGAAACTGTCACTTCCTCGCGAAGAACGATCCAATACAATTCACTAATGTGTTTTATTACAAGAGAAAAACTGATAAAACTATATTCCGATATTCTACGATACAAGTGAGGCTAGGGTTTTTACACATGAGAAATTAGATACATTGACCAAGTCAACCGGGCCTTGACCGCTGCTAAAATCCATCAGAAAAGCTCCAAAAATCGGCCCGGAACAACACTGCTGGGCGCAGCCGCGCTAGACTAGCGCAGGCGCGCTAGTGGGACAGTAGCTAGCGCGGGCGCGCTAAGATCTAGCGCGGGCGCGCTACTGTCTGCCACTGGCAGCCCGTTTCTTCGTTTTTTAGCTCGTTCTCGCGTGCATGCCCTTCCTCGCTCTAGTACCACTTCCGTAGGTGATCACAGTTGCATTTAGCACATGCAACAAGCCCTTTAAACCCCTAGACAGCTCTAGTGGACGAGTGTGTTCTCGTGAGGGTTTGTAGAAGATGTACCCACAAAATCCCAAGTCGTGATGAATCCACAATTCTCTATTCTTGCAATTAATGCACCAAAAACAACCTAAAATGAGAGAAAATCCCTTCATCACCTCAACTCGTGACCTGCACAGAAAAACACTAAAAACACATCAAAAGACACTAAACACTTAAGTACAACCAACCAATTTAAGTGGAAATGAAGGCCTATAAGTGTGTATAAATACCACTTATCACAGGGTCGGTTTCCCAGCATGTATGTTACCGTACAAATTAGAGTTCAGAAACTATTATATAGATAGATAGATAGATGTAGAGGTAAATTCTGATTGTATCGTGTAAGCAAGTTTTTATATGTTCATGTCTTTTAATGGTTTGGTCTTATCATTACCGATGATCGTAGCACAAACATATCAAATAAGTTTCAAATATCCCACCAATTTCATGATTAAAAATTTCTTTATATTTCTATTCCATTCGATAATTGATGGTTAACGATGTTGATCAATCATCAATGAGACTTGACTTGTGATTTTCTGGTCTTTTCTGCCTGGAAGCGTATCATATTGATTCGATTTGACTTGTTAGATTCGTTTTGTGTTCATCTGATTACACATCTTGCTAAATTGTTTGAATCATGACTAATGTTCAAGATTAATGATGCTTACCTATCTATAAAAAAACAAAAGATGATCAATGTGTTGTGTTCAAGAATGTGAATCCAATGTCGTTGAAGAGAAGTGCCTTGCAGACTCATCCCTGCTCCAAGATTCACCAATTCTTTCCCCAACGCTCTCTCTCAGATTGTTTATTCAAGTTCAATTTTTTTGGTAATTGAATAGCTCAATTATATACAGAAGATTATTCTTCCCTATGGACTTTCTCATCTTCAAAATTTGTTTTATATATATATACATATATAGGCAATTTCTCAAATACAAACCACTAAAATAGAAACCAAGAAAAACTATACTTAAATGACCTCACCCACCACCTATATGACATCACCCACCCCCTATATGTCATCACCTAACTAGGGCCCACCCTCACCCCCACTCAATCTACCCCGGGCCCGCTAGGGCCTCGCCAAGGCTCCTCACAGGCCCTGGACAGGCCCCAACAGTCTTAAGAGCCAAAACTTGCCCCCACCATGGTCCCATTAGGCCCCGACTCGGCCCCACTAGGCCCCACTTAGACCCAGTCTAGGCCCATCTCAGGGTCCATCCTCGATCCCGAAACCCGCATCATTCTACTAAATCAAATTGGTTTCTATTTAGTTTCTATTCTAGTAGTTTGTATTGGAGTAGGACCCTATATATATGTATGTATGTATATATATATATATATATATATATATATATATATGTATGTATGTATGTATGTATGTAGGCCAACATTACAGAGAGGGACTCCTTATATAGAGTTACATAGTGCGCCACTATAAATCATCAATTTTATTATAAATTCTGTTATAGAATACATATAAAACGTGATTCTAATATTGAATACTATAAAATAAATCTATTTTAAGTAATTTAACACTTGAAATTTGATTAAAAAAAAGTATATTTTCGAAACTGATTCTACAACAGAATAATTCTGGATGATTATTATTTTGTTATAGAATCATGTTGAGATATTGCATAATTTTAGATGATCTTTGGAATAAAAAAAGTTGTATAACTTCGTTTTCGGTTTAATAATCAAAATTTGAAATTATTTTTCATAAAAAATATAATAGAATATATATTATGTATATATTTATAATGGTGTGCTACGTAACTCCATATAAGAGGGTATGCTATGGAGTGCTACCCTATGTATGTATGTATGTATGTATATATAAAGGTGATGAGTAATTCCAGTGTCCTATTTGTTGTCAGGATTGTGTTGTTTAACTTATAAAGATATGAATTAAATTACAGCACTGTGTCGGAGTCCTGTAATGCTTGAGTTTTAATGCGTGGTTTGGTCTGAGTCGCCGTCCCGAGTCATTTTGTTTAGCACCAAGTTGAGTGAAGTCGTGTTTGAGTCGTTTAGTTTGCTAGTTTTGTGCGTCTTCTGCTGAGTTCACCAGCTTTAAGGATTTCCTGAATTTAGTTTTTGAGTCTTGTTTCATGTTAATTCCGAGTAACGTCCGAGTTGCAGGTTCTTATTTTTAAGGTTGCATTGTTTTGTTTATTATTGTCTGAGTTGTTTTTGATTTTTTGTCGCTATTGAGTTAATTGTTCTGATATTGGTCTGTATTACAGAGTATACATATGGGTGTCATGTTGAATTAATAGTGGTGACTTAATTAGGATGCATTCTGATATTAGTTTTTTCTGATTGAATTATTTTATGGCATGATTTTAGTTTTAGAATTGTAAATTTGAATATTATTTGATTTAATTGTAGTAATTGTAAATCTTAATTTGTTACGTTTTAAATTGTGATTGGATAAATATTCTGTATGAATATTTAGTACCATTTATGAGGGTCATTATTGATTACTTTTTTATGTCTTTAATGGCTTTTAGTGCCATTTTTATGGCTTGTATTACCATTTTGATGGTCATTACATTTAATATATTTAATTAGGTTTTAAACTCGATTTTATTCCTAAATAAAATTATTAAATTTTATTTAATTAGATTTTCCTTTGGTTAGATATTAATTAATAATTCTGCATTATATATATATACACACACATATGTGTGTGTGTGTGTGTGTCTATATATATATATATATATATATATATATATATATATATATATATATATATATATATATGGGATGGTTCAACGAGAACCAGGCTATTTGAGTAATCTGGTAACTATGCATATCAGCCGCACGATTGTATCCAGAATAAGTTACTGTGCAGTGTAACTTATTATAACTGTCAATGTGTGTGAACATACGTGGCCCACGCTTGAATGCCTTTGTTTTTGTTTGAATTTTTTATATTCTCTATTTTCATTATATTTTATTTCTCTTATTATATTTTATGTTTCATATTTTTTATTATGTTCTTTGTTCCTTAAAAGTATTAACACCAAAATTTTATAACATATATAGTAAAGATAAATTAAAAAATACTTTTGTGTTGTGTAATTCTTTATTATATTTTAAAACATAAATTTTAAAATTCATTTGTATTCTCTCGAATTTACAGAACATAAAAATATTATACGATAGATTATAATTTGTTTTCAAAATACAGAACATATATAAAATATATTAAAAAATTTCAAGAACAGAACATAAAAAGTACATATGTTATTTTAAATAGAACATGTAGGAAAGAATTGAGAAATCAAAAAAAATTACTAAATAAAAAATACAGATTTAGTTGAAATATAAAAATCACGTTATAAAATTAGATAAAGTGAATAAACTACGGGTCTGTTTGGAAAAGTGCTAGTAAAAAAAGTGTTGTTGTAGAAATCAGATAACTGTTTGGTATTATTTTTGATATTTGCTAATTCTGAGTTATAATACAAAAAAAATAATTTATTTGGTGAGTTTTGATAGTGAAATTTGTAACACTTGGAATAGAAATGTGCGTGTCTTCCTATGTCTTCCTATTCTGTAGCCTTGTCAGTTGTTTGGGTTAACTGCTCTTAACATAGTTACTAGGTTACTAGTTTAGTTGGATCCTCAAGGAGAAGCCCTATATATATATATATATATATATATATATATATATATATATATATATATATATATATATATATATATAGGCCAACATTCCAGAGAGGGACTCCTTATATGGAGTTACATAGTGCGCGACTATAAATCATCAATTTTATTATAAATTCTGTTATAGAATACATATAAAATGTGATTCCAATATGGAATACTATAAAATATATCTATTTTAAGTAATTTAACACTTAAAATTTGATTAAAAAAAGTATATTTTCGAAACTGATTCTACAACAGAATAATTCTGGATGATTATTATTCTGTTATAGAATCATGTTGAGATATTGCATAATTTTAGATGACCTTTGGAATAAAAAAATTGTATAACTTCGTTTTTGGTTTAATAATCAAAATTTGCAATTATATTTCATAAAAAATATAATAGAATATATATTATGTATATATTTATAATGGTGTGCTACGTAACTCCATATAAGAGGGTATGCTATGGAGTGTTACCGTTTATATATATATATATATATATATATATATATATATACACATATATACATATATATATATACATATATATATATATATATATATATATATATATATATATATAGAGAGAGAGAGAGAGAGAGAGAGAGAGAGAGAGAGTCCTACTCCAATAGAAACCAAATTAGCCTAAAAACTAATAACCAGTTTCTGGACAATTTTTATCACTATTTTTAACTACAGAAATCACTAATTTGTACATAACATATCACTAATTTATATATAGCATATCTCGCGAATATAAATATATATATATATATATATATATATACATATATGCAACGTATATGACCATCATCTTCACCCAAATCATAATAATGGACCTCTTACTACCATTACCAGACTTTTATGACTTGCCACCATTGTCTATCATCACCAATACTCACATACATTTTCCATCATAACTTACAAAACTAACGACTACTTCCCATCATCATACAACTTCTCTTGCGGCTTCCTACCGCCAAGAACCTTCCTATGGATTAAATTGATCATCTATAATCGATTATCAATAGTTTAGATAAGTAGATTTTCTCAATTTTGATAATAAAAATTGTTGTTTACATATGTATAAAAACAGTGATTAGTGCAGTATAAATTAGTGATACCCGTATGTTGTGTTTGGTTGGGGTGAATGGAATGGAATGAGTATAAATAAAAGAAAATAATAGAGTGCAGGAAGGAGGACTTTGAAAAAAATGAGTGAGGGCAAATTTTGTATGATAAAATTTGGGTAAAAAATAGGTATGATAAGGAATGGAGCATTCCTTCAAAAAAGGAGGGCTTGAATTCTAGTTAAAGGTGATAGAAATGAAATGATGGAAAGAATGAAATTAATATATATTCAACTAAATTATAGTTCAAATCTCATTCCATTCCCTCCATTTTCATTCACCCCAACCAAACACAACAGTAGTTATAAATAGTGGTACGGAAATTGGTTTCTAGTTTTTATTTTAAGAGTGGTTTCTATTTGATCATGAGCCTACATATATATATATATATATATATATATATATAGGCCTTTGTTCAAATACAAACCACACTTATCCTAAAAACTAGTTTTAAAATTAAACAAATATCCCCTCAAACTCTTAAAAACTAACAATATCATCCCCTTTAACTTTGCCATTAACTTCCAAAAACTTACACTTTCTACCCCCTGCCACGTCAGCACCAGGGTCCACCTCACCCTGCCACGTCAGTACTTTTTCGCACAAAATCACGCAAGCGTACGTGGACACAAGTAGTATAGAATCAAATTCAGTTCGTTCCCACAGAGACTGGTGTATTCAGAAATATGCATTTATGCACCAATGTATGATTATTATCCAATGCTCAGACAATAAACAAGTTGGTTGGTTTTTATCTAAATTAACTAACTAAAGTCGACTTATAACTAAGAGAATTAAATCGAATTACTTATGAGAATAAAACATGGGATTCTAACTTCATTATATACTTCCTTTAGAGTTATGCCTTATCGATATGTGATGATTGATAACTAATCAGATAACACGAAACTGATACACGCTAATTGTCGTTATACGTGCACCATACTGCTACACATCCACAATTAAGATAGAAGGTAAACAGACACCAATTATGTTTAGACCCTATATGTCTATAGAATTTGAAAACATAACGGTTGAAGAACAAGTTATCTATCAAGATTACATAGGGCGATGCAAGATGGTTAATATCACACCACTAATCATGTGTATCGGATACATAATCCTATGTTCGTATGGCAAGTTCTAAATCAATATATCCACTGTCGCTTCAATAAAGATTAACCCACAACTTAGATGTTAGCTACGCATCTAAGAAGAATAAGCACAACCAATACGAAGAAATCAAACATTCATCACACAAATAATTAAGGCAAATCAACTACTGAAATCCATATATAAATCCGATAGAATCCCACGATAATGATTAGATCATAATCGAACTTCTCATCATCATGGGAATAAGAGTAAACATGGTACTGAATAGAAAAAACAAACTCAAAGTACGAGAATAGGAGTTAAGAAACAAATCCGAAACGAGCATCCAAAGTTACGCCTACTTCGAAGAATTACAAAGGTAAAAACTATGAAATTCGATCTTGATCTTCTCCGTAGCCGTCACGTGCTCCTTAGAAAGTATCTAGGTTATGTTTTTAGTTCCCCAAGCCTTTCTTGTACTTCCCCAGCGAACGGGCCTTCAAACGGATCAAAAACGGTCAAAACGGGCCAAAAATCCCGCCCAGAGTGTGAGGCGGGGGCCTCACAATGGCAGAACGCGCACCCGACACTTCTTTGCCCATAACTCTCTCCTCGTGCATCCGATTGCTTCGCCATTTTCTTTCAATGAAAGCTATGATTCTCCTCTTTGTCCTCCTTCCAAGAAACCTACACAACACAATACTAAAAAATATCAAAAACATCAAAAGCTTGAGGCCATTCCATCGTTTTAAGTCAAAACGAAGGCTTCCAAGTGGATACGATATCCACTTATCACACCCCCAAACTTAAACCGATGCTTGTCCTCAAGCATAGACACACACACAAACACTACTAATGCATGAAACAACTAACTGCCTACATCTAATCGAATCATGAAGTGTAATCCTCGTTAACATATAACCCTCAGAATATGCAACATTCTCAGCATTCATCTCTTTCACATATTAGCCATGTTCTCTTCCACTAACAAGTGTGAAGTGCATCGTGTGTGCTAGCATGCTCTCTAGTGAAACAAAATAAAGACCATCAAACTTCAACAGAGTCCTCCCTATGAGCCGTTAATCAGAATCAGGTTTAAACACATCTTTACTAAAGAGCCAACTACAATTTAGGGTCACTAAAGAATTCCCATGCCTCTCCTATCTTTTCTATTTTATTTTTTCTTTTTCTGGCTAAGTCTAAGGTCGGGACGCTTCTCAATGTAAGTGAGTCACGACCGCCATTCGACTTTGCTTTTTTCTATTTTTTTCTCTTTTTTTTTAATCAAGTAATTCTCCAGTAATCAAAGGTTGTGAAAGGTCACCAAGAATTTGCTTATTCTAATACATTTGCACTTAATACCAGCACAAGTACATGGATCGTCCCTTTCACATGGGATTGCATTCTACCCATTGATCTCAAAGGAGTACTTGATAATTTTTATTCTTTTTTTATTCTTTTTTTAGAAAGGCATATTCATCCCTTAACTCCCCCAAACTTAAGATTTACACACTCTAAGTTCAAAAGGGGAATACTCCAAACTCTACGCCCGACTCAACGCGAGGACTCAAGAAATAAGTTAGTCCCAGTCTTATCTCTAGAGCATAAGTGTAATTACAATTTTCACACAAGCGGTTTCCAAGTAACAAGGCATCACATGCGACCAAGACTACTAGCCAAGAAATTATGCACATAAACTCATCATAGGACATCAACTTGGAAAACAACTTCAAGATTCATGCAAGTGCAACTATATGAAACTACTAACACATACTAAACACAAGCATATATATATATATATATATATATATGTTGTGCCATAAAATCTCCTTGGGCTTATTTTATAGCCCATCATATTATTTGGGTTTCACTTGGGCTTATTGGAATCATTTGGTTAAGGATAATGGGTTTCACCATAGCTGGGTGAATCATTGAAGGTGTACAAGAGGGTATATGAACTTGCATTGGAAGCATAATGAAGACTGCCATCAGAATGGGGTTGCACCTGAAGGCGCTTTAGGGGTTACCGCTGCTAGGGGTTACCGCTAAGTGCACCCTGGCTTGCAGTTACGGGGCCGCTGGGCAGAATGGCAGGCAGACTCCAAACAGGACTCTTCTTCCTTGTTTCAAGGGGGACGAATTGGAGACATATTGGGAGTGTATCAGCTATTATTTATCTACAAATTAAGAGATAAATACGTGCATTATGGAGATAATTACAATCGGGGATGATAATTCAAGAATATTCGGATATATGTTGAAGATGAAGGCTTCAAGTGACCTACTTGGAGTGGGATACCGCTGGATAACTACTGAAAGAAGGCTGTTTTATCTCAAACTAGAGGGGATAAGGGCTTATCTCTTCAGAGTCCTAAATCGAGAACTACATAGGCTTGATCCCTATAAATATAGGGTATGTAGGCACCTTGCAAAGGGACTTGGATCATTTTCACGAGTTCTACACTCTAAAGAGAGGCACGTGTAACCTTTGTGACATATATTTCCGGGCAATCGCAGGACGGAATCACATAATTCCGGCCTCGTTGTTTGGTTCTTTGCAAGCTCAGCCCTTAAACACACTTATTTCTCATTCGTTTTTCTTAGTTTGTGCTAACGGTAGCCCCTAAGAGCTAGCCGTGATTTTCGTAGTTGTAATAGATATCCCTATAACTGTGCTACACGGTTCTGGGGGTGTTGTATCAATTCCTCTCACAACACTTTTTGGCGCTAGAAGGAGGGGAATACTGATCTTAGAGAGGAGAGATGTCAGAAATTCCCGAACACACTGAAAACCCCAAGACGCCGGAAGGCGCTACGCAGGATGAAAGTGATGTTCCAAGCGGGGACCTAACCCGCGAAGAGATTAAGGCAAAAATGAAGAGAATGAGTAGGAGGATTGCCTCCTTGAAAAGAAAGTCAGCAAGGTCGAAAAAGGCTAGCAAGGTGACTCCCACCAAACTAGATTTCGGTGGAGAAGGCGGCAGGAAAGAAGGTGGCAACCCTGAGAAAGAAGCTAACCCCGAAATGGATGATAGAGAGCACTCGCAGGCTGCTAGTGTGTTCGACCGCCTTGGGAGGAAACTGACCGAGCAAGACTTGCGGCACAGGCTTGGCAACAAGGCCCCTAACGGGGATGGACCTGAAGGCTCGCAACATAGGGCTCCTCCCAGTCAGAGACATGAGAAGCCCATGTCTGAAGCTCGGTCAAAGGATAAAAACCAAAGGCCGTAAAAGGTTATCTCCATTCATGACGATGAGGAAAGCTCAGGGTCGCACAATGATAATGAAGTAAGCAAAAAGAAAGATCAGCCCCTGGATGATGACTATGAGGTTGCACTTGATGATGGGGATGATAAATGCAAGATGGAAGAACTGCTGGAAGCCCTAAAGAAGGTGAAAGCCGATAAGAAGTCGAAAGCCGAGCTTACCGTAAAGTCACCCTTTACTAAGAAGGTTAGGGAGTCACCCCTACCTCGTATCTACAGGGGGGTTGGCGACCTGCGATTTAACGGAACCACGGATCCCGTGGAGTATCTTAGCCGGTTTGACACTGAGATGGAGGTTTACCAGATTCCGGACCTCACAAAATGTCGCTTGTTGGCTGCAACCCTCAGGGATGACGCTCATCACTGGTTCAAGAGGCTTCCCGCTGATTCCATCAGCTCGGGTACCCCGGGTTAGGCCGACTTCAAAGGAAACCCTGAAGAACTTCTTGATAGCAGGGGTAAGGCCCAGAACAGACTTTTGGAAGGAGTTGCAAGGGCGGGAGCCCGAAACCCTAGCTGACTTTTTGCTAGGGCTGAACCCCATAAGGTGATCGAGGAATCCCTAGCTAAGTTGAAGAAGGAGTCAAAGTCTGAAAGCCGTAGCAGCTGGAAAAACAAGAGGGATAGGTCTTACAGCCCAGATAGGAGGAACACCTACAAGAGGAATCCCTACGTAAGGCCTACTGGTGAAAAATCCTCGAGCCGAGATGGCAAGACCTCGCCCATTACCGTGAACACAACCAGCACGCAGGGCTTCGACAAGTCAAGGTTGACAATGAGGAAGACAAGAGAAGCGAGGTACCACGAATACACACCACTGACAGCTTCTATAGATCACATTTTTTAGGTCGGAGACAAGGCGAGACTCTTCCGGAAGCCCTTTCGAAGTGGACCCCCTGGAAAGAAAGATTAGGAAAAATATTGTGCTTTCCACGATTTGAACGGACATGACACGGCGGAATGTGTTCATCTTAAAGACCACATAGAGGATCTTATCAGAACAGGATACCTGACGGAGTTTGTAGCCCAAGAGGCTAAGAAATATAAGGAAAAGAAAGCTGAAAGGACAAATAACCAGGAAGCCAACCGTAACACCCGGGCTGGTAGTGTACGAATGATCATCGGAGGACCCTTCGTGGGAGGCCAGGGACGCAGCGCTATGAAAAGATATGTACGGGAGGCCCGAGGGCCACCCTTAACCAATGTGTGTCATCTGTCTGAAAGGCCTCCCAAGATGTTCAAAGGGGAGACCATGGACATTACCTTCACTGAGGGGGATGCACGTGCGGTACACCATCCACATAGCGATGCCCTGGTGGTGACAGCCGTGATCGGAAATGTCAATGTACACAGGCTTCTTGTCGATAACGGAAGCTCAGTCAATATCTTGGCCTACAGTGCGTACCAAAGAATGAAAATGGCGGATAAAGATATGATGGCTTGCTATAATGAGTTGTATGGTTTCACGGGGAATGCTGTCCATATTGTTGGAAAGGTAAGACTCCCGATCACCCTTGGAGTGGAACCCCGGGCTGCCACTCAGGTTGCAGAGTTCATGGTAGTGAACGAAGACATCTCCTATAACGGGATCCTGGGCAGACCTATCTTAAGGGATATGCGAATCGTGACCTCAATCTACCACTTATCAATGAAGTTCCCAACCCCCAATGGGGTAGGATGCGTACGGGGATGTCAAGCTGACTCCCGGGAATGCTACAGCAAGGCTTTGAGGGCCGCAGTAAAAGCCTGTAAAGAAGCCCAACAAATGGATGAAGACATCCCGGAAAGCTGTTACAAGCAAGTGGATATAGAAGAGGAACCCGAAACCAAGGCTCAGGGAAGGGTTTTAATAAAGTTTGTGAAAGCAACCTGCAACATGGTGATTATCGTGCAACATCCGGGGGAAGACCCTTATCTAGAAGCCTCACATGCCGTGCATGAAGGGCTTGTACCCACGGATGCACTCCCAATGAAGAATATTGATACAGCTGAAACCCTGGTCGAAGGGGTTGTGGAAGATGTTACTGACAGTGACATTGAAGGGGATGGTCAAAAGCAGCCCCAAAATAAAAAGCAAGAAAATGAGTGCGAGGCACCTTGTGACTTCAATAGTGCTATGGTAACCTATCAACTCGGAAACCGAACACGGCTTCCTGTTCATGAAATCCTGGGTACGCAACCCCAAGAGGGTGGCAACAAAGAGGTTACCGTTGAGATCGACCTCGACCCAAGGATGCCGGAAACCCAGGTGAAGACTGGAGCAGCTGGGGATACCCTGTCCATCTTGGTGGATGAGTCCGACCCCACTAAAGAACTAAAAATTGGGGAGCAATTGGGGCCGGACCTAAGGGAAACCCTGACCGCATTCTTAAAGAATAACCTGGACGTCTTCGCTTGGAACCATTCGGATATGATCGGGATTCACCCGGAAGTCATGTGCCACCACCTCAATATTGACCCAGACAGGAAGGGAGTCAGACAGAAGAGAAGACCACTTAGTGGGGAAAGGGCTGCCGCTCTTCAAGAAGAGGTAGACCGACTATTGAAGGCAGGCCTAGTGAAAGAAGCTTTTTACCCCACATGGCTAGCAAACCCAGTGTTGGTGAAGAAACCTAACGGAAAGTGGAGAACTTGCATAGACTTTACTGATCTGAACAAGGCTTGCCCTAAGGACAGCTTCCCGCTCCCTCGAATTGACCAATTGGTGGATTCCACTACGGGGCATGCACTGTTAAGCTTCATGGACGCCTACTCGGGCTACAGTCAGATCCCCATGTTCGAGCCAGATCAGGAACACACCTCCTTCATCACTGACAGGGGGCTTTATTGCTATATAGGCATGCCGTTTGGTTTACTAAATGCTGGGGCTACATATCAAAGGTTGGTCAATAAGATGTTTAAGGATCAGATTGGGAGAACGATGGAAGTGTATGTGGATGACATGCTAGTAAAATCAAAGGAAGGTTATGATCATGTTACACACTTATCAGAAATGTTCGACATACTGAGGGATTACAGGATGAAGTTGAATCCCCAAAAATGCGTATTCGGGGTTGAATCCGGCAAGTTCTTGGGCTTCATTGTCAATCACAGAGGAATCGAAGCTAACCCTGCGAAGATCAAGGCCTTAATTGAAATGAGGTCGCCTAGGAATGTAAAAGAGGTGCAATGCCTTACAGGCCGGGTTGCCGCCCTAAACCGGTTCATCTCAAAATCCTCAGATAAATGTAGAGAATTTTTTGCAGCCATAAAAAAGGGGCAAAAATTTGAATGGACGACAGAATGTGAGGCTGCCTTCCTGAAGCTGAAGGAGCAACTTGGAAGCCCGCCACTGTTGGCCAAACCAACGGAGGGTGAAGCCTTGATCCTCTACCTAGGGGTTTCCGAGTTCTCAATTAGCGCTGTCCTGATCAAGGAGGAAGAGCAAGCCCAACAGCCAGTATACTATGTGAGCAAGAGATTACTTGATGCTGAAACCTGCTACTCAAACATGGAGAAGTTAGCCCACGCACTAATTTTGGCTTCCCGAAAACTAAGGCCTTACTTTCAGGCTCACAAGATTGAAGTACGAACATCTTTCCCTCTCAGACAGGTCTTGCACAAGCCGGAAGCCTCTGGAAGAATAATGAAATGGGCAGTCGAGCTAGGCCAGTTTGACATAGAGTACAAGCCAAGAACTGCCATAAAGGGGCAAGCGCTAGCTGACTTCATCTTGGAATTTCCACCCGCTTTTGAAGTCAAAGGGATGGAATGCATACCTGAACCCCAGTCTCCAATAGCCATACCCGAGAATTGTTCCCCTTGGTGGAACCTGTACGTCGATGGGGCTGTAAATGGAAATGGGGCCGGGGCTGGCATTGGGGCCGTTTGGACAAGCTTAAAAGAAGTGACTTCTTGCTTAAACTAGAGAAGTGGAGCAGAAGTGAGAAGTAAATAAGTGAATAAAGTGTTTGGAAAAGAAGCAGAAGCTGTGGGAGAGAAGCTAGGATTCTCAGCTTCTTAAAAGTGCTTCTGCTTCTTTACACAAACGGGTCAAGAAAAGGAGAAGCCAGAAGCAGCTTCTGCTTCTTGTAAACAAACAGGGCCATTGTCTTAGTCAGTCCGGAAGGCCATAAGCTGCAAAGCTCCATTCATTTCGACTTTAAAGCCACTAACAACGACGCGGAGTATGAAGCCCTAATAGCTAGCCTGAAGCTGGCCTTGGAGATGAGAGTGGAAAATATGAATGTTTACAGTGATTCTATGCTGGTAGTCTGGCACATCCGAGGAGGCTTCCAAGCTAGGGGTCCCCGCACCGATCTCTATATGCGGTATGCCCAGGAACTAATTGGGAAATTCAGGGAAATCAAGCTAGAGCAAATACCAAGATCTGAGAATGCGGATGCCGATGCCTTAGCCAAATTAGGCTCTCAGAGGGATGCACACATGCTCGGGGTGATCCCCCTCGAAATCCAGTATCAGCCTAGCATCCCCAAAATTGAAGTCATGGACGTTGAAGCTGATGAAACTAACCTCTGGACAACCCCAATCCATGAATACATAGCCAACGGAACCCTGCCTACAGACAAGGATGAGGCCAGGAAATTGAGGTACAAGGCAGCCCAGTATGTAATTTATGATGGAATCCTTTACAAAAGGGGATTAAATCGGCCCCTCCTCAGGTGTGTTGCTGGGGTAAGATGTGAATACATTATGCGCGAGGTGCATGAAGGAATCTGTGGGAATCACTCGGGGGGTGCCTCCCTCGCTCACAAAATCCTCCGTCAAGGCTACCACTGGCCTACCCTCCACAAGGATGCCCATGCCTTCGCCAAGGCCTGTGACAGTTGCCAAAGGTTCTCTAATACAAACAAGAGCCCCGCGGTACCCCTGAAGACCCTGACAAGCCCCTGGCCGTTTGCTGTTTGGGGTATAGATCTGATTGGTGAATTACCAAAAGGGAAAGGAGGGGTGAAATATGCGGTCGTGGCTGTAGATTACTTTACTAAATGGGCTGAAGCTGAACCCCTAGCTTCCATTACTGCAAGGAAGTTGGTAGACTTCGTTTATCGCGCGATCGTCTGTCGATACGGGGTTCCCTACAAGCTCATATCAGACAATGGGAAACAGTTTGACAGCAATGAAATGATGAATTTCTGTGAAAACCTTGGCATAAAGAAAGGCTTCTCAGCAGTGTGCCACCCCCAGAGCAACGGTCAAACGGAGGCCGTAAACAAAATTATTAAGCACACCCTGAAGGCCAAACTGGAAGAGAAAAAGGGATGCTGGCCAGAGGAACTCCCCATGGTGTTGTGGTCTTACAATACCACTCCAAGGTCTACCACTGGCGAAACCCCGTTCACCCTAACATACGGGTGTGAAGCCATGGTTCCCGTAGAAGTCGGAGCAGGATCTTTTCGAAGGGATAACTACGACCCTGAGAATAATGAAGTCAACCACAGGCTGTACTTAGATCTGATTGAAGAAGTACGAGATACGGCTCAGTTGAAACTTGCTGCATATCAACAGAGGACCCGTAAATATTTTGATAAGAAAGTAAGGGCTCGACCCCTCAAAACGGGAGACCTAGTTCTCAGAAAAATGATGCCTAACATGAGGGTTCCCGCTCATGGAGCCTTCGGTGCAAAGTGGGAAGGCCCATATATCATCAAAACAGTGCTTTGGGAAGGTACCTATCACCTCACAGACATGGATGGAAGACTCATACCACGGGCATGGAACGCCCAACACTTAAAGTGGTATTACCAGTAGCTTCACCCGGGTAGTATTTCTGTAGGCTTCGGCTTAAGGGTCAGGAAATAAAGGCGATTTATTAGTTGTAATCGCTATGCTTTTAGGAAAATTATCAGGCTACTATTTGCTTTATTTGCTAGGACGCTCGGGGGGTAGTGTCGTTACACCCCCCAATATTATGCTATGTCAATTTTTACCATGTGATTCAATAAAATTTCGCAGCTTTCCGTTACGAAAATGTTGTATATGCTTGCTTGCTTACCATGATTGTTAATTGAATACTTCATGTGTGCTTTAAAAAGTATTTAGGGTTTCAATTGCATCTAGTTCTCCACCATAATTAAAATTATGCTAAAGAACTCGGGGGGTAGTAGTAGGCATATCATTAACATTACTTAGCTTAAATTTGAAATTGGAAATCGAAAACACTAAAACTCGTGAACACAACTTGATAACTTGGCTGCACTGGTGGGAAGGCTAAAGCTTATCAAGGCTTTCAAGGTTTCAAGCCTATCAAGGCTTTCAAGGCTAAAGCTTATCAAAGCTTTCAAGGTTTCAAGCCTATCAAGGCTTTCAAGGCTAAAGCTTATCAAAGCTTTCAAGGTTTCAAGCCTATCAAGGCTTTCAAGGCTAAAGCTTTTCAAGCTTTCAAGGTTTCAAGCCTATCAAGGCTTTCAAGGCTAAAGCTTATCAAAGCTTTCAAGGTTTCAAGCCTATCAAGGCTTTCAAGGCTAAAGCTTATCAAAGCTTTCAAGGTTTCAAGCCTATCAAGGCTTTCAAGGCTAAAGCTTTTCAAGCTTTCAAGGTTTCAAGCCTATCAAGGCTTTCAAGGCTAAAGCTTATCAAAGCTTTCAAGGTTTCAAGCCTATCAAGGCTTTCAAGGCTAAAGCTTTTCAAGCTTTCAAGGTCTCAAGCCTATCAAGGCTTCCAAGGCAAAAGCTTTTCAAGCTTTCATGGTTTTGGGCTTACAGAAGCCCTTCAAGGTTTAAAGCCCGTCAAGGCTTTCAAGGCCAAAGGCTTATGGAGGCTTTCGGGTTTGAAGCCTATCCAGGCTCACGAGGCTTACTTGGTGGAATCATTACAAGGCTAACTTGGTGGGACTACTAAAAAGCTCACTTGGCGGAATTATTTCAGAACTTATACTTGGAGACTACTCTAAAGGCTTAGACCTAGGGGTCATTTTAGGGCTTACGCCCAATGGTGTTCCTAGATTCTCACACATGTGAGATCAGATTCAACTATGCTTGAACGGATTATTACAAGGAAAGATTAAGTGCTTTTATGTACGCTATTGGTGAGTTAACACAAACACATACATCAACATACATTCGCAAAGAAGGAAACGACCTTGAAGAACAAAGTCCCAAGGATCACAACCCCCCAGAAAGTGAACAATGTGTACGCTTTCAACGCAAGGGCTATCCCCTATATTCATTCTTTCTACCTGCATGGAAGAGTTAGGCGACCAACACAAAAATATCCAAGGAAATACAAGAAAGGCATACAAGGCAAGGAATGAAGAAGTGAAAGCAATTACATATAAAATAAACTACAAGGGAAATTCCTCCCCACACCAACAGTGGGAGGCCCTTGTAGCATCAAAAATATCTTGCGAGATTTTCGGAGGAGTCCGCACCCTCATCAAAATAACAATTCATGACGACAAGCGCCAAGCAAAAATATTCGTAATTAAAAAGGTTGATTAAAACAGGGGGAAAGGAGGTCAAAAAGCAGCAGGGGAGGAGGAGTCCTTCTCATCAACGGCGGGGGGATCCTGCGAGGCTACCGCCGGGGCTACGGCCGGAACCCCTTCCGGGGGCATCACCACAAGACCCGCAGAAACCAGCTCTGCGGGCTTTGGCTCGTCTTCAGCCGTAACCCCCTTGTCGCCGCCATCGCCGGAAAGACCCTGAGAAGCAGCCAGGGCCTTATCTATGCCGGCCTCATCCTCGGCCTTCGCTTCCTCCAGGGCTACCGCAGCATCGGGTCCCAGTCTCGCCCAGTCATTCTCGGGAAAGAACCTGTAGGCCGACTTAACGCAGTCCTTGATGCCTGCAGCGACTCCAGCCTCGAAGATGGTAGCCTCCCGGTCTTTCCTGCCCGCCTTGACAGCGGCTGCCGCATCCTGGAGGCCTTTCACCTGCAACTCCAGCTCCTTAACCTGCCTACGCAGGCCATCAACCTCCTCCTCTAGCCCCCTCCTCACCATATCCTCCTTCTCCTTCAGTTGCCGGGCCTTAGTCTTCGCCTCCTTGAATTTGAGGTTAGCCCTTTGGAAGGCGTCCCTCTCTTTGGCGGTGGAGGCCAGATCAACCTTGGCCTGCTTCAGCTCTGCCCTCGTGGCTTCGTTGACTCGAGCAGTATCAGCAACGTGTTCCCCCATCTTTAGGTCAAGGAACAGGCTCTTAGCATTGGCCACCACTTTGTCGCGGGTGGCCTCAGCAATGGAGAGTCTATCCCACTCCCGGATGGTGGCCTCAGGGATCTGATCGGAGAGCATCCGTTGGAAGAGCTGAGTCTTCTGAGAAGAGGAGGAGGCAGGAGAGCTACGCGCCAAGGCCACCTTGGGCTTCTTAGAGCGGCCTTCAGCTGAAGACCCTGCCTCCCCAGCTTTGGAGGTCTCCCTCTTGCGGCTCCCAGGAGAAGCCTTCTTCTGGTCGAGGGAAGGAGCGGGAAGCTGGGAGAGTGGCTTGACGGGAAGAGGAGTCTGTGAACCGGAGGCCTCTCCGAAGAGGTCCTCATACTTGGTGGAGCGCTTGACAAATCTGGGAATCTTGGCAACCATATCTGTGGAAAGAAACAAAGAAAAAACAATCAGAAACTATGCAATTAGTAATGGAGAAACGACAGGATGCAAGCATAGCAGATGGCATAAAAAAAATTATAAAGCATGCAGGAGGTGTGACAGGAAATTTATAAAGCGAATATCATATAAGGAAAACAAGTTCAAGGGTGCAAGCTAAGAGGAAACCTAGGCTTTCCATCGCCTCCACATCTGCACCCTCCTCGTCAACGGGGGATGCATCTACCACTGTAGTGGAAAAACCGAGCCTCTCCAGGTTCTCTGGAGTAAGCAGGATGGAGCCATCACCTAGCTTGGTGGACAGCCCCAACACGTGCTCGGCCCTCTCAAGGGACTCCACCGCCAAAGGAGTCTGCACTGGCATGTCTACAACAAATACAAGCATAAGGAAACTAAACGGGAACCCTAAAGGGCTAAACTAGACAATGAACAAGGGGAAAACTGGCTTACTGGGGGAGAGATTGAAGTCCTTTCTGTAGACTGGGCAGTCGTAGCAGTAAAGGAAGAGCTTCTGCCAGTCCGACATCGACTGGCGGTTACCCTTGATGCCCTTCTTGTGATGGGTATTCCAGGCAGTGAGGTAGAAGAACCCTGGGGTCCTCCCAGTAAGTTTCAGCTGGAAGAACCAACCCAACTCCAAGGCAGACATCCTCACCCCACGGTGGATATCGTAGAGGATGTAAAGGCAGACCGCCATGCGGTAGGAGTTGGGGGTGAGCTGCATAGGGGAGACCTCATAGAAGTCCAAGACCTCTAGAATGAAAGGATGGAGGGGGAGAGACAAGCCCAGTCTGAAGAACTGAGCGGAGAGCACGGCTTTGGGGTAGCCGGTGCCCGGCTTGAGGGTGTCGAAGCGGTGACATCTCTCTCCTGGCTTCGGGATCCCCAGGGTGCAGCCAGGGTTGCAGGACTCAAAGAGGGACTACAGCCTCGCAGGAGTCATGATGGAGTCCATGTGCTCGCAGGCCAGGACTACAGCTGGAGGCTCGATCACCTCCACGGAAGCTTCAGCCTCCCGTTCAGCCTCCTCGGGGCTCCCCTCGAGGGTTTCAGCAGCAGGGTCCAGCGGGAGGCTCGGGGTCATATCCGCCTGGCTGGACTCAGATGTGGTCCAGTTGAGCTCCTTCACCACTAAGCTGCGCCTGGAGCGGGTCCTGGAGCTAACTCCCAAACTCGGCTGAGCAGGCTGAAGGTCCAGGCTAGGAGAGGGTCCCGTGTCAACTACGACAACGGGAGCCTTGATTGTGGCAGACTGTGAAAAATGTGAGGACGTGGATCCTTGAGACATCTACAAGAGGAAAGGATGGGTTAACGAAAGGGCACAGCAAGATGAGAAGAGGCCGAAAGAAGGAAAAACAAAAAGGGAGAAGGAGAAAGGGCTTGCGGAAGACTGGGCTGCAAGGATGGAGCCCTACGGGTGCAAATAAGGAATGAAAAGGCTTCAGTTGGAGCCCTGAAGTGTAAGGGGACTACATCCCTCACAGGAAGCAGCACAGGCCACGGAGGACGGTTCATCTTCTTCGGGAAGCCCAACAAGGGACCCGGAGCGGGAAGCCTAATCCTAACCCTAATCTCAACCACAACAATCAACGTCCAATCACAACCCTAAGATACCATCTAAGCAAGTACAATGCAGCAAATCACACAACAAAACATCCAAAGCGGATAAGGGGCATAAAAGAGGGTTCGATTGTAAAAAAAGGGGTTCCCCCTGGAGGCAATTAGGAACCTAGGGTTTACGATCTAGGGCTACGATCATGGCCTCAAAGTAATGCAACAATGCCAAGAATGATAACCCAGTTGGGAAACAATCAGGGTCTAATTGGAGTCAATTAAAGCTAGTGGTGTGTGTACATTCAAAGGATGAGAGCACATGTTTAACTATACTGGCATGCAGAGCAAATTAGCAGTTTAATCAAGCATAATAACATCAAGCAAGGCGAGTGTGAGTGTGTGCACGCATACCGAGGTGAACAGTCAAGAGAAAAAGAGACAAACGGGCATGGATCATATAAACTTTTAGTTGCAGACATGGTGAAAATGCGATGAGGAAGAACGAAGACGAAAGTAAGGGGGCTTACCTTTGGTTGGAGTTGGAAACGGAGTCGGAGAAGGAAACGCCGGAAAGAAAGAGCAAGGTGCGCCTGGAAGTGCTTCGGTCGGAAGAGAGAGTGTGGAGTGAAGTGTTTGAGAGATAAAAGAAAAAAGGAACGAGGCAATATGCGTGTGTATATATAGCGGTAGGAAGTGGGGGACAGCTGCGCCAGGTGGCGTGCCGTGACTGGCTTGGCGTGGAGAAGGCTTTGATGACGCAGGGCTTCCCGAGGCCTAGGTGGGTGGCTGAAGAGGTAGAGGCAGGCTAGGACTCTACATAAGTGTAATTATAATTTTCACACAAGCGGTTTCCAAGTAACAAGGCATCACATGCGACCAAGACTACTAGCCAAGAAATTATGCACATAAATTCATCATAGGACATCAACTTGGAAAACAACTTCAAGATTCATGCAAGTGCAACTATATGAAACTACTAACACATACTAAACACAAGCATATATATATATATATATATATATATATATATATATATGTTGTGCCATAAAATCTCCTTGGGCTTATTTTATAGCCCATCATATTATTTGGGTTTCACTTGGGCTTATTGGAATCATTTGGTTAAGGATAATGGGTTTCACCATAGCTGGGTGAATCATTGAAGGTGTACAAGAGGGTATATGGACTTGCATTGGAAGCATAATGAAGACTGCCATCAGAATGGGGTTGCACCTGAAGGCGCTTTAGGGGTTACCGCTGCTAGGGGTTACCGCTAAGTGCACCCTGGCTTGCAGTTACGGGGCCGCCTGGGCAGAATGGCAGGCAGACTCCAAACAGGACTCTTCTTCCTTGTTTCAAGGGGGACGAATTGGAGACATATTGGGAGTGTATCAGCTATTATTTATCTACAAATTAAGAGATAAATACGTGCATTATGGAGATAATTACAATCGGGGATGATAATTCAAGAATATTCGGATATATGTTGAAGATGAAGGCTTCAAGTGACCTACTTGGAGTGGGATACCGCTGGATAACTACTGAAAGAAGGCTGTTTTATCTCAAACTAGAGGGGATAAGGGCTTATCTCTTCAGAGTCCTAAATCGAGAACTACATAGGCTTGATCCCTATAAATATAGGGTATGTAGGCACCTTGCAAAGGGACTTGGATCATTTTCACGAGTTCTACACTCTAAAGAGAGGCACGTGTAACCTTTGTGACATATATTTCCGGGCAATCGCAGGACGGAATCACATAATTCCGGCCTCGTTGTTTGGTTCTTTGCAAGCTCAGCCCTTAAACACACTTATTTCTCATTCGTTTTTCTTAGTTTGTGCTAACGGTAGCCCCTAAGAGCTAGCCGTGATTTTCGTAGTTGTAATAGATATCCCTATAATTGTGCTACACGGTTCTGGGGGTGTTGTATCAATTCCTCTCACAATACTTTTTGGCGCTAGAAGGAGGGGAATACTGATCTTAGAGAGGAGAGATGTCAGAAATTCCCGAACACACTGAAAACCCCAAGACGCCGGAAGGCGCTACGCAGGATGAAAGTGATGTTCCAAGCGGGGACCTAACCCGCGAAGAGATGAAGGCAAAAATGAAGAGAATGAGTAGGAGGATTGCCTCCTTGAAAAGAAAGTCAGCAAGGTCGAAAAAGGCTAGCAAGGTGACTCCCACCAAACTAGATTTCGGTGGAGAAGGCGGCAGGAAAGAAGGTGGCAACCCTGAGAAAGAAGCTAACCCCGAAATGGATGATAGAGAGCACTCGCAGGCTGCTAGTGTGTTCGACCGCCTTGGGAGGAAACTGACCGAGCAAGACTTGCGGCACAGGCTTGGCAACAAGGCCCCTAACGGGGATGGACCTGAAGGCTCGCAACATAGGGCTCCTCCCAGTCAGAGACATGAGAAGCCTATGTCTGAAGCTCGGTCAAAGGATAAAAACCAAAGGCCGTAAAAGGTTATCTCCATTCATGACGATGAGGAAAGCTCAGGGTCGCACAATGATAATGAAGTAAGCAAAAAGAAAGATCAGCCCCTGGATGATGACTATGAGGTTGCACTTGATGATGGGGATGATAAATGCAAGATGGAAGAACTGCTGGAAGCCCTAAAGAAGGTGAAAGCCGATAAGAAGTCGAAAGCCGAGCTTACCGTAAAGTCACCCTTTACTAAGAAGGTTAGGGAGTCACCCCTACCTCGTATCTACAGGGGGGTTGGCGACCTGCGATTTAACGGAACCACGGATCCCGTGGAGTATCTTAGCCGGTTTGACACTGAGATGGAGGTTTACCAGATTCCGGACCTCACAAAATGTCGCTTGTTGGCTGCAACCCTCAGGGATGACGCTCATCACTGGTTCAAGAGGCTTCCCGCTGATTCCATCAGCTCGGGTACCCCGGGTTAGGCCGACTTCAAAGGAAACCCTGAAGAACTTCTTGATAGCAGGGGTAAGGCCCAGAACAGACTTTTGGAAGGAGTTGCAAGGGCGGGAGCCCGAAACCCTAGCTGACTTTTTGCTAGGGCTGAACCCCATAAGGTGATCGAGGAATCCCTAGCTAAGTTGAAGAAGGAGTCAAAGTCTGAAAGCCGTAGCAGCTGGAAAAACAAGAGGGATAGGTCTTACAGCCCAGATAGGAGGAACACCTACAAGAGGAATCCCTACGTAAGGCCTACTGGTGAAAAATCCTCGAGCCGAGATGGCAAGACCTCGCCCATTACCGTGAACACAACCAGCACGCAGGGCTTCGACAAGTCAAGGTTGACAATGAGGAAGACAAGAGAAGCGAGGTACCACGAATACACACCACTGACAGCTTCTATAGATCACATTTTTTAGGTCGGAGACAAGGCGAGACTCTTCCGGAAGCCCTTTCGAAGTGGACCCCCTGGAAAGAAAGATCAGGAAAAATATTGTGCTTTCCACGATTTGAACGGACATGACACGGCGGAATGTGTTCATCTTAAAGACCACATAGAGGATCTTATCAGAACAGGATACCTGACGGAGTTTGTAGCCCAAGAGGCTAAGAAATATAAGGAAAAGAAAGCTGAAAGGACAAATAACCAGGAAGCCAACCGTAACACCCGGGCTGGTAGTGTACGAATGATCATCGGAGGACCCTTCGTGGGAGGCCAGGGACGCAGCGCTATGAAAAGATATGTACGGGAGGCCCGAGGGCCACCCTTAACCAATGTGTGTCATATGTCTGAAAGGCCTCCCAAGATGTTCAAAGGGGAGACCATGGACATTACCTTCACTGAGGGGGATGCACGTGCGGTACACCATCCTCATAGCGATGCCCTGGTGGTGACAGCCGTGATCGGAAATGTCAATGTACACAGGCTTCTTGTCGATAACGGAAGCTCAGTCAATATCTTGGCCTACAGTGCGTACCAAAGAATGAAAATGGCAGATAAAGATATGATGGCTTGCTATAATGAGTTGTATGGTTTCACGGGGAATGCTGTCCATATTGTTGGAAAGGTAAGACTCCCGATCACCCTTGGAGTGGAACCCCGGGCTGCCACTCAGGTTGCAGAGTTCATGGTAGTGAACGAAGACATCTCCTATAACGGGATCCTGGGCAGACCTATCTTAAGGGATATGCGAATCGTGACCTCAATCTACCACTTATCAATGAAGTTCCCAACCCCCAATGGGGTAGGATGCGTACGGGGATGTCAAGCTGACTCCCGGGAATGCTACAGCAAGGCTTTGAGGGCCGCAGTAAAAGCCTGTAAAGAAGCCCAACAAATGGATGAAGACATCCCGGAAAGCTGTTACAAGCAAGTGGATATAGAAGAGGAACCCGAAACCAAGGCTCAGGGAAGGGTTTTAATAAAGTTTGTGAAAGCAACCTGCAACATGGTGATTATCGTGCAACATCCGGGGGAAGACCCTTATCTAGAAGCCTCACATGCCGTGCATGAAGGGCTTGTACCCACGGATGCACTCCCAATGAAGAATATTGATACAGCTGAAACCCTGGTCGAAGGGGTTGTGGAAGATGTTACTGACAGTGACTTTGAAGGGGATGGTCAAAAGCAGCCCCAAAATAAAAAGCAAGAAAATGAGTGCGAGGCACCTTGTGACTTCAATAGTGCTATGGTAACCTATCAACTCGGAAACCGAACACGGCTTCCTGTTCATGAAATCCTGGGTACGCAACCCCAAGAGGGTGGCAACAAAGAGGTTACCGTTGAGATCGACCTCGACCCAAGGATGCCGGAAACCCAGGTGAAGACTGGAGCAGCTGGGGATACCCTGTCCATCTTGGTGGATGAGTCCGACCCCACTAAAGAACTAAAAATTGGGGAGCAATTGGGGCCGGACCTAAGGGAAACCCTGACCGCATTCTTAAAGAATAACCTGGACGTCTTCGCTTGGAACCATTCGGATATGATCGGGATTCACCCGGAAGTCATGTGCCACCACCTCAATATTGACCCAGACAGGAAGGGAGTCAGACAGAAGAGAAGACCAATTAGTGGGGAAAGGGCTGCCGCTCTTCAAGAAGAGGTAGACCGACTATTGAAGGCAGGCCTAGTGAAAGAAGCTTTTTACCCCACATGGCTAGCAAACCCAGTGTTGGTGAAGAAACCTAACGGAAAGTGGAGAACTTGCATAGACTTTACTGATCTGAACAAGGCTTGCCCTAAGGACAGCTTCCCGCTCCCTCGAATTGACCAATTGGTGGATTCCACTACGGGGCATGCACTGTTAAGCTTCATGGACGCCTACTCGGGCTACAATCAGATCCCCATGTTCGAGCCAGATCAGGAACACACCTCCTTCATCACTGACAGGGGGCTTTATTGCTATATAGGCATGCCGTTTGGTTTACTAAATGCTGGGGCTACATATCAAAGGTTGGTCAATAAGATGTTTAAGGATCAGATTGGGAGAACGATGGAAGTGTATGTGGATGACATGCTAGTAAAATCAAAGGAAGGTTATGATCATGTTACACACTTATCAGAAATGTTCGACATACTGAGGGATTACAGGATGAAGTTGAATCCCCAAAAATGCGTATTCGGGGTTGAATCCGGCAAGTTCTTGGGCTTCATTGTCAATCACAGAGGAATCGAAGCTAACCCTGCGAAGATCAAGGCCTTAATTGAAATGAGGTCGCCTAGGAATGTAAAAGAGGTGCAATGCCTTACAGGCCGGGTTGCCGCCCTAAACCGGTTCATCTCAAAATCCTCAGATAAATGTAGAGAATTTTTTGCAGCCATAAAAAAGGGGCAAAAATTTGAATGGACGACAGAATGTGAGGCTGCCTTCCTGAAGCTGAAGGAGCAACTTGGAAGCCCGCCACTGTTGGCCAAACCAACGGAGGGTGAAGCCTTGATCCTCTACCTAGGGGTTTCCGAGTTCTCAATTAGCGCTGTCCTGATCAAGGAGGAAGAGCAAGCCCAACAGCCAGTATACTATGTGAGCAAGAGATTACTTGATGCTGAAACCCGCTACTCAAACATGGAGAAGTTAGCCTACGCACTAATTTTGGCTTCCCGAAAACTAAGGCCTTACTTTCAGGCTCACAAGATTGAAGTACGAACATCTTTCCCTCTCAGACAGGTCTTGCACAAGCCGGAAGCCTCTGGAAGAATAATGAAATGGGCAGTCGAGCTAGGCCAGTTTGACATAGAGTACAAGCCAAGAACCGCCATAAAGGGGCAAGCGCTAGCTGACTTCATCTTGGAATTTCCACCCGCTTTTGAAGTCAAAGGGATGGAATGCATACCTGAACCCCAGTCTCCAATAGCCATACCCGAGAATTGTTCCCCTTGGTGGAACCTGTACGTCGATGGGGCTGTAAATGGAAATGGGGCCGGGGCTGGCATTGGGGCCGTTTGGACAAGCTTAAAAGAAGTGACTTCTTGCTTAAACTAGAGAAGTGGAGCAGAAGTGAGAAGTAAATAAGTGAATAAAGTGTTTGGAAAAGAAGCAGAAGCTGTGGGAGAGAAGCTAGGATTCTCAGCTTCTTAAAAGTGCTTCTGCTTCTTTACACAAACGGGTCAAGAAAAGCAGAAGCCAGAAGCAGCTTCTGCTTCTTGTAAACAAACAGGGCCATTGTCTTAGTCAGTCCGGAAGGCCATAAGCTGCAAAGCTCCATTCATTTCGACTTTAAAGCCACTAACAACGACGCGGAGTATGAAGCCCTAATAGCTAGCCTGAAGCTGGCCTTGGAGATGAGAGTGGAAAATATGAATGTTTACAGTGATTCTATGCTGGTAGTCTGGCACATCCGAGGAGGCTTCCAAGCTAGGGGTCCCCGCACCGATCTCTATATGCGGTATGCCCAGGAACTAATTGGGAAATTCAGGGAAATCAAGCTAGAGCAAATACCAAGATCTGAGAATGCGGATGCCGATGCCTTAGCCAAATTAGGCTCTCAGAGGGATGCACACATGCTCGGGGTGATCCCCCTCGAAATCCAGTATCAGCCTAGCATCCCCAAAATTGAAGTCATGGACGTTGAAGCTGATGAAACTAACCTCTGGACAACCCCAATCCATGAATACATAGCCAACGGAACCCTGCCTACAGACAAGGATGAGGCCAGGAAATTGAGGTACAAGGCAGCCCAGTATGTAATTTATGATGGAATCCTTTACAAAAGGGGATTAAATCGGCCCCTCCTCAGGTGTGTTGCTGGGGTAAGATGTGAATACATTATGCGCGAGGTGCATGAAGGAATCTGTGGGAATCACTCGGGGGGTGCCTCCCTCGCTCACAAAATCCTCCGTCAAGGCTACCACTGGCCTACCCTCCACAAGGATGCCCATGCCTTCGCCAAGGCCTGTGACAGTTGCCAAAGGTTCTCTAATACAAACAAGAGCCCCGCGGTACCCCTGAAGACCCTGACAAGCCCCTGGCCGTTTGCTGTTTGGGGTATAGATCTGATTGGTGAATTACCAAAAGGGAAAGGAGGGGTGAAATATGCGGTCGTGGCTGTAGATTACTTTACTAAATGGGCTGAAGCTGAACCCCTAGCTTCCATTACTGCAAGGAAGTTGGTAGACTTCGTTTATCGCGCGATCGTCTGTCGATACGGGGTTCCCTACAAGCTCATATCAGACAATGGGAAACAGTTTGACAGCAATGAAATGATGAATTTCTGTGAAAACCTTGGCATAAAGAAAGGCTTCTCAGCAGTGTGCCACCCCCAGAGCAACGGTCAAACGGAGGCCGTAAACAAAATTATTAAGCACACCCTGAAGGCCAAACTGGAAGAGAAAAAGGGATGCTGGCCAGAGGAACTCCCCATGGTGTTGTGGTCTTACAATACCACTCCAAGGTCTACCACTGGCGAAACCCCGTTCACCCTAACATACGGGTGTGAAGCCATGGTTCCCGTAGAAGTCGGAGCAGGATCTTTTCGAAGGGATAACTACGACCCTGAGAATAATGAAGTCAACCACAGGCTGTACTTAGATCTGATTGAAGAAGTACGAGATACGGCTCAGTTGAAACTTGCTGCATATCAACAGAGGACCCGTAAATATTTTGATAAGAAAGTAAGGGCTCGACCCCTCAAAACGGGAGACCTAGTTCTCAGAAAAATGATGCCTAACATGAGGGTTCCCGCTCATGGAGCCTTCGGTGCAAAGTGGGAAGGCCCATATATCATCAAAACAGTGCTTTGGGAAGGTACCTATCACCTCACAGACATGGATGGAAGACTCATACCACGGGCATGGAACGCCCAACACTTAAAGTGGTATTACCAGTAGCTTCACCCGGGTAGTATTTCTGTAGGCTTCGGCTTAAGGGTCAGGAAATAAAGGCGATTTATTAGTTGTAATCGCTATGCTTTTAGGAAAATTATCAGGCTACTATTTGCTTTATTTGCTAGGACGCTCGGGGGGTAGTGTCGTTACACCCCCCAATATTATGCTATGTCAATTTTTACCATGTGATTCAATAAAATTTCGCAGCTTTCCGTTACGAAAATGTTGTATATGCTTGCTTGCTTACCATGATTGTTAATTGAATACTTCATGTGTGCTTTAAAAAGTATTTAGGGTTTCAATTGCATCTAGTTCTCCACCATAATTAAAATTATGCTAAAGAACTCGGGGGGTAGTAGTAGGCATATCATTAACATTACTTAGCTTAAATTTGAAATTGGAAATCGAAAACACTAAAACTCGTGAACACAACTTGATAACTTGGCTGCACTGGTGGGAAGGCTAAAGCTTATCAAGGCTTTCAAGGTTTCAAGCCTATCAAGGCTTTCAAGGCTAAAGCTTATCAAAGCTTTCAAGGTTTCAAGCCTATCAAGGCTTTCAAGGCTAAAGCTTATCAAAGCTTTCAAGGTTTCAAGCCTATCAAGGCTTTCAAGGCTAAAGCTTTTCAAGCTTTCAAGGTTTCAAGCCTATCAAGGCTTTCAAGGCTAAAGCTTATCAAAGCTTTCAAGGTTTCAAGCCTATCAAGGCTTTCAAGGCTAAAGCTTATCAAAGCTTTCAAGGTTTCAAGCCTATCAAGGCTTTCAAGGCTAAAGCTTTTCAAGCTTTCAAGGTTTCAAGCCTATCAAGGCTTTCAAGGCTAAAGCTTATCAAAGCTTTCAAGGTTTCAAGCCTATCAAGGCTTTCAAGGCTAAAGCTTTTCAAGCTTTCAAGGTCTCAAGCCTATCAAGGCTTCCAAGGCAAAAGCTTTTCAAGCTTTCATGGTTTTGGGCTTACAGAAGCCCTTCAAGGTTTAAAGCCCGTCAAGGCTTTCAAGGCCAAAGGCTTATGGAGGCTTTCGGGTTTGAAGCCTATCCAGGCTCACGAGGCTTACTTGGTGGAATCATTACAAGGCTAACTTGGTGGGACTACTAAAAAGCTCACTTGGCGGAATTATTTCAGAACTTATACTTGGAGACTACTCTAAAGGCTTAGACCTAGGGGTCATTTTAGGGCTTACGCCCAATGGTGTTCCTAGATTCTCACACATGTGAGATCAGATTCAACTATGCTTGAACGGATTATTACAAGGAAAGATTAAGTGCTTTTATGTACGCTATTGGTGAGTTAACACAAACACATACATCAACATACATTCGCAAAGAAGGAAACGACCTTGAAGAACAAAGTCCCAAGGATCACAACCCCCCAGAAAGTGAACAATGTGTACGCTTTCAACGCAAGGGCTATCCCCTATATTCATTCTTTCTACCTGCATGGAAGAGTTAGGCGACCAACACAAAAATATCCAAGGAAATACAAGAAAGGCATACAAGGCAAGGAATGAAGAAGTGAAAGCAATTACATATAAAATAAACTACAAGGGAAATTCCTCCCCACACCAACAGTGGGAGGCCCTTGTAGCATCAAAAATATCTTGCGAGATTTTCGGAGGAGTCCGCACCCTCATCAAAATAACAATTCATGACGACAAGCGACAAGCAAAAATATTCGTAATTAAAAAGGTTGATTAAAACAGGGGGAAAGGAGGTCAAAAAGCAGCAGGGGAGGAGGAGTCCTTCTCATCAACGGCGGGGGGATCCTGCGAGGCTACCGCCGGGGCTACGGCCGGAACCCCTTCCGGGGGCGTCACCACAAGACCCGCAGAAACCAGCTCTGCGGGCTTTGGCTCGTCTTCAGCCGTAACCCCCTTGTCGCCGCCATCGCCGGAAAGACCCTGAGAAGCAGCCAGGGCCTTATCTATGCCGGCCTCATCCTCGGCCTTCGCTTCCTCCAGGGCTACCGCAGCATCGGGTCCCAGTCTCGCCCAGTCATTCTCGGGAAAGAACCTGTAGGCCGACTTAACGCAGTCCTTGATGCCTGCAGCGACTCCAGCCTCGAAGATGGTAGCCTCCCGGTCTTTCCTGCCCGCCTTGACAGCGGCTGCCGCATCCTGGAGGCCTTTCACCTGCAACTCCAGCTCCTTAACCTGCCTACGCAGGCCATCAACCTCCTCCTCTAGCCCCCTCCTCACCATATCCTCCTTCTCCTTCAGTTGCCGGGCCTTAGTCTTCGCCTCCTTGAATTTGAGGTTAGCCCTTTGGAAGGCGTCCCTCTCTTTGGCGGTGGAGGCCAGATCAACCTTGGCCTGCTTCAGCTCTGCCCTCGTGGCTTCGTTGACTCGAGCAGTATCAGCAACGTGTTCCCCCATCTTCAGGTCAAGGAACAGGCTCTTAGCATTGGCCACCACTTTGTCGCGGGTGGCCTCAGCAATGGAGAGTCTATCCCACTCCCGGATGGTGGCCTCAGGGATCTGATCGGAGAGCATCCGTTGGAAGAGCTGAGTCTTCTGAGAAGAGGAGGAGGCAGGAGAGCTACGCGCCAAGGCCACCTTGGGCTTCTTAGAGCGGCCTTCAGCTGAAGACCCTGCCTCCCCAGCTTTGGAGGTCTCCCTCTTGCGGCTCCCAGGAGAAGCCTTCTTCTGGTCGAGGGAAGGAGCGGGAAGCTGGGAGAGTGGCTTGACGGGAAGAGGAGTCTGTGAACCGGAGGCCTCTCCGAAGAGGTCCTCATACTTGGTGGAGCGCTTGACAAATCTGGGAATCTTGGCAACCATATCTGTGGAAAGAAACAAAGAAAAAACAATCAGAAACTATGCAATTAGTAATGGAGAAACGACAGGATGCAAGCATAGCAGATGGCATAAAAAAAATTATAAAGCATGCAGGAGGTGTGACAGGAAATTTATAAAGCGAATATCATATAAGGAAAACAAGTTCAAGGGTGCAAGCTAAGAGGAAACCTAGGCTTTCCATCGCCTCCACATCTGCACCCTCCTCGTCAACGGGGGATGCATCTACCACCGTAGTGGAAAAACCGAGCCTCTCCAGGTTCTCTGGAGTAAGCAGGCTGGAGCCATCACCTAGCTTGGTGGACAGCCCCAACACGTGCTCGGCCCTCTCAAGGGACTCCACCGCCAAAGGAGTCTGCACTGGCATGTCTACAACAAATACAAGCATAAGGAAACTAAACGGGAACCCTAAAGGGCTAAACTAGACAATGAACAAGGGGAAAACTGGCTTACTGGGGGAGAGATTGAAGTCCTTTCTGTAGACTGGGCAGTCGTAGCAGTAAAGGAAGAGCTTCTGCCAGTCCGACATCGACTGGCGGTTACCCTTGATGCCCTTCTTGTGATGGGTATTCAAGGCAGTGAGGTAGAAGAACCCTGGGGTCCTCCCAGTAAGTTTCAGCTGGAAGAACCAACCCAACTCCAAGGCAGACATCCTCACCCCATGGTGGATATCGTAGAGGATGTAAAGGCAGACCGCCATGCGGTAGGAGTTGGGGGTGAGCTGCATAGGGGAGACCTCATAGAAGTCCAAGACCTCTAGAATGAAAGGATGGAGGGGGAGAGACAAGCCCAGTCTGAAGAACTGAGCGGAGAGCACGGCTTTGGGGTAGCCGGTGCCCGGCTTGAGGGTGTCGAAGCGGTGACATCTCTCTCCTGGCTTCGGGATCCCCAGGGTGCAGCCAGGGTTGCAGGACTCAAAGAGGGACTACAGCCTCGCAGGAGTCATGATGGAGTCCATGTGCTCGCAGGCCAGGACTACAGCTGGAGGCTCGATCACCTCCACGGAAGCTTCAGCCTCCCGTTCAGCCTCCTAGGGGCTCCCCTCGAGGGTTTCAGCAGCAGGGTCCAGCGGGAGGCTCGGGGTCATATCCGCCTGGCTGGACTCAGATGTGGTCCAGTTGAGCCCCTTCACCACTAAGCTGCGCCTGGAGCGGGTCCTGGAGCTAACTCCCAAACTCGGCTGAGCAGGCTGAAGGTCCAGGCTAGGAGAGGGTCCCGTGTCAACTACGACAACGGGAGCCTTGATTGTGGCAGACTGTGAAAAATGTGAGGACGTGGATCCTTGAGACATCTACAAGAGGAAAGGATGGGTTAACGAAAGGGCACAGCAAGATGAGAAGAGGCCGAAAGAAGGAAAAACAAAAAGGGAGAAGGAGAAAGGGCTTGCGGAAGACTGGGCTGCAAGGATGGAGCCCTACGGGTGCAAATAAGGAATGAAAAGGCTTCAGTTGGAGCCCTGAAGTGTAAGGGGACTACATCCCTCACAGGAAGCAGCACAGGCCACGGAGGACGGTTCATCTTCTTCGGGAAGCCCAACAAGGGACCCGGAGCGGGAAGCCTAATCCTAACCCTAATCTCAACCACAACAATCAACGTCCAATCACAACCCTAAGATACCATCTAAGCAAGTACAATGCAGCAAATCACACAACAAAACATCCAAAGCGGATAAGGGGCATAAAAGAGGGTTCGATTGTAAAAAAAGGGGTTCCCCCTGGAGGCAATTAGGAACCTAGGGTTTACGATCTAGGGCTACGATCATGGCCTCAAAGTAATGCAACAATGCCAAGAATGATAACCCAGTTGGGAAACAATCAGGGTCTAATTGGAGTCAATTAAAGCTAGTGGTGTGTGTACATTCAAAGGATGAGAGCACATGTTTAACTATACTGGCATGCAGAGCAAATTAGCAGTTTAATCAAGCATAATAACATCAAGCAAGGCGAGTGTGAGTGTGTGCACGCATACCGAGGTGAACAGTCAAGAGAAAAAGAGACAAACGGGCATGGATCATATAAACTTTTAGTTGCAGACATGGTGAAAATGCGATGAGGAAGAACGAAGACGAAAGTAAGGGGGCTTACCTTTGGTTGGAGTTGGAAACGGAGTCGGAGAAGGAAACGCCGGAAAGAAAGAGCAAGGTGCGCCTGGAAGTGCTTCGGTCGGAAGAGAGAGTGTGGAGTGAAGTGTTTGAGAGATAAAAGAAAAAAGGAACGAGGCAATATGCGTGTGTATATATAGCGGTAGGAAGTGGGGGACAGCTGCGCCAGGTGGCGTGCCGTGACTGGCTTGGCGTGGAGAAGGCTTTGATGACGCAGGGCTTCCCGAGGCCTAGGTGGGTGGCTGAAGAGGTAGAGGCAGGCTAGGACTCTACAGCTGCACCACCTAATTAGGGATTTTCTGTTGCAATTCAAACCAATTTGAATTTAAATTAAACCCCGAAATCTTTGGAATTAGCCTTATCACAAACTGACATGGCACACGCGGGAAACTAGAAAGGTGGAATAAAAATTGTGGAAGCTCGGACATATTCGTGGAAAATAATTTTTATTATTTTGGGAATAAATATTCAAGGTTTTCGGTGGTTGTACTGAATTAATATAATTGGTTTTATAATTATGTGTGGGAATTACGTCTGAATTATTTCTTGTTTCTTACACCGGGCTACGCCCACGTAAGCTTAGGAATAATTTACGATTAATCTCTGACATAATTTAAGGGCTTGCAGCTGGTTGATTGAGGGTTACCGTTCTTAGGTTCCTCTCGTATTTAATACTTCAAGGAACCGGGGGGTAGTTGTTGTGCCATAAAATCTCCCTGGGCTTATTTTATAGCCCATCATATTATTTGGGCTTCACTTGGGCTTATTGGAATCATTTGGTTAAGGATAATGGGCTTCACCATAGCTGGGTGAATCATTGAAGGTGTACAAGAGGGTATATGGACTTGCATTGGAAGCATAATGAAGACCGCCATCAGAATGGGGTTGCACCTGAAGGCGCTTTAGGGGTTACCGCTGCTAGGGGTTACCGCTAAGTGCACCCTGGCTTGCAGTTACGGGGCTGTAGTTAGGGGATGCCGCTGGTAGGGCTTCCGCCGCCTGGGCAGAATGGCAGGCAGACTCCAAACAGGACTCTTCTTCCTTGTTTCAAGGGGGACGAATTGGAGACATATTGGGAGTGTATCAGCTATTATTTATCTACAAATTAAGAGATAAATACGTGCATTATGGAGATAATTACAATCGGGGATGATAATTCAAGAATATTCGGATATATGTTGAAGATGAAGGCTTCAAGTGACCTACTTGGAGTGGGATACCGCTGGATAACTACTGAAAGAAGGCTGTTTTATCTCAAACTAGAGGGGATAAGGGCTTATCTCTTCAGAGTCCTAAATCGAGAACTACATAGGCTTGATCCCTATAAATATAGGGTATGTAGGCACCTTGCAAAGGGACTTGGATCATTTTCACGAGTTCTACACTCTAAAGAGAGGCACGTGTAACCTTTGTGACATATATTTCCGGGCAATCGCAGGACGGAATCCCATAATTCCGGCCTCGTTGTTTGGTTCTTTGCAAGCTCAGCCCTTAAACACACTTGTTTCTCATTCGTTTTTCTTAGTTTGTGCTAACGGTAGCCCTTAAGAGCTAGCCGTGATTTTCGTAGTTGTAATAGATATCCCTATAATTGTGCTACACGGTTCTGGGGGTGTTGTATCAATTCCTCTCACAACAATATATATATATATATATATATATATATATATATGAAACGTACTAATATGCAAAGTATATGAGATAATATGCTAAACTATATGCAACATGCAACCTATATGAAGTTATGAACACACACTACTACTAGTCCTTAGATTACCACCCCCAAACTTAAAATATTCAATGTCCTCATTGAAGGTGATAAAAAGGATCGAATATACCTAGAAGGAGTCGGAATGATCACTCTCCGCACCCTCATCGGGTGAAGAGTCAGCGGGAGGATAGACTATGCCAGCACCAAACACAGGCCACTCAATGTCTACGCCCGTAGCACGAAAAGCAGTCCCTAAAGCCTGTGTCAAATCCTGAGCAAATCGGCTATGCATATCATGCATAGTATCCATACGCCATGCTAGCCTCCTGTACTGAGAATCACTGAACCCCGAACGCTGAACTGCCCGACGAGAAGGCCCTGCTGTAGCTGGTGGACGGCGCGGAGGTGACTGATGATGTCGACCCCCAAACAAATATCCCCACCCCCTAGGATGGGGTCTGCCAATACCCTCCTCAGGCAACCTCTCTATAATAGTATAATCAATGGGAGCGCTTGGCGACTGTAGCTGCTCATCATCGGACCAACGAACTCCCACCGCAGTACATAACTTGGTCACAATAGTCGCATGAGGTATGGCCCCTCTCGTGCTAGTGGACAAAAACTTAACAATATTCTGATGGATTACATATGCAATGTCCACATATTCACCACTCACAATCCCATATAACAATATAGCACGAGCAACAGGTACATCATGTGGGTGACTAGAAGGCATAATATTAGCACAGATAAACAAGTTCCAAGCTCGGCCATACCTGTTCATGGCAGAAGCGGGGAAAGATAACTTCTCATTAGTGGAAGGATTAGTCTTCCACTCCGTGCCCAGGACACATAGTCCACCGATGATTTCATCCAAATCCATTAAGCGCTTTGATTTCCACACCCAATCATCCTGCGTAGATTCCATCTCAGTACCCCCGACAAGTCGGCGGATCGCCTCCAATGTGTAATCCACCGTCAAACCTCGAACAACCGAGTACCCGTTTTGATCCGCCCGAGCATTAGCATAGAACTCCCGTACAATACTCATAAGAATTGGCCCCGGTGCTTCACAAAACGATTCCCAACCTCTTTCTTGAATCATCTCTACCAATTCCCCATCACCCGAGGAAGGTAAGAAACCCCTCTCCTTAGCAATTGGCTTTCCCAAAAGACGAGTAAATTCCGCTTGGGCTTCCGGAGATGTGAACTTGTTAACCCCGGAACCCATACCCGAAGAATCTGAGGATTGGGCTTGCACACTACTACTTTCGGCTCTTCTAGCTCTCTTAGGTGCCATTGACTTGAAAGTATGTGTTGTGGTAGAGAGAGTTTAGAGATTTGTGGTGAAAAGAGATGAATTGGGTTTAGATGTGTATGTATAGGTGTATGTATATGTATATGAGGGTGGGAATTGGTGGGAGGAGATTTGTATAAGGTTAGAGGGATTTAGGGGTGGTTTTAGGTTTAGATATTGGGTATGTGATGGCTAGGAAGAGTGGAGAGGCTGCTGGGTTTGTAGAAGAAAAGGGAGGAATTTTTTTTTTATATATAAAGAAACGCAGCCACTGCCTTCACCAGGCCGGCGCGCGGCTCACGGTGCGGGGGCGCCGCTCACGCGGCCGCCTTGCGCTAGCATTAGGCGAATTTTTTTTTTTCTTGGGGAAGCTACTGGTGGTACCAGGCCCCTGCCTGGTGTGTGGCGCGGCTGCCCCATTCCACCAGTATGGAAGAACCCAAAAATTTTCCAAGTACAAAATTTTTTTTGTTGTTTATTTTTATAAGCAAAAACTCGAAAACGCGTGGATTGCCTCCACGAAGCGCTTATTTAACGTCTTTAGCTCGACGTGAAGCCCGAAGAATTACACAATAGCAAGAACGATGCTTACCGACTCGCGATTCACCGTTCCTCCAAAATAAGGCTTCAACCTTTGTCCATTCACTTTAAATGATTCATTCGGTGTTGTCTCGAAAATTTCAATCGCTCCATGTGGAAACACCGTTTTAATTGTGAAAGGACCAGACCATCTAGATTTCAACTTCCCCGGAAAAAGTCGGAGACGAGAATTATAAAGTAGAACTTGTTGGCCAATGGAGAACTCCTTTTGCACCAACTTCCTATCATGCCATCTCTTGACTTTTTCCTTGTAAAGTTTGTTGTTGTCGTACGCTTGAAGCCTGAACTCATCGAGTTCATTTAATTGAAGCATTCTCTTCTCACCAGCCGCTGTCATATCAAAATTCAACTTCTTTAAGGCCCAGTATGCTTTGTGCTCTAACTCCGCGGGCAAATGACTTGCTTTTCCATAGACTAACTGAAAAGGTGACATCCCCAATGGAGTCTTATAAGCCGTTCTATAGGCCCAGACGGCCTCATCAAGCTTCAACGCCCAAACTTTCCTCGAAGGACTCACAACTTTCTCTAAGATTCGCTTGATTTCACGATTAAATACCTCAGTTTGCCCATTTGTTTGAGGATGGTAAGCAGTGGCAACTCTATGATTAATACCAAACCGTTCCATCAGCGTTGTGAACTTGCGATTGCAAAAGTGTGATCCCTCATCACTGATTATAAATCGAGGAGTGCCAAAACGAGTGAATATGTTCTTCTGAAGAAAACTGATGACTACCGCAGCGGTGTTGGTTGGTAAAGCCATGACTTCAACCCATTTAGACACGTAATCCACTGCGAGAAGAATGTATAGATTATTGCAAGACGAGATAAAGGGTCCCATGAAGTCTATACCCCACACATCGAAGATTTCAACCTCAAGAAGTACATTGAGGGGCATTTCATCCCTACGAGAGATATTACCAACCCTTTGACAACGATCACATTTCAACACAAACTGATGAGCGTCCTTGAAGAGTGTAGGCCAAAAGAAACCCGCCTGCAAAATACGAGCAGCTGTCTTCTGTCCTCCATAGTGTCCTCCATAAGTAGAGTCATGGTAAGCTTGCAAGATTCCTTCAATCTCACTGTATGGAATGCACCTTCGAATAATCTGATCTGAACCTTGTCGAAACAAGAATGGTTCATCCCAACGATACCACTTCGCCTCATGAAGAAAAGTTTTCCTTTGAGCATAAGACAAATCGGGAGGAATGACATTACTCACCAAATAGTTAACTATATCAGCGAACCATGGCTCTTCTTCTTGAACCCCAAATAGTTGTTCATCAGGAAAAGACTCGTTAATCAAAGTGGTGTCCTTCGATGCTCGCGCTGGATCTTCCAACCGAGAGAGATGATCAGCCACCTGGTTTTCAGTACCTTTCCTATCCTTGATCTCCAACTCGAATTCCTGAAGCAAAAGAACCCATCGAATCAATCGAGACTTCGAGTCTTTCTTTGATACTAGATACCGAATGGCAGCATGATCGGTGTAAACCAACACCTTCGTCCCAAGCAAATAAGACCTGAATTTCTTGAATCCATAAACAATAGCCAGTAGTTCTTTCTCCGTGGTAGTGTAATTCAGCTGAGCACCATTGAGAGTCTTACTAGCATAGTAAATCACATGAAAGATGTTATTCTTTCTCTGACCAAGCACAGCTCCCACTGCATAGCATCACACATCATCTCGAAGGGCTCATTCCAATCAGGTGCAGTAATAACAGGTGTTGTGGTTAATTTATTCTTGAGAGTCTCAAATGCAACCAAGCACTCTCCATCAAATTTGAAGGGTACATCATTCTCTAACAAGTTGCACAAGGGTTTGGTGATTTTTGAGAAATCCTTGATGAACCGTCGATGGAAACCCGCGTGACCAAGAAAACTCCGAATCCCCTTTACTGAGATTGGTGGAGGAAGATTTTCAATTGTCTCCACCTTAGCTTCATCCACCTCAAGACCGTTGTTCGAAACTTTATGCCCAAGAATTATGCCTTCTTGAACCATGAAGTGGTATTTTTCCCAATTAAGAACGAGATTAGTTTCCACACATCTTTTTAGCACCATTGTCAAGTTGCTCAAGCATTCATCATACGAAGAACCGAACACAGAAAAGTCATCCATGAACACCTCAACATTGGTACCAATCATCTCTGAGAAAATAGCCATCATGCATCTCTGAAAAGTTGCTGGTGCACCACAAAGTCCAAAAGAAAGACGACGGAAAGCAAATGTGCCAAAAGGACAAGTGAAAGTGGTCTTCTCCTGATCCTCTGGTGCGATACAAATCTGATTATATCCTGAATACCCATCAAGAAGACAATAGTACTCATGACCAGCCAACCTATCAAGCATATGATCAATGAAAGGCAACGGAAAGTGATCTTTTCTGGTGGCTTTATTGAGCTTCCGATAATCCATGCATATTCTCCAACCTGTGACTGTTCGCATCGGAATGAGCTCATTCTTCTCATTAGCTACCACGGTCATGCCTCCTTTCTTAGGCACACATTGAACAGGGCTCACCCAAGAACTATCCGAGATTGAATAAATAATGTCAGCATCAAGCCACTTAAGAATCTCCTTTTTTACCACTTCTTTCATGATTGGATTGAGTCTTCTTTGATGTTCAACAGTGGGTTTACTACCCTCCTCGATCAGAATTTTATGTTGACAATAAGAAGGGCTGATTCCCTTGATATCTGCAAAGTCCATCCAATGGCTGATTTGAACTCCCTAAGAATTCTCAAAAGCTTTTCTTCCTCGATACCTGAAAGGTTAGATGCAATAATTACAGGTAATGTAGAAGCTTCACCGAGAAAGGCATACCTTAGGTGTTCGGGAAGTTGCTTAAGCTCAAGTTTAGGAGCTTCAACAATAGAGGGTTTCAGTCGTTCATGAGAATCCTTCAATTCCGATAACCCGAGAGATTCAATTGGAGGTTCCATCCTTCTTCTCCAAGGAGAAGCATTCAAGTATTGAAGTTGTTCTTCTTCCTCCTCCTCTCCGAATTCTGAGTCACCTGATAGAACCCTTTCCAAGATGTCAGTTTTCAGCCTGTTGTCAATTTCCGAATGAGCTGCAGCTTCGAGCATATCCACTTTAAAGCATTCCTCCTCATCTGATGGAAGTTTTATGGCATTGAACACGTTGAAAGTGACCATCTGATCTTGAACTCTCATTGTGAGTACACCCTTCTGAACATCAATCAAAGTCCGCCCTGTCGCAAGGAATGGTCTCCCCAAGATGATGGGAATCTTCTTATCTTCCTCAAAGTCGAGAATGACAAAATCAGCAGGGAAGATTAGCTTATCCACCTTTACCAACACATCTTCGACTATCCCCCTTGGGTATGTAATCGAACGATCAGCCAGCTGCAAAGACATATTAGTAGGTTTCAGCTCCAGAAGACCAAGTTGCATGAAAATAGACAAGGGCATCAGATTGATGCTAGCTCCCAAATCACATAAACACTTGTCGAATGACAATTGCCCAATAGTACACGGGATTGTGAAACTTCCCGGATCTTTCAGTTTCGGGGGCAATTTCTGTTGCAACACAGCACTACACTCCTAGGTCAAAGCCATAGTTTCCAATTCCTCAATTTTGAGTTTCCGAGATAGAATACCTTTCATGAATTTAGCATAACTCGGCATTTAATCTAGAGCCTCCGCAAAAGGTATGTTGATTTGTAATTTCTTGAAGACCTCTAGAAATTTAGCGAATTGTTTGTCGAGCTTATGCTGTTGAAGTCTCTTCGGAAAAGGTGGAGGTGGATATACTTGCTTGACCCCAATATCAGTTTTCGGGCTAGACTTCTCAGCTGAATCCGTGCTTGCTTCTGTAGGAACAATCGGACCTTGGCCCTGCGTTTTATGATACTTATTAAAAGTTCGAACAGAATATTAACCTTAATCGCTACGGCGCAAGCGATTCAAATCCACGTCTTCTACTGTATTCCTTGATTCTCCTTGGACGAAGTGTGGCCTTCGATCTCCCAAGGTGTGCCTCTCCTTAAAGCTCCGAAAACCAAAACCCTAGCTGTCTCCTTGAGAAAAACGTCTGCCTCTCTCTAACTCTAGGATTAATTTGTTTTGGTGTGTTTTTCAGCTTTAGGAGAACGAGAATATATATAGGCTACAGTAGGGATCATGGATCATTAGGTCAGGCCTTCCAATGACATTCCGGGCCAGGCCCAATGTCATTAAATATTAATTCTATCCACTAAAGAATTAATATTTGCACTACCTTTCCTAATTCTGTAAATTAATTATTTAATTCGGCTCCCATATTAATTGCTTATAAATTCCCCATGTTTAAGATATCGCATGTCCATTAATCAAATTAATTTCTGACAATTAATTTAATCAATATCTTTTATCCTTGATCATCCACTCAACCTTATAATTATGCAAGAACAAATATGCCTGCAGGACTAAAGCATAGTTATCTTTATGAGCTTTCAAGAGGACATCATCACCCTAATATATTTTTCGGACACGGTTTCCTTCTATAGTCAATATCCCACTATGTATATAATGTCATTGCCCAATACATAAATTCGTAATTTAAAATAAATTACTTAATTTATGAGTCAAGGCATGTGCATTAAATACAAGTGTCAATCACTATATCCGGATTAAGAACTTAAACATTAATAACATCATAGAATCTTAGTTCTTTATTGTCAGAATTAAAGAAACAATTATTCTACTATTTTGATCCCGTTCAATATACACAAAGTATACAAGTATTATTCAATAGTCAAGATAAACTATTTCCAAATAATATTTCAGCCGTTCCAGTGGTTTGTCTAACACCACCTCGACTGTGAACCTTTATTATATTATATTAAGAACTCGACAATCTAATCTTCTGCTATCCCATTTGATACTAGATTGTCTACAATATATAATATACAGACAATGTGAAAACATGCATTGAAGATTCTCAAATAATTGTTATATACTTCAAACGAATATTTCAGTATAACCCTAACAATCTCCCACTTATACTCAAGATATTCTTTGAGTATATCAGTGTCTATTACAAGCAATCCTCTACCAACTATATATAACTATGTGACCAAGTATCTGACTCCTATCGCTTCCACGTGCTCCTGAAAAGCCTTAGCTGCTAAGCTCTTCGTGAAAGGATCTGCCCGGTTATCCTTCGATGCTTTGTCAGCCACAATGATATCTCCTCGCTTAACGAACTGTCGTATGAGGTGATACTTACGCTCTATGTGTTTCGCTGCCTTATGGGCCCGTGGTTCCTTGGTATTCTCCACAGCACCAATGTTATCACAATAAACCGTGATTTGCTGTGGCAGATTATGAACCACATCCAAATCCAGCAGGAAGTTTCGGAACCATATAGCCTCTTTGGCTGCCTCCGAGGCTGCCATATATTCGGCTTCCATGGTTGAGTCTGCGATGCATTTCTGCTTCACACTCCTCCATATTACGGCTCCACCTCCCAAAGTAAAAACACATCCCGAGGTGGACTTTCTCTTATCCTTATCTGCTTGGAAATCCGAATCGGTATATCCCAGAGGCAATAAATCAGAGGACTTGTAAATCAACATATACTCCTTAGTCCTTCGCAGGTACTTGAGTATTGCTTTTACAGCACTCCAATGTTCCTGTCCTGGGTTTGACTGGTATTTGCTAACCATGCCCACGGCAAAGCAGATATCAGGCCTCGTACATAACATTGCATACATTAGGCTCCCACATGCCGAAGCATAAGGAACTGCCTTCATGTTCTCTATCTCCTTAGGTGTCGAAGGACACTGCCTCTTTGATAGAGTAACTCCATGTCTGAAGGGTAAATTACCCTTCTTGGAGTCATGCATGTTAAAACGAGCTAATACGTCATCTATGTAGGGCTCCTGAGATAAAGCCAACATCCTTTTCTTGCGATCCCTTATAAGTTTGATCCCAAGGATGTATGCTGCTTCACCTAAGTCCTTCATTTCAAATTGTTTGAACAACCATGCCTTTATTGAAGACAACATCTTAACATTGTTTCCAATAAGTAAAATGTCATCAACATAAAGCACTAGAATAACCACTGCATTTCCCTCACATCTCTTATACACGCATGCTTCCCTTGGGCACTGATCAAATCCATACGACTGGACTGCCTGATCAAAGCGAATGTTCCAATACCTAGAAGCTTGTTTAAGTCCATAAATAGACCTCTTCAGCTTACATACAAGATGCTCCTGGCCTTCTTTAATGAATCCTTCTGGTTGCTGCATATAGATGGTTTCCTCAAGATTTCCATTAAGGAAAGCTGTCTTGACATCCATTTGCCAAATCTCATAATCGAGATGAGCTGCTATAGATAAAAGAATACGGATTGACTTAAGCATGACTACCGGCGAAAAGGTTTCCTCATAATCGATACCTTCTTTCTGAGTATACCCTTTCGCAACAAGTCTTGCTTTCCAGGCTTTCACCTTTTTGTCTGATCCCCTCTTTTTCTTGTAGACCCACTTACATCCAATAGGTTTTACACCTTTAGGTGGTTCCACGAGCTCCCGGACCTGATTAGAATACATTGATTCCATCTCAGAATCCATTGCCTTTTGCCAAAGACTTACATCTTTGTCTTGTATTGCCTCTTCGTATGTCCGGGGATCATCATCATATTCACCAGAGACCAAGTCCGAAGACTCTCCCAAAAACATGAATCTGTCGGGCTGTCGAACAACCCTCCCACTACGACGAGGAACTGGTACGGTATTAGTGACCGGTTGCACAGTCTGTTGTGGTTGTTCTACTTGTACTACAGGTTCATTATTCGTCCCTCCCACTAATTCCTCTAAAACGATACTACTCATGGGTTCGTGATTCATTATATAGTCTTCCTCTAAGAATCTTGCATTGGTGCTAACAGTGACATCCCGATCCTTAGGACTATAAAATAAATAACCTTTTGTTCCCATGGGGTAGCCTACAAACAGCTTTACTTCAGTACGAGATTCTAGCTTAGTCGCGTTCTTGTTCAGCACATGTGCCGGACAACCCCATATCTGAATGTGTCTCAGACTTGGTTTGTCCCCGGTCCACAATTCTAAAGGGGTTTTAGGAACCGACTTAGAAGGTACTAAGTTCAGAAGATAAGCTGCTGTCTCTAAGGCATGTCCCCAAAACGACTTGGGTAAATCCGAATAACTCATCATCGATCTAACACTCTCTAAAAGAGTCCGGTTCCTTCTCTCTGCTACACCGTTCTGCTGGGGTGTGCCTGGTGCAGTCAACTGGGATTCTATCACATTCTCTGATAAATATTCCCTGAATTCCCCAAGCAAGTATTCGCCACCACGATCTGATCGTAGTGACTTGATACTTTTATTATGTCGCTTCTCCATTTTAGCTTTCTACTCCTTGAATTTATCAAAGCACTCAGACTTACGGCGCAACAAATAAACGTAACCATATCTAGAATAATCGTCAATAAAAGTGACAATACTCATAACCACCTCTTGCTTGGATATTCATAGGTCCACATAAATCAGAGTGAACCAATCCTAACACTTCTTTGGCTCTATTCCCCTTTGCCTTGAAAGGCCTGTTGGTCATTTTACCTTCCAAGCAGGATTCACAAACTGGAAATGGCTCCACTGCCAATGAGCCTAAAGGCCCGTCTACTACCAGTCTTTGAATCCTCCTCAAGTTAATATGACCTAATCTCAAGTGCCAAAGATATGTTTGGTTCAAACTAGAAGGTTCCTTTCTTTTATTAGAGGTAGAAGATGTGTTGTTCAATACCCTATGTTGTAGTTGCAGTGCAGGTTCACTAGGATTAATTATATACAAATTGTCTTGCAATGTACCAGAACATATAATCCGTTTATTCATCATAATAGAAACATTACGATCCAAACAAACATTATAACCATCCAAAGCAAGTTTACAAACCGAAATCAAATTCCTTCTAAAAGAAGGTACATAAAGACAATTGTTCAAAACCAAAATCCTATCGGAACCAAAAGATAAATGAATAACTCCTACTGCAACTACTGCTACTTTCGTAGCATCTCCCATGAACACGTATATCTCGCAATCTCTAAGCATTCTGGATTGCTGGACTCCCTGCATAGAGTTACAAACATGATCAGTGGCTCCAATATCTACACACCAAGTGCTCGTAGATATAGCCGCTATAAATGTTTCTGTAACTAGAGAAAGAGACATACCAGTATTGTTTGTCTTGTTAGGAAGAGGACAATCCTTTTTCCAATGACCCGACTGCTTGCACCGGTAGCACTTCCCCTTAGGCTTTTTCACACCACCTTGAACCCCCACTGCCTTCACAGCTTGCTGTGTCTGAGCCTTTTTCTTCTTCTTATTGCCTTTCGGCTTAGAGGAAGAACCTTTCTCAGCCACATTCACTTGAACACTCTGGCGAAATAATCCTTCAGCTGCCTGAAGTTCTGTCAGCAGTTCCGCAAGACTATACTGCCTCTTGTTCATGTTGTAATTCAAGTGGAACTGCTCAAAACTCTTGGGCAAGCTCATAAGGACAATGTCAATTTGGGTTTCCCCGTCAAGCTCAGCACCAAGGATCTCTATCTCATTCAGATGTGACATCATCTTGAGAACATGATCCCTTACAGGTGTACCTTCAGCCATCTGAGTGTTCATTAAAGCCTTCACGGCTACTTGCCTAGCAGCCCTATTCTGATCTCCAAAAGTTCTTTGAGATTAAAGAGCATATCCGAAGCAGTGGCCATAGCCTGATGCTGATGCTGCAAAACACCCGACATTGCTGCCAGAATGTAACATCGCGACATCTCATCAGCCTTTGTCCACCGCTTATAATACTCTTTCTCCTCATCAGGAGCATCAACAGCAGGCTGCTCAGGCTTGGGTTCATAAGTGCAAAACTTGTACTCCTCAGCAGTCAACACAATGTCCAAATTACGTTTCCATTCAATATAGTTAGGTCCGGTAAGTTTGTTATCCTTAAGTATGGTGAACAGTGGATTAAACCCCATTATATCCTGAGAATCATGCATGAAAAAATCACATTACACATATAGAAGGGTGCATAAAAATTAAGACCTATTGGTTCCTCTAACAATTATTAAAATTAAATGCACTAACGTTTAAACACCATAAGTTTCTGGTACGTCACGATGGGTGACATGTATACCACCTAAATTTGTTTAAACGTTACTTCGGTCCTATTACTAAACAATAAGCCACGTTGGGGTGGTCTATATTATTTTTCATAGCTAAGTGTATACTATCATCAAATCTTAAATTACCCGAAACCTATGGAACTTGGCACGCCACGATGGGCGGCATGTATACCTTCCAATATTTCTTGAATAGAATACTTCAATTCAATATTCGTGTCTGGTTTGATTTCTAGGCAGTGGAGGAGTCACATCGGTCTCACTTAATACCCATAAGCCTTAGAAATCGCCCTAAATCAGAGATAAAGAAAATTCGTATCTATTCGTATTAATTTAAGAAGTTTGTTCCAGTAATATCTATAACATTCTAGACACCATAAATTACATGCCACGATGGGTGACGTATACATAATTTATATTCGTCTTTATGTTAAATTACATACAAACAATGATGGAGACCATGGGATTTAATATCATATTAATTCCCTCTCCCACTTAGAATTTACTTTGAGGATTTTAATCTAGATGCATCGCCCTATGTTAGTTCTTCGAAGTCCACATGCATACTATCATGGTTATAGCAACACAAAAAACACATTACATGGCAGCATACTAGCATGATTAAAGCATTAATTAAAAACATCCCTATGTCTATGTCATTCTAGCATGCGAAGGGTTAGTATCACATGGCATAACAACACAAACAAGAAACACATAATAACAATAATCAAGAATCATAATAAAACACATCCACTATTATGGCCCCGGAAAAATCAGCTTCGAATTCATCCTTTGACAGAATCCAGAAAACTTCGAGAGCCCGTTTGGAGGCCTAAACGGCCTCAGAATGCCTCGAAAAACCCCGAAAACAGCCTCAAAAACACCTCAACCGGGCTCTGCCGGGTTGTAGCTACCTTCGTCTCGTTCTGCCATTTCCGAAAAGTGCTCGTTCGCCCAAATCGGACATCGTATGCAAAAGTTACGACCAAAACAGTGCAGCACCCCCGAAACCCTAATCGCAGCAGCGGAAGATCTCTGTTTCTTGCATCCCCGTTGATCAAACAATTACATACAAATTGTACAGACGAACCAGCCTATTCTATTACATCAGATCATAATCTAAAACAATTACAAATTGAATTACAAGATTAAACTATCACGATCACCCACGTGATTTACAACAGCCACGATAAACCACGTGGAATCCAAACATAACAAAGTAATTAAAACATGGCCATAATAGTGGACAACGACCTTAATCATAGAATCACTATATACATGCATATATAATCATGACATGGACTACATATCATAAATCGCAGAACCGCAACCTCGCTATGATACCATTGTAGGAACAATCGGACCTTGGCCCTACGTTTTATGATACTTATTAAAAGTTCGAACAGAATATTAACCTTAATCGCTACAGCGCAAGCGATTCAAATCCACGTCTTCTACTGTATTCCTTGATTCTCCTTGGACGAAGTGTGGCCTTCGATCTCCCAAGGTGTGCCTCTCCTTAAAGCTCCGAAAACCAAAACCCTAGCTGTCTCCTTGAGAAAAACGTCTGCCTCTCTCGTACTCTAGGATTAATTCGTTTTGGTGTGTCTTTCAGCTTTAGGAGAACGAGAATATATATAGGCTACAGTAGGGATCATGGATCATTAGGTCAGGCCTTCCAATGACATTCCGGGCCAGGCCCAATGTCATTAAATATTAATTCTATCCACTAAAGAATTAATATTTGCACTACCTTTCCTAATTCCGTAAATTAATTATTTAATTCGGCTCCCATATTAATTGCTTATAAATTCCCCATGTTTAAGATATCGCATGTCCATTAATTAAATTAATTTCTGACAATTAATTTAATCAATATCTTTTATCCTTGATCATCCACTCAACCTTATAATTATGCAAGAACAAATATGCCTGCAGGACTAAAGCATAATTATCTTTATGAGCTTTCAAGAGGACATCATCACCCTAATATATTTTTCGAACACGGTTTCCTTCTTTAGTCAATATCCCACTCTGTATATAATGTCATTGCCCAATACATAAATTCGTAATTTAAAATAAATTACTTAATTTATGAGTCAAGGCATGTGCATTAAATACAAGTGTCAATCACTATATCCGGATTAAGAACTTAAGCATTAATAACATCATAGAATCTTAGTTATTTATTGTCAGAATTAAAGAAACAATTATTCTACTATTTTGATCCCGTTCAATATACACAAAGTATACAAGTATTATTCAATAGTCAAGATAAACTATTTCCAAATAATACTTCAGTTGTTCCAGTAGTTTGTCTAACACCACCTCGACTGTGAACCTTTATTATATTATATTAGGAACTCGACAATCTAATCTTCTGTTATCCCATTTGATACTAGATTGTCTACAATATATAATATACAGACAATGTGAAAACATGCATTGAAGATTCTCAAATAATTGTTATATACTTCAAACGAATATTTCAGTATAACCCTAACAGCTTCCTCGTTGATTTTATTCTTGTCAGTTTCAACAACAGTTTTTCCACTATCAGACTCAGATGAGAGCACGGGTGTTTCAACCTGTTGATCACTTTCTTCCTTGTTTCGCTCTGTTGCTGATTCTTTTTCCTTCGTAACCTTTCTGGACCTCAAGGTGACAGCTTGTACCTGTTCTTTCACTTCCTTCTTGCCCGGATTGGCCTCAGTATCACTAGGAAGAGTTCCTTGTGGTCTATTAATCAACGCATTAGCAATTTGCCCAATCTGATTCTCCAAAGTCTTGATTGACACCGATTGGCTTTTAACCATTAGTCTTAATTCCTCCAATTCTGATCTTTCATTGGAAGACTGTCCAGCCACCCCATGATTTTGTTGCTGGAATCCAGGTGGATGGAATTGCTACCTCGGTGCAAACTGTTGTTGAAAACCAGAAGGGTTAAAAGCTCTAGATCCTTGCTGCTGAAACTGTTGCTGTTGTTGTGGCATATAGTTCTGATTATTGCTCCAGCTGAAATTCGGATGATTCCGATTATTGGGATGATAAGTGGCCGGAGCTGGCTGTTGCGACCTCTGAAAGTTGCTCACAAACTGAGCAGATTCGCTCGATATAGCACACTAATCCGAAGAATGTGCTCCAGCACAGAGCTCGCAGACTGAAGGTGGCTGCTGATTTCCTAGATTTACCAAAGAATCCACCTTCATAGTAAGAGCCTTAAGCTGAGCAGCTATGGCTGAAGTAGCATCAACATCCAGAATCCCTGCTACCTTACCCTGATGAAGACGCTGAGTAGGATTCTGATATTCATTCGCGGCCATCATCTCGATCAACTCATAAGCCTCATCATAGCTCTTAGCCCATAGAGCTCCACCAGACGCTGCATCGAGCATTGGCCTCGTTTGAGGATCCAAGCCATTATAAAAGCAATTTATCACCATCCAATCAGGCATCCCATGATGTGGGCACTTTCGAAGCATCTCCTTGTAGCGTTCCCAAGCTTCACATAAAGTTTCACCAGACAGCTGAGAGGATTAAGTGATAGCATTCCTGATTGCAGCTGTTTTGGCCATAGGGAAGAACTTAGTAAGAAATTTCTGTGCCAGATCCTCCCATGTCGTAATAGATCATGCAGGAAGAGAATGCAACCATCCTTTAGCTTTATCCCTCAGAGAGAATGGGAACAACCTCAATCTGATGGCATCGTCAGTAACACCATTGAACTTGAAAGTGTCGCAGATCTCAATGATGTCCCGAATATGCGTATTAGGATCCTCAGTCGGAGAACCCCCAAACTACATTGAGTTTTGCACCATATGAATAGTGCTCGGTTTGATCTCGAAAGTGGTGGCCTGACAATGCTCGACTGAATGTCATTGATTTTAGGCTCAGAGAAAGACTTAAGAGCCTTAGTATCATTCACAACTGGTGGTCGATCACCCATTGTAGTACTCACTATCGTTTCTGCTTTTGCCAATGCTTCTTTACGGGCCTGAGAATGTGTTCGCATACACGTCGCTCAAGTACCTGAAACACACACAACGAAATAAAAGTGAGAAAAGAATCCAAGTCACTGAACTTTAACGACCACTGATGACAAGCACATAAACTAAAATATAACACCGAGTCCCCGGCAGCGGCGCCAAAAACTTGTTCGCACAAAATCACGCAAGCGTACGTGGACACAAGTAGTATAGAATCAAATTCAGTTCGTTCCCACAGAGACTAATGTATTCAGAAATATGCACTTATGCACTAATGTATGATTATTATCCAATGCTCAGACAATTAACAAGTTGGTTGGTTTTTATCTAAATTAACTAACTAAAGTCGACTTATAACTAAGAGAATTAAATTGAATTACTTATGAGAATAAAACATGGGATTCTAACTTCAATTTATACTTCCTTCAGAGTTATGCCTTATCGATATGTGATGATTGATAACTAATCAGATAACACGAAACTGATACACGCTAACTGTCGTTATACGTGCACCATACTGCTACACATCCACAATTAAGATAGAAGGTAAACAGACACCAATTATGCTTAGACCCTATATGTCTATAGAATTTGAAAACATAACGGTTGAAGAACAAGTTATCTATCAAGATTACATAGGGCGATCCAAGATGGTTAAAATCACACCACTAATCATGTATATCGAATACATAATCCTATGTTCGCATGGCAAGTTCTAAATCAATATATCCACTGTCGCTTCAATAAAGATTAACCCACAACTTAGATGTTAGCTACGCATCTAAGAAGAATAAGCACAACCAATACGAAGAAATCAAACATTCATCACACAAATAATTAAGGCAAATCAACTACTGAAATCCATATATAAATCCGCTAGAATCCCACGATAATAATTAGTTCATAATCGAACTTCTCATCATCATGGGAATAAGAGTAAATATGGTACTGAATAGGAAAAACAAACTCAAAGTACGAGAATAAGAGTTAAGAAACAAATCTGAAACGAGCATCCAAAGTTACGCCTACTTCGAAGAATTACAAAGGTAAAAACTATGAAATTCGATCTTGATCTTCTCCGTAGCCGTCACGTGCTCCTTAGCATGTTTCTAGGTTATGTTTTTAGTTCCCCAAGCCTTTCTTGTACTTCCCCAGCGAACGGGCCTTCAAATGGATCAAAAACGGTCAAAACGGGCCAAAAATCCCGCCCAGAGTGTGAGGCGGGGGCCTCACAGCTCAGGCGGGGGCCTCACAGCTCAGGCGGGGGCCTCACAATGGCAGAACGCGCACCCGACACTTCTTTGCCCATAACTCTCTCCTCGTGCATCCGATTTCTTCGCCGTTTTTTTTCAAAGAAAGCTATGATTCTCCTCTTTGTCCTCCTTCCAAGAAACCTACACAACACAACACTAAAAAATATCAAAAACATCAAAAGCTTGAGGCCATTCCATCGTTTTAAGTCAAAACGAAGGCTTCCAAGTGGATACGAAATCCACTTATCAGTACTGGGGCCCCCACTGCTGAAGTGGCACTGCCACGTCACCCTGCCACGGCAGCAGGTGCTGACGTTGCACTGCCATGTCATCTGCCACGTCAGCAGGGCCCCCCAGTGATGACGTGGCAGTACCACGTCAGCAGGTGGTGACGTGACAGTAGACCTGCCACGTCAGCAGCGGGCCTGCTGCCACGTCAGTAGTGGGCTCCCTAGAAAATTAAAAATAAATAAATTGGAGTGGTCATAGCAAAAATGGGAGTGGAAATAGTGGTTTTTAGGTTTGTATGAAAGTGTGGTTTGTAGTGGAATAGCCCATATATATATATATATATATATATATATATATATATATCTATATATATATAGGGGAGGGTTCTGGTACAAACTTACAAACTTTTTTTGTTCAACACATATATAACTTGAGTTCAACATTTTTTAAGATATTTTGTTGAACATCAATTAAAATTGTATTGGAGAAGTACATAAACTAATTTTTTTAATGTATGAACTAAGTTAAACGTATTATTAACCAATATTTATCTTTCTAAATCCTACCCAAACCCCAGAAGTATAGTTTAAGCATCTTTATAGATATATTCAACAAAATGATAATTAATGTTCTACACCCAATGTTGAACCCCAGTTACAAATGTGTTGAATACACGATTTATCTAATGCGTTATATTTAAAATTGTGATGTTTTTTCAAAAAATTTCAACACAGATACTTGCTATAACTAAGTATTAACAGTTTGGAAGATTAAAAAAAATTCAAAAAAAAATTTGTAAGTTTGTAACTTAAAAAAGTTTTTATTTGATCCTATCCCTATATATATATATATATATATATATATATATATATTCCTCTCTATTCTGATATATATATACTCTTTTGTTTTTGTTTTTATTAGATTTTCGTGTATATTGATTTATGTTTTGTTTGATTGTTTTTTTAAGGATATTTTGGAAGTGAGCTGTTACGTGTATGAGTACTCTTTTCTCATTCATTTAAGCTTTATTGTCTAAACGTCCGGAGTTATGCTTGCATGACTTTCAGTTAGATGAGAAACTTTTTTGTATGAAAGATATAAATAATAAATAAACTTGATAAAATATAAATATATTATTTTAAATACTAGAAGTCATAAATATTTTTAATCATGTTCTTACATTGTCACCTTACTCCAATTTTTTTGGATAGATTGTGCACAAAAACATCTAACTTAAATCTATGAGATAAGAAGTTTTATATTTTAATACTGTATATAAAGTCTTCACTTACAAGTTGCTTGAACGGAGCAAACAAATAATACATGAATAATTTTTTTCCTGTATACAAAATAATCATATAAAAATTAACAACAACTAACATGTCTCAAGAAAAAAACAAATATTATAAAATAAAAACCAACAAACATACATCACTAACAGTTAATTTATTGATATCATCCATCAATATCATGTCAAGACTATATTCTTTTCCCGTGTTTGGATTTGTCGACTCCAACATAGCCACATAGCGGTCTATAACTACCTTTCCTTGCAACAACTTTTATTTTTTTAATACTGTTTAAACAGCCTTCACTTATCGTTGCAGAAGAACAGCACCACCGAGTTAGAAATCGAGCAAGAAAACTATCACCAGAGAGAGGTGGGGTTGTGATATTGAGAGAGAGGAAGTTGCGTTTAGATAATTTAAAATCCTACAATCTCTAGGGGTATTTATAGGTGCAGACAGACTTTTGTGCTACTCTTTCCCATAATTAAATAATCTGAAACAAAATCAGATTAAAACTTTCAAGCTACTATATTTCATAAATAATCTGAAACAAAATCAAATTCTAAAATTTGCTTCTAATATACCCGAAACTAACAAAATCAGAAACTTTCAAGCTACTATATTCCATCAATAATCTGAAACAAAATCAGATTCTAAAACTTGCTTCTAATAGATCCGAAACTAAAATAAGTGATTCTAATTCTTGATATTTTTCATCCAAAAATTCCAGATAATTAAAAAAATAGAACGGAGCGATGTGAGAGGCGCCACCTACACGCCTCACGCTTCTCCTTTACATAAGTATATTGATTCGACAGAATACCACATCAATTTAAGATGAGAATAAATTCTCCGTACTAGACCACCTAGGGCTGAGCATAATTATCCGAAACCGGTTCAAACCGGCCGATCCAAACCGTCCAAACCGAATCTTTCGGTTTTATAACGGTTTGGTTTGTTTTTGGTTTTGGTAATTAGAAAATCGAAAATTTTTGGTTTGGTTTCGGTTTTCACTTTTAAACCGACCGAAATATCCGAACCGAACCGTTATCACATAAGTTATGTAATTAATTTTATAAATATAATTTAGGTATTTAAGTGTTCAAGTGTTGATCAATATTATGGATGTTTCTTACTTTTTAAAATTATTCTTCCTCTTTTTCTCCATTCTTACTTTATCTACTCGTCATTAATAATCAACCTTTCTTCTTTTTTCTCTTTTAAATAAAATATTTTGTTTAGTTTTAAAATAAAATGAATTATTTGTTTTTATAACAACGTATAAGGGTAGCACCTAAAATTATTTATATCAAATAATTGTACAAATTTCATCTTTATCTTTTATTAAGTATGTCGTTAAGTGATAAAAAAAGGGAGTACGCGAAATTATTTTAAATTAATAAAAGTTTATGATATTATTAATATTTTGGTATTAAACCGTCCAAACCGAACCGTGCTCACCCCTAAGACCACCCATCCTTTGTATAAATCTCTCGTAAGTAAATTATATTATATAAGTTCGAATTAAATGAAAATGTATATGATTATTATCATTTACTCTCTCGGTCTCCTTAACTTGTATTACTGAAATCGGGGACACGACACACACTTTAATGCTCCCGTAAAATATTTAATTTTTTATTTCAAAAAATAAAATACAAATAAGTTATAGGACTATATTTTATAAAAATATTGAAATGCGTGTTAAATAATGAAAAACTTTAAAAATGAGTGGAACAGAAGAGTAGACGCTAGTTATTTTAAAATAAATAATTATAATATTATTTTAAAAATAAACAATAATACCCGGTAATTTTAATAGACTCAACGTTCATTTTAGATATTTAGATATTATTTTTATTATTTGAATTCATCCATAACCAAATGTTTTTGCGGAGATTCAGTATCATACTGAGCCAAATAATAAAAGAAAAGAAAAGATACTCAGAATTTTATTAAGAAGGGTCGGTTAAGCGAATTTGACACTAGTTTAATTTATATTACTTTCTAAACATAATTTTATTTTATCTAAAAATAATCATAAAAATTATTTCTGAAAAATAAATATTATTTTTAAAAGATATGTAATGTGAAATAGCTCTTAACTACTATCCTTATATGAAAGATATATAAATATATATATTTTTCAAAAAAATTCAGGCCGAACTGGCTGCACGATGCACATTTGACTTTTTTTTTTTTTATCAAGACGATGCACATTTGACTTGTTCGATGTTTCGTATCCACCGATAAAGCTCCTTTGAAATGAGCTTTGTGGTTCAAAATTTGGTTAATAATTTTACTGGATTTATGGCCCCTCCACTAAAATTGCCAGTGGATACTGCCCAACCTACTGGTTCACTGTCAACTCCAAACTCTAAAATCAAATGACTTCAATTATACTCCCTCCGTCCCAATCAATAGTATACATTGGGGGACGGGGGCGCGGCACGGATTTTAATGCTTCAATATAATATAGTTCTATAAATTATTTTTAAGATTTTCTTTTTATGTATAAAAGTATAACATTTATACTTTTATACAAAAAAAGAAAATCTTAAAAATAAGTTGTAGAACTATGTTTTATAAGCGCCTTAAAAAGCGTGTCGAGCAGTAAAAAGGAAAGGAATACAATTGACTGGGACAGAGGGAGTAAACTATTTTCTCTGTCCTGAAAAAAAAAAATTATTTTCTTTGTCTCTCTCATTTCTTTACAGTTACTATTTTGGGATGTTCTTCCCATTTTTTTACGTTACTATAAATAATAAGTTTTTCTCATCATTACACTCACTATCAGGAACACAGGGAGAGTGGAGACCAACTAATACAAATTAAATTCGGTTGATCGTGGCGGAATCAGGAGACCAACTCATCCGGAGCTAAAAAAAATATTTGAAACTCAAATATTTAACAACAATTAATTGAAGAAAAAAAATATCAGTTAATACAAAGATTTTTGAATTTTATCCGGAGTTCAAAAAATTTTCTTCATATCATTTTTAGAGAGCATCCGTAGCTGGAAAAAAACTTCTACTGGGTTTCGGGCCGGGGCTCCAGCCCCACCAAGTCGTCAACATTATAAAAACATCGTAACATCACCCCTCTGACGTAATGAAATAATATTTTAATAATATGGCCATCCTTTAATGATTAAAATTTTATATCATACGAATTAGTGTATTTTTGAACAATGATATCGATCAGAAACTATGCTAAGAATATATTTGATATTATATTAAACAGACTTGGTTTGATCAAATTACGATCGTTAGCCATACCTAAGAAATTGTAGGAATACAATAGAATCATTTAAAAGTCTACTAAACAAATTCTGAATTCAATATACAGCTGCGGAGTATGGTTTTCTGTCAACAACTTGGAACCGGAAACTGACTAAAAATAAAACAATCCATCTACTCCCAAGTCCCACCCTCCCATTTTAGGGTTAATTATCTAGTTGGTTACGGAAGTGGGCTTAATGTATCAAATTGGTCACTGAACTCAAAACGGTATCAAGATGGTCACTGAAGTGGCCATAAATATCAAACAGGTACTTTGAAATATAAGTTCAAGCAGTAAAAATATTATTTATAAAGTTTTACACATTATTTTTGAATGTTACCGAAACCAAGTAAAAGGTTATGACTTCTAATATTTATGATAATATATTTGGATTTTATCAAGTTTATTTATTATTTATTTTTAATTAAAACAGAGAAAATAACTATATAATAAAATATAAATAATAAATAAACTTGATAAAATATAAATATATTATTTTAAATACTAGAAGTCATAACCTTTTAGTTGGTTGTGGTAACATTTAAAAATAATGTGTAAAACTTAATAAATAATATTTTTACTACTTGAACTTATATTTCAAGGTACCTGTTTGATATTTATGGCCACTTCAGTGACTATCTTGATAACGTTTTGAGTTCAGTGACCAACTTGATACATTAAGTCCACTTCAATGACCAAATTGATAATTAACCCCCTATTTTAGTTGTCACTAGGGGTGTAATCGAGCCGAACCGAGTCGAACACTGCCAGACTCGGCTCGAGCTCGACTGAAAAGTTCGGGGCTCGAGTTCGAGTTCGACCGAGCCTTTAATTTCAATTTCGAAGCTCGGCTCGTAAATAGTTCGATAGGCTCGAGTTCGGCTCGAAATCTCGAATCGAGTCACCAAATATTGACAAAAACTTAAAATATGATTGGTTCGACTCGAGTTCGATTCGATTAAATATATAAATTATAAATAAAATATTAAATATATTTGTAAAAAAATATTTATAATAAAAAAAAATTAAAAAATAATAGAGGCTCGATAAGGCTCGCGAACCTTACGAGCCGAGTAATTTGAAGCTCGAGCTCGGCTCGGTAAAACATCCAAATAGCTCGAGTTCGAGCTCGGCTCGATTATTACCGAATCAAATTCGAATATTTTACGAGCCGAGGTCGAATAGCTCACGAACTGTTTGGTTTGTTTACACCCCTAGTTGTCACATATCTATATTTTTGGTCAAATTAACTAACTTTTGTTCAATGATTGTGAGTCACTATTTCATTATTTTAAAAAACTGAAAATTACATCTTAAAATAGATTAAAAGTTATTTTCAGTGACATAGTTATTTTATTTTTTAAATTGATAAAATATTTAAAAAGTTCAGTCAAACTTTGGTCAATTTGACCAACATAATACCAAATGTGACAACTAAAAAGAGACGGAGGAAGTACAATATAAAAGGTGTTGTGTGATTACTATCAAAAACTAGTATGTATGTCCGCTTCTCAAGAGCATGCAAAATGTTTTTTAATAAAAAATGTTTATATAAATTTAATGTTATCCGAAAAAAATGTAGAAAAATGTTTTTGTGTATATTAAATGAGAAATCATCATGAAGTTTTCATTTGAAATTAATTTATATAAATGTTACTAAATAGTCTAATTTCATATTATGTATAATATTAGTGAAAAAAACGCGCTCCGCGCGAGTGAGAAAAAGTTAGAATATAAGACATTTTAAAAGATTTTTATGATCTATAGTTTTTGAATCCTTTTATCTTGTAATTTTAGCTGAAATATAAGAAAATCCTTTTATTTTGTAAAGCGGAAAAACACGCTTCGCGCTAGTGAGAAAATTATAAAATGTAAAACATTTTAGCAAAGTAAAATTTATGTAAATGCATGCATGCCTGCCCAACTAAGCAAATTAAAAGGACCGGGTAAAAGCTTGAAAGTGAAATCCCAAAGAAAGAGTTCAAATCATTAATCTGAGGAAGATGCTATTCCTATCAGCAACTACACATAGTCCAAGTTGGGGAAATGGTTTTGTATCCACAAGACCACAGAGCATTAATTTATGATGAGATAAGAGGATTTCTATTACTATGAACCAATAGATGTAGCTGAAATAAAAGCACACCAGCACCTCTGACTAATCCTCACATTTCAAGGTCTCTTGGCTACCTTCTACTGCTTACCACTGGCCAGGGTCTCAGATGAGCTTACACCTCCACAGATCCCCTTCTGAAGATGCTCCAAGCTAGGCACTCGCTGCATTGAAAAAGTTCTTTCTATCTTGTTTCCTTCAACAATGCCTGATGCAGAATGCTTTTGTGAATTATTTACCGGTGGAACCAGTAGTAAACCATTCTGGGCTCTCTGATCTTGAGCAGGCAAGTGACTCATAGGAGCAGGCTGATAGAAGTGTTGTTTTTGAACATCTTGAATAGTATCAGCTGATGTGTCAGACGGGCTCCCAGAATATGATGGCAACAGTCTCTTCAGCCATCTTCACCTGTAATACACATGCCAAAAAAAAATAATAGAGAAATAGCTTCCAATGCAAACTACAAGCCTTTACAATTTTTATGGCAAAGGAAACTTTTTAGGCAGCTTTGTATGCACTAATAAATAACATGAGAAACCACATAGAGTACTGTTGTAGGTTTCAGACCTCAACTTGCAGTCAAAAGCAAGATGCTCAGCTATACCTTAGCTGTGATGGTCTCGATATCAGCTTTTAGAACTCTGTTGTCAACAGCTGCATCATTGTACCCTATGTCCGTAAGACGTTTCAGCAGCTAGCTATGTCCAAAGTTTATAGAGAAAACATGAACTTATGAGATCAATAATTTCAGAGAAGATTCTGTCTTTGCTGCAAGCTATGTCCAAAGTTTAAGAGAAAATATGAACTTATAAGATCAATAATTTTCAAGTAATACTTCTAACTACCAGAAATTATACCGAATGTGTAGAGTGTAGCGAACTACAAAAATTTCCTCTTGCATATCATATTAATAAGCATCACCTTCCCGTCCATATACCATATGCAAACATATTTATATACAAAGATCATGCGTGCCTATTTTTGAAAAGAAATCCTAAAACCACAAATCAAATGTACCTAAGAACCCGAAAATTCTGACCACTTCTAATTTATAACGTAATGCTTTATAGTAGGATAGAAGCTAAATAATGGCAATTCCAGCAACTTATCTTGAAAAAGACTATTTTATTCATCAAAGACGTATTTTCCCCATAATTCATGAAATCTTGTGTTCTTTGCAACAGATAATAGAAGGAAATGAGTTAGGCTAAACCTCTAAATGCTTTTCCTTATTTTATATATCATAATAAGTTGACTGCTCTGACTTGAACATAAATTATACAAACTTGACTGAAAATGATTTATCGGCACAACAAAAGGCCAAAACAGTTAAACATTTGTATGCATTAATAGAAGAGGGCACAATCTTAATAATGCACCAAGAGCAATAATGTGTTTAAAAGTACACTTAAAGAATCAAAACAAAGACTAAAGAAACCAATATAGTGCTTGAAGATACTAACCCTTTGTAGGAGTCTGAGATACTAATTGTGATGTATTTGTTGCTTGTGATCCATTATGAAGCAGAGCAGCAGAATCTTGTAGTTTCAAAGAGGCCTCCTATGTTCAAATGTGCATAAACTTCTATTACACAATGCACTAATCCTAACGAACAAAGGAAAATCTATTTAATTTGTCAATCCTAAACTTTAACATCCACCTCGAGTACACATATAAAAACTTGATGCTTAGCCTTAAGCCAAAAACATGCAAAACCAAACTCATCAGAGAGCAAAAAGAAAATGTTGATTCGATTTTCCAAAGTAAAATCTTATAATTGGAAGCCAATCTAGATCTAAGATACTGACTAACAGACACATATTGAGGGACAAAACATGAAATCTAAAATCAACCAGACTTGTAGCACAATCAGTTTTGCTGACATTACATCGTTCACAGATATAATAACCGTGCCATTTTACTTCCTTATTTCAAATTATAATGATACAAGCGAAAGGCAACAAATTAATTTACATTAAAATAGCTCTAGAGGTGAATACGGTAATCAAAAAGTTTAAAGGTAGTTAACAGGTCTTATATACTGTGTCTTGTTCTTTAATATTCTAGAAGAATACAAAGTGTTAATCATATGAACATGATACTAAAGAACGTGCACCAGACCTTAGAGGTGAGAACACTTTGTTGCCAGACTTGATCAAACCAAGACCCACTGCTTGACATATAGCTTCACCAAGAGCTTCCTCTGTTTGGAAAAAAGCAACAGTGTCAAACATTGTATAACCAATTTCAATTACATCCAGCACATCAAATATCAATTCCAACCAGCTCAATTAACGAAACTCGTGTACTATCAATCACCAAACTGACAATTACACAACTCCAAAGCAAACCCGGATCCAAAAAATTCGCCACAAATAAATAAAGCCAAGATTTTTCACAAAATCCATTGAAAAGCAAATTTCAAGAACACAAAAAGACCCACAAGCCAGAGACACCAAGAAACTCAAAAATCAGAAACACCCGTCAACGAATCACCAAATTAATAAACACTATATACCTAATTAAACAGTATAAGTGTCTAACTTACTCAGATATCGCAACTCAACAACAATTTCAATCACTTACAGTCACAGATTCTCGTAAGCTAACAGATCTTCTAATTAACCATCATCTACAATCCAAACAAATAATATAAACAGTGTTTTCTTTTCTTTTCTTTTATTTTCTCGATAATGAACAGACTCAAGCACACAATAAACAGCTCTTTTCGATGAAACTGATTCAATCACACCAAAAAGCATATACATATACAAAGAAAACGATGAGATGAAATGAAAATCAGTTAATCACCATCTTGGAGGGGGAGGAGACACTCGTAGGAGATTTTGAAGCGGAAGGGTTTGGGAAGGGGGATGGATTGTCCAAAACGGTGACGTCTGTGATGTTCACAGCACCCATTGCTAAACCCTAGTTACGCGGAAGCTAAAATAATTGGAATCGAGCGAGTGGTGAGAGCGAGACGACCCTCTTGGACTCTCTTTTTCCGGAGTGATGCCAGGACGACCTTCAGGGCTAGACTGGTGCAAGCGCGCTTAGTTGGTCCGATGAGTTTCGCCCGGCGATCGTGGCTGGTGAAGAAGGGATACTAAATAGACACAAATATAATAAAGGGGCAATTTATCTTTTCACTTGCCCTTTATATTTTTCAGCTTTAAAAAAATATTTAATTATTAAACTGTTAAAATTCAGGAAAAAAGAGAATTGAAAAGGAGGTCTCTCAAGCATGACACGTCACCTGCTGGGAACCTCCTTTATATAAATATATAAGATTGTTTGTTATTTATTATGTAATTGTTTTTTCATTTGCAAACTTATATTCTTTTTTTTTTATTTTTGATAAGTTATGCGGATTTTGTTACAGAAATTTAACTTCTCTTTTGCAGTTCAATCCTACACAGAACTGACCAAAATTTAATTACACCAAAAAGCAGTATCAGGTATCCTTTTTCATTACGACCTTTGTTTACTTAATGCACTTTTTAATGTGATAAAACGTATAAAAAATATATAAAAAGGAAAAACTTTAAATACATGATTTTTTTTATTGCCTAAACTGCTAACCCCTCAAACCCGAGATTTTTTCAATGACTTCCCTCTCAAAAGAATCTTACTACAAAAGTATTGGTTTCCATAACTATCAAAACACAATGAAAAGTTACACTATAAAAAGGAAAGGCTTCTACCTCAAGCATGTGTACAACTTGCCCCATCTTAGCCCGCTCAGAGGATGGAAGTATATACAATGGAGGCACAGGATCAATGCGCGCTTCAATGCTTTAGGTGGTGGATGTACTTCAATGAGATTATCTATTAACTCTTCTCAACGACGACTTGCAACCATCACTTTAAACCAATCAACCAAGTTCATCTGCAATGTGGGAATTAAAACAGTATGGAATAACATGGCTATAATCTATATAATATAAGAAAGGGAGAAGGAATTAAAACAATTAGTACTTACCTCTCCACTAATACTTATCAACCATGGGCATTTTTGTGGAAACAGGGACAGTTTGCAATAAAATCCTGGAAGCAATATTCATCCTTTATTTTCTAAAATTCTTATCTGTCAATAATGCATCAATTCTCTATCTTAAAATTGTTTTCTTCCTATACCCTGCTGTTAGAAAAAAAATTATGACAATCAAACTGTTAGGCCGAATTAATTCACTATATAAATCAATATAATGAACACAATCAATAACAGATTACTCAAATAAGAGAATTAACAAAGTAAACTCTTATTCACAAAACTCAGTAGGTTACAAAAACTCTCTTAGTGATTTATATCTTATCACTAAGAGCTGCTGGGTTACAAGAATAATATTCTCGATGTTCTAACTCTTCTAGAGTAAACCCTAATCTGTGTTTATATACACAGTTACACGATATCTACTGATTGATTAATAATTATCTGCTTCCTAAAATAATCTAATCAGTAGCTATCCTTCTGCTGTCCTGATCTGCACAATCTCCATTGATCTTTATCTTCCTTATTTAGTCAGATCTGCTCCTGAAAATCAGCCGCCTGCAAACTCTGATCATCGATAAACTCTGATCCAGCTGTCAGTCGTTAAACTCTGATTTCCAGCTAAACTCTGATATTTGCTTCTGCACACTAAACAAGTTAGATACCTGTGACATCATCAAATATGTAACAATCTCCCCCAACTTGTACATTAGACAGAATGAACAAGTTATATATATGTACTGATGATGTCAAAAACTATCAAGGACAAATGCATAAGATAATTAATTTACACAATTAATTACAACTTACAGAACTAGCAGACCTATCTATCAAATCAACCTATATCCATAGCTTTCTCTGACAAACTGGTTGATCAGATTTTCTTCTTTCAGCTTCAAGGTCTGTATCATCTGGGCTTTAACATTTCTGAGTTCTTCAGTTTCATCCCCAGTCTGATAAATAGCTGCTCTCAAGGCATTCACCTTGCTTCTTTGCATTGCCTCTCCAAGCTGAATTACCCTTGGTCTGTCTGCATCATTATTGTAACCCAAGATTCTGGTGTTTGCAATAGTCTCCATCACAGAGATATTCTTTTCCATACAAATTTCAGAACCATCATCTTGAGCTATCTTTGGAATGTATTCTTCATCGGACTTTACTCCATAAAATCTTCTCTTTTCATTGATAGTCCTTTTCATCAGATCAGACCACCTCTGAGTAGCTTCATTCTTGATCTCCAACATATAATGGAAGTGTTCAAGCTCTCTCAGAGATTTCAGCAAAAGATCAGCTTCTGAGATTCTGTAAACTCTTCCAGACTCCAGAAATATAGCAATTTTCTCTTTATCTTCTGGCCCATCATGAGTATCCATGAGGATCTGCACTGATTCAACTTTATCTAGATCCTTCTGAGTGACAGCATCTCCCACTTTCTCAGTCAGAGGATAAGGATCTCTGAAAGTGGTTGCTGAACTTGTTTGAATTTTCTCCTTCCGGTGACCTAGACCAGTTGTGTCATAAGCTTCCTTTCCTCTGGTTCCATGAGTCCTTATTCTGGTGAGCATTGGACTTTCCTTGTACAGACTTGTACCAAGGCTTCCAAAGAGACTCCTTTTCTTCTTATCTTGAGTCTTCTCAGAGTTTATCTTCAGCCAGGAGGCTTTAGCATCTTCATTCTTATCTTCTGTTACTGGAGCTTTAACTTGAGCATTGTCAGAGGTTAAAGTCATGTCAGAGATTCACCTGTCATCACCTTTCTTCTTCTGGTTAAACCAGCTTCTTTTTCTTCTACTTGATCAGATACATCAGCAATTATGTTCACATTCTTGCTTAGCTTGATCATCCTCTGAGAAGAATTTTCTGATGCTATCTTGATCATTGATTTCTTTATCACAGGAGGAACTGGAGGAACTCCATCAACAGGTTTCTTCCCTTTGTCTTTTGAATCAGACTCAGATTGAGTTTGAGACCTGGTTCTTGGTCTGTTGATGTCAGTGTAGTTCATCTCACTGATTACTATCCCCTTTTGCTTTGGAGTCTTCTGTTTTTGTGAGGGATCAGTAATCTGTTTTTGCTCATCAGACTTTGTCTTGCTGATCTTCTTCTTCTCAGCAGCTAGTCTTTCTTCCTCAAGTCTGATAGCTTCTATATCCACTCCTGGATTTTCCTGTTCAAAAATTTTCCTTGCCACAGCTTCATCAATGGCTTGCAAAGAAGGAGATTTGTAGAAAAAGGTGGTTTCTCTGCCTCTGAACTTCAGAGTTTGGCAGAACTTCTGAGACTCAGGGTCTCCAGCTTCAATTAGCTTATCAGCTCCAGGAATCAGATCCTCTTTCTTCTTTTCAACCACAGAGTTCACAAGAGCTATTTCTTTAGATATAACATTTGAATCTCTGACTGCTTCACTTATGCTCTTAACTTGAGACATAACAGTCAGCTCCATTGACTTGTGTTTTTGAGACTCTCTGGGTCTATCAGAGTTTGCTCCTTCCTTATTGCTCATTTCCTTTTCTTTGATCTGTAGCAGCTTTGGCTTGTCAGCCATCTCCCTTTTTCCTTCCTCATCACCATCTGGCCTTTTCTTATTCATTTGCTGGTCAGATTTGCATTTGTCTTTGGATATTTTCTCCCCCTTTTTGACATCAGCAGAGGTGAGAACTTGAACCAGCTGAGCCACAGAAGAACTCAAATCAGCCAGAGTATGCTGCATTGAAGTTTAAGTGGCCTCAATAGAAGTAAGTCTGTCTTCAATAGAAGGAGGTGTAGCTCTGCACATCCTTTGAAAATAGGTTAAGTTACAGACTCTTCTTCTGGCAGGCACAGAAGATGGAAGTGGAGAGCTTGGAACTATAGGAGCTCTGATAGGAGAAGATTCTCTGACTGGTGACAGTGCTGTAGTTTGAGAATCATCCTTGACTTGTGTAGTATCTCTGACTTGATCAGAGATAGACAGGTGAAGATCAGGGATCTGTACAGGAATAGATGTAACTTCTGTTGCATCATTATCTTCATTCTCATTAACAAAAATACTCAGAGTATGAGATGCCAGAGCTTCAGTAGCTGCATCAGAATTTGCAGCTGTAGTAATCTCCTGAGCAGGACCTGCATCAATAGCTTCAGGTTGAATCAGAGAGTCTTGAATCATCTGCAAGACAATCTCTATCTGTGCATCTTCTGATTGACTGGGCACATCAGAAGCTTTTTCTGACACTTGAGCATCAGCTGCAACAATATCTTCATGTTGAATCAGAGATTCTTGATTCAACTTCAGCCCTTCATCTGATTTTGCCACTGCTGGTTGATCATTATGTGCAGAGATTGATTCTGACATTTGGATGTCAGCTGCCACAATGTCTAGTGAAACTGCAGAGATGGGTTCAATCAGGATTGGCTCTGCACCTGAAGGTTGCTCAGAGAGTGGAATCAAAGCCTGTATGGGATCCTCTGACTGAGGTGGCTCAACAGTCAGGTCAGTGATGGTGGTTGGCTTGATTTTCTTTCTCTGTTTCTTTGCTGGTGGAGGAGGTGGAGGTGCTTCATCAGAGTCAGAGTCTGATATCTTCTGAAGGAATCTTCTTTTTCTGGGAGGAGGAGAGGGTTTGGTTGGGGATTTTAAGGACCTGAGAACCCTCTTTGGTGAAGATGTTTCAACTGGCCCTTTTTGGGAAGGACCAGAGGGTAAGATTTGGTCAGTTTTTACAACTGGTCCTTGTTGAGAAGGACCAGAGGTTGGAACGGTGTCTGTTTGAACAGTAGAGGTGGAAGGTTGCGGTATGTTCTCATCAGAGAATATGGGTCCATATTTGTCTAGCATGGCACCCCTCAACTTATCCTGAACTGTGACAGGAATGGCAAAAACAGGTACATTGGGTTTCTTACTGTCCTTCTTGATTAGATCAGTGAATGCACGTTTTGTAATCTTAAATGGGAGTTCATTCCCAGATTCAGGTATTGGGACAGCAGGAAAGCAGTAAGAGAATATAAGCTGACAAAATCTAGCATAATATACAACATTCATATTCTCTTTTCTCCTATCTCCTATGAATCGCAGTATAGAGGTAGCATAATCAAACTTAAGATTATGAATCAGAGAATACCCGATTTGCTGACTGAAAAGAGGTATAACATCAAAATTGCTACATTTATTTCCAAAGGCCCGTGTGATGCAGTCGTAGTAGAAACTCCATTCCTTGCATAGATGTGGACGTTTAAGTTCCCCCATCTTATCAGTGCTTGCTAAGTAGCCGAAAAAGTTCATCATCATATCTCTCAAAGTTTGAATGGGAACTGGAGAATCAAATTTGTTGTGATCAGGAAGATGAAGAGCCTTCCTGATTGTTGCTGGTGAGACAAAATACTCCTGACCATCATATTCACAGGTCAGAGATGGAGAGCCATGGTCACCACCATCATCATAATTAGCAGTCCTCAAGAAGGTGAGAACCTGAGAGGGAGAGATTGACTCCGGCTGAGTCAGAGCATACATAAGCTCACTGTGAGCGAGAAAATCCTGAATAAGATGAAACTCCTTGGGGGCTTCATCATTGTCTAGGATGGCAGCATAGTTGTTGGTGACAAACTTCGCCCCATTGAACTCAAATGCTGTAGTCGACATAGTTTCTGAGAGAAAATGAGAGTTTAAGTGAGTGTATGTAAGGTGTTTGATGAAATGTGTAGGAGAAAATGAAAGCAGAGTTTGAGAGAGAGAGAGAGAAACAGTAAAATATCGTGTGTAAAAAGTGAAAAAAAAATTTCAAAGACGATATATATGTGTGTATACACGATGTACTGGCTCGTAGTGGTAGTGGGACACGTGGCAAGTGTTTAACGGTAAAAAAAATTGTAGTGGAGAGATAATGATGACAGGCGTGTGAATCTGAATTACTGTGCAACAATTACCGAGAAAACACAATTATTCACCCTGTTTTTCTCCACTCAGGAATTCAAATGGATTTTGTACCGTTTGACAATCTAATATTCTCGTGACCAAAAATCATTTATTTTAAACTCCGACTTGAATCAGATGTTTGACCATTGACCAGAGTTTAAATAAATGGCAGATTATGAGACAAAACAGAGATTGTTCATCAAATTTTGTATTGATGAGAGATAGACATTGAAAGTCTGAATAGCAATTTTTCCTCAGAGTTTGCAAATGATTATTTGAATTTTATCAAAAATCACTCGATGTCATAAAATTTGTTAATCACAAATGCGGAGTGAAAGGTGTGTGTTGACATGATTCTTCTATTGTCACAGAGATTGACAAATTTCTTAAAAAAAATATTAGAAAGAATCAGATGTACAGAAGATGTTTTAACCATCTCATAAGCCGAGTTTCTCACATTATGGATCAGAGTATAAGTTTTCTTCTCTGTTGTAATACATGTATCTTTTGACAGGAAACTTCTCAGGGTAAGTGAGTCATAACCTTCATCAGATTTTTATTTCTCAGTGTATTTCTCCAGTAATCAGAGAATGCGAAAGGTCTCCAAGAAAAATACAATTTTTCTGATGCATTTTGCTTAATACCAGCAGTGCACTTGGATCTTTCCTTTCACAGAATTTCTAAGATCTCAAAGGAGTACCCGAGATCTCTCTTTTTTTTTTGTTGTGAGAGAAGAAACAAGTTTGTTGATCCATATCTGAGACTTATTCACTCTTAGATTATAATGGGAATAAAGCAAGTTCGTCATTGAGTGCATGTCTAATATTTAAGAAGTAAGGCAGTCTAGGCAACAAATTTAAATCATGTTCTGTGTAACACAGATTTCCACATATGTAATATCACAAAAATTAGACTTTAAAGATGTTCATGACTTAATTCAAGTATTTGCAACATATTCTTCACAGGAATTTCTCTTATCAGTGAAAATTCATGTCATCAAAGTTTGTCAGGTCAGAGTATAAATATCAGAGTTTGTCAAATCAGAGCATAATCATCAGAGTTTAGATCAGAGAATAACAGATGCAGATGTTGATCAAGTATATAAAGAAATTAATAACAGATATCTTATTATGAAATGTAGCAGAGTTTAGAGAGGATCAGATATCATCCCTAATTCGTTTACAAGTCTTGTGAATGTTGCTTCAGCCAAGGGTTTGGTGAAGATATCTGCTAACTGCTGATCTGTTGGGACAAAGTGAAGTTCTACCGTTCCTTCCATCACACGTTCTCTGATAAAATGATATCTTATGCTGATGTGATTGGTCATGGAATGTTGTACTGGATTTCCCGTCATAGCAATTGCACTTTGGTTATCACAGTAAATAGGAATTTGAGTAAGAGATAAACCATAGTCCAACAATTGATTTTTCATCCATAAAATCTGAGCACAGCAGCTTCCTGCAGCAATATACTCTGCTTCTGCAGTAGATGTTGAAATTGATTTTTGTTTCTTGCTGAACCAGGACACTAGTCTTCCTCCAAGAAATTGACAACTCCCACTTGTGCTCTTTCTGTCTATTTTGCACCCTGCAAAGTCTGCATCAGAGTAACCAATCAGTGTAAAGTCTGATTCTCTGGGATACCAGAGTCCCATCTCAACTGTTCCCTTGAGATATTTGAAAATCCTTTTGACTGCTACCAGATGTGGTTCTCTTGGATCTGCTTGAAATCTTGCACAGAGACAGGTAGCAAACATGATATCTGGTCTACTAGCAGTTAGATATAAAAGTGAGCCTATCATACCTCTATAGTTAGTAATTTCTACTGGTGATCCAGTATTTTTATCTAACTTGGTGGCTGTTGCCATGGGAGTTGTAGCAGCTGAACTCTCCTGCATACCAAATTTCTTTAGTAGGTTCCTGGTGTACTTAGACTGATTAATGAATATACCCTCATCAATCTGTTTCACTTGTAGTCCCAGAAAATAGCTCATCTCTCCCATCATGCTCATTTGATATCTAGACTACATAAGCTTAGAGAATCTTTCACAGAGTTTAGGATTAGTAGATCCAAAAATGATATCATCTGCATAAACTTGAACTAACAGCAGATCATTACCATGGTTGAGATAAAATAGAGTTTTGTCTATTGTACTTCTGTTGAAACCACTGTCCAAGAGGAATTGAGCCAGAGTTTCATACCATGCTCTTGGTGCTTGCTTTAGTCCATACAGTGCTTTATCCAGTCTGTAGACATGATCTGGAAATTTTGTGTCCACAAATCCTGGAGGTTGTTCAACATATACTTCTTCCTCCAGCTCTCCATTTAGAAAAGCACTCTTTACATCCATCTGAAACACTTTGAATTTCTTGTGTGCTGCATAAGCCAAGAAAATTTTGATTGCTTCTAATCTGGCAACTGGAGCAAAGGTCTCATCATAGTCAATTCCTTCTTGTTGAGAATATCCCTTGGCTACCAGTCTGGCTTTGTTTCTGGTGATTACCCCATCACTGTCTGTCTTGTTTCTGAACACCCATTTGGTACCAACTATTGATCTGTTCTTTGGTCTTGGTACTAATGTCCAGACTTTGTTTCTCTCAAATTCATTTAACTCCTCCTGCATTGCTGTTACCCAATCTGCATCCTTTAAGGCTTCTTCCACTTTCTTTGGTTCTGTCTAAGATAAAAATGAGTGAAAGAGACATTCATTAGCTGTTGCAGTTCTGGTTTGCACTCCTGCATCTGGATCACCAATTATTAAATCTGGTGTGTGAGACTTTGTCCATTTTCTCTCATGTGGCAGTTGACTTATGGAATTTGATCCTCCCCCATAATCCATGCTATTTCCAATGTCATTCTGATTTTGATTTTCTGATGCCTCTCCCCCATGATTCATGCTGTCTTCATAAGTATTCTGAGTTTCTGATGCTCCCCCTGAAGATGTATTCTTATGATCCTATGATGTAGACTGATCATAGTTTGATGAGTCAGAATCAGAGTTTGTATTTTCTGCTGTGTTTCCAACATTTTCATTCAGATATTCATTGTGAAAGTGCTCCCCCTCAACATGTGCTTGAGGTTGATGAGTTGGAATAATATACTCTGATATGTTCTCAGAGTCAGAGTTTATTGAGTCAGAGAATGTATCTTCATCTTCAAATCTCAGTTGCTCATGATCATCAAAATCTTCCATCCCAGTAATTTTCTTATCATCAAAGGATACATGGATGGATTCCATGATAACCCTTGTTCTCAGATTGTAAACTCTGAAGGCTTTTGTTGACAGAGGATAGCCAACAAATATTCCTTCATCAGCTTTTAAATCAAATTTGGTCAACTGTTCAGGATGATTTTTCAGAACAAAACACTTACACCCAAATAAGCTTTTATTTATCAGAGTTGCATTCTGTGTGAAACAGGCAGTTTGCACAGCTTCAGCCCAGAAGTAAGTTGGTAACTTTGCTTCCTCCAACATGGTTCTAGCAGCTTCAATCAGAGTTCTGTTCTTTCGTTCTACAACACCATTTTGCTGAGGTGTTCCAGGTGCTGAAAATTCTTGCTTAATTCCATTTGCTTTACAGAACTCTTCCATCTTAGAATTCTTGAACTCAGTGCCATTATCACTTCTGATGATCTTGACTGCATCTTTAGAAATTTTGTCCAGTTGTCTGACATGCTCAATTAAAAGAGATGATGTCTCATCCTTGCTGTGTAGAAAATATACCCAAGTATATCTGGTAAATTCATCAACAATGACCAGAGTATATCTCTTCTTTGCAATGGACATTATATTTAATGGTCCAAAAAGATCAACATGAAGCAGATGATATGGCTCAAGAATTGAGGACTCAGTTTTACTTTTGAATGAGGATTTTCCTCTGTTTTGCCTTCTGACAGGAGTCACAGAGTCCATCAGGAGTAAAAACTGATTTGGGAAGTCCTCTCACAAGATCTTTCTTCACTAACTCATTAATATTGTTGAAGTTCAGGTGAGATAGTTTCTTGTGCCAATTCCAGCTTTCTTCAATACTGGCTCTGCCAAGTAGACAGATTGCAGAGCTTTCAGAGTTTAAAGAGAGCTTGGCTTCATAGATGTTTCCATGTCTATATCCTTTCAGAACAACTTTCCCAGTGCTTTTACTAATAACCTCACAGTGTTCTTCTAGGAAATCAACATGATATCCTCTGTCACAGATTTGACTTATGCTCAACAGATTGTGCTTAAGTCCTGAGACCAGAGCTACAGATTGAATGATGACATTTCCAAGATTGATATTGCCATATCCCAAAGTTTTCCCTATGTTGCCATCTCCATATGAAACATTTGGGCCAGCCTTCTCCACAAAGTATGATAGCAGGGCTTTATTTCCTGTCATATGTCCTGAGCATCCACTGTCCAGAACTAGGATGTTTTTCCTGTTGCCCTACAATCACATACACAACTAATGATTAGTTTTAAGGACCCAGACTTGCTTGGATCCTTTGTTCTTGTTAAGTTTGTTAACACTAGCAGCGGAAGATTTATCAGAGTTTAAATCGGAGTTTGTGCTAACAGACTTTTTAACAGAGTTTAAACCAAGAGAATCAATCTTTTTCTTCAAAAAAGGTTTCAATTCATAATAATCATAGTATAAACTATGGTATTCCTTACAAGTGTAAATGGAATGCCATAAACTACCACAATGAAAACAAGGGTTTTCTGGTCTAAATCTAGTGTTCCTAGTCTTAACTTCTGATTTGGAAGACATAGCATTTATGTCCTTATTCTTCCTGCAAAAAGAAGCAAGATGATTAGGATTACCACAATTATGACAAGTTTTCCTAGGAGCATTTGGAATAGGCATATAATTGTTGTTTTTGTTTATTCCTACCTTCCCATTTCTATTTTTCCTAGGTTCCTTAATCCTGTTTTCTTTCTTAACCTCCTTGAGCTTATGCTTAAGCTGTTTCTGAGTCATTAAACCAATATTAACCTGTTTAGGTCTATCAGTCTTTGATTTGTTCTGAGCCTTTGTTTCCGCAACAAATCTTACTGGAACTACCTTAGGTTTCTCAATTTTAATGGTTTCTTGTTTATGTGACTCAGCTTCATCTTTATCAGAGTATCCTAAACCTTTCTTCCTGTTTCTACTTTCTAAGATATTCTGAGTAGTCTTTCCTGAGTTAGTCCAAGTTCTGATTATTGTTGTCGAGTATTTTGAAGAGTATCGTTCGCAGGGAAGGACTGATATCAATACTAATTTCAAATCTCTTATCTCTTGCAATTCAGAAGTGTGGAGAAGAATTTGGTGATGTATGGTTATCAACTAAATAATATAATAAATAAATAAACTATATAATAAATATGAGAGAAAACAACCCAAGAATTAGAGTTCTTCAATGGCTATCATGAATGTCTAATTTGTGTCTCTTGTTTGCTAAAAATATCCTTCTAATATTTATAAAATCCTCTCCCAAGGTAGATTATAATGCCTACAATTATCCATTAAAAGCCACTCCCATGGTCAATCAAAGAACACTTGTAAACTATTAAGAACCAAGGATTTTATGTCTCACAATTCTCATATTAATCTCCCGATCTAATACTCAAATTGTGTCCATCATATCATGTACTAGAATTATAACTCCTCTCCCGATTCGTTATAACTCCTCAAGATTCAATTAAAAGTTAGCTACTCTTCTAATTGTATAAAGCGCTCAATGACAGATTAACAAATCAAGAGAAAACACAATCCAACTAAACAAACATAATAAGCCAAAGAATACTACCTAACTCTTGGATCAAAGGATTAGCTACTCATGATAAGATGAAACAAATATATATTTATACCACAAACCATGAGTGTAAGAATATAAGTACGAAGAATACAACTTGACGAAAGTGCTTGACGTCCGGATGAATCCCTTCACTCCTTCTTCCAATAACTCTCACAAGTGCTTCTCTCCCTTTCCTCTCTCAAAGGCTATCTCTATGTTATTCAATATGATACAAGTTAGTTGTCTCTAATATCTATCAAACCCTAATATATATAAGAGTTTTCTTAATTTACAAGAAAATAAAATAATATCCTAAAACAGGTTGGATTCTGATGCTAAAATTCGTAGGCTTCTGTTCAGGCCTGATTCTGGGTTGATCCAGTTGGATTTTGACATCTGGACCACCTTAAACTTGTAGAGAATTTCAATATCTTCGCGTGGGCTGTTGAATCGCCCAATTCTGACGTCCAGAACTCAAGTTACGGCCCAAACAAGATTTGATTCGCTGGCTAACCATAAAGTCCGAATTTTCATCTGATTAAGCCCAAATAAGCTTGATTTAATCCAACTTTAGGAATATTTATTTTCCTGAAATTAAACACTTAAAATCAATTAGTAACATCCCGATTATTTACAAAATACTAAAAATTATGGGAATAAAATCATATAAAAACATATATAAATATATGCTCTATCAATTATCTCTCTTTCCTTAACAAGTTCTGATTCAAGAGAAGCAGTTTTCTTTAAGAGTTCATTTTTCACAAAAACAGAGTCATCTCTTTCCTTCTGAACTTCTAGCATCTGAACTAGTTCTTTCTCAAGATAATCATTCCTTTTCTTAACTTCTAAGATTTCAGATTTTAGTCTCTCATTTTCTAAAGTCTGATCTCTATAACTAACATGCATATTTTTGAGAAACAATCATAACTCAGTTATATCTTCAGTGTCAAAAGCAAGAGTGGAATGAGGTACCTTAGTTTCAACAGCCTCAGTGCTGTTGTCCATGTTTCCCATCAGGGCATAGTTGACTTCTTCCTCTGATTCTGATGAGTCTGCCCAGCTTCCCTTTTTTGTGATAAAGCCTTGTTCCTTTTCTTTCTTGGCTTTCTTACACTCAGTTGCAAAATGACCTTTCTCACCACAATTGAAGCAAGTGTATTTAGAACCGGAAACTGACTAAAAATAAAACAATCCATCTACTCCCAAGTCCCACCCTCCCATTTTAAGGTTAATTATCTAGTTGGTTACGGAAGTGGGCTTAATGTATCAAATTGGTCACTGAACTCAAAACGGTATCAAGATGGTCACTGAAGTGGCCATAAATATCAAACAGGTACTTTGAAATATAAGTTCAAGCAGTAAAAATATTATTTATAAAGTTTTACACATTATTTTTGAATGTTACCGAAACCAAGTAAAAGGTTATGACTTCTAATATTTATGATAATATATTTGGATTTTATCAAGTTTATTTATTATTTATTTTTAATTAAAACAGAGAAAATAACTATATAATAAAATATAAATATTAAATAAACTTGATAAAATATAAATATATTATTTTAAATACTAGAAGTCATAACCTTTTAGTTGGTTGTGGTAACATTTAAAAATAATGTGTAAAACTTTATAAATAATATTTTTACTACTTGAACTTATATTTCAAGGTACCTGTTTGATATTTATGGCCACTTTAGTGACCATCTTGATAACGTTTTGAGTTCAGTGACCAACTTGATACATTAAGTCCACTTCAGTGACCAACTTGATAATTAATCGCCCATTTTAGTTGTCACTAGGGGTGTAATCGAGCCGAGCCGAGTCGAACACTGCCAGACTCGGCTCGAGCTCGACTGAAAAGTTCGGGGCTCGAGTTCGAGTTCGACCGAGCCTTTAATTTCAATTTCGAAGCTCGGCTCGTAAATAGTTCGATAGGCTCGAGTTCGGCTCGAAATCTCGAATCGAGTCACCAAATATTGACAAAAACTCAAAATATGATTGGTTCGACTCGAGTTCGATTCGATTAAATATATAAATTATAAATAAAATATTAAATATATTTGTAAAAAAATATTTATAATAAAAAAATTAAAAAATAATAGAGGCTCGATAATGCTCGCGAACCTTACGAACCGAGTAATTTGAATCTCGAGCTCGGCTCGGGAAAACATCCAAATAGCTCGAGTTCGAGCTCGGCTCGATTATTACCAAATCAAATTCGAATATTTTACGAGCCGAGGTCGAATAGCTCACGAACTGTTTGGTTTGTTTACACCCCTAGTTGTCACATATCAATTTTTTTGGTCAAATTAATTAACTTTTGATCAATGATTGTGAGTCACTATTTCATTATTTTAAAAAACTTAAAATTACATCTTAAAATAGATTAAAAGTTATTTTCAGTGACATATTTATTTTATTTTTTAAAATTGATAAAATATTTAAAAAATTCAGTCAAACTTTGGTCAATTTGACCAACATAATACCAAATGTGACAACTAAAAAGAGACGGAGGAAGTACAATATAAAAGGTGTTGTGTGATTACTATCAAAAACTAGTATGTATGCCCGCTTCTCAAGAGCATGCAAAATGTTTTTTAATAAAAAATGTTTATATAAATTTAATGTTATCCGAAAAAAATGTAGAAAAATGTTCTTGTGTATATTAAATGAGAAACCATCATGAAATTTTCATTTGAAATTAATTTATATAAATGTTACTAAATAGACTAATTTCATATTATGTATAATATTGTTTGTTATTTATTATGTAATTGTTTTTTCATTTGCAAACTTATATTCTTTTTTTTTTATTTTTGATAAGTTATGCGGATTTTGTTACAGAAATTTAACTTCTCTTTTGCAGTTCAATCCTACACAGAACTGACCAAAATTTAATTACACCAAAAAGCAGTATCAGGTATCCTTTTTCATTACGACCTTTGTTTACTTAATGCACTTTTTAATGTGATAAAACGTATAAAAAATATATAAAAAGGAAAAACTTTAAATACATGATTTTTTTTATTGCCTAAACTGCTAACTCCTCCAACCCGAGATTTTTTTAATGACTTCCCTCTCTCAAAAGAATCTTACTACAAAAGTATTGGTTTCCATAACTATCAAAACACAATGAAAAGTTACACTATGAAAAGGAAAGGCTTCTACCTCAAGCATGTGTACAACTTGCCCCATCTTAGGCCGCTCAGAGGATGGAAGTATATACAATGGAGGCACAGGATCAATGCGCGCTTCAATGCTTTAGGTGGTGGATGTACTTCAATGAGATTATCTATTAACTCTTCTCAACGACGACTTGCAACCATCACTTTAAACCAATCAACCAAGTTCATCTGCAATGTGGGAATTAAAACAGTATGGAATAACATGGCTAGAATCCATATAATATAAGAAAGGGAGAAGGAATTAAAACAATTGGTACTTACCTCTCCACTAATACTTATCAACCATGGGCATTTTTGTGGAAACAGGGACAGTTTGCAATAAAATCCTGGAAGCAATATTCATCATTTATTTCCTAAAATTCTTATCTTTCAATAATTCATCAATTCTCTATCTTAAAATTGTTTTTTTCCTATACCCTGCTGTTAGAAAAAAAATTATGACAATCAAACTGTTAGGCCGAATTAATTCACTATATAAATCAATATAATGAACACAATCAATAACAGATGACTCAAATAAGAGAATTAACAAAGTAAACTCTTATTCACAAAACTCAGTAGGTTACAAAAACTCTTTTAGTGATTTATATCTTATCACTAAGAGCTGCTGGGTTACAAGAATAATATTCTCGATGTTCTAACTCTTATAGAGTAAACCCTAATCTGTGTTTATATACACAGTTACACGATATCTACTGATTGATTAATAATTATCTGCTTCCTAAAATAATCTAATCAGTAGCTATCCTTCTGTTGTCCTGATCTGCACAATCTCCCTTAATCTTTATCTTCCTTATTTAGTCAGATCTGCTCCTGAAAATCAGCCGCCTGCAAACTCTGATCATCGATAAACTCTGATCCAGCTGTCAGTCGTTAAACTCTGATTTCTAGCTAAACTCTGATATTTGCTTCTGCACACTAAACAAGTTAGATACCTGTGACATCATCAAATATGTAACACAAACAATATAGTACTTCTGCATTCATTGCACAGGGCTACTAACTACAATAGAGTACAGTTGGATTCTCAAATTTAATCAGGAGCACCTTCATTTTGTTTTCACCATTCCAACAATTACGCATGACTTCATTAGTAATTAAGCAATCTAAAGGTCAGAATTATATTTAATAATCAAGGGTGAAGAGTCTGATTCATAAGCTAATCTGTTAAGCAAAAGCGCAACAGATATCTTTAGTCATACAAATTATAAGTATAAGATTGTTTGATTAAGCTTCAACACAAAAAAGCATATCACAAGAAGCTTAAATCAGTCCAATTATTAAGTATATTATAAATCTAAAAATTCCCTCAATGGTGCACAAAAAATTGAACTTCTGAGATTACTGTAATTAGCAAATCACCTCAACTTTCTTTTCCTTGGAGGAGCAGCTTTGGTAGCAAATTTCCTCGAGACCTGCAACACACACGGACAAATGAATCTCTGGTAGAAATATAGCAGAACACTCTGGTGCAGTATTAGAATTCAATCAATCACGGTTTCTTCAAATTCCAAACAATCTCTTTCTCATTCTGTTCCTATAGCAACTCTCCAAACAAAAGACCCATCAAAACACAACTACACAAAAGACCCATCAAAAATCCAAACTTTATAAACCAAGAACAACATTTAGGCATATATATTATACACACATATAGACATAAAAACTTACATGGGAGACTACAGCTGCAACTCCCATTGCAATGATGGACAAAACTAATCCAAAACCAATGCGTTGTAGATGTGTGATTCATGTTTCTATTTTAGTTAATTTATGCCATCTATTTAGATCTTGTCCTTTGAACGCTATGATTCATAAAAAATGACCGGTTATTACTGGAATTCTTGGAGTACAGCACAGATAGTAGATTTCTAAATAAATGGCATAAAATATCTGGTGAACTAACCATTGTCACCTGGTCTGAGTTTGACTTGTATATCATTGTTCCACATTCAGATTTTAGAGAGAGCTGGAAAAAAAATCAGGTAGAAATAGGATTAACAAACATATTGCTCTAACAAAAGTTGTAATTCCAACAAAAAGTAACACACTATGCTAGACCCAATCTGTCCCGTGGCTTTTGGTTTGGCACATTTGCTTAAACTATAAGATACTTTATTAAATAACTCTGCTGGTGGAATTCCGGAAGACTGCTTCTCAGCTGGTTCCTTCAAATCCTACAGAGTTTGATAAATTTAACAACTCTTCATATTAAAAGAATAAAGTTAATTATAATGACGGACAGAACTAATCCAAAACCAATGCGTTGTAGATGTGTGTTACTGTTTCCGTTTTAGTTACTCTACGCATGAATGGGATGATGAAATGGTCATACACTGGTGCCAAAATCATGATGAAGACGACGGGAGAAAATGGAAGAGAAGCTGGTGGAATTGTTAAGGACCTGAGTTTTGTGTTCATTGCAGCTGCTTGTTAATTAAGGACATGAGTTTTTGAAGATCAGAAGGGAGATCCTTAGATAGCCTTGAATCCAAACCACGTAAAAGAAGAACACCTTCCCGTCTCATCTGCAAAAACCAATATAAATCATGTCAGTGAGATCATGTGAACAACTTAAACCAAATTATATTTATATATATATATATATGTGTGTGTGTGTGTGTGTGTGTGTGTGTGTGTGTGCGCGCGCGCATATAATTTATATAACTTCTTAAATGTTAATGCAATTAAACCAATCTCATTTTGTAGAAGCCTGCAACAGTAACTTGTAGGCATTTGAAGCAGTTTAAATTTACAACCAGTCGACCACATTACTACATGTCAAGGAAACATATGTGTTTACCATCAAGAAAAATTTACCCCTTACATTACTTCCAAAATTTGAAGTTGCCTTCAAATTTTACTTCTCAGGACCAATTACATATATTTTAAACATTAAAAGAATAAGTTTGTATTTATTTTATCTGAGGTATTGTCTATAAAGCATTTAATCAGTTATCTAAGTTCCCAGGATACACATTAATGATCAACCAGCTATCCTCAAGTCACTGATAAAGCAGACAGCTACTTAAGGTTTGCTTTCTCATACTCTTTAAAGCAATACAATAAACAATCAATATTCTGGAAAAGACTGTGTATCGCTTAAATCACAATCAACTTGAAAGCATTGAGATGGACAGAGTGCCATACCCGTCTGAGATAACATGCACGAATCCATTGCGGTGATACATGAAGAGGAGTGTATTTTTCTTCAACTGGCCTTGACATCACTTGAGTAGATGGCAACGATGAAATTATTCTTACATCATTAGCCAACACACTCTTAAAGTGCTCCACATCAACAATATCTGAAAACTCACCACATCAAAAAAAACAAATTGAAAAACAACTTAGTTTGTTATCTCAGATAAGCAATCAATTAAATCCATAAAATCATAAATAATTGATATTTGACTATAAATGGATGAACTTTCAATGGATAGTTTTTAAATTCAGTGTCATAATAATTGGACTGGCATTCTAAGCTAGTGGCATTATCATTAAATTAGGCTCGGTCGAGGTTGCAGTCTAAATTAGTCCACCTCTAGTTCTTCCATTAATGAGGAACACTGATGAGATCTCAGAAGCATTACGAACCTAAGAACATCGATTTAAATTAAGAACCTTAACGTGTAATATCTAAATGGTTCTAACAATATATATCATGTGGGTACAAATCAAAGCCTATCATACATTATAGTAATTGTGTGGTTAATCTTAAATGTACCTTAAGATGAGTGGAGACAGTGAAACTACCTCTCTTACCACCGATTGTATCATACCCGAGCTTTTCCTCAACTGGCAAAGCAAAGAATTCACAAAAAAGACTATACATTTCAGAAATCAAATTGCTGTCAATACTGTGATCAACCGCCTGGAAAATTGCACAGCCTTCAAAGGCCTCCACTATTTTACGACATAACTCAGACCTCCTGTCAACAGAATTATAATCTTTGGGCAAGTCAGTAACTTAAAACACATAATGAGATCAAAACTGCTCGACCATCTAAACTGCTCGTCTATCAAAATTACACTTCTATATATGCCAAATTCTGGGATGACAAATTATTACATACAATTTCCAAATTCTGAATTCAAGAATTTTACTAACGTAAAATAGGGAAATGACTTCTTCGCACAACCGAAAAACACAACACATCATATCACTTTTCAGGGACTACAATTGACAAAAAAAATCCGAACAAAACTTAAAATTACAATTTAACTATTAGGCCCCGACCATGGTCCCACTAGGCCCCGACCCGGCCCTATTAGGCCCCACTTAGACCCTGTCTGGGTCCCATCTCGGGGTCCATCCCCAGTCCCAAAACCCGCATCATTCTACTTAATCGCATTAGTTTCCATTTAGTTTGCATTCTAGTAGTTTCTATTGGAGTAGGACCCTATATATATATTAGAAATTTACATATTAGAGTTATATTTATCAAATTATTTTGTATTTAAACTTTTAAATTATAATATATTAATATGAAAGTAATAAAATTTAAAATATAAATTATAAACATCTAGAAAATATAATTTTTTAATAAAAGTTGATTTTTCTTGTTTATATATGTATTTAGAGAAATGAGAACCGAAAATTGACTATAGAAAAGTTGTCTAAAGTCGTTTACAAGATCTCAGGCCTTCACAAAATCTTAGACCACTAGAACGCCAAAATTCATCAAGACTTAAGCTTGATTAAAAACATAGTAGGACATACCAAAAGGCGTGAACTTGATGAGACCCTAATCCAAAACAACTACTAAACATTACTTACATATTTAATCTACTAATTAATACTTAAAATAACCAACCGAAACCCTAACGGGCTGTTACACTTCCAGCTGCTGATCTTCGACTTCAACCATGACGGTTCCTCATTCCTGATTGCCCAACTTCGGCCAGTAGCGTGCTTGTTTCCTCACTATCTTCATCAGAGAGTTCCACCACTTCAAACCCATTACCTTCCTCCATTTCTTCATCCTTTCACACCCACTGTTTGTATTCATTCTCAGAAATGGAAAATTCACCCTGGTAGGTTCCTAAGCCCATATCCACCATCCGCAGCTCCTTAACCTCCCCAAAAATGTGAAGGATGACCACCAGCCTTGTTCTCTGCAAAGACCCAACATGAGCTTGCTACCTGGTCAGCGCATTTTATGACTCATCTATCGGACGAACCACCACTATTAAATTTGGATCACTGTTACGCTGCTCTAGTTGCTACACGACCTTGAATGATTAGGCTCTACGAATCACATCCACTCGTCCCATTCCTTGACAGCCTCCTTGTTATCTGATTCAAATTCTACTTGAGTTTCATCGTCCAAAAAGGCACCTTTCAGACCAATCAACATAGCCCACAATTCCTTTGCTCTCCTGATAAGATTGGGGATCCTTCTAGAGTACATCTTGATGATGGTACCTCTGTGATCCCTCAGCACTATTCATATCCCAGAATCATTCCCATTTGGAATGGCATGATCAAGAGTGAATGCATGCACATTCACTTTGACAAAAACCTTTCTTGGAGACACACGTGATTTTTTCATCTCCTACTCTCTCTTACTGCACTCACAAGATCTGTATTTGAGACTAATGGGAAAAACTAAGGAGAGAATGTACTGTAGCCATACTTTATAGCCAAAGATTGTGTTTGTTGAGTGTCTCAGACAACAATCATAATTACTATGCACTACCCAATATAAGTGCATGCATACTGCAGACACTATTGCCTAAGCACGATCTTATATTTCCAATGAAATAAATTTGTCATAACAATCGCTTGTGCATCTTAACAACATGGATTGAGCCTTTCAAAGCACTTAGATATGCCAAAAGGGCTGTGTGTTTGGATCAAAATGGAGGGGTGAGATTTGTGCTTTTTGACTACTCTCGTGAGTCGGAACTCAAACGGGTCTTTACGAGATGCCTACGTATCTTCAGCTGGGTGAAGAATCAAGTCAAAAACGTAGTTCTAGTTTGGAGGGGTAGAGCCCTTTATATAGATGTCTCAGGGTTAGAGACTAATTAGGAGTAGGATCTTAGGTGTTAGTGATCTAGTAAAAGTAGGTGTTTGAGTAAGAGATAGGATAAAACTGATCTTTCATCCTTATCTTGAGCTGCTAGAGGTTATCTAGGACTCTAGATAGTCATCTACGAATGTCAGAATCCTTGTAGGACTCTTGGAGTCCTGGACTAATCAATCTAGCTCCTAGTAGGACTAGGATTCGAGTTTTGGGCCTTGGTAGGGCTGGGGGCTTATGCCTTGAGGTTGGACAACCCACGTTTCTCAAACAGGGATGTCCAGCGGGATTTTTATAGCCTCAGATAATTAGCTACGATTTTTGAGATCCTAGATCATTAACCAAGTCCTTATACTCAGGCCTTCTATCACACTTGGGCTTTCTAGAACCTAATAATTTTTAGGGCTTATTCCAGACCCATATCATTTGCCCCCAACTATGGAGAAGTTTCGTAGAAACTTTTCTAAAGTTTTGGAGCATTTTAACCGACTTCTTAAGCCTTTTCTAGAATTTTCTTCAAAGTTTTCTGAGCAAAATCGGGCATCTGGGTCGACCTGAGGCACACCCGGGTCAATTTAGGGCGCTCTGGGGCGCCCAGGTCGTTCTTGGGGCTCACCCAGGTCGAATCAGGGTGCTCTAGGGCGCCCAGGTCGATCCTGGGGTGCTCATGTCGATCCTGGGCAGACCTCAAGGCGCGATAGGGCGATCTAGCGAGCGCTAGGGGCTCTAGCACGTGTTGGGGCGCTCTTTGGGCAGTGTCGGGGCTGAAGCTCATCCAGGTGAATATAGGATTCTTTGGGTGTCCAAGTTGATCATGGTGATCTCGTAAGACATTCTGGGCGCTCTTGGGCATTCCTAGGGTGCTTATAAGGCGTTCTCGGGCGTTGTGTGTTTTTTAGCACTCAAGACGATGATGATGCTCACCCAGGTCAATTTAGGGTGTCTTGGGTGCCCAGGTCGATCATGGTTAGCTCCTCGGGCGCTCTTGGGTGCTCTTCGGGCGCTTTTCGAGCGCTCGACCTCACCCAGGTCGATTTAGGGTGCTCAGGGCCCCGAGGTCGACGCTTGGGCGCTCTTCGGCGCTCGCCCTCACCCATGTCAATTTAAGGTGCTCATGGCAACCAGGTCGACGCTGAGACGCTCATCGGCACTGTTGGGTGCTCGACCTTGCCCCGGTCGATTTGAGGTGTTCATGGCACCCAGGTCGACGCTGGGGCGCTCATCGGGCGCTGATGGGGCACTCTTGGGCGCTCGACCTCACCCAGGTCGATTTAGGGTGCTCATGGCACCCAGGTTGATGCTGAAGCGCTGATCGAGTGCTTCTCGGGCGCTTTTAGGCGCTTGACCTCTCCTAGGTCGATTTAGGGTACTTATGGCACCCAGGTCTAAAAGCTACATGAGCTGGAAGACATACCTCGTTGAGCTCTAAGTAAGCACTTCTTAACCATCCAGGTCTATGGGCCCAAAAAGCTAGAGTTCGCGCTTTGACGTTCTAGGCATCAAATTATCCAAGAGTGCTGCCTTACCTGACCTTAATGAGGTCGAATTAAGAGCTTTGAAGGTGCTGAAGTCGAGCCTCTCGGAACTCGCGGTGCTGAGGTCAGTTAGAGTCCTATCGAGACTAATCTTTTTGTTAAGTTGAACAATAATCACCCATGCATATCTTACCCAATGTTTTAACTAAGACTGAGCTCTTTCTAGGCTAATTCCATAATAGGGTTCTACTAGGCCTTATCAGGTTAAAGCTTGGAAGAATCAAGCTGAGGGCCACAAGAAGACCATAGAAGCTCTGTTTCGAGTTGATTCATTCATTGTAGATACACAAAAACTGAAGGCAAACATTGAAACATTCGATAGGGATATCAATCCTCGAGAAATTTTATTGAAACTATAGCAGTAGAGACAAACAATTGAAATCAACTACGTTTGAAACTAAATGGCAATGGTCTATCGGACCTTATTCAATGGTCATCTACTTACTAAGACAATCAAACATAATAAATCTTCAAGTTGGTGACGTGCCAACTCCTTGGAACCTCGACTTCATCCAGGGTCTGAAGCTTGTACGAGCCACGACCAGTGACATCCATAACCTGATAGGTTCCTTCCTAGTTTGGGGCCATCTTACCCTTGGGAGCGACCCTTGAGGCCTCAGCTTTCCTTAACACTAAATCCTCTTTTCTGAAGAATCGTTCCTTGACTAGGAGGTTGTAGTAATAGGAAGCTCATTTATGGCTTTTCACTATGTTCACGTTGGCCTGATCTTGGACCTCACATATCATATAGAGAGCAAGTCTCATTCCTTCTTTATTGGCTTATGGATCAAACTGTTATGCATTATGTTCTTAAGGGGATGGTCTGTCAAGAATTCAATCTTATATGTCCTTATGAATTCAAAGCCTCTCTCTAGTGCTCAAGATGATCGGCTTTGTTCAAGATCTTCACTAGCATATCATCGACATAGACCTCCATGGTCTTCCCAGTTAGATGCTTAAACATCTTATTAGCTAGACGCCAAATACATGGCTCCTGTATTATTAATATCAAATGCCATAACCTTTTTTGGTTTATCGAGATACAAGGAGATGGGAACCAAGTCCTCAATTGGTAGAAGCTCCCCCCGACTCCCTCGAGTTTTAAGGCTGCAATATAACAACTCCTGGCCATTTTATGGTCTCTTTTTTCTTCTCCAACTCCATTCCTGGTTGGGAACTTGATTTTCAAGTGGTATGCAGATGTTATGGTCCCTATCCTTCCTAGGATAGCGTTATAGGTTGATGAGGCCTTAATGACCAGAAAGTTCAACATATAAGTGGCATGTCGTGGCTCCGCTCCCATTGTCATGGGAAGCTGAATCACTCCTTCAATCTTGGATTTTACTCCATTGAAACCTTAGATTGGCATGTCGGACGGTGTCAACTGTGAATCAACATACCCCATCTTCTCATAAGCATCATAGAAGAGGATGTCCACAGAAACTCCATCATAGAATCTTATATGTGAGTTTCCAATAACGAGAATCATCAAAGGTTAAGGCAACCTCAGTCTTGGCGCTCTTCGGGGGTTTCCCAACAATACACATCACTTCTCTAGCATAAGCCTTCATTGAGTTGCTAGAAGTACTAGCAGCGGTTGTTCCTCCAAATATTACATTAATCACAGGTCCTCGAGGTTGGGTTCTTCTATCATAGTCATCATTGTCCCTATCGCGACTATCATTGTCTCGGGGATTCCTATCTCTGTCCTTGGTATACATAGACAACTTGCCTTTCCGAATCAAAAATTCAATCTCATGTTTCAAGTGTCCACAATCATCAGTCTTATGTCCCGTGTCTTTATGAAATCTACAATATAGGTCCTTGTTCCTATATTCGGGGTCAGTCTTAATGGGCTTCGGCCATCGAACTTCTCCCTCTTTTTCATTTTCCATCAGAATCTGACTCTTGGGGGCATTCAGCCTCACATACTCAGTGAGAGGGTCCTGATTGCTTCTTGGTGGGTGACTTTTCATCATATTCCCTCTTCAAATACTTATCATCAACAGCATATTCAATAGCATTTCCACCTAAGATTCCGTGGTTGGTCCTTGGTTGTTTTTGGATTTTCTCATGCTTTCCTCTTCCTTAATATATTTTACGGATCTCTCATGGAGCTCTGGCTAGTGATCGTTAAATATTATCATCCGTGGTTCCTTGATGTAGGGACTCGTTCATGCCTAGGTGAAGGTTCATCAACGAAGTTGGACTCTTGCCGTGGGTTTTACTCTCAATAAATAGGACTATGAAAGCTCGGCTTAAATCAACAAATGATTATATGGAATTAGAGGGGAGTCGACCATACTAGTGTTGTGCCATCTCGTTCAAGGTTTGGGGAAAAGCTCGACACTTGATGGCCTCAGTGACTGGTTGCAACAACAAAGCATTCATAAACGTCCGTCCATGATTGGCAGGCTCACCTGTTCCATCATAATCCTTAATAGTGGGCAATTTGAATTTCTTTGAGATCCTTGCTGCCATGATCTCCTCCGTGAATGGTGCAATCCGGTTATCTAAATCCCCTGCAGCCAACAAGTGAATTCTATTCATACCCGAGTGTTGAGGGTTCTCAGGCCTTGATCGAGGTTCGGGCGGTTGCTGCCTGGCCTGGTGTGCTGCCATGTCTGTCATCAATTGAACTACCTGCTCTTCAAAAGCTCGACTTCTAGCCTCATATTCCTGATCCGTAGGTCGACGGGACAAGAGGTTATTCTGCCTAGAGTGGTGGTGGGAGCCTTGGCTTTGGTCTCCGTCACTCCTTCTTCGTGGGGGAATATCATAGTCCCTCTCCGACTCTTCGGAGGAGTCGTTGTCTGTATAAACTTCATACTCATCCGTTGGTCCTCTTGCGGTCGTCATGACTGTTAAGTAATGAGTCCCTGTAACGATGGTGATTGCCACAAGGCTAGTTATGGGGGGCAGCGTGCTGAATAGTAGCGGAGCCGAGGTTTGGGCAGCGATGATGGTTGGATTCGAGGTTCCAGCAGTGTGGGTGGAGAGCGGAATTGACTGGGCGGAGGTTCCTGTGGTAACTTAATAAAAAGTTGAATCCTAGGTTGCGGTATTGTCTCCGGTTGAAGAACATGAACTTCTGAGCGTAATCTGATGGATATCATAGTTGTCGTCTTCTTCGCACAGACGATGGCAAATGTTATGAATTAAAAATCAAGGGGTGACCTCCGTGTTTTTTTGACTGCTCTTGGGTCGAGATGCCTACATATTTTCCATAAAAAAAAAAGATACATGCATATTTGTTTTTTTTATGGACGTGGGTTTTAAATACCATTCCTTTTGTTTTGAAATAGAGGTCGCTTGACTTTTTGACACATATTTTTTAATTTTTTGGCTATATAGCTAAAATTATTATTTTAAATTTTTTTTCTGAATTGTAATATTGGTCATATATTTTTATTTAAAAAAGAAATTTTTTAAAAATAATAATTATAATTATATGGTCAAAAAATTTAGAACTGCGTGTCAAAAAATCAAAGTATTTCAAAACTTGGCGAGTAATATTAGATGCAATTTTTAATGAATAAGTTAAAAAAGTTTCCGGGAACGTTCACTTATAAAAACACAGGTATCAATTGATAAGTGGAGATCATTGTATTCCACAAGAGAGCATTGTATTCCAACTTGTCCTTTCCTATTTCAATTTTTTCTCCCTCCAATCTTCAGAGATTCATTTCACTGGCGGTTTAATTCACGGCGGCGCGACCGTTGAACCCTTGCTTCTCAGCGCCTCTGGCCGATTAGATTCTAATTAGCAATGACTATTTTCTGCTGATCAAGATTTAGGTACTCTCTCCCTCCCTCCCTCCCTCGCTCTCTCTCTCTCTCTCTCTCTCATTTATGTATTTATGCAGTGTCTTCTGATCTGCTGTACCTGGAGATTGTTATGACTTATGCACATCTAATTTGACCTGTTCAACTTGCTATTTAGTCCTTCAACTACACTTCCAAAAACAGATTATTATATATGCTGTATAATTCCTTATATATATGAAATTATGGCTCAAGCTGCTTTACCTGCAAATTTCTATCTTGCTTCTGCCTGTCCAGTTTGAATATTTTAGTTTCATAATATTTGCTGCTATAACTGGATCAGATAGGTACTTTACACTAAATTTTACTATCTTCGTTTTATTAAAAATCTTGAGCCTCTCAACATATACTTTACATGTTAGATCATCGCAAAACAGTTCTACTTTTCAAATACCTACTGTCACATACCTAGTTTAAGTGTACAATTTTTTTTATATTGTTTATTAACTCCACAACGAGATATAGTTAACAAGAGTTGGCGAGTTGCTACTATAATACGATTTGATTTATATTTCAGGATTCCTCCTTTTTATGTCGTCACACATATTTAAGTTACTTTAGTACAGATTTAGGCATATTGAAGAAAGTAATTTGAAGTTTTGTAATGTTTTGTTATGTATGTACAGCCTATCATTTGCGATGAAGACTCTTGGTAGTGAAGAGTTTGATGTAGAAACTGGAGAATTTGATAACGAAAGAGAAAAGTTGATACGGAGTAGCAGAGTAGTTCAGATAAACAATCAGGCGTTGTTATCTGGTTTAGCGTATTGTCTATCGTCATGTAGTATGATACTGGTTAACAAGTATGTTCTCTCCAGCTACGATTTCAGTGCTGGAATATCTTTGATGCTTTACCAGGTTACGTCTAATTGTTTAGTTTTTAATTAAGCTCAAAGAAATTCCATACGCTAAAAGCACTCCATATGCTTAAAAAGTTTCCTTGTTTCCTGCAGAACTTTGTTTCAGTATTAATTGTGTCTATGCTGAGTACCCTTGGCGTAATATCAACAGAACCATTGACGTGGAGATTGATCAAGGTGTGGTTGCCTGTAAATGTAATATTTGTTGGGATGCTAGTCACAAGTATGTTTAGGTATGAATTTTCTCTTTCTTTCCACTTACCAATAATAATTTTCAGAGTTTGCCATTAAAAAATCTTTATATTTTGGGCGAGTTTTAAGATGAATATTTCCCGTCAGATCAGAATGAATAAAACCTTGAATTTTGGTCATCAATCAGACACTTAAAAATATATAAGGTTAATGTATGAGTAAAGGGATGGTTCACTTCATGTTGAATCTGTTTTGAGTTGGATGCCTTGATTGGATATCCTTGCTCCTATGGAATGCCTACTGGCTAACATCCTACACATCACCCAAGCATATATGTCCACACTGTCATGTGAAAAACGTGCTGCAAGTGAGGAAGAGGGGGGCTGTGTTATTCAGATTATTAATTCTATGCAGTTATGAAGCATTGTGGAATATAAGCCTAGTAGAATCTCCGCTCGTCACCATTTCTGTTGAGTTTGCTGCTTCATTTTTACAATAACACTTCATATATTCCCTAATTGTAAGACCTACTTATAACTTATACTAGAAGCCTTGCATTGTATTATATCCAAGTCCCTACACCTGTTTTTTCTGTACCATATTTGAGGCATATCTAAACGTTGCTGCCTTGCTGGAACCCTGAAATTACTGTCATCCTTTATAACTTCCAGAATATATGTTTTTGACAAGAATTTGTATACAGAGCATTCTGGATCTCTACCATGTCTTACTAGAAAAATGATCATCTTCAATATTGAAGCAGCAAAATGATTAAAGTTTAAATTATAATAATAAATTTCACTAGGTTGTGCACACTCTAGGTTTCTCTTCTTTAATAAAGTTTGGTGTTCTGCCACTAAGTCAATTTTCTTTTCTTTGCTAATTAAGAGTCACGTTTATATGAATTAACAAAATATATGTTTCACCCTCTCCTTTCCCTAATTTCATGTGAATTCAATACAGGATATGTGATGCATAACTGATGGATATTAGATAGAAAAACAGGTATAATAATGAACTTAGTGGATAAACCGCAGAAACTCACTATCCCAAGGCTTTTGCCCCCACGGAAGGGATAAAATTCACAGATTGCAACCCATGATAGAGATGCAATTCGATATTCAACAATATTTCGATAATCAAGTCTAATTATATTGTGGGGCTTACAGTCCTTATATAGCAATACAAAACCCTAATAATAACCTAATGGACCGTACAATTAGCTTTATTATAAATAGACTACTTATTTAATAAGCCCCTAACCCTGCATATAACACATATAGATAATTACATTATTTGACTCTGCACTAAAAGTTGAACTAATTAAAAACACAACATTAATTCCCTATTTTCGTTCTCCATCAATCTCCCATTGTTAGAGAAAACTCGACCATGATTTTTGCGGAAGGCAAGAATCATGCAAAACTGAACTACAATGAAGAACAATTTTATGCTCTCCTTGAACATCTGCTCAGGTGCAAAATACTCAGAAAACTAACAGCCAAAAAACGTTTGAGGTGCGAAATATTCTGAAAACCGACTACCAAGTGAAGGAGGTGCAGCCAACTATTCTGGAATGATGAAATAGTGATGTGAACAGAACCGTCATGAACAGTAACTCCAGCAATGAATAGTGAATTCGATGAACATATTTTTTTTTTTTCCAAAATCAAAGATCGCCCAACAACTAAAAAAATTGATGGAGAAATCTAAGATGTGATACCATTTGCTGCAGGACAAGATGTAGAATGATGGACATTAGATAGAGAAACAAGAATATTAATAATTTGGGTGGATTAAAGGCAGAAAACCCTCTAGTCCTAGTGTTTCGCACTGGGGAAACGGATTGCAACCCATGAAAGATACTCAATTCAATATTCAATAGTATCTCGAATCTCGATAATCAAGTCTAATTACAATGTGAATGCCAATATAGGTATAGAAAATCCTAACAACATAATCAAGTCTAATGATCATATGGGGTTACTATGCTTATATAGGAATAGAAAATCCTAGTATAACCTAATGGACTAAGGCCCACTTTATTATAGATAAACTACTTAATAAACTCCTGACCCACTTATAAAACATATAAAGAAACACATATTCTATCTTTACACTATATATACTTGAACTAACTAAAAAAATATACATCAATCCCTTATTTTCGTTCCCCATGAATATGCCATAATAATGGATTTTTAATATTAAACTTGATATTAGACGCTTTTGTACTACTATCATTGAAGTGGATAACATATATCGAATTTTTGATGCAATGTTTTCAGCGGATACATACGCTCCGTATGCTTATGAATTTGTTTGTTTGGTCTTATTAAACTAGTTGTGTTGAATTTTTCTCATAGTTGATCTTAATGTTTTGCAGTCTAAGGTACATTAATGTCGCCATGGTTACAGTTCTGAAGAATGTTACAAATGTAATAACAGCAGTTGGTGAAATGTATCTGTTTAGTAAGCACCATGACAACAGAGTTTGGGTTGCGCTGTTTTTAATGGTATGTTACCTTTCGAGATTATTGTCTTATGACTGTGATTCTCTCTCCTTTTTTTGGGGTGGGGTGGGGGGTGGTTTGCGTTTCTGGGATTGCTTTGTTCAGGCTTACTTTCTGAGTCCACATTAAAAAAGCTGTGCTCGGTATAATGCTGCACTCGCAAATGATTAGTCACGTGATCAGGTCATTGAGATAACTACTGGATAACTAGAGTTGAATGATTTAGTTTTTCAAGATGGTGTAATGTTTCCGAATTATTTTCAAGCCCAATTTTGTTTTAGATAGGAAATCTGCAATGTGATTAATTAACTGTTTGCTGTGTTTTTTTCCCTAGGGTAAAACAGATGTTAAGTTAAAATTGTTTTTTTTTGCATTTTGCAGATTATTTCAGCAATCTCTGGTGGTTTTACTGATCTATCTTTTCATGCTATTGGCTATACGTGGCAGATTATTAATTGTTTCCTGACAGCATCATATTCTGTATGTGTTTTATTTATATCATACTATGTTGGTTTGTCCCAATTCACCCTGAATCTTACTAACAGTCACTTCTATTTCTTTCTTCTTTTTTCACTGAATTTCCTCATTCAGGCTTTTGGCTTTGGTTATTGCCCGTGGTACTAGTGTTTACATTGAGTCACTGGATAGTGGATACATGTTCTTTTAGTTTTTTGCCAGTGTCAAGTGTTCTTTACTGTACTTACTTTCTCGTGCTCCTCCTGATCTCACTCTAGGATATATTCTTGGAGAGATTAAGCAAGTCATTCTATACACTGAGAAGTACAGAAGACAACCATGTGTACACTAAAAATTACTTAAAAGTTATAGAAGCAGGCCATTTAACGTACACCCTGATGTTTTACTGTACACCAACGTATCAGACTCCAGTATGGCAGTATGTACCTAGTAAGAGATGGCATAATACACAATGATACAAGTAGACTCTGGCCATTCTGGTATTTTCAGTTACCGTGTCCAAAGATATTTTCACATATCATATATAACATGTCAATTCAGCAGAACAATTTTCTTTTTTGCCAAAATAATTACCTATTTTTAAAGTGCTGGCTTTTCTAGTTTTTCTTTGATTTCAACCGGAAAATTAACAAATGTCATAATCTAATAATAGTCTCATGATAACATTAACACCAAATGTTAAAGTACTGTATTATTTATATATTTAACTTTTATATATATGAGGGTAGAGATATAGAAAGATTTCAGGTCCTTGAGTACAGATTGTTCGTCGAAATTGAAAGATGCACTCCTATTGTTTTCTAATTAGTTTTTCCCGCCAATCATATGCAGCCAAGTAGCATCTTCTGGATCTTCATAATGGAACCTTTGCTTTGAACCACTTATAACTAATTAAATACCCGCTTGTCAAACTTTTTTAGTAATTCCTTTTGGGATTCTTTTGTCCCTGATAGTTATCAGTATATAAACTAGATTTTGATGATTCTTTATTTTTCTAATATAACACCTGCCTGAATTTTACCTTTTCTATATCGATTTGTGATGCAGTTGACACTGCGTAGGGTTATGGATACAGCAAAAGTAGTGACAAAGTCCGGAAACTTGAATGAGTTTTCGATGGTTTTGCTAAATAACACCCTCTCTTTGCCCCTCGGTTTACTTCTTATATTTGTGTTCAATGAGGTGGACTATCTTGCTACGACGTGAGTTTTTCTGTGCAGCATCCTATAAAATTAATAAGAAAGCTATGCATGTAATGTAGAAGTCCCATAAATATATTGATGCTTTTTTTTTTGACTACCAATAAATATATTGCTTCAAGAAAAAACATATTTGATTATAATAATAATGAGTATATCTTTGTATAATTGTGCATAAATCTTCATTGTACTATGGCTTAATATGTTGAAGGTTTATAGAGATCAAAGCCATCCAGCTAATTTATATCCATAGTGCTAGTCGAAGTTCTGTATAATCTTTCGTTACACTGATATGTCAATTCAAGCTTTATCTGCATGTTTTTCATAAAATTGTTACGAAATGCACATTACTGCATAAAAGCAAAATATTTACAAACCTTCAGGCACTATTAACCATTCCTTCTCCGATGTGCACTGTTATAAAAGGGTAACAAGGCAGCATTTGTGATTACAGATTTTGAAATTTGTTTTATAGCTTTCTTAAAATTAAGATGCTTGCACTTGGTCTTTTGTTGTATAGTATATACTTCAAAATTTCTTCTGGTTGGAAATACACTTATCTAAAGGTTCCACTTCACCTTAATAACATACTCTGCCCTTGCCCTACTTTTTGTTTTTAACAATCGTGGTGGTCTTTTCCTGACATTTGTTTATTGTCACCAGCATTTGTAATAATGTGATTAGCTGAAACTCATATGTGTTTGTGATAACTGTCAGACCACTTCTGAGGCTACCCACGTTCTGGTTGGTGATAACTTTAAGTGGATTTTTGGGTTTAGCGATCAGCTTCACCTCTATGTGGTTTCTTCATCAGACAAGTGCTACTACCTACAGGTTAGAAATTTTCATTAGGTTTATATAAGAGTGGTTGTCTCTATTTTTGACTCAGATTTCGGTTAAATCATATACTATGGTTTATACTTCCTACTTTTCAATTTGATATTAAGTTCTGATCTTTTGCTTGCTGAACCTTTTCTTCACCTGAATTACTATGGATTTTTAATCTACTTATTTTCATTTATCTCATCCAACCTTAGTAACTTCCAAAAAAAAAAAATTCAGACCTATCTATGCTAGAGGAACCATATATTCTGCTTGCACTCTTATTAGAAATGATGCTTCACAATACTCTAAAGAAATAGTAAACGATAAGAACCACATATATAAGCAAACACATGAAGGAATGTAAAAATATTAATGCAAGTCAAATTGTGACATCTTCAATTCAATAGATTATGTAGAATGCTAAGTAACACTAGTGTACCGTATACTCTAATGTCCATCAGCTACAACAATAGGTCAAAGACTCAAAATGCGGAAGATTTCCAAAATGATTCATTTCGAATGAGAACATTCTAAGATGTGAATTCTATACCTGGTAATTTGTAGTAGAACTGCTGCTCCTTTGGCTTCAAATATTTACCCCAACTTTTTGATTGGATACATGAATTTATCCCGTCAATCGGTGAACTTTTTATTTAAATCGGATTGCACTGTATTTTTTTCATCTCCCAACGTTCAATTTGCATACTATATGTGCTATATTTCGATGTAGTTTAGAATTTTTTTTTATTTTAGATTGTTTGTATTTTAAGGAGGTTTGTATTGGAGTAAGAATCTGTGTGTGCATTTATGCGTGTGTGTGTCTATGTGTGTGTGTGTGTGTGTGTGTATATATAGGGTATGGTTCAATGAGGAACTCTTCTATTTTAGTAACCTGGTAACTTTCGATCTTAGCCACACAATTCCCTTCTGCATCTACCCCACCATTCTGTAACTGCTAGCTAACTACATGTGTCCAGTAACTTTGAGTAACTGCAAGTCATATAACTGTAATCCTTACATGTTGATTAATTATTCTGTTTTTATTTCATATTAATATTTTTAATACTATGACAAATAAAATACGGAACACATAACAAACAATGAAATATGACAAATAAAATACAGAACATGCGAGAAATTTTAAATAAAAAATTACACAAATAAAAAAAATCATATTATATATAACAAACAAAATACAGAACCTGTGAGAAAACTACAAAATATAAATAAATACAGGACATTGTATTTTTTGTTCTTCAATTTTTAATGTTATGTATTTTATGTACTGTATTATTTATAAATATACAGTCAGGTTTCAAGACAAGTTTTATGTCCTGTAATTTGGTCAGGTATGTCCTGTATCTTTTAACAGTTAGTTTTTAGAAGAGTTACTAGGTTACCATATTTGTTAGTTCCTCAAGGAGAAGGCCCCTATATATATATATATATATATATATATATATATATATATATATATATATAAATATGCCTGTTTTGTTTCATTTAATTTTTAGTAGAGTGAGTGAAGTTTATGTTATTAAATTATAATCACTATTCAGTAGGTTGTACTTTGTAGTATTATATACTTAAATTTTTATACAAAAAGCCATCTGTACAAAAGTCATCTATGTTGATTTACTTTACAAATGTAATCTACATGATGCATATGATATGGAAGGTTTAATTACAATCGAATTCATACACTTATGGACAACAACTTTAAGAGAAAGTTGTACCTCTATACATTTGGAAAAAGCTGGTTTTCGGCTTTTGCGGGAAGCAACTACTGTTTTCTTTCAGTATCAAACCTCACCAAAAACATCGTGATTTATATTATACCGAAATTGATGCGCGCACTATAGTACCAAACAATTATCTGATTTTTGCAATAATTTTTCTTACATCACATCACTTTTTGAACAAAAATTCCAAACAAAGCCTTAGTTGAGGGATAAGATTAATCAAATAAATGTTTGTTTGGTTTAACATGAAAAATATGCATTTTATAAATTATTGTTTTTTAGTCAAATGTATATACTCTTCTTTTTTGTGAGTAATCATAATTTAGGTGACCCTTCTATGCTGTTTTTACTTTATTTGCAAGAAATTATATAGAATTTGTGGGGGAATATATAATTATCGAGTGTATTCCTAATTCTGTTATTTCAGTAAAAATCCACCTGTTACTTAGGTGGAATTAGCATTTCTGTGGTTCAGGTTTGATCTAGTTGTAGATTAGCTAGTAGCTGATGAAGCGATGAACTTGTTTCTGATTAGAGAATTTCATACATTTCTTGTAATTAAAATTTAGTATTACACAGAATACCTCTGGTTCACATTATACAAGGTGTTGATGGTTTGTATTTGGCTATAACTGGTGTTTGAGATAAATGAAACCTGAATATTCTTAAAGAAACAGTAGAACAACATAGAGGACTTCATAGTGGTATTATAAGGTGCAAGTATCACGGGGCAAGAATTTTTTTTTGTTGAAGCTCTTTCTGTTTTGTAATTGTGAAGACTTGTAGATGATTCATCTTAATCTTAAGAAGGTTCTTTTCATTTTGCAGTCTTGTGGGGTCACTAAATAAGATACCCCTTTCAGTCGCTGGAATCCTTCTGTTTAAAGTCCCAACCAGTCTTGAGAATTCCGCAAGCATATTATTTGGTAAGCTCCATTTCCAAGAATAATCTTTTTTCCATCTGAGCTTACCAAACCATAAGCGTCGATTGTAATTTGCAGGTCTTGTTGCTGGTGTCTTCTTTGCCAGAGCTAAAGTGCGGGAGAGATCACAGTCTTAATATGTTGGTTGCTGCTACAATATTTTTACCGCCCTCAGCTAAGAACAAGCAGCCACATTTATCTGCTTTGTGTTACGTATCACAGTACTATCATGGCTCTTAGAAGCAGCAAAAGGTTAAGGAAATCGGAAAGAATTATGGAGAAGTGTTTTTTGTAGGATTCTTTTCCCCATTGATTTTCCTAGTTCCTAGAAGAGAAGGTGAGCTTATCTGTATATGTTTGTGTTGTAATGTAATATATAGAAAGAACTGGTGCTATTCTAGCTCCTGATCATTCACAGATACTGTTAACCACTAGTCAGTGATTTTATTTTACCGTTATTTGGAGCACCAGGGCATTTAGAGCATCTCCAAGAGACTCTTAAATGAGCTCTTAAATTGACATTTGAGGAGGGAGAAAGAAATTTTTGCTCCAAGAGACTCTTAGTAGTTCTTCATATCACTAAGAGCCTCTTTGTTTTTCTCTCCTCTCTCCTCAAAGTTAAGAGCCATTGCAAAGCTTTAACTTAATTTTTACAATAAAATATCTCTTCCTTCCAATTACATTTGAGTTTGTGTCATATACAAGTCCAAACAAGAATAAAATATTAACTTAAGAGCAAGTATAAAGAATATTATTGGAGTTAGACTCTTAAATTTGTATTAACTTACTAGGAGTCTAATTTTTTTATATTATTTTTAAGAGTGGGTTAGGAGACTATTGGAGATTTCGAAGTGCTTATTGTTTATAAATGAGAAGTTAGTTATAAGTGAGAAGTAATTTTTAATTTATGTATTTGGATATTTTTTTGGTGTTTACAATTTATCGGGTATAGAAAATCATTAATATAATAATAAATTATTATAAATTAATATTGAAGTGGTTCTATACATTTTTGTAAATTCAAATTTCAAAAATAAAAATAAGTTATTAAATTGAGGATTTTCAACTTCTTAACTTATAAGTTGGAAGACAACTCATAAATTATTTACACAAAAGATATGAATAAGTTGTTTTTAACCTAGGGGCCGTTTAAGCTAAGGTTGAGAATGAGAATCATAAATGAGAATGAAGGATATGTGAATGAGAATGATATGAAAATCCAAGGATAGAATGGTATGATTTAATCCAAGAGGATAGGGGTTTCCACTTCATACCATCACATAACAAACCCATGTGATTGAGATTTCGATTCCGGTAACCAGGCTCATAAATCATGAACCCAACACCTCCGCCATGTTAGCTAAAAGTGCCGAGGTGTCATTCAAAAGCAGCATACATATATAATTTCCTCCAAAAACACCACTACAACCACAATCACCTACTCCCTCCGTCCCATTTTAACTGCTTTTTTAGAAAGAAGCACACAACCAATTTTTACATTTATTGAGATGTATATTTGAATATTTTTACATAGCTACCCCTAATAAATTCAAACTAAACTACTCCCTCCGTTTTGAAATATAGGTCGCTTGACTTTTTTGCACGCACTTCTAAGTGCTTTGACCGTATGCTAAAAATCATTATTTTTAAAATTTTCTTTTTTGGAATAAAAATATGTATATATTTTTATTCAGAAAAAAAAAATTCAAAAATAATAATTTTTAACACGCGGTCAAAAGATTTAGAAATACGTGCAAAAAAGTCAAGCGACCTATAAATCAAAACAGAGGGAGTACTATTTTTGTTGCATGGAAACTATAAGTTACATTAATGAGAGGTAAAATAGAAATTCACCTACCAAATAGTGCATGAAAATAAAAAAAATCACATATTTTGGAACAACATTCATTTCTAAAAAGACTATTAAAATGGGACATCGGGAGTACTAGGTAAAATTTAATCCACTTTTGATACGCTACTTCTGTTCATCCTCTAAGGCATTATATCTGACATGTAACCTCCTGCCATAATATCTCATATTTAGGTTTATACAGTTACTCCCTCCGTCCCCCTGAATTGTATATATTAGGGGACGGGGACGCGGTACGGACTTTAATGCTCCTGTAAAGTGTAGTTGTGTAATTTATTTTTAAAATTTTCTTTTTCTGAATTAAAGTTTGGATGTTATATTTTTATTCAGAAAAAGAAAATCTCAAAAATAAGTTACGGAACTATATTTTATAAGAGCATTGAAATGCGTGTCGAACAGTTGAAAAGAAACGTATACAATTAAATGGGACAGAGGGAGTATCTTTTTAGTTTAAAATTAAATAAGAAAAGAGGATATATTTCATTCTTTATTATAACATTATATAAATGCATTATCTTGTTAGATATAATCTATATTTCTTATTAACATTTACATCGCTTTGAGCTATCTGAAATTTATAATTTTTGATGTGAAAATAATTTAAATGTTATTTTTAACTCAAAATATTAATTTTTATCTTAAAACAAAAATATAAATTGATAGACACATAAGTTGGACATAATCACATGTGACTTTCGAAAAATATTTATTTTGTACTTCAAATATTTAAATAAATTTGGGAATGAAAATAATTTGAAGTATTGTCTAATTTGCATTATAAATACAACTGTTGGTTTAATATTTTTCATATCCTCGAAAATCGACCCGATAAATATTCGGAACACGAAACTCATCAATTTATTTATCCGTAATATTCGAAAGAATTTTAAATTGCAGTGAGTATCACATTCAACCCTCCTTCTACAATACTTTGGACCTAATACATATTATTTATTTTGTCAGAAAATAAAGCACAATATAAACCAGAACCCCGCGCTTTGTAGTACCGGCTTTAATGCTAGTTCTTTATTATGTTATAACTCAAAATACAAATAGAAGAAAATTATCAAACAATTATGTAATTTTGACAACGTTTTTTTTAACAACATAACCGTTTTAAATAGTTTCTTCTCATTTGTATCTATGCTTGTACCCTTTTCATTGTTATAAGTTGATTTCAAAATTTTCACATATAACTTTTAAATTTACTTTTATCCAATACTTTGTATATACTTGTTCAAATTTATAAACCAACTAGCATAAAAGTCCGTGTGAGGCACGGGCCTCTAGTTTATGTTGTGTTTTAAATATATTAATGTGTCATCATATTGTTTCGAGCGTAAATATTATTTTTTATCCTTTAACAAAATATATAAATATGAAAATATAACATTGCAACCTAATAGCATTAATAATAATAATAATAATAACAAAAAGTACTATGTTCCTACAAAAATATGGACGAAAAATTACATTTGAACTAATTTTTCCATATTCAAATTCGTTAAGATATAGAGTTCATTATTATATTGTCTACGTGTTCAAAACTACATTCGAAACGAATATTGAAACTTTTAGATTTTAAATATATTATACCTCATTAAATGTATTTGTAATTTTTTTTGAAAATTATCAAATTATGTCAAAAAATAATATAACATGATTTGAATGACAACATGTTCTCAATATGTGAATTATGATCCTAAACCATGATTAAATGAAGATGTGGGGCCTGTGGTTTTTATATTTTTCCCCCCTCTTTTTAGCATATATTTGGCGTCTTTGTTAAGCGATATATATTGGGGGTACAGATCATCAACACTGTCTTTTTTAGCATATGTTGCACACACTTTGTATAAATAAAAATTCGAACTAATGTTGTATGTAAAAAGACCCATATCTTATTTTGTTATAAAAGTATCAATTGAACTACTAACCTTATAATTGTATCAAAAAAATTCTGACAACTTTGATGTGGTTTTCTCTTTTAATTTTCATATCAGCTGTATAGTATTTCATTGTCTTAGATATTTATTGTTAATTTAAAATATTAAAAGATTATTAATTTGATACTGTATGTTATAATATCAATATCGACCTATTATAAAATTCTAATTTTTAACCATTAGTTTTCTGATATCGAGTCATTTATTGATTAAGGCTTTAACTGATTTTTCATGTAATTGTTATGGACCACATCTCAAACAAAATGATTTTTTGAAACTTGAAATAGCAAAAAGAGAGTAGATGTGAGTTAGGTCCCATAAAGTTCATAAAGACATGAAATATTTAGGCTCAGTAAGTTGTAGTGCTACTTTTTTAATTTTGTGCAAACTCACATTTTTAAATATTTTGATGCTTGTATGTAGCATGTCATGCTCAATTCTTAAAGATCAAATCAGATTTTCAATATTCTAGATTATGAAAAAACTATTCTTGTTCTAATTCTGTTTAATCAGATATTAGTTTTAACCATATCGTGTCGAATTATCCGGTTCATAATCAATTATATTTTTTTAGTTTAATTTGTAAATGTTTAATCAATTTAATTGTAGCTTGACTCATTTTACTTAACTGGTATGTTATATATTGATTGATGACATATTAAAAATTATAGTATTAGGATTTTAATACAAATAATGGATAGAATTCGGATAAACGGGTGCATAAAAAGTTGTGATCATGATCAGATTTGGATTTATTAATAAAATCCCGTTTAAATTTCAAGTTTGACAATTTTTTTGTTAACCCCTAGTTTTTGTGCATATTCTTCACATTTATGATATAAAGTTTTTTTTGAGTGACCTTTATCTAGATTGTGGTAATATTATTAATAATATTTTTCCAAATCAATAGTCTATTTGTTAGAAATTGCATATGAGAAACAATATATTGTATAAGCAAGTCTGTGATATGATAGTATGATGAAAGAAAAAAAGTGTTAAAATATTGTGAGCTCATAATCTAGAAATTTTTTCTAAAAAATTGACACAATATCGCGATGTGTATTTTCTTCTAAACCTTTAAATTAATCAATATGTAAATTTAGAGTCGTCTTTTACAGTAGTTGACACCTCTTTTGAGTGAATGTGAGCACACGTTTAATATTATTTTTATTTTATTTTATTTTAGGATATACTTAAATATTAGAACTACTCCAAATACGTTTGATCAAATATTAGTATTGTGAGATCAATGTTGATACTCATTTAAACTCTCAATGATATTTAAAATCATTCGTTTTTATTCGAATATGAATCATGTTTATTTTTTGAAATCTAAATCAAGGTTCGAGCTCCATTACTCAAATTCTTTTTCATGATTAAATTCATTGATACAAATAATTAATTAGTAGATATTAATTTATCATGCAAATAATATATGAGTCTTAATTGAACAATAGTTGGATCTGAAATAAATAAAATATTTAAGAGAAAATAAACACAACAGCTTTAATGTATGTGGTTAATGCATTCCACAAAAAAATTTAATGTTTGTCTAGCTTAAATAGTTTGGATGGTTTATATGCATTGGTAAGGTCAAGGGTTCAAATCTTGTGAAATACAATTTTTTTATAAATGAGCGAGAGTTAATTTCGGAGTTAGGCTCAGGTTCGGAGGTAGGTAATTTATTTGCTCAGGAGGGAGGCTTGACAAGTACCTGTTCTGCTATAATATATATAAGTAGAAAATCATTCGTTTTTATTCGAATATGAATCATGTTTATTTTTTGAAATCTAAATCAAGGTTCGAGCTCGATTACTCAAATTCATTTTCATGATTAAATTCATTGATACAAATAATTAATTAGTAGATATTAATTTATCATGCAAATAATATATGAGTCTTAATTGAACAATAGTTGGATCTGAAATAAATAAAATATTTAAGAGAAAATAAACACAACAGCTTTAATGTATGTGGTTAATGCATTCCACAAAAAAATTTAAAGTTTGTCTAGTTTAAATAGTTTGGATGGTTTATATGCATTGGTAAGGTCAAGGGTTCAAATCATGTGAAATACAATTTTTTTATAAATGAGCGAGAGTTAATTTCGGAGTTCGGCTCAGGTTCGGAGATAGGTAATTTATTTGCTCAGGAGGGAGGCTTAACAAGTACTGTTCTGCTATAATATATATAAGTAGAATAGTGAGCTTTCCTTACTGTCCAAATATAAACAAACGGGTGGAAGCGTGAGATTCTGAGCAGTAATATTGGAAGAAGCTGGATTTCATTTTCGAGTTGCAGATAACGATATAACGTCCGTTGAAGGGTAGAATTGTTTGCAGTGGTGGGTATGTTTCATATCACCATCACTTTTATTATAAACATTTTCCACGGTAGTTGCATATACAAAGAAGTTTCAATAGCCTGGAATAGTCAATGGAATAATCAAACTTCAAGTTGGCAATAAAAGTATGAAATGTTGTCATCAGTGACCATGACTAATGTATTCTATGATTTCTTCTTTCCATGTTCTTTCCACAACTCATACGTTAAGACACCAAGAAGCAAGAAAAGCATCACATATTTGACAAATTCAAAGTCCACCCTTCTTAACCAAGTCTCCAGAGCCACCTTTATCAACTTATATTTCCCCTGCACCATTTGTTTTCTATCTCAAAAAATATAGCAATGGACAGAGAACAAGAAGAAATCCAGTTTCTTGGCTTCTTTGGCATCTTGAAGGAAGCTGGAAATATCACAACTTCGTATAGGAAGATTTTCGGGCAAATAACACTGTCGATAATCCTTCCTCTGTCCTTCATTTTCTTGGCTCAAATACAAATATCTGAATTCTTGTTCGGAGAAATCATACACAATGAGTATGTTTTGGATCATACTCAAATGGGGTCTCAGAGATATTCTAAGGTCTCAGATATGCTGTCGTCGGAGTGGACTGCATTCTGGCTATTCAAGATAGCATACTTCATCTTTTTCCTCATCCTTTCCCTGCTTTCGACATCAGCAATTGTTTATACCATTGCATGCATTTATACTGCCAAAGAAATTACCTACACTAAGGTCATCAAAGTGGTTCCCAAAGTCTGGAAGAGACTTATGGTCACTTTCATCTGGAATTTCATCATTGTTTTCGCGTATAACATTGTTACCCTACTTGTGTTCATTCTGTGGGCTGTTACTTTAGGACCAAGTGTGATTGGAATCGTGGTTGTCATCATTCTTTTGCTCATATATCTGTCAGGGTTCGTGTATATCAGCATTATATGGCACTTGGCAAGCGTTATCTCCGTGTTAGAAGATGTGTATGGAATTCAAGCAATGGTGAAGAGCAAGGGTTTGATCAAGGGAAACACTGGAGTTTGTGCCGTGATTTTTCTTATACTTAACCTATGTTTGCTTGGGATTCAAGTAGGTTTTGAAGTAAGTGTTGTTGGGGGAGACTCTGTCTGGGGAAGACTATGGTATGCATATCTTTGGTTTATGTTGCTGTCCGTATTGCTACTTTTTGGACTTGTGATCCAAACAATCATCTACTTCATCTGCAAATCTTATCACCACGAAAACATCGATAAATCATCCCTGGCAGATCATCTGGAGGTATACCGTGGAGACTACGTTCCATTGACCTCCAAAGATGTTCAACTAGAGCACTTTGAGGTTTAACTTAGGATGTTATTGAGAATTTATTAATTTTTGTGCTCATCTTTCCTAATAGTACCATTGTTTCTTCAGCTTGTATATGAAAATTATAATAATCCCAAGAGCTAAGTCTTTCTTGTGTAAAATTTTACAGTTTATTAAGGCAAGATGTACGTGTACCATGCCTAACCTTTTAACCGATATCACTAAAATGTATATCAACAAGTTAAGCAATCGGAGAATGTATACTTAGAAGAATGACAAGGCAGAGAAGAAAATATTTGTTATATGATCGTACCTTTGTATGCAAATTTACATGCATTGCTGCTGCCAGGCTGATTAAACCAATTCTATGTGTTTTGCTAGTGATCCTACTGTAAGTAGTGTTGAACAACTACAACTGAAACTCTTGCTGGGAAATCAGGAGAGACCAATAAATCTCCGATTGCACCTAGTTCTGGGGTCTCACTCCACTCGGTAAGTCCATCTGTGAGTTTTGAGAGTGTTCCTTGTCGTCTACCAACGATGAACAGATCATGGATGTTATCCACTGACTTGACTGCTGCCACCGTCTCCTCACTGTCGTTCACCACTGTTTCTGCATAATATAAGGATTCGTCCCGTGCCTCCAGTAACCTGAATTCTCTTATGTAATCATCGTCAAGAAACTTTTCAGTATCCATAGGGGTTGGTCTATGGTTTCTACGCGGGATATGTCTATGCTCGGATCCTTCCATTGCAGCCTGTTTTCCTGGGATAAAACGAATCACAGTGACACTATTGTTAGGATGTTGAGCCATCCTCATTCCCAATGACAGTGCTTCTCGGTCATCAGGTCCACTAAAGAATAACACAGCTATGTGGTGAGCTAGCTCGGTGCCTGCCATGGGTGAGATTCCAGTCAGGCCTCTGTCAATAAGAATCCCCACAGAACAAACTGCATTTTCTAGTACCCTCTGGTTAACCTTCTGGATCTCAGGGTTGGTGGTCGTCATCTCACCATCAACAGTTTGCTGTTTATGAAAAGGGATCATGATAAACGCAACTTTCTTGTCTTCGGCCAAGTTGCATATATCTTCATGCATTGTGGCGTAGGGAGAAATAGCTGTGAGGGGTTGGATTGATATACATCTACTCTGTTCCTCCAGTTTTTTAAATTCCTGGAGAATTTGTTCAGATTGGGCTTGTGCCTTGTTGAGGGGTGCCATGCCTTTTTCCTGCGTGCCATGAGCAATTAGCATAGCGGATGCACGACCAGTGAGTTCTGCCAGGTGAAGAACATACACACATAATGGAAGTCCGGTAGTCGTGTTTGAAGCATCCAGGAAGTTGATAATTGTTGGCACATTTCTACTGCTTTGAACTGCAACTAATAGACGTAGTTCAGTTTCCGACTTTGCCTTGTCAATTGCTCGCCCTCTGTATGTTACAAGTTTCCTTGATGGCTTATAGATGATACTTACCAGGGGCAGGGTAATGCCGATTGTAAATAAAGTTGCAAACAACATTATAGTAAATGAACAGGCATCTATTATCTGCAAATGATTGATATGCTCTGTTAGAGAGATATAAGACATATGGATATAGGTTAGATAGGAGAGAAAGTGAGACAGAAAGTACTTCGTGTTCAAGCCCTTGATTGAGGATGATTAATTCTATAAGACCTTTAGCATTCATGAGAGTGGCAAGTGTAGCTGCATCTCGAAGGGGCATCCTGTAGAACAAGGCAGTGAGGAAAGTCCCGATGGCTTTTGCAATGAAAGCGAATACAATGATGAGTAGAAGAGCCCAGTGTTGGCCATCACCAAACTCATCTGTTTTGGCCTTGATCCCGAAACTTGCATAATAAAGAGGTACCAGAATCCCCGTGACAATATCTTCAAGCCTTTCTATAAGGACTTGTACAAGAGGTCCGCTGGGAATAACAAGGCCAAAGACGAAAGCTCCAAAAATGGCATGCATACCAATGGCTTCTGAAATGAATCCGGCCATCATTACACCAGAAAAAATGAGACATATGGAAAGTTCACTAAAGCTTTCACCCTCTGGAGTGTTCTTAATCAGAAGCCAGATAGCTGGGCGAACAAGAAATATGCAGAACAGAACAAAAGCTACACTACAGAGCAAGAGCCAAATAGGACTAGAACTCACACCGTCATTCTTAGCCACAACAAGAAAAACAATGACCGCAATCCATGAAAAGCAATCATTAAGAATAGAAGACTGCAAGGCGGTTTTGCCTATCTCAGTATTGAGGATCTTAAGTTCTACCAGTTGGCGGGAGAGCAATTGGAAAGCAGAGACAGACGCGGCAAGAGCTACAAAGATAATGTAGTTGGTGTGGTTTAGGCCTTTTGGTAAGTGGACTTCAAGAATGTAAGAGATGGAGCAACTTATGGCAAAGGGCAGGAGCATACCAACAAAAGCAATAGTTATTGACCTTCTCTCCATACGAAAGGAATGGAAGATATCCATTTCTACTCCGATGAGGAAGAGGTTGAACACAAGTCCAATGTTTGCCATTGTATCATACACTACCACGCCTCTTAAAGGAAACAAGGCTTCTAATATGACACTCGACCTTCCCAGTATAGCAGGACCTAGGATTACTCCGCACTGAAACCATATATAATACAGAGTCAGTTTTTATACAGATAGTAGGTGGCCCTTATGTTTTAAGCCACATTCATAGATGATAACATTTGCATGCATGAGCCTTTTTCTGTGCAAGAAACACAAACACATACCAAGATCTGAGACAGTGCCTTAGGCTGGCGGAAGGGCTTGAAAACCAAATGGATCACGCGGCTCAGACAAGAAACCACAAGTAATTGTACGACGAAGAGGGGGACAGAGTAATCTAACGGATTCTCATGTTCAAGTATTCCCTGTGAGAGTATCATTTTGGGTGCATAACACACCATTCCGGCTGCTCTTTGTCTTGCCTCTGACATGTCTGATATGTTGGCACTGTCCATTTTAAACACAGATATCTGTTTCTATACCTTCAAATTTCGCCCAAAAGACACAAATTCATGATATATAACACCAACAAATGTGTAGAGGAAATAGATCTGAAAACTGTTGTTTCATTGATGTTTTCTGCCCATGCAACACTGCAGACAGATGGATCTGAATTTTGATGTAGCTTCAGTTTATTAGTAATTTAGATGTATTCACATGCATTTACAGGAAGATAGTTAAGTTAGTTGCATTTGCATAGTTGCTATTATGAGAATATTTCTTTTTCTTTACCTAACATTTTGCATTTATATGACTTGATTCTTGCAAATTCACACGAGGCCTTTACAATGTAAATATCTAATACTAATTTCGATTGATATAGTGTCATATATAATAATAGGGTTAAATAGGGTTAAAATTTTATCAATTATTTTTTTTATTTAAATCAAATAAAACATTCAAAAAATTAAAGATGAATAGTTGATAAAATTTTAAAAATCCAACAAAATTAGCTAAAATAGTAGAACTCGAAACCTTTCATTTGGATGCAACACCATTCATAAAAAATGTGCGAAACTCAATATATAATACTTACAAAATTTCGACTAACGATAGAATGATATTTCTGATAAAAAATTTTAAATGAGTAACTAATATGAGTCACTCTTTCAATCAGTGACCAACTTTAATCATCAGGCTGTAATGAGTTAGATATTTAACCTTATAATAATACTATTAAAACAAATTCATCTACATCTTTAAGTACAACACCCACAAAACATGTTACTCCCTCTTTCCCATCATTTTTATAATTTTTCTCCACTATTTGACACCGTATATGAAGTATATAATTTCATAATTTTTTTAATTTTTTATTTAGGAGTTTTAACATCGAACTTTCATTTCAAAGAAAAAATAATTTAAAATAATTTATGAAACTATTATTTACACAAGAATTAAAATGTGTGTCGTGTTCCCCGATGTAAAAATTGAGGGGGCTAGAAAGAGTAAATTTGAGCTCATATGGTATCATTTGAAATATATAAACAAAAGTAAAATATAGTAACTACATCATATTTTATTATAAAATTCTTAAGAAATATAAACATATAATAATTAAAATATCGGAAAAATTAAGCCATTCAGTACTACTAATAAGGTTTGCTTTGGTGTATAGAATGGTGTGAGCCACCCATTTCACCATTTGATAATCGAGAGAAATGAAAGGTATTCTAGTGAAATGAAAAATTATATGAATGTAGAAGGTATACAAGGCATGAAATTGTTTAACGACTAAGTAATTATCCAGGAGTAGTGTTTTATGCACAAAATTGAGTACAAAATTTTGTATAAAATGACATTATAATTAAAATGGGATATTTTAAGCTATTAATACATATACAGGGTCATTCCAGTCAAAACTTAACCTATACTTATGTTATGAATATTTTTTATCCAATTTTGCATCTTTCATGCCAACCACAATATCTAAATTATTTTGAATGCTAGTTATATGTGCTTCATCACTATTGGTAATCACTATATCATCGATATGGACAATGAGAATAGTAATAGCATTTTCATGGCGATGTTTAGACAGACTCTAGTCATTTTTGGATTGAACAAATCCCAGATGAATGATGTCATTTGCTAATTTTGTCCGTACAGTTGGTTATAACTCATAGCGATTAAACATGCTTTCGTTTTCAAGTACCATCAACATGTCTTTTCACTTTAAAACCTACTTGCTTCCAATAGCCATTTTACTAGTAGGAAGAATAACCAAATCCCAAGTTTTGTTTGCCTCCATGGCCTGGATTTCCTTTTGCATTGAAGAAACCCATAATGGATGACTAGATGTGTGTTGGACATTCAAAGGCTTTGTAATGATGGACTGGTATGCAGAATGAGTAATTGATAAGTCAGCTGAGGAAACAAGATTACACCAGTGTGATGTAATAGTGTTTTGAACGAATTGCAGATATAATCCTGTAAATAAGAAGTGAGTTTGGTTTGTCGAGTAAATTTACATGAAATATCAATAGAATAAGGAAAAGTGGTGTTCTCAGATGATAATGAATCATGACGTGAAATGTCATGAGCTGATGAAAATGTATGATTATCTTTGTCTTCAGGACTGTTACTAGACACATTTGACATCACAGGTAGATAAATGTGAGAAAGCATTTGTGGCTGAGTCTGTTTATGGACAGATTAAATTTGAAATGGAAATGTATTTTCATGAAAAGAAACATCTTGAGAGATGATCACTGTATTATGTAGCAAATCATAGACTCTGTAGCCTTTCTGGTATTGCAATACCTCAATAAAACCCCAGTATTAGCTCTAGGATCTAACTTTGAACGATGAACTTTAAGAGTTAAGAAGAAACAAAGACAACCAAAGATTTAATGTGAATAATAGATGTAGGCTCCTTATATAGCCTGTGATAAGGTGTCTGGGTTGATGAGGTAGCGCATAAGACAACATCACCCCAAAATTTATCAGGTAGATAAGGGACAAGCTTGGATGTGTAGAGCTCTTGCAGTTTTAAGCAAATGCATGTGCTTGCGCTCCATAATGCCATTTTGTTGTTGAGAGTATGCACAAGGAGTATGATGTATGATACCAAAACAGTGATACAACTTTTTGATAGAATCTTGTGCATTATTAGAACGAATACATAAAACTTGAGCTTTGAATTGATTATGCACATAACGTGGAAATTCCAGAAAATAGCACGAACATCAGACTTGTAATCGAGCAAATGTACCCAAGTAAATGGCTAAAATCATCCACAATTGTTGAAAATTGCGTACAACCAGATAAGGACTTTGTTTTGTATGGAACCTATATATATGTTAACATGGAGTAATTAAAAAGGTTCAGTAGTCTTGATATCACTTACAAGAAAATAATTTCCTGGTTTGTCTGGCAGCTGGACACACCTAACAAATACAAGTAGATAAGTATTCCTTGACAGACCTGACTTGAGCAACCAATTATAATTATTGAAATGGCAGATGACCAAAACGAATGTGCCAAAGATCAACCAAATTATGATGAGCACTAGTACAAAACTGGTTTGGAAAAACCGTTGTATGATGATCAGAGATTAGCTTTATACAATAGAGGCCATTATGCATACTACCAAGAAGAATCCGATAACGTGTATTTAAATTTCTCAATAGAAATGAAAGTAGAACTCCAAAGATCAGTATATATCAATTCTAAAGGGCGAGAACTTGTCATTGATGAAACACCAAAAGGTTGTTTATGGCTTCTATTATAATTACATGCTTTACATGAAAACAGTGGGTCAGATAGAGTAGAACTAGCTCAATATGGAGTTGGTGACATTTAGTTGAGGAGACATGAGATTTTGTGGAATAGAATGAGCATAATAGACATCATTATAATTCTCCCCGCGTAGTATTACCACTCCCGTTTTGAGGTCCTTTACCTTAAACTGTGAGGGAAAAAATTCAATTGAAACATTGTTAGTGTTACTGAATTTTGCCACTGAGTAAGATTTTTATTTAAAGATGGAACACGTAAGACATAATTTAATATAAATTTTTTTGCATCATTATTTAAATGAGATGTTCTTGTATGTGTTATTGGAAGACCAGAACCATTGCCGATCAAAACTTCTTCTAGACCTCCATAATTTGAAAAAGAGGTGGTGTAATTAGTTGGGTCGTTCGTGATATGATGTTGTTAGCCTGTATTAAACAACTATTGTCGTTTCTTATTTGGTTGAAGTGTTGTCTTATTAATAGCAGGAGTTGGATTTTGGATATCATTGTCCTTCATAAAACGAGCTAGTTGTCCGAACTCTTTGGTGGCGTGTCCTTGGCGTTGGCAAAAATGAACCACCGTGGTACATCGACAGTGATGCGACTCATCATATATGTTGTCAATTATCTTTATTTATGTTAAACATATTGGTAATATTGTTCTTTCTGTTAGGTCCAGATATGATTGTAGAAGGGGGGGGTTGAATACAATCAGTACCAAATCGTCGCGGAAGTGAATCTGATTGAATATGATTTGTTAATCAGATTATAATTAATTAATATAACAATGTTTGAAGTCGTTATATAATTAATATGGTTCAGTTTTAATGTCCACTAAAGTTCGTAGAATAAATTCGACAGGGTATATTCTAGATTTAGTGATTAAAACAACCGGGTTATCAAAGCACAGAAAACTGTGGATATAACGAACAAGCAAGTTACTAACAACTTGAAAGCTTTACAAATGCTTTGAATACAAAGTGAATGAACACTTTCAAATGAAGAAACCAAGCCATATTTATAGGCAAGGCTTTGTACATGCAAGACAATCACTAGACAAGACAATTACAAGCTAGCAAAGACAATTACAAGAAGGGTAAGACAATCTAGGCTTGGGCAAGACAATAAGGGGCAAGGGAAGACAATCTCAGATTGTCTACCAAGCTTCAACCAAGTCAGTAAGACAATCAAAAGGGAAGGGAAGACAATTCCTTTGTCAGAAAGACAAACACTACAAACGGCAAGACAATGGAGGATTGTCTTGCACACCTTAAGCATTCGGCAAGACAAGACAAACAGATTGTCTTGCTGGAAGTGTGTCTCTCGGCAAGACAAGACAAACAGATTGTCTTGCAGACTTACACATGCCTTCGGCAAGACAATCTTCAAGGATTGTCTTGCACACCATTGAAATGAATCGGCAAGACAATTAGAGATTGTCTTGCTGATTCAATCAAGGCTAATGCAGACAATGAAGAATTGTCTTGGAAGCATGATGAATCCACTCGGCAAGACAATCCAGAATTGTCTTGCTGAGGTGATTTTTGTGATTAAATAAAGAAATAAAATGGTATATTAAAATAGAAAATTATTCACTTAATTAATTTAATCATATAAATTCATAAATTAAATTAATTCGAGAGTGAATTAATTTAATAAATAAATTACATAATTAATATAATTATTTGAGAAGTGAAATAATAGTCTATTAAAATATTTAATCACACAATCTTCAGTAGAACAACTTCCGGTCTTCTTTAAACTTGAATAATTTCTTCTTGATTTGTCGAACGAGCGAACTACCACTTCTGCTTGACTTCAAATATTTAATTTGGATAACTGATACATAGATGTACTGTCTGGTTCATCTGTATCTAGTTAAATCAAATATTCTTCGTCAAATAAACAATAAGAATTTGGTTAGTTCGTCGAGTCTTCGTCTTGTACGTACATCTTCATTAAATGGAATCTTCTGATGAAATAAAGTATAGAAACTTTATGTCTTCTGAATTCCTGGACGTGCCACAAAAGATTATTTGTGCACTGAGGCTTGAACATATTAATGAACTTCTTTCAGTGGCGTGCAGCAGCATCCTGGAACTTATCTGACATATGATTTCCATAAATCATTTGACGTTCTTCGTACTGATTCCGATGACTTGCTATTTACTGAGCTTTCTTATCTGAGTTGAGTTGTACCTCTTTAAATACAAATAGGCTGAACATATGCCTTTCAATCTCCCCCTATTTGTTTGTTAACATAACATGCAAATTTCCTAGAGGATAACTCAACTAACAGATAAGACAAAGATTTAAACAATAGAATGTAAATAGCAAAAGTTTATGGCTTGCATTAAACATTAAACCATGATCACAAATAGATTACAAAAGGATGTTCCTTGAACATATCTAACAAATATCCTAATCAATCTATTCACTCAGAATGAGTGACTTCTCCTTCTTCAGCATCAGAATAGTGAATAATTGGAGTAGAAGGCTCATTCTGAGTAGGCTCTTCAGCTGCAGTGGATTCTCCACGCTTCTTTCTTTCACGAGCCAGAGCTAGCTGGTGAAGAACTTCCAGATCCACAGGGTCTTCACGGAAGTCAGATGGCTGAGATTTTGTTACACCCTTCATCCTCCGAAAGTATTGAGAAATGTTTCTTCGAGTGCAGTAGGATGAGATTACATCATCAGCATCAGACTTGGCTTTAGATGCGAAGCCCTTGGTCCTTAGTAAGGTGGATGCTAGAGCCAGACGTTTGGCAGGGTACTTTGGCAAAGCCTCTTCATTTAAATAGACAGTGCAGAGGATTTCCAAGTGAACAAACTTGACACAGTAAGGGTTCTTAACAACCTGAGGACTGTTGAAAACAGCACAATCCAACAGTTTGTCACGAAGAAGTTCATTCAAGTTTGAGCAACGCTTGACTTTGTTGCGAAGTACCCAGAGCTCAGATACGGAGAATGATTTGAGAAATTCGACAGATAGTCTGAATGAACCATTTCTCCGTGTGTAGACAATCAGCTCCCATTCTTCTAGCAGTCCCCTAACAGCAGTAGTTACATATTCCAGTTCTAAGGCAAAGGCATGCATAAACACATCCTCATCAGGGTTCACCTCTCGAAGGTCATATATCAGAGATAAGAACTTCTTATCATCGAAAGTTTCCCTTTGAGGTCCATTGAATATTCTCCTAGCAATGTCCCAGCCTTTTCCTTCTTTTCTTTTAATTTCAAGATTCTTCTGCTTGATCGCAGCATCATAGATTTTTTGCTTTTCAATCTTGATTTGTTCCTCTGTGATCAACTTGTCTTCCAGAAGTTTCTGATAATCACGAAGCTTACGCTTCCTGGCTTCATTTTCTGCTTTGAACTTCCTGACATTCTCCTCGTGTTCAGGATCAACAGGTTCTTCCTGAAACAAATAGCTTTCATCAAATTTACCTTCTTCTTCAGCCTGACGATAGGTAGCATCGAATACGTCATCATCATCCATGTCTTTGGGATAATCATCATAATTGTCAGTGTTGAAGACATTTTCAGATTGATGTAGTGGTTCTTTGCCTTTAGACCTTTTATAGCTTTTATCAGCTTCAGAAGTTTCTTTGCCACTTGCTCTTTCTCCACCCTTATCACTCCTGTCAGCATCATCCTTATTACTCCTATCACCAGCATTGCTGTGATCATCTTTGTCCTTATCTTCCTTATCCTTCTCCCCCTTAGTTGAGGGATCCTCTGGAGTGGACTGAGCTGTTGACGGATTAAGCTTTAAGTGATGAATAACTTGAGCCAGAGTTTGCTCCAAGTTTCCAAGCTTTGTCAGACAGAGCTCCTGAGATTGATCAAACTTGTCCATCCTAGAATGAATACCCTTGACATGAGCATCTAATTCCTGTTTGAGAGAAGAATATGAAGGATCAACAACTTTTTCCTGTAGAGTCACCAACTCTTCACTTCTGAATCTGGCATTCTCAGCATTCAACCTTGAAATCTCAGCTTTCATAGCAGCCAATTGTTCCTGTAACAGATCAGTGTTGGTGTGTGCACTCACCTCACGAACACTCAAAGATTTATCACTATCCTCTCGTGCATGTGTTTCGCTCGGTGTTTGCCTGATTTCACTCGTGTTTGTCACACCGTCACCAGTACCTGTATAGACAACCATAGTACCATAAGATGGAACTGTAGGTTGTGAAGGAACAAATTGTCCTTCAGATGCCTGTGAAGGCGGATGTACTTGCAGGTTGCCAAGTATAGCCTGATCCAAAAAGAAAGATTGATCAGAAAGTTTTTCATATGACATTTTTTGAATATCTGTGCTCTCTCTAAGTGAAGAATCAAAAGACAAAGGTTCAACTAGCGTGAGTGCTAGTTGCGTGCTTGACTCTTTACAGGATACCGCGGTCGGACGGCCAATTTCAATAAATGCATTCTGTGGAGAGAATGAATCTAGAGACTGTATATTTACCATGTCAGTGTCCAAATCCTTTTGGGAGGAAATGGATGCGGCTGCAGTTGTCTCCGGTTCTGCCACCCTTTGCTTCTTATGAGACAGAGCTGCGGGTTCTCTCAGAATTGCACTACCACTCCGTTTCCGGGCTACCTTTCGAACAACTGGTGTTTGAGTAGTGTCGGTTGATGTGTTTGACGAAGAATCAGTTGTTGAAACGAAAACGTCAGCTTGGTTATGAACCTGGGTGTTGACAGGTTCAATGCTGGGAGTCTGGAAATCAAATCCAATATCACAATCAAAATCTGCAATATCAATATTAAAGGTATCAGTGAGATTAGAAAGTACCTGAGCTACCTGTAAATCTGTCCTGAAGTCCTGTAGCTCTGGATTGATAGCAGAATCAGCAGGCAGAGGCTGAGAGGTGGATTGTGGTGGAGGAATGGTATGTGGATGTGTAGGTGAAGGTATTGGTTCAGATTGAGAGGGAAGAATGGAGGCTTGTTGGTCTGGGAAGAAGTTGTATTGTGGAGGAGATTGGTGTTGAGAATTGTATGATGATTGGTGAGGTGATTGTTGTGGAGAATTATAAGGAGGGTTGTAGGGAGAGTAATGTGAGGATTGGCTGGATGATTGATAATCTTGTAGAAGTTGAAGTGGTTGGACTTGAATAGGAACATCAGCGGTTAGTGCAGTACTGACAAGACTTTGTTGAGTCAGAAAGCGAATCCATTTCTTGAAACGATCAGAACAATCCTCGTAGTTTAGGTTAGCACAATAATTGGTCTCAGCAATCTCAAATTCTCCGGCCATTTTTAGTAATTAAAAATTGAATTAAGCGAGAAATTTTCAAATAAAAGATTAATTTTCAATTATCTCGCAAAGTTCAATTAATAATTAAACTTGATTAATTAATTATTAATTCGAAATATTAGAATAATCTCGAATTAAAAGTTAATTAATTAAAATGGAGCTTAGTCAAATAATCCAACTCAGCCAAACACTCCCTTAAGTTCAAACACCACAAACTCACAAAATCAGCCAAACAGTCCCTAATTGAGAAAATCCCCAAATTAACCAAGAACCCTAACTCCAAATCCTTTCAAATCAGTTCGAAGGTCACACGAATAACACAGATTAATCGAACTCTAGTCAATCCACAGTACAAACTCAGTCGAAGAGCTTTAAAAATCGACTAAACTTCGGCGAAAATCTGACTAAAATCCGGCAGAGTTTCGTTTAAACAAGGACGAAATCGAGTAACCAGCAAGCGTGAAAGCTTGTAAAAACCAAACCCAGCAAGTTTTTGATGATAAAACTTGAAAAACAATGAACGGAAATCGTGTATAGGAGAGGGCAGATGGAGAAGATGAAGTAGGATCAGCAAGACAATCGAATTGTCTTGCACGATTGTCTTGTAGATATATATATACACGTACGCAGTAAGACAACGGGAGAGTAGTCTCGATAAGACAATTCAAAATTGTCTTGCCGAGACCAAGTATAACAGACAAAAGGCTGTGTCAGTAAGACAATCTGATTGTCTTACTGATACGACAACTGACTTAAGACAGACTCGGTAAGACAATGGGATTGTCTTGCCGAGTTGTTTGAAAATCGGTGAAAAACCGGTTCAGCAAGACAATCTAATTGTCTTGCCGAGCCTAATTGTAGACAAAACCATTGTCTTGCCGAAAATCAAATAAAAATAATAGGATTTTTGATTATATTAAAAGATAAAACATTTTGCAATTAAACTAAAAAAAAACTATAATAAAAACAATAGTATATAATACACGAATATTTTGTAAATTTCAACTTTAGTTAAATATAACTATTTACGACTTTAACTTTAATTCAATAAAATGAATTAACTTAAAATCAAATATTTATACTTAATTAATTTTGAAAAATACAAAATAATTACAAATAATTATCTAAATGCCTAGAGAATATTACAGGGGAGTGTATGAGCATTTAGAAAATCATTTACTAATTTACAGGCATGCATAATTAATTAGAATAATATCAGATAATATACAGAAAATCATATAAAATCTAATAAAATAGATATAATTATACAGAAAATTCACAAAAATATACAAAAACATATAATGCATATGAAAAATATATACAAGAGAACTATGTCATATTTAACATCCCTAACTCACAAACCAGCTTAGAGAAAGTGGATTCATCCAGTGGTTTCGTGAAGATGTCAGCAATTTGCTCAGTCGTGGGTACAAAATGTAACACCACTGTACCATTTATGACATGTTCTCGAATGAAATGATACCTGATATCAATGTGCTTGGTTCTTGAATGTTGAACCGGATTGTTGGAAATGGCTATGGCACTTGTATTATCACAAAATATAGGAATTTTGTTTACTACAACACCATAATCATTCAGTTGGTTCTTGATCCACAAGATCTGAGCACAGCAGCTACCAGCAGCTATATACTCAGCTTCAGCAGTAGAGGTAGACACAGAGTGCTGCTTCTTGCTATACCAGGAAACCAACCGACGTCCTAGAAATTGACAGCTTCCAGACGTACTCTTCCTATCAATCCTGCATCCTGCATAATCAGAATCTGTATAGCCGGTTAAGTCAAAACCAGTATTCTTAGGGTACCAAATACCTAAACCAGGTGTACCCTTAAGATATCTAAAGATTCTTTTGACGGCTATAAGATGTGATTCTTTAGGATCAGCTTGGAACCTAGCACACAAACATGTTGCAAACATGATATCTGGTCTACTTGCAGTAAGATAAAGTAGAGAGCCAATCATACCACGATAGCTTGTGATATCAACTTTCTTACCAGATTTATCCTGGTCAAGCTTTGTGGCAGTGGCCATGGGTGTCTTTGCCGGTGAAGAGTCTTCTAGATTGAACTTCCGAAGAAGATCTCTGACATACTTGGATTGGCAAATGAATATTCCATCTTCCTTTTGGCTTACTTGAAGACCAAGAAAGTAGGACAGCTCACCCATCATACTCATCTCATAGTTACTCTGCATCAACTTAGCAAATCTCTTGCACAAGTTATCGTTAGTAGAACCAAATATAATATCATCAACATATATTTGTACAAATATCATATCTTTATCATGCAATTTGTAAAAGAGAGTTTTGTCTATGACACCTCTAGTAAAGTTGTTTTCTATTAAAAACTCAGAGAGAGTGTCATACCATGTCCTTGGTGACTGCTTGAGTCCATAGACAGCTTTGAATAGGAAGTATACAAAATCAGCAAACTCTGGATTTTCAAAGCCAGGGGGCTGTTCCAGATATACTTCTTCTTCTAGCTTTCCATTCAGAAATGCACTTTTCACATCCATTTGATATACCTTGAAGTTGGAGTGTGCAGCAAATGCAAGAAATATTCTGATGGCTTCAAGACGAGCAACTGGAGCATAGGTTTCATCGTAATCAATTCCTTCTTCCTGAGAATAACCTTTTGCAACCAGTCTGGCTTTGTTTCTTACAACAATGCCATCACCATCTAACTTGTTACGGAAGACCCATCTAGCTCCAATGGTAGATTTTCCTTTTGGTCTTGGAACCAGGGCCCAGACTTCTTGTCTCTCAAATTGATTGAGTTCTTCTTGCATGGCAAGAACCCAATCAGGATCAGCAAGTGCTTCTTCTATTTTCTTTGGTTCTAGTTGAGATAGAAACCCAGAGAATAGACATTCATTTGTCGTAGCACTTCTAGTCCTTACACCAACATCAGGATCACCAATAATCAAATCAAAGGGATGATCTCTGCTCCAAATCCTTTCCCTTGGAAGTTGTGTCCTTGATGATTCAGCAGTATTATCATTAAGCTGAAATGTGTGACTAGTTGATCCATCAGCTCCCCCTGAGTTGTTGCCAGGTTGACTTGATGATCCACCACTGGCATCAGTGGAATCTCCAGCATTATTGCTATTTCCTCCACCATTGCCTGGATCATCATCATTGTTGTCATCTCCTGTTGCAACCTCAGGTGGAACATCATCATCTGAATCAGAATCTGGATAGTTGTCAAACTTCAGAGATTCAGATGAATCAGCAGATTGTATACTTGGAAGTTTAGTGTCATCAAATGTAACATTGACACTAACTTTCACTGACAGAGTATCAATTATAAAAACTCTATAAGCATTATTTGTATAACCAACAAAAATTGCTTCAGAAGCCTTTGGTTCAAACTTGTTCAAGTTCTCTTCACCATCCTTGAGAACAAAACACTTGGCTCCAAAGACATGAAGATGTTTAACATATGGTTTCTTGTCTTTATACAAATGAAATGGAGTTTTCATATGATCCTTGTTGATCAAAGTCCTATTCTGGGTATAACAAGCAGTGGCCACAGCTTCAGCCCAAAAGTACAGTGGAAGCTTTGATTCAGCAATCATAGTCCTTGCAGCTTCAATCAGTGTACGATTCTTTCTTTCGACGACTCCATTCTGCTGAGGAGTCCTTGGTGCTGAATACTGCCTTCTAATTCCCTTTTCAGAGTAAAAGTTGATTAGAGTTTGATTCTTAAACTCAGTTCCATTGTCTGATCTTACAGCTTTTACAGGAACACCTTTTTCCAACTCAACCAACTTGATATGATCAATTACTGTCAGGGGAGTTTCATCCTTGGAAGAGAGGAAGTAAACCCAAGTAAATTTCGAGAAGTCATCCACAATGACTAAGGCATATCTTCCTCCATCAATAGATGCAACATTCACGGGGCCAAACAAATCCATATGCAACAAATGAAGTGGATCTGTAATGGTATTGATGGTTTTGCCTTTGTGAGATGCTCTCTTCGCTTTTCCTTTCTGACAAGCTTCACAAAGATCATCAGTTGAGAATTCCAGGGAAGGCAACCCTCTCACTAGATCTCTCTTGACTAGAGAGTTCATGGTTTTGAAGTTGAGGTGTGAGAGCTTCTTATGCCATAACCAACTATCTTCAGCAGACGCTTTGGCGTAGAAACAGTGAACTTCGTTTCCTGGTCCTGAAGACAAATCAGCTACGAATATATTGCCTTTCCTTATGCCACATAGTGAAGGACGCTTATCCTTGATATGTTTGATGATACATATCTCCTTTTCAAAATGAACATAATAACCTTTGTCACAGAATTGACTGACACTCAGGAGATTATGTCGAAGTCCTTCAACTATTGCAATATCTTCTATGATGATCCTCCCAATTTTGTACTTGCCATATCCCACAGTACGACCTTTGCTATTATCAGCAAAACTGACTGTAGGGCCAGCTCCTTCTCTTATGTCCTCCAGCAGGGATTTGTTGCCAGTCATGTGCATTGACGCTCCACTGTCAAGCACCCAGGTAACACGAACAACTCCACTGGCACCCTGCAAAAGACAACTTGATTAGACAGTCTTTGGGACCCACACTTGATTGGGTCCGGCAGTCTTAAAGAACTGATTTCTATCAGGTAATACAACAGAGCCTCTTGGACTGATACTTGGTTCAGATTTGACTGAACTTACTTCCTTAACAACAGCCTTATAAACCTTGGTTTTAGGCTTTGGAACATAAGTCTCCTTTCTCTTGTGAGAAGGACTAGCAGTCTTTGATCTAGCATGCTTGTTGTTTGTGTGTTGTCTAGGTGATGTGTTTTCATTTTTAGCATGCAAATTTTTAAAATAAGCAGACATCAAATTGAAAGCACAAGTCATACAATTATCAACACTACAAGATTTATGACATGCATCAAAAGCAGGAGCAACAGAAGTATCAGTCACAGTAGTAGGAACATCAATAGATTCTACTCTAACCTTATTATCAGATTTAAAGTTCTCAGTAGAATGACATCTATTGTTCTTGTTCTTACTATTAACAAAATTATTGGGCTTGTTGAATTTAGTTCTCTCAGAGTTGACACCTAAACCAGCTTTAGGCAACCTAACATTGCCTTTCACTTTAATTGGTTTCAGGTTTGTCAGAATCTCATCTCTCATCTCATTACTCTCTTTCATTTTAAGGTCTTCCTGTTTTAGTTCATATCTAATGACAACAGGAGTCTCTAAAAGAGGTTCAGCTTCTGAGGTTTTAAACAAAGGTTTAAGGGAATCTTTCAAAACAAAAGGAATCCCTCTCTCTTCAGCACTCTTCTTAAAAGGAGTAATGTTACTAGCCTTACCTACAGATTTGTTATAGTCAAAGCCTATTCCAACAGTTCTCTTGATCTCTTGTTTATCATTGAGTTCTTTGACTATCAAGGAGGCATCCTTAAAGGCTTTACATTTCACTTTCTCTTCGTCTAGCTGAAGTCTTAAAGCAATCTCACCTTTCTCTAGAACTTTGACTTTAGCACATTGTAATCCTAAGTCCATAGTCAATTGTTCTATTTTAGGTTTTAATACTTTCATCTCATTCATTTTATAAGCATGAATTTCTAAGACTAAAGTATCAATTTTAAGATTAGCAGCTTTCATCCTTTTAATAGCATCATCTCTTTCAAGTCCTAATTGCATAAACAGTTTAGGGCATGTAGGATCTACCTGAAAGCTTCCAGCAGGAGGAGGTGAAGATGATCCAGTAGTAGCCATGAAAGCAACATTCCCTAGCTGCTCCTCTTCATCACTATCTGTATCATCCCAGCTTTTGCCTTCTGCCAGATAAGACTTGCTTTTGAAACCTTGACTTCCAGAAGTACCATGATGCTTTCTAACCAGTGCATCATACTTCTGCTTCAGCTCATCATACGAATCTTTTCTTTTTCCTTGAACCTTGGGCTGTTTGCATTCAGTTGCAAAGTGTCCAGGTTCACCACAATTGAAGCATTTGAACTTGCTTCTGTCCACCATCCCAGTTTTATATCCTCCTTTACTTGTAGAAGATGAATAGCCTCCCTTCTGAAACTTACTAACAGTAGGTTTGTATTTATAGGAAGGGTTCTTCCGGAATCTCATGTTTCCAAACTTCTTGGCAAACAGTGATAGAGATTGATCTTCTAACTGTTCCAGCTCTTCCATTGTATAGAACTCTTCATCACCACTGGTAGAAGCAGTCTGACCCATCTCAGGTACAACAAATTCCTGAGTAGTCTCAGAAGGAACAACAACATCCTTCTTCTTTTCTTCCAGTACAGGTGACTCAACAACTAGAGCTCTCGAATGGTTCTGTGTTTTACCCCAGCCATATCTCTGTTTACTCTGAACTTGCTCCAGTTCATAAGTTTTCAAAACTCCGTAGAGTCTTTCCAGAGAAATCTCATTCAGGTCTCTGCTTTCCCTGATGGCAGTGATTCTGTGTTCCAGATGTTCAGGAAGGGTTAAGAGAAACTTCATGTTGACCTCTTTCTTGTCGTAGAATTTCCCATTCAGATTTAAATTATTTATCAAATTATTAAGTCTGATAAATACTTCTGAAATCCCTTCACCGGGATGAGAACCAAACTGTTCATACTGGGCCATCAGTATCTCTTTCTTGTTTTCCCTAACTTCCTCTGAGCCTTCATTGATAATCTCTAATGTATCCCAGATTTGCTTGGCGTTCGTACAATTTACAACAGCATTGTACATTACTGGGTTTAGAGATTCAACCAAGATTAGTTGAAGAGCATCATCTAAGTTCATCTGATCACTCTCTTCGTCTGTGTACTCAGAAAGTTCTTTCGGAATGACCTGATGAGGTATCAACACACCATCCTCTTCGTGTGCTAATATGACCTTCATCGGAGTAGTAACACCTTTGTCTAAAATCCCGATGTATTTTCTGTTCGCAGTTCGGAGGAATAAGAACATATGCCTTTTCCATAGGCCAAAGTGTTCCTGGCTGAACGGTGGGATTTTAATGCTACTGATCTTTTGCGTACTCATTTTTTAGGAATTTAAAGTGAATAGTGTTTGGAGAGATTTAGATTTTTGAAAGAAAAATATTTTTAATCAAAATTAATTTTTGGAATAAAATTAATTCGAATAAAAAATATTTGGACGTTACAGAGTGTGTATAGGATCTGATACGGAAAAATGGTATCAACCGCTCTGATGCCAATTGTTAGGTCCAGATATGATTGTAGAAGGGGGGGGTTGAATACAATCAGTACCAAATCGTCGCGGAAGTGAATCTGATTGAATATGATTTGTTAATCAGATTATAATTAATTAATATAACAATGTTTGAAGTCGTTATATAATTAATATGGTTCAGTTTTAATGTCCACTAAAGTTCGTAGAATAAATTCGACAGGGTATATTCTAGATTTAGTGATTAAAACAACCGGGTTATCAAAGCACAGAAAACTGTGGATATAACGAACAAGCAAGTTACTAACAACTTGAAAGCTTTACAAATGCTTTGAATACAAAGTGAATGAACACTTTCAAATGAAGAAACCAAGCCATATTTATAGGCAAGGCTTTGTACATGCAAGACAATCACTAGACAAGACAATTACAAGCTAGCAAAGACAATTACAAGAAGGGTAAGACAATCTAGGCTTGGGCAAGACAATAAGGGGCAAGGGAAGACAATCTCAGATTGTCTACCAAGCTTCAACCAAGTCAGTAAGACAATCAAAAGGGAAGGGAAGACAATTCCTTTGTCAGAAAGACAAACACTACAAACGGCAAGACAATGGAGGATTGTCTTGCACACCTTAAGCATTCGGCAAGACAAGACAAACAGATTGTCTTGCTGGAAGTGTGTCTCTCGGCAAGACAAGACAAACAGATTGTCTTGCAGACTTACACATGCCTTCGGCAAGACAATCTTCAAGGATTGTCTTGCACACCATTGAAATGAATCGGCAAGACAATTAGAGATTGTCTTGCTGATTCAATCAAGGCTAATGCAGACAATGAAGAATTGTCTTGGAAGCATGATGAATCCACTCGGCAAGACAATCCAGAATTGTCTTGCTGAGGTGATTTTTGTGATTAAATAAAGAAATAAAATGGTATATTAAAATAGAAAATTATTCACTTAATTAATTTAATCATATAAATTCATAAATTAAATTAATTCGAGAGTGAATTAATTTAATAAATAAATTACATAATTAATATAATTATTTGAGAAGTGAAATAATAGTCTATTAAAATATTTAATCACACAATCTTCAGTAGAACAACTTCCGGTCTTCTTTAAACTTGAATAATTTCTTCTTGATTTGTCGAACGAGCGAACTACCACTTCTGCTTGACTTCAAATATTTAATTTGGATAACTGATACATAGATGTACTGTCTGGTTCATCTGTATCTAGTTAAATCAAATATTCTTCGTCAAATAAACAATAAGAATTTGGTTAGTTCGTCGAGTCTTCGTCTTGTACGTACATCTTCATTAAATGGAATCTTCTGATGAAATAAAGTATAGAAACTTTATGTCTTCTGAATTCCTGGACGTGCCACAAAAGATTATTTGTGCACTGAGGCTTGAACATATTAATGAACTTCTTTCAGTGGCGTGCAGCAGCATCCTGGAACTTATCTGACATATGATTTCCATAAATCATTTGACGTTCTTCGTACTGATTCCGATGACTTGCTATTTACTGAGCTTTCTTATCTGAGTTGAGTTGTACCTCTTTAAATACAAATAGGCTGAACATATGCCTTTCACTTTCGTCCTCTCTTATTTTGCATGATGTTTACCACATTTCTTCATTCAAATTAATTCTCATTTCTATGGTTCATTTAACAAAACGATTTAATTGTTTTGTCACATTCTCACAGTCTTCATGTAAAGGCATCTCTTTTGCTGGTCTTTATGGGCTCCAGCTTTCTACTCGTATTAGTTTCATTCAAAATAACACGCTGGATGTTTGGCAGGCTAGATTAGGCCATCCTAGTTCTGATAGTTTGCAATCTTTATGTCGTTCTTTTTTTTTTATTTATTCTAGTTCCAAATCAGTTTGTGATGTATGCCTGAAGGCAAAACAATCACGTTTTAGTAGACTATATAATAAATCCCATAGTTACAAGGAAACGGGTACGCCGCCGCGTATCCCGAACCAGTTCGTATGACCCGGAACACGGGTCGTTTCCGACCCAGGTCGCCATAATTCGCGACTGGTTCGTCAACTCCGGCGATCCACACAAATTCCGGCGACCAAGTCTTTTAAGAAGAAAACATAAGACTAACATACAAGGGATAAAAAGATGGCTTAACAGAGCGAAAAGAAGAGAGAAAAAAAGAAGAAGAGCGAAAAGAAGAGAGAAAAAAAGAAGAAGATGAAGATTGGTGGGAGAAGAGAAGAAACAAAGAAGACGACGCCGATTGAAGTTTTCAATTTTCTGCACAGCTGTATCTATATGCATGTGTGTATCTATATGCACGCACATCAAGACTAAAATTAATTGTTTTTAATTTAGTATATTTTGCGTGGGAGGAAATTAAGAGAACTGCAGAGTAGACTGCCTCGATCACCGTGCTGCACATGTATTTAAATTACTTTTGTTATCCCTTTTTTTGTTCCAGGTTTATATCTAGTTTAATTCATGTTTCTACCTCTAGTAAGACTTTGATAACTTAATAATGTTGGAACCATAAATATTTAATAATTTATTGATAATTGCATTACCTAGAAATATTGAAAATTTAGGTTTTTATTTCAATTATTAATATATTATAACGAAATAAAACTTAAATTGTTTTTATTGATAATCCTTGAAAAAATTGCAATGAAAATATTTATCAATAAACAAATCATTGATGATATTACAAAAGATTTAAAAGATTATAAAAAGTTGCAAAGACGGGCCATATCAGAAGTGAGATATTGATCTCGAGAAATTAAAAAGATTTATAATTTATGTGATATCTCGTACCCATACGTCCCGTCATACCCATACGTTTCCTTGTACCCACACGTTCCCTCGTACCGGAAACGATCAAAACAATGTTCCACGTATCCGAATTCGTACCTCGTTTCGTATCGAACCGCGTCCTATGTAACTATGATAAATCCTGTTGCTCTTTTTGCTACTTTCTACTGGGGCTACCCCAAGACTTCATATCTATTTACACACGATGCCACTGGAGTCAAACTTGGACTCAGCAGCGCTCATACATAAATGTGTGCGTATACTGCAGTTTCTTTATACATGATATAACCAGGGCTACTTTTCCCACATGCCCACATCCCCGCATGCTTATCTCCCCTCTTTCAGAAAACAAACGAAAATGCAGTGTATTTCTGTCACCCAGTACCATCTGCTTTATTTCCTCGACCTCTTTATTCTGATTTCAATTTCAAAATTCAAATTCATATCATTGGATTGGATTCAAACACATTCAAATTCATCTCTTTTCGTGTCAAAGCTCCATAACCTCCGTATTATATCCATGTAAGTCCCCTCCTCTTTCTCCCTGAATCTCTCCCCCCCCCTCTCTCCGGCTATTTATATATATCTCTCTCTTTCTGTTTATTCATGTTTTCGTCCTCGACAGTTGAAGGGTTTCCTCATCACTTTTGATGTTAGCCTCCACTAGTTGTTTTTGGTTACATTGCATACTATTGAAAATTTCCATAAACATCTCTTCTTTTTGGGTCATAGCTTGCTTTCCTTTCTTTTTTGCATGTTTGGATGCCTTTGTTCCCATCGGTCTAACTGGACTAGAAGGACTTTCCATTTCTCGATTAAAATCTGGAGTCGTGAAACCTTCTTCATCAATGCAATCATCACTATTCAAATTGATTGTCGATTCCACTTGTGTTGGAAAGTTTCGTTGAAATGGATGAGAAGTAGTAGGAACGTCTACATATTGAGGATGTGCCGCAACCGCTTCATAACATTCCCATTTGTCGAATGTCTTATTCATTTCCTTGAAATATAGTCCTTGAGCCTGAGTTGTCTGAAAAAATAACAAATTTTTGATTCTAAGTTCTCACACAAATAATATAAAAGCATATTTAAATGAATATATAAATAAAAATCTTACCTCATCCACCAAATTGGTTCCTCTTGCACTAAGCCTACTAGCTTGATTTTTGGCACATTGCTATTTTTTAGTGACCTATTCAACGGTGCAAAGTGCGAATCAAGAGCAACTTTTGAATGAGGTTTGGCATGAGGATTCTCCGGAGTTCCACACCAATGTTTTGCATAATCCTGATGAATTCGCCCCCATAAATTATTCTTGTTTGAATATCGACCCGTGATGGGATCAACAGATTGTCGAGCCCACGAAACACATAATTGTAAATCTTCGGAAGGGAGCCAATTAGTACCCATTTCTGTAAAATATGTATTTGTAGAAAATAGAAAATCTGGGAAGTATTTGAGTGTGTAAAAATTTATGTTACAATTGAATCACAAAATTGTAATTTATAAGCAAAAATATATGACCGTTAAAAGTTAAAATTATAGCTGTTAGGAATAAAATTATAGCCGTTACAATTTTATAGCCGTTATATATATGTGTACTGGAGTTGAGTAAAGTAAGAAAAGTAATGGAAAAAGAGTACATTTGTGTAGGCCCCACTATTTGATGGCCATTAATCACTCCTTTATTAATTTATGGAGAGATTGCTGAATGAATGCTCCATCAATAATTTATGGAGTACAAACACATGCGGTGCATTCTGTTTTTGGAGGACAAAATTGAAAATGGTGATGAATTGCTTTTTTGATGTTGGCAGTGCATATGCTCTTAGCGATAATAAGTTTATATTGTTTGCAGTTTATTTTGCTGTGAAATTGTTTGATGAAATGTCTGAAAGAAAAGGCTGATAATTTTCACACTTTGTAAGTGTATTTCTTATTTAAATTAATGGTTTGATTTTGGGATGTATATACAAGTTGCTTTCAATATTTATTGTTTGAAACTAACTTATGATGCGACGAAAACAAAGATGCAGGAACAAATAATGATGTACCAGCACTCTCTGTTGTCGATGACGGGGCAGGAGCTTCGACATCAAGGGCAGTTGTGGCTCCAACACTGGAGCAAGCCACAAGAACCATGAAGACGATTGTAAGAACTGAGGCAAGCTTCAAACTCTCCATCACTAAAGTTACTAAAATTGTTTCAAGAGCGTGAAGATATGTTGTCTGCTAAGAAGGGTTCTCTGTGTTTTAGTTGTATATGAATAAAGAACAGAGTAAATGGTGCTCTATGCCCTTTGGTTCCAAAATCCATTCTAATTTCCAAGTGACATTATTGCCAAGTGATCGCATGCAAGGAAAATTTCAAGGTCTTATGCTTCTATAGGAAGTTTCTGAGACATTACGAGCTTGACCTTGATTTTTTTGTTTGTATAAGTATTTAATGTTTATTGACATTAATCATGTTTACAACCTATGTTTCTGTGTTTCTTCCAAGGCCTTTAATGCTCTATATCATCCATCCAGACATACTGTCTTAGCTTTGAAGGAATAAATATAATAGGAAGAAAATATTTCCATGGGTTTTTATGTTGTGATGTGTAGGATTTTAATGAAAGCTTCAAGTTTTGGAAAAGTCTCTTTGCGCACAAGTGAGAAAATCATTAGATAATATCCGTACTTACATAAAGATTTAATTTTTCATCAATATGTTCCTATGTTTCCATGTTTTTTTTAGGTTGTAGATTTTTAGTGGCTGTAGTACTGTTGATATACTGTGTTATGCTACTCATTTTATGATGTTGCTGGTGCTAAAAGTTTGAGCATGTTTATCATGTTTTTGCTGCTTAAATATTGGCGTTGATCAGGAAACACAAATATGATAAACCAGCCTCATATTCGTCTAAAATGGGTTGCAACAGGCTGCGGTTGCACTTGGCTCGGCAGTTGGAGCATTTTTAGACCCACGAAGAGCAGATCTGATAGCTGCTCTAGGGGAGACCACTGGGAAGCCTACTTTTGAAAGGGTTCTTGAAAGGATGAAGAGAAGTCCCGGGGGCAGAGTAAGTGATACTGGGATTCAGGGCATGTGAAACTGCTCTTAATGCACACCTAGTATTTTAATATTTCACATGGAATTTTATTATTTTTAATATAACTTTGATTTTTATATAAATACAAAATATTTTTTTTTTATAAATTACAAACAATTTTAATTAGTTCCAACTTTGAAGTCCAAACATCATGAAATTCTTTAAATGAAACACAATATAAATCAAACTTATTTAAAATAATAGAATGAGAACGAGTTGGTAAGTGAAAAAATTTAAATTATCGTTATATATCTAAATTGTTAAATTATATTTCCCTAAAAAAGATTTATTGAGTAAATTTATCAAAAAAGATTTACTTACTTTGTACATTAAATATTAATCGATCTCACATTTTATCCACTGTTCTTATTTTTTTTACCAAGGTTTTTTTAATTTACATGCCTAACTCATAGTATTAGTACATTTTACTGTTAATATAAATATAAGATTTTAAAATGTTTTCTTAAGACTTTTACAAAGTATAGTTTCATAATTATTTTAAACTTTCTAATACAAATTTAATATTTAAATTTTATTAAAAAAGAAACTTTGAAAGATAAACTGTGAAGATGTATTTCATATATATATTTATAATGTGTGCCAAAAAGATATGTAAATAAATGAGATTGGAGATTAGTTAATTAAATAATTTAGACACAATAACATATTACACATAAAATTTGTTTATGATTGTCTGTTTACATCTTTAATTTATAAAAAATTAAATACCCATGCGTAGCGGGATAAAAAATCCTAATTTTAATAAAAGTTCAATTCTTTCTCAATATCCATTTCAGCTTTTACATGTCGATATTTGGGGACCTTTTTTTATAACTAGCACATTTGGTGCACGTTATTTTTTGACAATTATTAATGATTTTTCTCGATGCACCTGGATTTATCTCATGCATCCTAAAAATGAAACATTAAAATTCATGCAATTGTTTAACACATTCATTCGCACTCAATACTCTAAACATATCAATACAATCTCTACCAGTCAGAGCTCCATTCATCTTCTTATTTTACAAAAAATTAGAACAGACAAAGCATCTGAATTTCTCTCTAATGCTTTTCAATCTTGGCTTCTTTCTAATGGCATCCATCATCAAAGAAGTTGTCCTTACACACCTCAACAAATGGTGTTGTTGAACGTAAACATCGACATTTGCTTATTGCTGCACAAGCTTTACAATTTTAATCCAATCTTCTATTCCAATATTGGGGCGAATATTTACTCACCGCTGCCTATCATCAACAAAATTCCAACTCCTCTTTTATCTAATCGATCTCTGCATGAGACTCTTCTTGGAACAATTCCAAATTATAATTTCATCTCCAATAAATATGATTCTCGTGCTCAACCTGGCATTTTTATAGGTTATCCTTTCAACCATAAAGGTTATAAAATTCTTGATATTGCCACAAAGAAAATTTATGTATCTAGACATGTCAATATTTATGAGCATCTTTTTTCATATTCTGATGCACTTTCTCGTCAACCAGATTACCTTCAATGTTCTGATACTCTCAGTGTTTTGATGATCACACTGCCAGCAAGCTAATAGCATAAAACTGATGCTTGTTAGCGAGCTATCAAAGTTATATATGCATGTGCTAACGGCTTGATATGTTTCAGTATTATGTTCAACTGTCAGCAAGCTTGCAGGTTGTCATTCAGGTTATATCAGCAAGCTCACAGCGTGATCAGAATAACAAATGGATAAGGATCAAAGTCGAAAAGCAAGGAGATTTATTAGGAATCGATTTGTAAGGACTTTAATATTTATATATGACTTATATAAATATTAGAGCTCAGTTTTAAACAAGAGTTTCAAACAAAAACGATTTCCTAACTTATAGGAGTTTTTATCTCTTACTCGATCTTATCTCTAACTACTTCTATTTGATTTCAAATTATGGTTTTTATATAAATGTTTTACTGAGATATCTTCACAACGTTTTGACGCTTTTTACTCAGTAAACTTCACAAGATTAAACGTTCAAATTGGGAACAAATTATGCGTGAGTTCGGTTGGAACAAGAACGTTGGAATTTGTTAGCAATTTGTCCGTTGGATCTTTGTGTATATATACTTGAGTGTGGTTTCCGTTTTCAAAAACAAGAACACACTTCAAGCTTTCTAAAATACAACATACTTTCATTGCAAAATCTTTACTTGAGCTCTAGTACTTATATTTGATTATATATCTATATTGAGTTCATAGTTTCGGTTGTATTACACTCATACATTTTATTGTTCAAAGTGTAAAGGTTTGTTGCTGTGTATCCAGCTTGTGAAACAAGGGAACAAGGGGACTAGTTAGCTAGAAGAGTATACTTGGGAAGTATAGGTCTTGGAGAGCTTTTGGTTCGTGGTTCAGGGGTTTCAGCAAGCTGATAACAGGAACAAGGGTTAAAGGGAGTTATATTATTGAATCATTGTAATTGTTAACATTATTGATTAATAATATAATCTCTTACCAGTTGGTAGGGGACCAGGACGTAGACCATTAGGGTTAGGGGTCGAACCTGGTTAAAATTCTCTGTGTTGCTAGCTTACTGATTATATTTGTTTTGCATTGCATCTGCATTGTTAGCTAGCTGACTGTTTACTCTGAAATTAACAGCAAGCTATCTGTGACAGTTTAACTATTCGGTAACAATTAAAAATCGGTCATATTAGCCATAACACCTATTCACCCCCCCCCTCTGGGTGTGTAATTTCATGTTTTGCACCAAGTACATCAATTTATTATGACGATCCTACAGAAAAACAGTCCAACGATTTTCCTGTGACTAACATTCATAATTCCTCTCATGTCAAGAAGCTTCTCCATCTCCCTCCATTTCATCTTCGATTCCCTCTTTGGAGTCCTCTCCTATTTTGGAAGCCTTTCCTACAAATGCTCCCCTACCCGTCCTTCCCGACTAACTCGTTCCCATCGTGCTCCACGTTGCATGGAAGACTATCATTGTTCTCTTAATACATGTATATCATCATCTCCTTCTCCGCTCACAACTTCTCTCCCTTTGGCGAAGTTCTCTTCCATCCATCAAAAAGAATTGATATCTATTTTAACTACACATGAGCCACGTACCTTCCATGATGTCATGAAATACCCTCATTGGAAGGACGCTATGGTTAAGGAAATTCAAGTCCTGGAGCTAAATAACAGATGGACACTCACTCAATTGCCTCCTGGGATGAAAGCCGTTGGCTGCAAATGGGTATACAAAACCAAATTCTCCCCTAATGGTTCGGGTTAATCGTTATAAAGCGCGTCTTGTTGCGAAGGATATAAACAATAAAAAGGCATTGATTATCATGACACATTTGCTCCTGTTGCAAAACTTGTCACAGTTCGTTCTCTCCTCTCAGTTGCTACTGTTAAAAATTGGCCACATCATCAATTGGATGTCAATAACGCTTTCTTTCACGGTGATCTTCCTGAAGAAGTATATATGCGCCTTCCTCCTTGCTTTTAAACAACGGGTCACACTCGTGTCTGCTGCTTAAACAAATCCAATTATGACCTCAAACAAGTTTCTAGAGAATGGTTTGAGAGGCCTGTTGAATGAAAGGACCCGAAGAAAACAAGGTTGGTTAGTAAACTTGCAGTTGACACATTGCATATCATCACATAACCTTTTCACAAAGATCAAGTTGAAATGACATTTGGGAACATGTAAAACTTTGTGAAGGATAATGTCCTCATTTAGTTTCACATGTTGAACTCTAACTTGTCTTCCATCAGGTACTATTATATATATTTCATTTGTATAAGTTGTTCATAGTCATGGAATTTGTTAAGACTGGGGCATATATCATGTGTTGCCATACTGTTTATTAACCTAATTTTTGTAGTACTATTCAAGTGAAGATCTTTGCTCTCATACCATTATAATTGAGAGAGACGAAAGATATTTTAATGAAAAGTTGTATTACCAGAAAATTAATGCACAAGAGGCGGGAAATTCTGTTGTGACTAACTAATTAATCTACAGTGCTTGAGTGGACTGGATGTATTACTGGATTGATCTACATGGTCCAATAGCTTAGCAGGCTATAAATCACTATGACTAATATCATTGTAGCACTAATTTGGGTTCTTTCTTCATTTTTTTTTACAAAATGATTTCTCAAACCCATGAGCCGTTATGCTCTGATGGTAAATACTATAATTATTAGTTAAAATGTAATATATCACATGGTCGCGGTCAAGAGAGAACTGATCCTTTAAATAGAACCAGAGAACCACCAAGGTTCTGCTGCAGCACCCTAAATTTTAAATATATTTTTAGTATTTAAATCTAAATACATGTTTTTTCATCGTTGTGTGTGTTCAAAAATAATTTAAAATATAATACATAGATATTGACCATTTTTGCATGTAAAGTTCTGCTGCAGAACCCTAACTAATACTAGAAATAAGGTAAGAACTCTAAGGGTTCCCTCTCTAATGGTTCTCTCTTGAACATGACCCTCATTTCAAATTGGTGTATATATATAATATAATCTCCTCTATAGTTCGACTAATATAGCCGACAACATGAGTTTGGTTATAGTTTAATTATAGTATATTTTTTTATTGTTTTAAGCTATTATAATTAAGATATACAATTTTATTTAATTGTGTTAATAAATAATGTGGAATCTGTTATATAAGTTCGACAAAATTTGACTAAGTTCGGGGACTTATTAAATTTGAGAAATGCTTAGTTAAAGTGAAGAAATTTCAAAGTCTCTATAATTCTTATTTATGATATCATTTATTCAACTTATTTATGATATCTGTTAACGGGAGAAATTGGTTAACAACAGATGTGGGTACTTGAGTGATTTCCGGAAGGAACAGCGAAGAACACGGGACGGGAAGTGATGGATGATGTAGCTGATCTTGTGTTTGATCCTCGAGAGAAAGAGAGAAAGTGTTCTCAAGCGTTTCTCAGCAAGAATCAGATTATTAGCACAAGAGGCCTACGTACCCTTATTAATAGGGGTTCAAGCTACCACGTAGTTCTTACGGGCCAAACTTCTTAGCATGGGCTAAGTGTCAGTCCGGTCCATCAGGGCCCAGGTCCGTAGGACCTTGAGGGCTGCCGTCAAAAGAGGCCCTTACTCGCATGGCCTAGGCCCATACGGCAAGAGGCTGTCATGGAGCGGGTCGAAATGTAGATAATGATCCAATAAGCGGAGGTAAAGACCTCGAGATCCATACTCGTGGGCCCAACGGGTCCAGGCACGAGCCTTCACGTCTTCATCATCCTCTATGGGGCGAGGGAGCCCGTTCATCATCTTACGGAGTGATGTAACCCGATCATCCTCTACGGGGTGAGGGAGCCCGTTCATCCTCGTATGGGGCGAGGGAGCCCAATCATCCTCTATGGGGCGAGGGAACCCGTTCATCCTCTATGGGGCGAGGGAGCCCAATCATCCTCATATGGGGCGAGGGAACCCGTTCATCCTCTATGGGGCGAGGGAGCCCGATCATCATCTTACGGGGTGATGTAACCCGAAGTGGAAGGCGTAGCCCTGATAACGAGAGCCCAAAGGACTTAGTAGAATAAAGCACCTGACCTCTCCGATTAGGCCACCTTGTAGTTGAGCGAAAGGGGCCTAGAGGCCTAGCTAGAGAGTGAGCCATGGGATGGGGACCCCCCCCCCCCCCCCAGACTGTCAACCTTCATCTATAATGACCCCCAAGGATAATGAGGCCATGAGATAGTGAGGCCGTAGGCTCACTATTCTATCTTCATGATGACCTTTAGGGATGATGACCTCTATAAAGTCCTACTTAAATCTTCACAAATCTTCTAAGTAGCGGGAGCTCACCAATGTGATGGCCTATTAGAATGATGAGCCCAAGGAACTCAGTCTAGAACAATCATTGAGTTCAGAATCCGCGGCCCAATCCTCCCTCCAGGCAGGAGAACCAGATAATCTTCATAAATAGAGGTGGACAGGCCCACCTCCGTGATCCATATATGACTATGGGACTGCCGAGGCCCATGCCGATTTTTGGGGCCTAGCAGAATGATGAACCCTCATATCTTTAAATATCTTTAAAGTAGTGGGGACTCATCAATGAGGCGTCCTAGCAGAATGATGAGCCCTTAGGCCTTCAAAAATCTTCCAAGTAGTGGGGGCTTATCAATGAGGCGGCCTAGCAGAATGATGAGCCCTTGGCGGCCTAGCAGAATGATGAGCCCTTACGCCTTCAAATAACTACTAAGTAGAGGGGGCTCTTCAATGAGGCGGCGTAGCAGAATGATGAGACTTGAAGCCTTCAAATATGTTCTTAGTAGATGAGGCTCATCAATGAGGCGGCCTAGCAGAATGATGAGCCCTTAGGCCTTCGAAAATCTTCCAAGTAGTGGGGGCTCATCAATGAGGCGGCCTAGCAGAATTATGAGCCCTTGGCGACCTAGCAGAATGATGAGCCCTTACGCCTTCAAATATCTACTAAGTAGAGGGGGCTCTTCAATGAGGCGGCCTAGCAGAATGATGAGACTTGAAGCCTTCAAATATGTTCTTAGTGGATGAGGCTCATCAATGAGGCGGCCTAGCAGAATGATGAGCCCTTAGGCCTTCAAAAATCTTCTAAGTAATGGGGGCTCATCAAAGAGGCGGCCTGGCAGAATGATGAGCCCTTAGGCCTTCAAATATCTTTTAAGTAGTCGAGGCTCATCAATAAGGCGGCCTAGCAGAATGATGAGCCATTATGCCTTCAAATATCTACTAAGTGGAGGGGGCTCATCAATGAGGCGGCTTAGCAGAATGATGAGATTTGAAGCCTTCAAATATGTTCTTAGTAGATGAGGCTCATTAATGAGGCGGCCTAGCAGAATGATGAGTCCTTAGGCCTACAAAATCTTCTAAGTAGTGGGGGCTTATCAATGAGGCGGCCTAGCATAATGATGAGCCCTTAGGCCTTCAAATATTTTCTAAGTAGTGGAGGCTCATCAATGAGGCGGCCTACTGATAGAATATATTTTTATATATATTCTATATGATTTTATTCTCATATTTCATTATATTTTGCATTGATTTGGATTGTTATTAATAGATTTTAATGTTTTATTGTAGGAAATAAAGAATGTCTAAGTTGAGAAGGATTTGAGTAAAAAGATCTATTTTTGGAGCTAAATTCTATGAAAAATCGGATTTGTTGGGCTCTACCCGGTTTCTGCACTGTTCGGGCCATATCTTGAGTTCTGGATGTCGGATTTGGATGATCTTACAGCCCACGCGAAGCTTGGGAGATTTTCTTTAATTCAGAGATAGCCCAAAAAGCAAAATCCTACTGGAAAAGCCCAGAAACAGAGAGGAAAAGACAGCTGCGAATTTTGAAGACTAATCATACTTTGCTTTGGAGTTCTATTTGAGATATTGGTTCAAAAACATTAAAAACAATTATTATTATTGTAGGAATAGAAAAAGATATTATTTTAGTTTTTATTATTAGTTGGGAGAAAAGGAGATATATAGGACTTACGTTAGTTAGGATTGGCTTCATCTTCTTCCTCCCGTAGACCCTGTAGTTTTTTGGGTTTTAGCTTGGATATTGAGTTCTTGATTAATACGAGTTTAAGGTATTTTTATATATTCTCTCTACATGTCTTTGATGATTGTTTATACTTCTTCTATTCTTAGCATGAGTGAGTAATTCTTTTCTAGGGCGTAAGGAGAATCCATGTTTACACTATAGTATTGGCATGATGTTCACAGTAGTTTGATTGATTACAAGTAATTCTAGTCGATATGTTTTAATGCTTAATTTCTGTAATTGGCCAATATCCTTGAATAAGTGTATGCGAATAAGGGTAATAAATTGAGAGATAAAATACCCATTAGAGGCACACATACGATTAGCCGAATGAATGTGAATGCGAGAGCATCATTGGAATTCTGAGAAAGTTAATACTCGAGAGAGATTAACACATGTTCTAATTACTTGATCAGTTTAATTACTAAGAGTTGTTAATTGTGTCATCATGTTTCGAGAGTGTTAGTACTCGAGAGAGACTGACATACTCTAGCTACGTGACCACTTTTATCATCTCAGTTTAGAAGCCAGTTTGGTGTAAGCATGGTGAATCCGATTGCCCTAGACCTTTAGTTAATTGATTTTCAGAACACATTTATTTGCATTGTTAGTTATATAAAAATCTTCAAAACTCATCTTTGTTATTCCGGAAGCAATTTGCAATAATTAGATTGAATTTCTTGAAACCTGTCTCCCTGTGGATACGATCCCGTACTTGCTAGTCTCTGCTAATAACAGACACCGTGCACTTGCGGATATTAATTTTAAACGCATCAAGTTTTTGGCGCCGCTGCCGGGGAGACGGCTAGTTTTCTACAGATTTTAGTTTGATTATTTAGATTGTTTCCATTGTCTCGTTGGAGCTTTAGTTCCAATTGAGACTGTTTTTACTGTTTTCCTTGTTTAGTTGTTCATGCCCAGGTCTACAGGAGACGCGGAATCAACTCCTCCTGATCCTGATTTTGACACTACTTTACAACAATACCTTGATCGACAAATGAAGGGGAAACAACAGTCAAAGATTAAAATGGGTGATCTTCCTGTTAAATCTTTGAAGAATTATTCGCAGCCCTCTCCGAGTGGTGTGCCTACTGGCATTGCTATGCCAAATATTCAAGCAGCAAACTTTGAGATCAAACCGGCGTTGCTCACTATGATCCAACAGAATCAGTTTGCTGGTCTTCCAACTGAAGATCCTACACTTCACTTGCAAAGGTTTCAACAGCTCTGCTCTACCATCAAGTTTCAAGGAGTCACTACAGATCAAGTAAAAGTTATGTTGTTCGGGTTTTCTCTTCGTGATAAAGCTCAGAAGTGGTTGAATGATATCAATGTGACTGAGTGGGATGCAATTGCTCAAGCCTTTCTCACTGAGTATTTCCCTCCCAACAAAACTAATGATTTGGTTGACAAGTTGACCACTTTTAAACAAGAATATGATGAAACTCTTAAGGATGCATGGGACAGATTCAAAGATATTCAACGCTCTTGTCCTCATCATGGTCTTGAGAAGTGGTTTCTTCTCAAGCGATTCTATTATGGTCTTGACTCTGAAATGAAGAGCACAGTGGATAATGCTGCAGGTGGTGTTTTTCTAGACAAAGGAGTTGATGATGGTTATGCTTTTCTTGCAAATCTAGCTGCAAATCACTTCAATAACCCGAGAGCACCTAAGAAAGGGGGTAAATTTGAAGTTGATGCCTATTCTCTTCTATCATCTCAACTCGCTACATTGACTCAAGAGATCCATTCATTAAAGACTTCGAAATCGGCAGCTACTCCTCCTATGAGTATTAATGCACTATCTTCTGTGGCTCCTATGAATATTCAAGTTTGTGAAGTATGTGGAATCCAAGGCCACATGGGTAATGAATGCTCCTACAATGTTCAGAATTCACAAAATTTTCAAATGGAGCACGCAAATGCGTTTCAGCAGAGACAACAGTACAATCCCTACTCCAACACCTACAATCCAGGATGGAGAGATCATCCAAACTTCTCATACAAGAATAACAATGTTCAGAATCTCCCTTCTAATCAGTCGCAGCAATATCAACAATCATATCAACAGGCTCCGCAACAGCAATACAGGCCTACTCAGGGACCTACAAATCCACCTGGATTTCAGAAACCCCCTCAACAACAAATCCCTCAAGCTACACAGCCTGATCAAACCAATGATATGATGAAGATACTAATGCAAATGCAAAAAGGTCAAGAAGAAAGCATGCGACAAATGCAGGAGAACATGAGAGAGATTAAGGAGTTGAGGACTCATAACAAGATGATGGAGACTCAAATTGCTCAATTGGCTAGCTCTTCAAATACAAGGCAACCTGGTTCTTTACCATCTCAACCAACTCATTCCAAAGAGAACGTGAATGCTATTGCTCTTAGAAGTGGTCGCACATATGATGGTCCCTCAATGCCTACTCAAGATGTTTCTACTGAGAAAAAAACGGAAAGCACTAAAGATGACAAGGTGGATGAAGTTGTTGATCAGAAAGATAATGGTGGAACTGAAGGAAGCAAGAAAATTGATAAAGAGAATATTAATAGTGCTCCTCCACCATTCGAGCCTAAGCTACCATTCCCTAGCAGGATGAACAAAACAAAGGTAGATCAGCAGTTTGGTAAGTTTATGACCCTTGTCAAAAATCTGGAGGTAACTGTTCCTTTTACTGACTTGATTTCTCAAGTTCCTTCATACGCAAAGTTTTTAAAGGATATTCTTACAAAGAAGAGATCTTTCGGTCAGGTGGAGACAGTTGCTTTTACTGAAGAATGCAGTGCTGTTTTACAAAATAAGTCTCCACCTAAACTTAAAGACCCCGGAAGTTTTTCAATCCCATGTCATTTAGGTGCATTGTTTATTGACAAAGCTTTATGTGACCTAGGCGCTAGCGTCTCTGTCATGCCTCTCTCTATTTTTCAAAAATTAAACATGGGAGAGCTAAAATGCACACAAATGACATTACAAATGGCAGATCGCTCTATTAAATATCCCTTGGGTATTTTGGAGGATGTGCCTGTCAAGGTTGGAAAATTTTATATCCCTGTGGACTTTGTGGTATTGGATATGGAAGAGGATAGTCAAATACCTATTATTTTGGGTAGACCATTCCTTTGTACAACAGGTGCTGTAATTGATGTTAAAAATGGGACTCTTTCTTTGAGCATTGGTGATCATACAATTTCTTTTACTCTAACCTCTGCTCTTAAGTCCCCATTGTTGGAGAATACTTGTTGCAGGATTGATGTCATAGATGAAATTGTTGATGATGAGCTACCGCAAGTTTTATTGAATGATCCTTTAGAAGCAGTTCTTATGCTTGAAGCTTCAGAAGGAGAAGGACATGCCGAAATTGATTCATTAATTCTTGAGTTGGATGGTAAGGTCGATCCGAGGAATTGTGAGGTAACAAACTCTATTACTTCTTGTGATAAATCTTATGTGAAGAAACGAGAGCTAAAACCTCTACCACCTAATCTTAAGTATGTGTTTCTTGATGATGATGAGTCTTATCCTGTGATTATTAGTTCAAGACTTGATGATAATCAAATTTTTAAGCTTCTCACTGTGTTGTGTATGCATAAACAAGCTATTGGGTATAGTATTGATGATCTTAAAGGGATTAGCCCAAACTTTTGCATGCATAGGATAAATCTTGATGATGATCATAAGCCTTGCATTCAGGGACAACGTCGCTTGAACCCTAACATGCAAGAAGTAGTTAAAAAGGAAGTGATAAAACTACTTGATGCGGGCATCATCTACCCAATTTTTGATTCTAAATGGGTGAGCCCGGTTCAAGTAGTTCCTAAAAAAGGAGGGACCACAATAATTAGGAATGATAAAGATGAATTGATTCCCACTAGAGTTGTCACGGATTGGAGAATGTGTATTGACTATCGCAGGTTGAACACCGCCACTAAAAAAGATCATTATCCTCTCCCATTCATTGATCAAATGCTTGAAAGACTTGCAAAACATAAATTCTTTTGTTATTTGGACGGGTATTCAGGGTTCTTTCAGATCCCAATACACCCCGATGACCAAGAAAAGACAACATTCACATGTCCATACGGTACCTTTGCTTATCGTAGAGTGCCTTTTGGACTGTGCAATGCGCCTGCTACTTTTCAACGTTGCATGACATCCATATTTTCTGATTTCATTGAGTCTATTATGGAAGTTTTTATGGATGATTTCAGTGTTTATGGATCTGATTTTGATGAGTGTTTGCATAATCTTTCTAAAGTGCTTAAACGATGTGAAGAGGTTAATCTGGTTTTAAATTGGGAAAAGTGTCACTTTATGGTCAATAAAGGAGTGGTACTTGGTCATCTTATTTCTGAGCGTGGCATCCAAGTTGACAAAGCAAAAATTGAGGTGATCGAGAAACTTCCTCCCACTGTTGATGTCAAGGGAGTCAGAAGTTTCTTGGGTCATGCGGGGTTTTATCGGCGTTTTATTAAAGATTTTTCAAAAATTGCAAAACCCCTCACTCAATTGTTGCTTAAGGATGCCACTTTTGTGTTTACTGATGCTTGTTTGGATTCCTTCTACAGGATCAAGAATGCTTTGATAACTGCACCTATCATACAGCCTCCAGATTGGAGTCTCCCATTTGAAATTATGTGTGATGCAAGTAATTATGCTGTTGGGGCAGTTCTTGGCCAAAGAAAAGATAAGGTGTTACATGCAATCAACTATGCAAGTAAAACCTTGGATGAAGCTCAAGTGAATTATGCTACTACTGAGAAAGAACTTCTAGCTGTGGTCTATGCCTTAGATAAGTTTAGAACTTATCTCATTGGTTCTAAAGTCATTGTTCACACTGATCATTCTGCGCTGAAATATCTTTTGGCTAAGAAAGAAGCAAAACCAAGGCTCATCAGATGGATTCTACTCCTCCAAGAATTTGACTTGGAAATCAAGGACAAGAAGGGTGCTGAGAATGTGGTTGCTGATCACCTTTCACGATTGCACTTCAAATCCAATGTTGCTTCTGACACTCTCATCGATGATTCTTTTCCAGACGATCACTTATTTGCTATCACTGCAGAAACTCCATGGTATGCAGACTTTGCTAATTTTTGTGTGAGTGGCTCTCACCCTCCAGATTTGACCTTTCAACAGCGGAAGAAGTTTTACCATGATGCTAAACTATATTTTTGGGATGACCCTTTCCTGTATCGGAAGTGTGCTGATGGAATCTTTCGTAGATGTATCCCGGAATCTGAGGTTAATGACATTCTTCAACATTGTCATTCTTTGGCATGTGGAGGACATCATGGTCCATCTAAAACTGCTGCTAAGGTACTTCAATCAGGTTTCTTTTGGCCTTCTCTATTTAAAGATGCTCGTGCCTTTTGTGTTGCTTGTGATGCTTGTCAAAGAACAGGGAATATATCTAAACGTCACGAGATGCCACAAACCGGTATTTTGGAGGTTGAGTTATTTGATGTATGGGGCATTGACTTTATGGGACCTTTCCCAACTTCTTGTGGAAACAAATACATCCTAGTTGCATTTGACTATGTATCTAAGTGGGTAGAGGCTATTGCATCACCAACCAATGATTCCAAGGTTGTTATGAAACTTTTCAAAAAGATTGTCTTCCCACGTTTTGGAGTACCAAGGGTTGTGATTAGTGATGGTGGTTCTCATTTTCACCAGCGACAATTTCAAACTCTATTGAAGCAATATGGTGTTACTCACAAAGTTGGCCTAGCTTATCATCCTCAGACAAGTGGCCAAGTGGAAGTCTCAAATCGTCAAATAAAAAGTATCTTAGAGAAAGTGGTGGCCAAGTCTCGAAAAGATTGGAGCTTGAAGCTAGATGATGCTTTGTGGGCTTACAGGACAGCTTATAAAACCCCCATTGGAACTACTCCGTATCGGTTGGTCTATGGCAAGTCATGTCACCTTCCAGTTGAACTAGAACATCGTGCTTTTTGGGCTATAAAGGAGCTAAATATGGATCTAAAAGCTGCGGGTGAAGCCAGGCTTCTTCAGATGAATGAATTAGATGAGCTTCGTTTTGATGCTTATGACAATTCTCGGCTTTACAAGGAGAGATCCAAAAGAATGCATGATAAGATGATCCATCGCCGAGATATTCAAGTTGGTGACAAGGTGCTTTTATTCAATTCGAGACTTCGACTTTTTCCTGGCAAGCTTAAATCTCGATGGTCTGGACCGTTCACGGTAACCGATATCAAATTTCATGGTGCTGTTGAAATTATGGGACAAGATGGGACGAAGTTCAAGGTCAATGGTCAAAGACTGAAACTATATATGTTGATGGTGCATTTGTTGGTGGAATAGAGACCTTCTATATCCCCAACCCCTCTACTAACATCTAAATCAAGGTTAGAAGTCAAGCTAATGACTCTAAAAGAGCGCTTCTTGGGAGGCAACCCAAGCTCATAGTAAGTTAGCTATTAAAAACAAAAAAAAATAAAATTATATAGAGTTTTGTAGAATTTTTATATTTTGTATTTTTTTATATACTCCCAAGGTGTCTTGATAATTTTTGTGTGAAGTGTTTTCAGATATTTTAATAGATTACTCATGGGGCTCTGACGGTAGATAAAGAGGAAAAAATGTTAAGGCAACAAAGACCTGCAGGTCCGTCTTACATATTCACGGCTCAAAATCTACTGTTTAAAAGCTATCAAAGAAATGGTCAGGAGAGCTGTGGCTCTACTCTGCCTAGCTACGGCTAAATTCCTACTGGTTAAAGTAATTGCGGAGCTGTCCCCGGGGAGCTGCAGTGCGCTACATGCTAGCCAGCGCTCCTAACCTTCTGGCAACACACGAACATCACGTATCTTCAGCTTTTGTTTGTTTGTTTTCTTTTTTTTTTTTTTTTTGTTGTTGTTTTTAGATTAATCATTATCTATTATAAATTATTAATTATATTATTATTATAAATTATACTAACATATAATTATTTTAAATTATCATTATTGATAATTATATAATTATTTGTATATTATATATTATATAAATATTTATTTTGTTATTTTACTAATCTTACTTATTTATTTTATAATATATGTAACTAATTTATTATTATTATTATTATTATTATTATTATTATTATTATTAATACTACTACTACTATTATTACTACTACTATTATTATTATTATTATATTATTTATGTAATATTTATAATTTATTATATTCTATTATATATGTATAAATTCTCAACGTATATTATCATATTATATATATGCCACAACTTGTATTATTTTATATATGTAATACATTCATTATTATTATTATTATTATTATTATTATTATTATTATTATTATTATTATTATTATTATTATTATTATTATATTAAAACTCTTTTCTTTTTAATCTGAAAAAGAAAACAAAAAGAAATTTTTGTAATAATTGTAAAGTATTCTATTATGTATACGTACGTGATGTTCCAGGTGTGTTTTAACCAAACCCAGAGCAGCTCTGTTTTTCATCGGAATAAGGAAGAGTTCTGAACCCTAGTCTTTGAACACCCCGCTACCCTCCTTCACGTCTGTTTACAGCAACAACGCAAGCCACCAGTTTTGCAGCCTGACCAGCTAGTCGAAGCACGCTGAAATCTGATCTCTTCTCTTCCGCAGCGATACAGTTTTGTATGCAGGGTGTGCACGTTCTTTTTTTGTTTCCTCTGAATCAACACGAAAAAAACAGAGCTTTGGTCGATTTTCTTGCAGGCTAGTCTTGGTGTATATGCACACGGAGAATTTACAGTTACCTGTATCCAGAATTCTTTTCTGTACCCACCTGCACGGACACCCTTCAGCAGCAATATTCTGTAGCAGTGCTCCATCACAGCAACACAAGTTGGTAGGCTCAAAGGTCGCAAATCAGCCGGCCAGTTTTGCCGCTAGCAGGCTACGGCTTACAGGTCTTGTATGCACTGTTAGCCTAGACATTAAAAGGAGTTCAATTGTTGCTTCTCGCGGTGTTTACCATGACTCGTACCTCTGCACTTGTCTCACCTCCAAAGAAGAAACAAAAACAAAGCTCTGAAACCGAAAAGCCTGTTATTGTCAAGTACCCTGCAGTCAAAACCAGTGGAGACACCCAACGGAATCTCTATGCAACATTATCCAAACGTCCGGTGTTCCCCAACAAGTATGTTGATTCTGATGCCACTTATCACTTGAATATTACCAAAGAATTGACATATAAGCTTGCTAAAGTTGGATGGCGTGGTTTGTTATTGATGGATGAACCTTCTTATTCTACCCTTACCTATGAATTTCTGAGCTCATTCACGGTGACTACAGAGGGTTTGTTATCATTCCGGATTGCTAATACAAATCATCAGATCACAAAAGCTCAACTAGCTAACATGTTTGACTGGGAGTTAGTGGAGCCGCAGAAACTTCCGGCGGATTATGCTACCCCTTTTTGGCTTAAAATCACAGGATTGCCTTCAACCACAAGATATATAGCTCATGATGCTTATGCTTCTGATATTATAAGTCATTGCTATCGCTATTTTGCTCGACTTGTCCAGCCTTAACACTCGAGCAACAGGTTGATGAGCTAAAGAAAAACCAGGTTCAAATGATTCAAACTCAAGAGAGAGTGGAGAAACAATTGTCTTCCATGGAAAAACAATTGTCTGACATTGCTGCTTCTATTGTGAAACACTTTTCACACCATGCATCTTAATCTCAGGGGAGTTTTCTTTCTTTTCTTTATAGCGTAGGTTTAGTAATTTCTATCAGTATGTGAGTCTAGTCTATAGTTTAATTGTTCATTGAGGACAATGAACCGCTTTAGTGTGGGGATGGGGTCTCAATGTTAAGAAAATCAAAAATCAAAAAAAAATCAAAAAAAAATTATATATTAAAAACATCAAAAAAAATTGAAAAATTGAAAAAAATTATATATTATCATGTCTCAAATTTAGGAAATTCATGTTAGTTGCATCTATTTAGAGCATATAGTTAATTAATTTGACATGCTTTTAGGTTGCACTTGCATATTTCATGAAAGTATATAATACCGAGTCAATTTCTCGTGATGAGCTTATTTGCATAATATCTTGGTTAGTAATCTAGACCATATGTGATGTTTTGCATGCTTGGAAGTTGCTTGTGCGGAAATTATAATGACACTATTTGATGCTCTAGAGACACGACTTAGACTAGCTTACTTCTTGAATCATAGCCATGAGTCAAGCGTAGAATTCTGACTATTCCCTTTTGAGCTTAGAGTATGTAAATCTTATGTTTGGGAAAGCTGTGGGAAGTATATGCCTTTCTTAGAAAAAAAAAGGAAAAAAAATATATATAAATATTGCAAATAAAGTATCAAGTACTCCTTTGAGATCAGCGGGTGGCAAATTATGAAAGGGACGATCCATGTACATGTGCTGGTATTAAGCGCGATTGTACTAGAAATAAATCTTTCTTGGTGACTTTTCACTACCCTTGGTTACTGGAGAATTACTTGACTTAAAAAAAAAAACAATAATTAGCTAGCGAAATCTTATGGTAGTCGTAACTCACTTACCCTGAGAAGCGTCCCAACCTTAGATTGAGCATGCAAGTAGATTAAAAAAAAGAGAAAAAAAGAAAAAAAAAAGATGTATAAACATATAGGAGAGGCATAAAAATTCCCTTGCGACCCTGAGCTATAGTTGACTCTAATGCAATGGAGTGTTTAAGCATTGTTCTGATTAATGACTCATGTTTAAGACTCTGTTGAAATTTGCCAGTCTATGTTTTGTTTCATTAGAGAGTATGTTGAGCACACACGATGCACTCCGTACTTGCAGTGGAAGAGTTGCTTGACTAATGTGTGATATAGATGAAATCCTTGATTGTTGCTTATTCTGAGGATTATCTGTTGACGAGGTTGATGCTTTCATGATTGTATTTCATGTATATTCATTTAGTTTGCATTCATATTAGTTGCATATCTGAGACTTGGCAGAACAATGGATTTTGTGGGTATATTCACTATAAACCCTCACGAGACAAAACTCGTCCTACTAGGGCTGCCTAGGGGTTTAACGGCTTGTTGCATACGCTCAATGCAATCGTGTCATCTACGAAAGTGGTGCTAGTTAGTTAGAACTTAGTTTATTTCGCTTATTTGCCCGAGGACGTGCAAAAGCTTAGTGTGGGGATGTTTGATAGAATATATTTTTATATATATTCTATATGATTTTATTCTCATATTTCATTATATTTTGCATTGATTTGGATTGTTATTAATAGATTTTAATGTTTTATTGTAGGAAATAAAGAATGTCTAAGTTGAGAAGGATTTGAGCAAAAAGATCTATTTTTGGAGCTAAATTCTATGAAAAATCGGATTTGTTGGGCTCTACCCGGTTTCCGCACTGTTCGGGCCATATCTTGAGTTCCGGATGTCGGATTTGGATGATCTTACAGCCCACGCGAAGCTTGGGAGATTTTCTTTAATTCAGAGATAGCCCAAAAAGCAAAATCCTACTGGAAAAGCCAGAAACAGAGAGGAAAAGACAGCTGCGAATTTTGAAGACTAATCCTACTTTGCTTTGGAGTTCTATTTGAGATATTGGTTCAAAAACATTAAAAACAATTATTATTATTGTAGGAATAGAAAAATATATTATTTTAGTTTTTATTATTAGTTGGGAGAAAAGGAGATATATAGGACTTACGTTAGTTAGGTTTGGCTTCATCTTCTTCCTCCCGTAGACACTGTAGTTTTTTGGGTTTTAGCTTGGATATTGAGTTCTTGATTAATACGAGTTTAAGGTATTTTTATATATTCTCTCTACATGTCTTTGATGATTGTTTATACTTCTTCTATTCTTAGCATGAGTGAGTAATTCTTTTCTAGGGCGTAAGGAGAATCCATGTTTACACTATAGTATTGGCATGATGTTCACAGTAGTTTGATTGATTACAAGTAATTCTAGTCGATATGTTTTAATGCTTAATTTCTGTAATTGGCCAATATCCTTGATTAAGTGTATGCGAATAAGGGTAATAAATTGAGAGATAAAATACCCATTAGAGGCACACATACGATTAGCCGAATGAATGTGAATGCGAGAGCATCATTGGAATTCTGAGAAAGTTAATACTCGAGAGAGATTAACACATGTTCTAATTACTTGATCAGTTTAATTACTAAGAGTTGTTAATTGTGTCATCATGTTTCGAGAGTGTTAGTACTCGAGAGAGACTGACATACTCTAGCTACGTGACCACTTTTATCATCTCAGTTTAGAAGCCAGTTTGGTGTAAGCATGGTGAATCCGATTGCCCTAGACCTTTAGTTAATTGATTTTCAGAACACATTTATTTGCATTGTTAGTTATATAAAAATCTTCAAAACTCATCTTTGTTATTCCGGAAGCAATTTGCAATAATTAGATTGAATTTCTTGAAACCTGTCTCCCTGTGGATACGATCCCGTACTTGCTAGTCTCTGCTAATAACAGACACCGTGCACTTGCGGATATTAATTTTAAACGCATCACCTACCAGAATGATGAGCCTTCAGGTCTTCGTATATTTTCTAAGTAATGGGGGCTCATCAATGAGGCGTCCTAGCAGAATGATGAGCCCTTAGGCCTTCAAAAATCTTTTAAGTAGTGGGGGTTAATCAATGAGGCGGCCTAGCAGAATGATGAGCCCTTAGGCCTTCAAATATCTTCTAAGTAGTGGAGGCTCATCAATGAGGCGGCCTAGCACAATGATGAGCCCTTACGCCTTCAAATATCTACTAAGTAGAGGGGGCTCATCAATGACGCGGCTTAGCAGAATGATAAGACTTGAAGCCTTCAAATATGTTCTTAGTAGATGAGGCTCATCAATGAGGCGGCCTAGAAGAATGATGAGTCCTTAGGCCTTCAAAAATCTTCTAAGTAGTGGGGGCTCATCAATAAGGCGGCCTAGGAGAATGATGAGCCTTCAGGGCTTCGTATATCTTCTAAGTAATGGGGGCTCATCAATGAGGCGGCCTAGCAGAATGATGAACCCTCAGATCTTCAAATATCTTCTAAGTAGTGGGGGCTCATCAATGAGGCGTCCTACCAGAATGATGAGCCCTTGGCGGCCTAGCCGAATGATGAGCCCTTACGCCTTCAAATATCTACTAAGTAGAGAGGGCTCTTCAATGAGGCGGCCTAGCAGAATGATGAGACTTGAAGCCTTCAAATATGTTCTTAGTAGATGAGGCTCATCAATGAGGCGGCCTAGCAGAATGATGAGCCCTTAGGCCTTCAAAAATCTTCCAAGTAGTAGGGGCTCATCAATGAGGCGGCCTAGCAGAATAATGAGCCCTTATGCCTTGAAATATCTTCTAAGTAGAGGGGGCTCATCAATGAGGCGGCCTAGAAGAATGATGAGTCCTTAGGCCTTCAAAAATCTTCTACGTAGTAGGAGCTCATCAATGAGGCGTCCTAGTAGAATGATGAGCCCTTAGGCCTTCAAAAATCTTCTAAGTAGTGGGGGCTTATCAAAGAGGCGGCCTAGCAGAATGATGAGCCCTTAGGCCTTCAACTATCTTCTAAGTAATCGAGGCTCATTAATGAGGCGGCCTAGCAGATTGATGAGCCATTACGCCTTCAAATATCTACTAAGTGGAAGGGGCTCATCAATGAGGCGGCTTAGCAGAATGATGAGATTTGAAGCCTTCAAATATGTTCTTAGTAGATGAGGCTCATCAATGAGGCGGCCTAGCAGAATGATGAGTCCTTAGGCCTTCAAATATCTTCTAAGTAGTGGAGGCTCATCAATGAGGCGGCCTATCAGAATGATGAGCCTTTAGATCTTCGTATATTTTCTAAGTAATGAGGGCTCATCAATGAGGCGGCCTAGCAGAATGATGAGCCCTTAGGCCTTCAAATATCTTCTAAGTAGTGGAGGCTCATCAATGAAACGGCCTAGCAGAATGATGAGCCCTTACGCCTTCAAATATCTACTAAGTAGAGGGGGCTCATCAATGAAGCGGCTTAGCAGAATGATGAGACTTGAAGCTTTCAAATATGTTCTTAGTAGATGAGGCATATCAATGAGGCGGCATAGAAGAATGATGAGTCTTTAGGCCTTCAAAAATCTTCTAAGTAGTGGTGGCTCATCAATGAGGCGGCCTAGCAGAATGATGAGCCTTCAGGTCTTCGTATATCTTCTAAGTAATGGGGGCTCATCAATGAGGCGGCCTAGCAGAATAATGAACCCTCAGATCTTCAAATATCTTCTAAGTAGTGGGGGCTCATCAATGAGGCGTCCTAGCAGAATGATGAGCCCTTAGGCCTTCAAAAATCTTCTAAGTAGTGGGGGCTTATCAATGAGGCGGCATAGCAGAATGATGAGCCCTTGGCGGCCTAGCAGAATGATGAGCCCTTACGCCTTCAAATATCTACTAAGTAGAGGGGGCTTTTCAATGAGGCGGCTTAGCAGAATGATGAGACTTGAAGCCTTCAAATATGTTCTTAGTAGATGAGGCTCATCAATGAGACGGCCTAGCAGAATGATGAGCCCTTAGGCCTTTAAAAATCTTCCAAGTAGTGGGGGCTCATCAATGAGACGACATAGCAGAATGATGAGCCCTTATGCCTTGAAATATCTTCTAAGTTGAGGGGGCTCATCAATGACGTGGCCTAGAAGAATGATGAGTCTTTAGGCCTTCAAAAATCTTCTACGTAGTGGGGGCTCATCAATAAGGCGTCCTAGCAGAATGATGAGCTCTTAGGCCTTTCAAAATCTTCTAAGTAGTGGGGGCTCATCAAAGAGGCGGCCTAGCAGAATGATGAGCCCTTAGGCCTTCAAATATCTTCTAAGTAGTTGAGGCTCATCAATGAGGCGGCCTAGCACAATAATGAGCCCTTATGCCTTCAAATATCTACTAAGTGGAGGGGGCTCATCAATGAGACGGCTTAGCAGAATGATGAGACTTGAAGCCTTCAAATATGTTCTTAGTAGATGAGGCTCATCAATGAGGCGGCCGCTCATCAATGAGGCGGTCTAGCAGAATGATGAACCCAAAGTACTTAGTGCAAAATAATCACAAGCCTAATGTACTCGATCCAGTCCTCCCTCCAGTTGGAAAGCAATTAATGTTTTTAAATAGAGGTAGATGAGCCTACCTTGGTGATACATAACCGAATATGGGCCTGCTGAGGCCCATGTCAAATTTGGGCATAACAAATAACCTCCGATTCGTGTTCGCCATTAGAGATGCGAGGAGGAATCCGAACGAGGCCTTCAAACAATGTGTATGTATGTACATGATGAGGCCTGGACAATGATCCCAAAAGTAGTGAGGCCTCACCTAGCTACCTGATGGAGCCGATCTCAGGTGAAGCGACCCGGAGAGAGCGACCCCGAGATACAGCGACTCTCGGTGGAGCAACCCCAGATGAAGCGACACTCAGGGAGCGACCCCAAGAGAAGCGACATCGGAATATAGCGACCCCCGGTGGAGCGACCTCAGGTGAAGCGACCCTCAGGGAGCGACCCCGAGAGAGGCGACATCGGGATACAGCGACCCCAGGTGAAGCGACCCTCAGGGAGCGACCCCGAGAGAAGTGACACCGGGAGACAGCGACCCCTGGTGAAGCTACCCTCAGGGAGCGACCCCGAGGGAGCGACACCTAATGAGGCTACCGAGATACAGCGACCCCAAGTGAAGCGGCCCTCAGGGAGCGACCCCTGGTGAACCGATCCCAAGATAGCGAGGCCTGAGTATAGCAATCCCAGTTGGAGCGACCCCTAGTGAAGCGCCCCCAAGATAGCGAGGCCTACGTGTAGCGACCTCGGGGGACATCATGTGAGCCCGTAATGACCCCTCTCTAGGGGGGAGGACCTTGATCTTGATAAATCTTCCAAGTAAGGGAAGCTCATTAGCAGTCTTCAACAAGGACAACACTGAGGTAAAACGAGGCCAAGGGGCAGCGAGGCCAAGAGGTAGCGACCCCTAGGCTCTTGTTGATACGTGTAGCGACCCCCCTTGGCGATGACCCCTCCAGGGTGACGACCCCACAGGGCGAGGTACCCATCAGGGTAATGACCCCCGAGGGTGACGATCCGTCCGGGCGAGGACCACTCAGGGTAACGACCCCCCAGGACGACGACCCCTCCAGGGTGCTCTTCAAGTCTTTTACGTTCAAATTCCCCAAACGGTCGTCCTCATTAAGGTGGCCCACGCTCGTAATTGTCATCATGCAGAAAAGAGGAGGATCATTTCTCCTACTGCTCCGAATCTTAGATTCTCCTTGATCCTCATTGTTCCGCAGCCTAGATTGTCGGCGGGAATGATAAGGAGGGGATCTCACCCGTCGTGGACCTTGAGTGGTGCGACCGCTCCCTCTTGTCATGATGAGAGGGGGATCGCTCCTATCTGCGCTGGCGCTCCTTTTCTCTCTTTAAAAATTGTTTGGCCTCTAGCTTGCGGCACTTGGGCTCTCCCATGCATGCTAGGCATAGGCACTTGGCATCTCCAACATTAGTTCGGGGCACTTGGGCTCTCCCGCGCTAGGCCGGACACCTCTAGCTTGGGGCACTTCGGCTCTCCCATGCTAGCTTTGAGGCGCTATTAATCCCGTCACAAGCGAGCCCCGGATGGTGCCTCATGTAGAAAGGAGGAGGAGGCGACTCTAAGATGGCCCGAGAGAGGGGAGAACGTGACACAATAGCTGGAAAGAGCCTCTTTTCCACCTCCATTCGATCTAATATCCTTCTCAGGTCATGCCATTCAATTTCCTAAGGCGCTCGTCCTCATTGTTGCCGCCACGCCTATCATTTTCACTATGGAGAGATGGCGGAGGATCATTCCTCCCGTTGGGATGCATCCGGGATTCTTCCTCATCCTCATTATTCCGCGGCCCAGATGGTTGGCGGGAATGATGGGGAGGGGATCTCTCCCGTCTGGACCTTGAGTGGTGCGACCTCTCCCTCTCGTCCTGATGAGAGGGGGTCACTCCTCTCTGCGTTGGTGTTCTCTCTCCCTCCTAGCTGCTTGCTTGGCCTCCACCTCTCATTCAAAATCATTCTCCCAGCTCTTGGGGGTCACTTTCGAGGCTCTCTTGTCTTTTGAGAAACGACCAGTCTTCTTGATGCCTCTCTTTTTCTTGGGGTCTCTCCTTCAGGAGTGTCCAGGGGTCCCCTTTCGGGTCATCAGCATGAGGGACCGCACTGTTCTCCTCATCGAGGCCTGCTTGAGAGGTCCTCCCTGCTCTCTTGGGCTTGTTCTTCCTACGGCATCTTTCTCCCTAAGATGTTTTGATCTCCCGCTGTGGTCGCCAAATTGTTAACGGGAGAAATTGGTTAACAACAGATGTGGGTACCTGAGTGATTTCCAGAAGGAACAGCGAAGAACACGGGACGGGAAGTGATGGATGATGTAGCTGATCTTGTGTTTGATCCTCGAGAGAAAGAGAGAAAGTGTTCTCAAGCGTTTCTCAGCAAGAATCAGATTATTAGCACAAGAGGCCTACGTACCCTTATTTATAGGGGTTCAAGCTACCACGTAGTTCTTACGGGCCAAACTTCTTAGCATGGGCTAAGTGTCAGTCAGGTCCATCAGGGCCCAGGTCCGTAGGACCTTGAGGGCTGCCGTCAAAAGAGGCCCGTACTCGTATGGCCTAGGCCCATATGGCAAGAGGTTGTCATGGAGCGGGTCGAAATGTAGATAATGATCCAATAAGCGGAGGTAAAGACCTCGAGACCCATACTCGTGGGCCCAACGGGTCCAGGCACGAGCCTTCACGTCTTCATCATCCTCTATGGGGCGAGGGAGCCCGTTCATCATCTTACGGAGTGATGTAACCCGATCATCCTCTATGGGGCGAGGGAGCCCGTTCATCCTCGTATGGGGCGAGGGAGCCCAATCATCCTCTATGGGGCGAGGGAGCTCGTTCATCCTCTATGGGGCGAGGGAGCCCAATCATCCTCGTATGGGGCGAGGGAACCCGTTCATCCTCTATGGGGCGAGGGAGCCCGATCATCATCTTACGGGGTGATGTAACCCGAAGTGGAAGGCGTAGCTCTGATGACGAGAGCCCAAAGGACTTAGTAGAATAAAGCACCTAACCTCTCCGATGAGGCCACCTTGTAGTTGAGCGAAAGGGGCCTAGAGGCCTAGCTGGAGAGTGAGCCATGGGATGGGGACCCCCCCCCCCAGACTAGCAACCTTCATCTATAATGACCCCCAAGGATAATGAGATCATGAGATAGTGAAGCCGTAGGCTCACTGTTCTATCTTCATGATGACCTTTAGGGATGATGACCTCTATAGAGTCCTCCTTAAGTCTTCATAAATCTTCTAAGTAGCGGGAGCTCACTAATGTGATGGCCTATTAGAATGATGAGCCCAAGGAACTCAGTCTAGAACAATCATTGAGTCCAGAATCCGCGGCCCAATCCTCCTCCCTCCGGGCAGGAGAACCGGATAATCTTCATAAATAGAGGTGGACAGGCCCACCTCCGTGATCCATATATGACTATGGGCCTGCCGAGGCCATGCCGATTTTTGGGCATAACAATATCATTTATTCAATTTTAGGCAATGGTTTTGGAGGATTGGAGGAAGGTGCTCTAACTCCGATGACCATCGGTGTTCGTACTTCGTAGTTTCATCGACCTAGTGTTATATACCGATTATTTCCCCTGGTGAAATGTTATACTCTGATCAAAGTTCCGTCACGCCTTTATAAGGGTAGCAAAGTTCTCTAAATTTGTCCTGTGGTTTCTAAACAACTTGGTCTTTACTTATCGAGGAAGTTGTACTTTGCCTTAACGTGCAATTCAACGAAAAGCCACACCAGATTGCTGGACATCAAGCACGAATGTGGACAAAAACTTCACACCAGATTGCTGGACATTTGAAAACCTAGGCAGAAGATCAAGAGGATGCAGAATATGCATGTTCCGAGTAAAAAAATTAATACAAATATTTATATAGTTTTATACACAAATTAACAGATTGACAGGAAACTTTTATAAGTAAACCCCAGATACGAACCACCCTACTAGACCCAACACCAGGTAAATCGAGTGCCTGTGCACTGGTAGTTGGCCCCAACTTTTGTGATTTGTGTTGTGTAGTATTACTAGATAATCATCACAGGTTGTACTTCTTGAGGGCCTGAGATTGAACTTGGATTAAGCAAGAACCTGTAAAATTGCTGAACAAAGAACATATAAGTTATAAACATCACTTGAGAAAGATAAAAAGTACAGTACAATGTACCAAATGATACTGAAACTGGAAAAGGAGGAAGAAAATGTGAATATCTCAATAAGCCTAATTTATTCGAAAATCGGAGAGGAGATGCCAAAATTGATTGCATCAAATTGCATTCCCTTTACGCCAGCTAAAACATATTCTTTTTCATTAATTAACATATAAAACATATTCTAAAACATAGAAGTTGAAAATGTATGCATCCAGTGCACATTATGTTATTAAACAATATGCAAATGCTTTTGATACAGGAGCAGAAAGTTACAAGTACCTACATCCCAAAGTATGAGCCTTTAAGCATATTAATCATAATGCAGTAAATACAATTACCACAACTGAACATAATAGAACTGAAAGAAGAAACAAAAGTCTAGAACTTGTCACATCTACATTTCTAATGGTGTAATGCACAGCATACTCAAGCTACATTTAAGGTGTCCTGTTCAATTATCTGCATCATCTTCGGTGTCTTGCAAAAGAACTCCTCTAACTTTTGACCTGGCAGTAAAAGGCTAAATTTCAGAATAAGTGATTCAATATATCAACATAGACATCAAATTTCGTAAAACACGTATAACCTGCGGTATGCTGGTACAACGCGATTAGCAACTTTACTTGGACCCATTTTCTGGCTTCCATGCTTGTTTTCAACTGTACCTACAGTAAACCAAATTTTACAACATAAAAACCGAAATTGAGAAAAAAAAATATATTGTTTGCAAGTATATACAAGACGTAATTTTTATTATTAAATGCTGAAAACATGCCAAGATTTGTCTGCAGTATGATGTTATTTTTATTTTTTAATTACGAAAAAATGCAAATATTTAAATGTTAAAACATAATCATCAACTTGCAGAAAATATCATAGCTACGATGTATTTTTTTACTTCTTTAGTAAATTATTAAACAAATTCTCTTGGTGCTCCTAACTATACCAGCAATATTCAATCAAATGCAAACTGATGTGTAAGTAATAGCTAACTCGACCTCATATGAACCACTTCCACGCAGACCTAGTTCATCCAAATTCTAAACCAATATACTCCCTCCATCCCCCTGGATAGTATACATTGGGGGACGGGGATGCGGCACGGACTTTAATGCTCCCGTAAAGTGTAGTTGTGCAATTTATTTTTAAAATTTTCTTTTTCTGAATTAAAGTTTGGATGTTAAATTTTTATTCAGAAAAACAAATCTCAAAAATAAGTTACGGAACTATACTTTATAAGAGCATTAAAATGTGTGTCGAGCAGTTGAAAAGAAACATATATAATTAAATGGGACAGAGGGAGTAACAACTTAAAAACTTCCCTCATTTGTCAGGAAGAAGAAAAATGAATTCTAAACAAAAAAAAATATCGCTCCACTCAGGTACGCAGGTTTATCACCAGACACGGTATTGGTACCGCAAGGGTGCTAACAACTAGGAGTAGAACAGAATTCAAGGTGACACGAATTTCATGTATTACACAAAGTATCTTCATTTCTCTTTTGTCAACCATAAATTCATTCTAAATATCCTGATACGGGGCACAGGGAATTGGGTCTGAAAATACTAAAGAGGAGAAATAACCTACGGATCCTTTTCATTTCATAGAGGGGGCCTAATACACAGGAAGACTATTAAGTTGTAAATTTTAAATCAATCGCCTGGCCTCAATACCATGTTAACACTACAAATAAATTTAAACATTTACGCTATTGACAGTTACCATCAGTGTTGTGAAACACGCAAAATAAAAAAAAACGCAAGCTCCAATTTTGAAGCGCAACTCGCGAAGCGCGATTACTTGCGCGATTTTTAGACAAAAATGAAATTATCTATATAATTATATAATTCCGAGAATGTTGCTTCTAATATTGGTTTCAAACAAAATAATAGTTTCAACATAGTGGAAATATCACATAAACTATCATATTATCAATCAATAACATTTAGTAAGTCAAAGGCTTCCGAATCGTTTAGCTCGATCTCAGGTCCTTCAAATTCTTTCTCCTCCTCCTCATCTTCATCTATGAGTTGTGAGGCAGTAGGTTATAATTTATAAAGATACAAGTAGGGTTTTTTTAACTTAAAGGTATTTCGGTCCTTCTATACTTTTGCGAGTTTTTGCGCTTTTTACAGCGAGTTTTTGCGAGTATCGCGCTTAACTCGCGATTTTCGGACAATTTCAAAATCGCGCTAAATCGGTCATACGCAACTCGCTGGATCTTCGCTTACTCGCGAAGCGCGATTAATCGCGATTCTCACAACACTGGTTACCATCATTAATTCATTAGTTAAACATCTTCGGCAGTGAAAAGAGAAAACATGCTTAACTTGAATTTCATTTTGCTTTGTCAAATTCCAAGCAATAGCTAATACGCATACAAAGACTTTCCAGATGAATCTCATTTTCATATAATAAATGGAGATCTTTGCCTAATGAATGGCCAACAGCCTACAAAATAGACACAAAACAGAATGATTTGTGCACCTGAAGTACCTAGTAAAGTGTTACCAGACAAAGGTTGTGAGGTTCCGTCCTCTTTCACATTATGTGACTTGTGTCTTTTGGAAGACAAAACTGAATCAAGTTTTGTCTTGAGATTGTGACTCTTTTCCTGATAACATATGCATTAATTCAATCATATACACACAGAGAGAAAAAACACACACCATATTTTTAATCAAGACTTTCTGTTTTGTTTTCATATCTTACTGTTTGGATTTCTGCATAATCAGCCAGTGTTTTCATACATTATTCTACCATATTTAGATGCAATATTAAGATATTAAACTGCTCAAGGTAAGGGCACAATGTTGATATGGAACCCCCAAAAGTGATAAGAGGTAGAAACCACTGAAACTACAAATTCCCAGATCAATAATAATGAGTCACAATGAAAGCTTGAGATACAATCAAATGGAGTGAATAAAGTGATACAAAGAAACTCGCCAAGAGGAAACTTGTATATTATGGAAATCTAGATAACTCCCGCATTTCACAAATATATTTCTTAGGTACAAGACTAAATAACATATTTCATAATCCACAAGAATATCTTCTACTTTCCAATTTCCCTTTCCTAACACTCTCTGCCTAAAGTGCATGTGCGTTCAAGCGTCACCACAGTCATACAGTTTTAGTGTGAAGAAATGAGAGGGAAAATCATGGTTTTATTGGAGAAGCAAACAGTGCTGTTGCATATGGGGAAGAACAAGTATGACATAGATAAAAAGGAACAAATGATAAGACAAGGACGGCTTTTGGAATAAATATGTGACTTTCTTAGACACAGAGCAGGCAAAGTCTTCCCCTTCCAAACTCGAGGCACGTTAATCCAATGTCATGCCAGCCTTCTGGATAGTTTCAGTGTTACTCAAGTATACACTATAGCCATACAATATGGATTTTTACCTGTACGCAACTCCTCACTTTTAACATCCCAGCATATCATAACCCTAAAAGCTAGTGACATTAACACCAGTACTAGTGAAAACAATAAAGATGGAAAATTGCCATCAACCAGTCAGTATGATGACTACATCTATATTGGAATGGTGGTAAGTCATGCAACAAAAGATATAAAAAACATGTTAACACCTGCAACACAAACAACATGTCCACGAAATCTATACAAAAAGAACTCCATCATCTAAATAATGGTAGCGATGTGTACAGATACCTGTTCAGCTGCTATCAATTCCTTTAGTTTTTGCCCAGCCTCTCTCTCTGAGCCAAAATAAATGGAGCAAGGTTAGTTAGTGAACACTAATCCTTGTGTACCAAAAGCCATCAACAAAAAATAAAACACAACAGAAATAACGGAGAACGTGAGCTGACTGCTGACTTGGTGAAAGATTATCCCATATTACAATATTAAGTCACCTCTAATTATCAGCCAGTACTCATGGACCAATATCTGTCTTCTTAATTAAATATATATGTATACATAAACAAATATAATCCTCTTCTCATTTCGTCTTCTTTTTTTTTCATCACTAGTTTAGTTGTCGAAACATTACCAGAAATATCAGCTAATAATCAGGTTACAATTCTGGGCTTAAGTGAATATAATCATAAACAAGAGAATCTTGGCATCAGCTTAGCTTTTCTTCATTATAATGACAGAAGACATGATAATCATAGACCTAAACTATAAACCTACACCTTATATGAAAGATCTACAAGCTTTTTTGCTTTCATGATACAATTCTAGATACAAACATTTACTTCCATATTAATTAAAAAAGATACATTTACTTTTTTTTTGAAGTGTAAAACTACTTCTACAATTACGTCTAACAGAAATTTATATACCTATGAGTTACTTTATAGTCTACTAACTAATACTACTGTCAAAATAATAATAAATGTTAATTTTATCTTTTCCTATACAAATATATGCATAAAATTATAATAACCATTGGTAATGTTAATAGTTGTTATCGCAAAATTAACAAGCATGAAGTACCAATTATATTCACAACACAAAGTATTCGACCTGCTTCATTCTTCCGCTGAATGAACATGTTAATTTTAACTATCCAATAATAAATAATAATAACTAGCGTTTTACCCATGATACGCCCCGAAAAGTTAATTTTTAAACAAAACTAATTTTATTAACATATAAATTTAAGTATAAATCCATTCAACATCATTTATGCAATTTTATTACATAAATAATGGCATAATTTTTCTTTAAAAGTAATATCATTTCTTAGTCCTCTTGATCCATTATAAATGTCTCCTTATTATATTAAATGAAATATATAATAAATCAAATATTACATAACATTGCGATCGGTTTGAGAATCTGCTGTAGATTCAGCTATTCAATTTAACAATTGCAAGTATAAATCGCACTCTAATTAATAAGCAGCTTCTCATATACTAGAAAAAACGTAAATACCGGATAACTACCACAGTTCAAGACATGGCCTCTCCCAAATGTCTCAGTCAATACAAGATAGATGATAACCCACTCACCCTAGACCTCCATCTACCGCTATATTAGAAATACTCTCAACATTACCACTCCTAGGTAGCTCTGGTCCATTGGGCTTAAGTTGTCTTTGGGCCTCCACGTGCGAGCCTTCCCATTAACGAAACACCTCAAATATGTTTCGATACACTTGTTGACGACCTCCGTTTGTCCATCCGACTGCGGGTGATATGCAGTACTATGATTCAATGTAGTGCCCTCAAGTTTAAAAAGTTCCTTCTAGAATAAACTAAGAAAAATTTTGTCCCTGTTTAAAACTATTGTGCTTGGGAACCCATGTAACCTCACAACCTCCTGAACAAACATCTTTGCCACTCCCTGTGCATTAAACGGGTGTTTAAGAGCCACAAAATGGGCATACTTCGTGAGTCGATCCACGACCACGAACACCGAATCCATGCCATTGGACTTAGGGAGGCCCTCGATGAAGTCCATGGTGACTTCATCCCGTAGAGGGAATCGGCATTGGGTTAAGAAGCCCAGCAGGTTTGAGAGAGGACGACTTGGCATGCTGACATATTGCACATGATTGCACATACTCATTGATCCGCTTCCTCATCCCAGGCCAAAACCAGCATGAAGCAATCCTTCGGTAAGTTTTCAACTCGCCCGAGTGCCCTCCTATTGGGCTATCATGATAGGAAAATAACAACTTAGGAATCAATTCACACTACACGTCCCCTATACCTTAACACTCCGTATTCCAGGTGATAACCTGTCTGCAACGACTTACCGTTAGTCACAGTTGCGCACAACTAGGTGATGAAAGGGTCATCTTGTATACAGGCTTGCACGTCTACCCATTGCAAACCATGAGAAGATATCAAAACACCTAATTCCAGCTGAGATGGGTGTTGTCGAGAGAGTGCATCGACAACCCAATTAGAGGCCCCTAGTTTGTACTGTATTCCAATATCAAACCCCATTAATTTACTAACCCATTTTTGGTATTCAGGCCCAACTTCACGTTGTTCCAAAAGGTATTTCAAACTCTACTGATCGGTAGGTATGGACTATAAAGCGTCGCCCAAGCAAGTAGTGGCGCCATTTAAGGACAGATAACACTATGGCCATGAGTATGAGTATATATATATATATATATATATATATGTATATATATATATATGTATATATATATATGCCCATGATAAAATAGAAACCACTCTTAAAATAAAAACTAGAAACCAGTTTCCCTACCACTATTTATGACTACGGGTATCACTAATTTATACTACACTAATCACTGTTTTTATAAAGTATGTAAACAACGATTTTTATTATCAAAATTGAGAAAATCTACTTATCTAAACTATTGATAATTGATTATAGATGATCAATTTCATCCGTAGGAAGGTTCTTAGCGGTAGGAAGTCGCAAGAGAATTGTATGATGATGATAAGTAGTCTTTAATTTTTTGTAAGTTATGATGGAAAGTGTATGTGACTATTGGTGATAATAGACAATAGTGGCAAGTCATGGAAACGTCTGGTAATGGTGGTAAGAGGTCCATTATTACGATTTGGGTGAAGATGATGGTCATATACGTTGCATATATGTGTATATATATTTATATTCGCGAGATATGCTATATATAAATTAGTGATATGTTATGTACAAATTAGTGATTTCTGTAGTTAAAAATAGTGATAAAAAACTGTCCATAAACTGGTTTTTAGTTTTTAGGCTAATTTGGTTTCTATTATATATATATATATATACTACCTCCGTCCCATTTTATGTGAATGGGTTTGACTTTCACGGAGATTAAAAAAAAGGTAGTAAATGTAGTTGAAAAGTGGGTAAAGTGGTGGGACCTATCAATATTTAATAATAGATTTGAGATAGTGGAGAAAAGTAGTGGGTGTAATAGTGTTTATTTAATAATAAGATAGTATAAATATATAGAGTTAGTGGGTGTAATAGTGAAAAGTAGTGTTCAAAAATAGTAAGTATTCGAGGTTCATTCTTTTTGGGACGTCCCAAAAAAGAAATGAGGTCACATAAAATGGGACGGAGGGAGTATTAACTTTAAGTAAAATAATAAATATTGATTAATCATATAAAAATATATTTTAAATTAAAATTATATAAATATATATATATTCATGGATAAAGCGGATATAATTGATGATGTTAACTCATGGTCCCATGTTACGCATTGAGTATTATTTCCATCTAAAAATAATTTTGTTAATATATAAATTAAGTATAAATTATTTAAACAATATTTTATAAGATTTTATTACATAAATTTACGTATAAATTTTTTAAACAAAATATATAGTAAATCATATTTTCTTTTCAAGTAGATACTCCCTCTGTCCCTCTCATTTCTTTACGGTTACTATTTTGGGATGTCCCTCTCATTTCTTTACGTTACTATAAATAGTAAGTTTTTCCAATCATTACACCCACTATCCTCCCCCACTATCTCATATTTAACAATAAAAACTACTATTACACCCACTACTTTCCTCCATTATCTCAAATCTATTATTAAATATTGATGGGTCCCACCACTTTTCCCACTTTTCATCTAACTTTACTCATTTTTCATACATTATCTTGGTCTCCGTGTCCCCCTCCAATGTAAACAATTGAGGGGGACGGAGGGAGTATTATATATAAGAGGTTCTCTAGTTAGAGACCCGCTATCGGGGTCATTGTGAGATCCAAATTGTCTATGATGTTGACTGGATATTAATTTGCTCTTTGGTCCCAGTTTAACCAAGAATATTTGCATTCTCATATATTTTAAATTAATATATTGTAATATACTATAAAATTAATTAATTAATTACTCAATTATGATATTTAACCATAATACAATTATAAAATAAACATACAAATATTATTAGTAAATCATATTACTATGAAATAATAAAATTTAAAAAAGAATAATAAAATACATATAAAATTATATTATTTTAAATAATTTATATAATTTTAATATTATATATGAAAAATGGGGAGTGGGTTGGGGAATTTCAAAGTCCCCAATTTTTCGCCCTTTATGAAGCGGATTAAGGTCATTAGTCACTTATTCACATATAATTATATAACTTAATTAATTTGTTCCCAGAATTCCATACATATATGATTATTTTTATAGACATATATAAAAATTTCAAGTAGTTAAATTATTTGTAAACAATATATATTATTAAGTTTTCATAGAGCATAAACGTAAATTTATAAAATTTGAAAATTACAGACCATTTATCATCATGTACTAATAAGATAGCTAAAGAATAAATATGGTGTAAAACTAAATTTTAAAAGAATAAATGTAATTGCCATAAAATTTGGGAACGAATATTATTGATCTAAAATTTAGGGGTGGTATTGGTCCTAAAATTATAAATAAGGTCTAAAATTAATTGATAAAAAAATAAATATGATTGGTCTAAAATTTAGTCGATGCCTCAAAATATATTCTTTTCTGATTGGTTAACTGCATATTGTGGTAGACTCAGATATTATAAACTTGTATATGGTTAATACTATGATTAAAATTTAAAAGGAAAGTTGAGAAATGAATATTATTAACTTGTATGTGGTTAATATCTTTATTAAAATTTAATAGAAGGACAGTTGAAAAATGAATATTATTGGTTAAAATTTGAGGATGACTTCTGATTGGTCCTAAAATTTTCATATTTTCTGATTGGTTAACTAATTTGTTCCCATGATTAATTTTTATAATTTTTATAGACATAAAAAATTTACAGGTAGTTAACTTATTTGTAAGAATATATATTATTAAGTTCTAATAAAGCATAACCGTAAATTTATAAATTTTAAAAATTACAGACCTTTTATCATCATGTACTAATAAGATAGCTAAAGAATAAATATGGTCTAAAACAAAATTTTTAGAGAATAAATGTAATTGGTACAAAATTTAGGAATCAATATTATTGGTCTAAAATTTAGGGGTGGTATTGGTCCCAAAATAATATATAAGGTCTAAAATTAAATTTTAAAAAAATGATTGGTCTAAAATTTAGTTGTTACCTCAAAATATAATTCTTTCCTAATTGGTTAAGTGCATACTGTGTAGACTCAAATATTATAAACTTTTATGTGGTTAATGCCATGGTTAAAATTTAAAAGGAAAGTTGAGGAACATATATTATTAACTTGTATGCGGTTAATATCTTAATTAAAATTTAATAGAAAGAAAGTTGAAAAATAAATATTGTTGGTCTAAAATTTAAGCTTTTGATTGGTTCTAACATAATTCCTATTTTCTGATTGGTGAATGAATATCATTGGTCCAAAATTAGGAATGGCTTTTGATTGGTCATAAGATAATTCCTCTTTTCTTATTGTTTAACTGCATACTGTGGTAGACTTAAGTATTATAATAAAGGATATCAAATATAATTATTTACAATTTATAAAAATAATATTGGATCCTTTTAGATATATTAGAGATAGTATCTATGGAGTCCAAATGTTATTGGAGTCCTCGAAGTCTACAACTATTACCATTGGATTATATTATGATAGTGTGGCTACAGATTAAAGCACGACAATTTATTTTGATATTAAAAGAAAAACTTTTCTTTGTCCTGGATACATTTACATGCGTATATACACACATTGTAACAATATATTAAAGAATTGGCTTTATCGATTAACACGTTAGCTTCCTAACACTTTTCTAAGCTAAGATTCTAATTACATTATAGTCCAATGATCATGCCTTCAGCCATATGAAAGCTTAGAGTAGGTTCTCTCAAGTTCACTATTGAGGAATTCCAAAGAGTAAAACAATTCTTTATTGAGAAACACTGTATATGAGGAAATTTGACAGAATTTACCTTTTACTAGTAAACTCTGGCAGGTATCAAATGCTCCAAAAAGTGCAAGAGAAACATTTCTCCTCACCTCAGTCGCAGCAGCAGCCTCCAGTTTATCAAGAGGAAAAGAAATTTTTGGCAACCCTTTCGTCTTTTGAGCAATCAGTTTTGCATATGCAGGACCTGAGAAAAAAACTATTTTCAATGTCCTTATGATGCCAAAGTCAAATCCTTCTAAAAATTATTTTTCAAATGCATGTTAATATTTTTAGCATTAGTTGTAAATTGATAGCTGCAAATCTGTAATAGCCAGCTTAATTAGGCCTAATTAGTGGTTGATAATAAGTGATATAATAGGCTGATATAAAGGAATCTGTTGAGTGTTAACTGATTGGTAGGTCTAATTAGCTCTGCTGTATTTACACATACAGGAGCTTGTTTGTAAGGAAATGCATTCAGAATAAACCATTTTCTTATCTATTTGTCGTGGTATCAGAACTGATCTCATCTAGTATTTGATTTCTTGTCTTGCTTCAAATTCGTAGTTCTTCTTACCCCGTCTTTCTTGGGATTCATCTCCTGGTTCTTGTTTTTTATTTAAATCATGTTAATTAGAATGATCTGATCTCTTCCTTGTTCGATTTAATTGAAAAACTGGTCCACTTGGCCTTTCAAATTTGAGATATCGTCGAAGGAAAAGAACCATGGGGTCATATTGATAGAACAATTTCTGCACCCGATACCAAAGAAAAGGAGCAACTTGCAAAATGGAAGGTGAAGGAAGCTCAGATTATGTAGTGGTTTCATGGCGGTATAGAACCGTCCATGCTTCTCAATGTTGTATTGAGACTTTGCTAATATTAAAGATTAATAAATGTTAAATGCTACATTTTAAATGAAAGGTCTTGGGAATCTTAAATAATTTTTGAGCATAGAAATTCATTCTTGAGATTAAGGTGCATTCTTAATTCAGTATATATATGTCAAAGATCTTAGTGAGTTCATTGTTCAAAGGAGGCTATTGTTATTAAATGGAGGTGAATGTTAAATATCGAAAAGATGATGGGTAGCTTTTACATAATCCTTTAAACTTATATAGACAATTACAAGACCTGATATCTCATATACATATACCATCCATATAGTTGGCAGATTCATGCAATCACCTCGACATATTCATCTCTGGCCATATTCATTTTGCTGCACTAAAGCATATTATTCAATATTTATTTAGGTCACCTATGGGTGGACTAGTTTTCCTACACATTCTAATCTTCACTTCAGAGCATATAGTGTTGCTGATTAGGCTGGATGCCCGGATACTATAAAGCCTACAACTGGGATGGAGTACATTTCTTGGAGATGCCTTGATATCTTGGAAGTGTAAGAAACAATATAATGTCTCAAAATCTTCCACGCCACGAAGGCTTAATATGGAACCTATGTCACTAGCTGTTCTGAAACTGTATGGTTAGGTTACATGGCCTTCTTTCTAATCTTGGAGCTTCTTGAATTAATCGTACTCGACACCAGATAACAAAAGTGCCATTTAAATCACTGCAAATCTGGTATATCATAAACGCACAAAATAAATCAAAGTTGATTGCCATTATATTAGAGATGCAATTACAGGTGTCGTTATGAAACATCCTCAGATATATATTAATTTTCAAACATTTGATGTCTTCACAAAAGTTTTTATGCGCCAACGGCACAGATTTCTTAGTGGCAAACTAATGTTACATCAATTTGAAGAGGCTTGTCAATATCACTAGCATTACGAATATATATTAGTTGTAAATTGAATAGTGGTAAATCTCTAATAGCCCGCTTTATTAAGCCAAATTAGGGGCTGATAATGGTGATAATGGAAGATATAAGAAGTTAATATTCAGGGATATTGTAAACTGATATGAAGGGATTTGTTAGCTGATTGGTAGACCTAATTAGCTCTGTCGTACCCATATAAAATAAATTTATAGGAGCTTGGAGCTTGGAGCTTGTTTCTAAAAAAAAGCATCCAAAACTGAACCAATTTCTTATATACTTTTCAATGCATCCCTAAACTCCCATCTCACAAAAAAATATCACACAAACCATCTTTTGTTCAGTTGACCTCTTAATTAAGACAGAAAGGGAAGAATTTTCAAACCCCTCTAAAATACCTTGTGTTTAGAAGTAAGAAGATGGGAACAACTAAGCCAAGTAATATTGGGCCATTAAGCCTTTTAATATTATTCTTATTTATATTCATATTTATGAGTAAATGGTTCGATCTGACAGTTCAAGGTTCTTGGATGAAGGCAAGCATATAAAGGAGACCAGAATTATAACTCTGCGCAAGTACATTTTATCACTGAAAGCTTCTTGCTCATTTAATGACTAAGGAAATGACTAAATTAGCTCATGAAAGTTTTTATTATTAGTCCATTAACTGGTACTATTTAGAATCATAAATGTAAATTTAAAGAAAATGCTAGTAACTAGTCAGTATAGACTGACCAAAATTAAATATCTCACAAGTCGAAGAGATAGTTGCAATCAACTTCTATTCAGACTAAACGAGGGCACCACAAACCAGATTGCAAATTGTGGCAGTGCCTTTGGAAAATCCAGTTACAAGCCGATTTGTCAACGCCGCTATATACATAAGATTACTTGCTTAAAACAGAAAAAGCAATCCCTGGTTTAAACGCATTGAGCAGAAAAGATAGAGTTTTGCTGAAATGTCTTACAAGTAACAACTAAAAACGAGGAGTTAATAAAGTACTCACCATCAACTTCCGACTTCCCCTCAAAACCAAGCTTTGTCTCTTCAGATTGAATGGAAGCTGCAACATAGGCTAAAAACTCGGACCACGACCCCCCAATTCCAGTGGTATCTCTCTGTGGACAATATCGCACATATAAAAAGGAAAGTTCATTGATCCTAAAATCTTGTCCCAAATAAATTATTAGAATCTGAACACATCAATATCAAATCTGGAAGACAGAGTACAAACTACATCAATTCATATCTTTCTTTACTGAAAAACTTGTGAGCTATAAACTTATAATTGCTGATATTTTTCTTCTTTGTGATCTTGTTTCACTCTTTAGTCGTTCAATTATGTTTTATAAGTTACTACTCTACAGATACCATACAACACTAAAAAGCAGCCTCTTAATCTTAAAGTGTTAACTAAAGTTATTCAGTTAAGATAACTTCTAGCCAATATTATTTTTTTAAAAGATTGGAAAGTTTGAATTGGTTGATGACCTTCCTGAACTTTAGAAAGGATTAATTGGCATGCTTAAATGAAATAAAATTCTAAAAGAAGCTCCCAGTGGCAATCATACAAGTCTAGTGCATTAAACAAGTGTAAGACTAGTTCATTAAACAAGTCTAATTAAATACTCTTATTTTAAGTATGTAAAAGGAGCCAAGACTGGAGGATTGCAAACTCTTCTCAGTTGCTAATATAAGAAGGGTAAAAATCAGTAGACTTTGGAGAGTTCTCGAAATTGCTCCCCAATGATCAGATTTGGAGCTAATTAAGCCAAAAAGAACTTCTTATGACAAACTCAGGTCAAATCTGGATATAAGTGAGAACTTGGATTTCATTATTTAAGCAACCCAAATGGCTCGGAAAAAAGACCACAAAGTGGTACATCCAAACAGCATAAAAATTTAGCCTCATCGTGAACTACACTCAAAAGAGTATCTAGCCAAGATATTTATATATTCACCCTCAGTATCCGGACTCTCCGTATTTGTCCTTATTCTCGTGTCCAACGGACATGACATGGGTGTGGGTATGAGATCTAAAAGTAGGATCCTTGCTAAACAGACACTACACATTCTAGCATCGCAGTTCAAAATGGAAAGTAGGTCTTTTTACTAATTTCTTTAGGAGAGCAAGTTCCATAAATGACTTGTTTCTATGTTATTCTACTGTTTGTAAGCAGCAATTTAACATATATTATCAAGGTCATGTAATTTCTGTTTTCAGTAGAGACTATATTTATGAATGTACAATATAGCAGTCTATAAGGTTTACCTCGCATTAAGATTATGTACAGAGTCCCTGCATCGGTGTCTGATTTCAAATCCAATTCATTAATCCTAATTATCCTAAAACTAAAAACCTGACTCATGGATCTGCTGTCCCATACACATACCCGAGTTTAGGTAACATAGTGCACCCACTGAACGACACATAGCAAAAGCTCAGATAAACAAACCCTCGGTGACTGAAGCACAATTCAAATCACTACCCCAATTTTCAATCCTTGAATTGACAATAATCAATTCCAATTCAGAGAAAACAATGCATGTATATCAAAGCTAAGTTATTATGTGTGGGGTTATTCCAATGCTTATACAAGGAATAAAACCCTAATCAAATAATCTAACGTACCAAGGCCCATTAGTATTGGGCTTTATTAAAAATTAACTACTTAATAAACTCCTAACCCCGCATATAAAACATATTGAAAAATACATTAGTTATCTCTACACTAAATATAATTAAATTGATTAGAAACATATACAATAATTCCTTATTTTCATTCCCCGCCATCTCATTCTCAACCTGTGAGAGAAAACTCGACCACTAGTTTTGCAGAAGCCAAGAATTATGCAAAACTGAACTAGAACAAAGAAAAATTTTATGCTTTACTTAAACAACAAGTAGGGTGCAAAATACCCTGAAAACTAACTAGCAAGTGAAGGAGGTGCAACCGAATATTCTAGAATGATGAAGTCCATATGTTTGACCTCAATCATATCATCGAAGACTTGTTTTCCTGAACAAGCCAAACTAAGTCCATGTGAGATTCACCAGCTATATCAACTACATCACAAACATCTCCCCTCTAATGCTTTGTGCAAGTCCTATAACCACATCATCTTCGCTTAATAATTTTTGCATTCCCCAACCCTACAAGACGTTAGACTTGAGATAGAAGAGTCTATTTAGTCCTTTATAGTCTTTTCTCATTTTCACGCCTCAAACTTTTTCTTCACAACTCAACTTTACCTCTTTTCCAACCTTGCAACTCATAACATGCTCTATCAATTTCTCGCACTGCAAGCTCATACTCAATTAATCTACGGTCATCATGAAGAACATAAATCTCATAGTGTAAGAGATCACAGTCATCCTCGAAACAAAGAATATTATATAAAACTTCTTCAATTGCAGACTTTATGTGCTTACACATGTTTTAATGCCAGAAACAACAACAGAAACAAAGAATCATAAATAACAGGGGCTGAAATGTCAAAACTCAGAAGCTCTGGGGTTAAACTGTTGAATTCAAGGAATACAGGGACTGGACGGTGAAGATTCTGAAGCTCAGTAACTGATTCGACAATATATTGAAATTCAGGGGATGTTAGTATTTTCAGGAAGTTTCAGGAGCTGTAATAAGATTTTCCATAAACTTAAGGGACTAATTTATAGTTTCAATAATTTGAGGGACTAGTTTGGAATTTTCAAAAACTTTAAAGTAGCTAACTGTACTTCTGCTGAATATACATAAATAGAAATTAGTACCCGCCACAGCCTCCAATGGAGAACAAAAGCGGAAGCACCTTTGTGTTAGTTTCCTAATCTCTTTACTACTCTAACCTTTCCTTCCTCTGATTTTGAAGATGCTTTGAACAGTTACTCCCAATCCGGGCAGCGAAGATGGTACTTTTAAGACAGTGAAATCAATGAACAGTATTTGTTTTCCCCCCTTCAAATACAAGATTTCAGGACAATTATACTAATATAACTGAGGCACAATAAAATTGCAAGTAAAAGTTGGGGCACTCCTATTAGACAGGGAACTTGGGGAACCATCTAATTATTAACATGTTCATGAATGTTAGTATGTCTTGTAATATACTTTTTCTATATTTTTAAACACAAATTCTGTAATATCTTTTTTACTATATACTCATGCATTAATACGTTCTTTACTTCAGTCTTTCAGAACTCAATTGTTTCCCAGTCACCGCTACATAATACTCGATCAAACTTTGATCTTATATAATTGAAACTTAGTAATAGGGTAGGTCTGGTGGAAAATTGGGGAACTAGACTTCCCTGACAAATACTGTAATAATTATAGTAGAATTGTCCAATATTTAATAATTTTTACATATATAGTTTTATATTTAATAAAGTATTGCCTTGCACAGGCAGATTATGTTATTTACTATATTTTAGGCTCCGTTTGTTTCCCAAGTTATAATACAAAGAATAGTGATTGTATATTCTAGAGCACTCGATTGTATATTCTAAAGCACTCAATACATGTATACAGGATGGAGTATATATAATTGCACATAACTAGTGACTAATCTATATAACAAAAAACCAATATGTACTTTCAATTGCTTGCTTCCATTGTAATAAAATCCGGCATTTAAACACCAAACCAAGGGAAACAAGATCATATCACTCCCCGATTATCCGAATATCATTTCTCAGGATTTCAACCGACAAAAACATACTTCTATACATACAAGGTTCAATAAAGTTGAGCATTTCAGATTATTACTTGTCCAACTTAAAGTGCTTAAAATTAATCTTAATTACGAAAACAACATAACAACAAAAACAAAAAGCTGACCATATCATCAAGCTGATCAACTGAAAGAATAGTCATCCAACTATTTGAATGAAAATCAGTAGCTTGAATTCGCAGCTCTGTAGAATCCGGGGCATCCACACATACAATAAACGATCTCAAAGGGCTGAAATTCGGGTCAGACCACTCTGTTTTGGGTTGCTTGAAAATGGGTTCAAATCCGTTTAAATCCATTTTTCATAACAACAAAGCTTAGGTTAGTTCATGGGGTTTTCTAGTGTTTCGAACAATGGGTAAATTAGTTCTCGTGTTCCAAGTCTTCGTGGTGTAAGGATTTTCAATTTTGTCCTATTATTAGTATGAAAAGCATTTAAGTTTCAGCCGAGATCAGGTTTCCGGTTATTGTAATTTATGATAAATTGGGAATTTAAAATATCTCTTTGGGAATTAGTTTATCGTGATTTATGATTTAAGGTGACTCATGCGATAAACGGGAATTTAAAATATCTCTTTGGAATTGATGGTTAAATTATCTAAATTCACTTTCAATACTATGAATGTATTTCTAACATCAATATCATCAAAAAAAAAATTCCAAACACATATCCATCTCTGTCTTATCTCAAAATAATTTAGTTGAAAATTTTTACTATTTGAGATGAGAGTTATGAGAGATTTGTGAGACAATCTGGACAAGTGAGCATGGAAAGCTTTATACAACTAGAATACTGATGATTTACTTACAAGAAGATCGGTTAATGAAGCAATATGAAAGATATCAGATAATGATGAATATTATCATATCCTGACGGAAGTCTTGATGAATTTACTGATACTGATAACTTCCAGTTCTGAGTTACTCAATTGACCGATGTCCAGTGGAGCTTTAAAGGACAAATGATGATCAATCTTTGCAGAAGTTGAAGCATGGCAGCTAAATTACAAAGAGCTATGAACACTGTGAAGACAATTCATACATATTGCAGCTGGGAAAATCCCACAAGAACTTTTACTTCAAAGTAGTAAAGTAGATCGACTTATACCTCAGATCCCACAAGTACCTGCATCTCAATGTGATGTAGCAGATCAAGCTGAAAATGGAGAAGCACACAAGAACCTGTTTCTCAAAATGAAACAGAAGCTGATTATCAAACTCAAAGGGCACAAGAACCTGATTCTTAAAGTGAATCAGATACCAGAACATGTATGAACAAGACAACGACAGTTGATGAATGAGATTCAGAGACTGATGATATTATAATCTTCTAGAATTATTACGACAAAGGTACATTATTAAACTCTCAGTATGATTATAAATAGATCTTTGTTATCAAAGAAACCCCTATTTATATGACTGAACACACACCTTATCCACCTCTTATTTCTTTGATTTTACTGAGAGCTGAGTCTTTTCATGTGCGTTGTGTGAAAATCATTTAGTGAAAAGATTCAAGAGTGAAGCAGTCTCCTGAACTGGCAAAAGGTGAGGTAGTTGTATGATTATGAGAGTTAGATATTACTCTTTACAGTAATACTAGGTATGACTGTGAGAAGTGATGAGATCACTTGAAAAAAATAGAGGGATTTAGGATTTTAACATATTTTGCATCAGATTCTTATTATCACTGATAGGTTGAACACTCTCTGGTTATTGATTGCCAAAAAGGGGGAGAAGTTTGATCAAAATTATCTGAAGCTAAAGAACGAAAGAATCTTGGAGATACACTGGAAAGATATCTTGTTATTATCTGATCTCAGAGCAGCCAAAATATTTCAAGTGGTGTTGCTGGTATCTCAGAAGAAAAGTCAAAGTGAAGCTGAAAACAAATTTAACTCAAATTAGATATTCTGATGAATAGAAGAATCTACTGGTAAATACGAGTGGTTATTCAAATCAGAACATAATAAAGTTTTCAGAAAGACAGAAGAAAGAAGTTGAAGACAAAGTTTTCAGAAAGACAGAAGAAAGAAGTTGAAGACAAAGTTTTCAGAGAAGTACAGAAAAAGAAATTACTAATAGAAGTAGAAGAATTCAGAAACTATAAACAAGATATCAGAAAACAAATGCAGAAATCAATCTTGGAATATCAAGGTACAAAGAATTTAAACTCATGATGATGATATGACTTACTTCATAAAATTTTGTAGAAAGTTTTGGCATCAATGAATCAGTGAATTTATGCTTTATTCCACAAAGTATAAATTGAGGGAGATTGTTACGTAGGAAGTTTCATTTATGCATCATGAGATCAACACAATGAAGTGACAAGGAACAATGCAGTTGACAGGAACTGATGACCGCATCAGCAACTGATGGAATCACATCAGTAAGCGGATACTTGATCAGTATCGAGTATAATCAGTATTTGGAGATTGAGTTTGAGAAGGAAAGAAAGAAGATTGATTCGATATAGCTTATTTATAGATATATACTTCTTGTAGAGTAAATCAAGTTAGTAATTGTAGAAGTTGTGTACTATATAAACACAGATTATTAGGTCTTACGAAGACACGAGTAAGATGTAGGAACAATCGGACCTTGGTCCTGCGTTTTATGATACTAATTAAAAGTTCGAACAGAATATTAACCTTAATCGCTACGGCGCAAGCGATTCAAATCCACGTCTTCTACAGTATTCCTTGATTATCCTTGGACGAAGTGTGGCCTTCGATCTCCCAAGGTGTGCCTCTCCTTCAAGCTCCGAAAACCCAAAACCCTAGCTGTCTCCTTGAGAAAAACGTCTGCCTCTCTCTGACTCTAGGATTAATTCGTTTTTGGTGTGTCTTTCAGCTTTAGGAGAACGAGAATATATATAGGCTACAGCAGGGATCATGGATCATTAGGTCAGGCCTTCCAATGACATTCCGGGCCAGGCCCAATGTCATTAAATATTAATTCTATCCACTAAAGAACTAATATTTGCACTACCTTTCCTAATTCCGTAAATTAATTATTTAATTCGGCTCCCATATTAATTGCTTATAAATTCCCCATGTTTAAGATATCGCATGTCCATTAATTAAATTAATTTCTGACAATTAATTTAATTAATATCTTTTATCCTTGATCATCCACTCAACCTTATAATTATGCAAGAACAAATCTGCCTGCAGGACTAAAGCATAATTATCTTTATGAGCTTTCAAGAGGACATCATCACCCAAATATATTTTTCGGACACGGTTTCCTTTTATAGTCAATATCCCACTCTGTATATAATGTCATTGCCCAATACATAAATTCGTAATTTAAAATAAATTACTTAATTTATGAGTCAAGGCATGTGCATTAAATACAAGTGTCAATCACTATATCCGGATTAAGAACTTAAGCATTAATAACATCATAGAATCTTAGTTCTTTATTGTCAGAATTAAAGAAACAATTATTCTACTATTTTGATCCCGTTCAATATACACAAAGTATATAAGTATTATTTAATAGTCAAGATAAACTATTTCCAAATAATACTTCAGCCGTTCCAGTGGTTTGTCTAACACCACCTCGACTGTGAACCCTTATTATATTATATAAGGAGTCTGACAATCTAATCTTCTGCTATCCCATTTGATACTAGATTGTCTACAATATATAATATACAGACAATGTGAAAACATGCATTCAAGATCCTCAAATAATTGTTATATACTTCAAACGAATATTTCAGTATAACCCTAACAATCCCCCACTTATACTCAAGATATTCTTTGAGTATATCAGTGTTTATTACAAGCAATCCACTACCAACTATAATAACTATGTGACCAAGTATCCTACTCCTATCGCTTCCACGTGCTCCTGAAAAGCCTTAGCTGGTAAGCTCTTCGTGAAAGGATCTGCCCGGTTATCCTTCGATGCTATGTCAGCCACAATGATATCTCCTCGCTTAACGAACTGTCGTATGAGGTGATACTTACGCTCTATGTGTTTCGCTGCCTTATGGGCCCGTGGTTCTTTGGTATTCGCCACAGCACCAGTGTTATCACAATAAATCGTGATTTGCTGTGGCAGATTAGGAACCACACCCAAATCCAACAGGAAGTTTCGGAACCATATAGCCTCTTTGGCTGCCTCCGAGGCTGCCACATATTCGGCTTCCATGGTTGAGTCCGCGATGCATTTCTGCTTCACACTCCTCCATATTACGGCTCCACCTCCCAAAGTAAAAACACATCCCGAGGTGGACTTTCTCTTATCCTTATCCGTCTGGAAATCCGAATCGGTATATCCCAGAGGCACTAAATCAGAGGACTTGTAAACCAGCATATACTCCTTAGTCCTTCGCAGGTACTTGAGTATTGCTTTTACAGCACTCCAATGTTCTTGTCCTGGGTTTGACTGGTATCTGCTAACCATGCCCACGGCAAAACAGATATCAGGCCTCGTACATAACATTGCATACATTAGGCTCCCACATGCCGAAGCATAAGGAACTGCCTTCATGTTCTCTATCTCCTTAGGTGTCGAAGGACACTGCCTTTTTGATAGAGTAACTCCATGTCTGAAGGGTATCTTGGAGTCCTGCATGTTAAAACGAGCTAATACGTCATCTATGTAGGGCTCCTGAGATAAAGCCAACATCCTTTTCTTGCGATCCCTTATAAGTTTGATCCCAAGGATGTATGCTGCTTCACCTAAGTCCTTCATTTCAAATTGTTTGAACAACCATGCCTTTATTGAAGACAACATCTTAACATTGTTTCCAATGAGTAAAATTTCATCAACATAAAGCACTAGAAAAACCACTGCATTTCCCTCACATCTCTTATACACGCATGCTTCGCTTGGACATTGATCAAATCCATATGACTGGACTGCCTGATCAAAGCGAATGTTCCAATACCTAGAAACTTGTTTAAGTCCATAAATAGACCTCTTCAGCTTACAAACAAGATGCTCTTGGCCTTATTTAATGAATCCCTCTGGTTGCTGCATATAGATGGTTTCCCCAAGATTTCCATTAAGGAAAGCTGTCTTGACATCCATTTGCCAAATCTCATAATCGAGATGAGCTGCTATAGATAAAAGAATAGCATGACTACTGGCGAAAAGGTTTCCTCATAATCGATACCTACTTTCTGAGTATACCCTTTCGCAACAAGTCTTGCTTTCCAGGCTTTCACCTTTTTGTCTGATCCCCTCTTTTTCTTGTAGACCCACTTACATCCAATAGGTTTTACACCTTTGGGTGGTTCCACGAGCTCCCAGACCTGATTAGAATACATTGATTCTATCTCAGAATCCATTGCCTTTTGCCAAAGACTTGCATCTTTGTCCTGTATTGCCTCTTCGTATGTCCGGGGATCATCATCATGTTCACCAGAGACCAAGTCCGAAGACTCTCCCAAAAACATGAATCTGTCGGGCTGTCGAACAACCCTCCCACTACGACGAGGAACTGGTGCGGTATTAGTGACCGGTTGCACAGTCTGCTGTGGTTGTTCTACTTGTACTACAGGTTCATTATTCGTCCCTCCCACTAGTTCCTCTAAAACGATACTACTCTTGGGTTTGTGATTCATTATATAGTCTTCCTCTAAGAATCTTGCATTGGTGCTAACAGTGACATCCCGATCCTTAGGACTATAAAATAAATAACCTTTTGTTCCCATGGGGTAGCCTACAAACAGCTTTACTTCAGTACGAGATTCTAGCTTAGTCGCGTTCTTGTTCAGCACATGTGCTGGACAACCCCATATCCGAATGTGTCTCAGACTCGGTTTGTCCCCGGTCCACAATTCTAAAGGGGTTTTAGGAACCGACTTAGAAGGTACTAAGTTCAGAAGATAAGCTGTTGTTTCCAAGGCATGTCCCCAAAATGACTTGGGTAAATCCGAATAACTCATCATTGATCTAACACTCTCTAAAAGAGTCCGGTTCCTTCTCTCTGCTACACCGTTCTGCTGGGGTGTGCCTGGTGCAGTCAACTGGGATTCTATCCCATTCTCTGATAAATATTCCCTGAATTCCCCAAGCAAGTATTCGCCACCACGATCAGATCGTAGTGACTTGATACTTTTATTATGTCGCTTCTCCGTTTTAGCTTTGTACTCTTTGAATTTCTCAAAGCACTCAGACTTACGGCGCAACAAATAAAAGTATCCATATCTAGAATAATCGTTAATAAAAGTGACGAAATACTCATAACCACCTCTTGCTTGGATATTCATAGGTCCACATAAATCAGAGTGAACCAATCCTAACACTTCTTTGGCTCTATTCCCCTTTGCCTTGAAAGGCCTATTGGTCATTTTACCTTCCAAGCAGGATTCACAAACTGGAAATGGCTCCACTGCCAATGAGCCTAAAGGCCCGTCTACTACCAGTCTTTGAATCCTCCTCAAGTTAATATGACCTAATCTCAAGTGCCAAAGATATGTTTGGTTCAAACTAGAAGGTTCCTTTCTTTTATTAGAGGTAGAAGATGTGTTATTCAATACCCTATGTTGTAGTTGCAGTGCGGGTTGACTAGGATTAATTATATACAAATTGTCTTGCAATGTACCAGAACATATAATCCGTTTATTCATCATAATAGAAACATTACGATCCAAACAAACATTATAACCATCCATAGCAAGTTTAGAAACCGAAATCAAATTCCTTCTAAAAGAAGGTACATAAAGACAATTGTTCAAAACCAAAATCCTATCAGAACCAAAAGATAAATGAATAACTCCTACTGCAACTACTGCTACTTTCGTAGCATCTCCCATGAACACGTAGATCTCACCATCTCTAAGCATTCTGGATTGCTGGAACCCCTGCATAGAGTTACAAACATGACCAGTGGCTCCAGTATCTACACACCAAGTGCTCGTAGATATAGCCGCTACAAATGTTTCTGTAACTAGAGAAAGAGACATACCAGTATCGTTTGTCTTCTTAGGAAGAGGACAATCCTTTTTCCAGTGACCCGACTGCTTGCACCGGTAGCACTTCCCTTTAGGCTTTTTCACACCACCTTGAACTCCCACTGCCTTCACAGCTTTCTGTGTCTGAGCCTTTTTCTTCTTCTTATTGCCTTTCGGCTTAGAGGAAGAACCTTTCTCAGCCACATTCACTTGAACACTCTGGCGAAATAATCCTTCAGCTGCCTGAAGTTCTGTCAGCAGTTCCGCAAGACTATACTGCCTCTTGTTCATGTTGTAATTCAAGCGGAACTGCTCAAAACTCTTGGGCAAGCTCATAAGGATAATGTCAATCTGGGTTTCCCCGTCAAGCTCTGCACCAAGGATCTCTATCTCATTCAGATGTGACATCATCTTGAGAACATGATCCCTTAAAGGTGTACCTTCAGCCATCTGAGTGTTCATTAAAGCCTTCATGGCTACTTGCCTAGCAGCCCTATTCTGATCTCCAAAAAGTTCTTTGAGATTAAAGAGCATATCCGAAGCAGTGGCCATAGCCTGATGCTGATGCTGCAAAACACCCGACATTGCTGCCAGAATGTAACATCGCGACATCTCATCAGCCTTTGTCCACCGCTTATAATACTCTTTCTCCTCATCAGGAGCATCAGCAGCGGGCTGCTCAGGCTTGGGTTCATAAGTGCAAAACTTGTACTCCTCAGCAGTCAACACAATGTCCAAATTACGTTTCCATTCAATATAGTTAGGTCCGGTAAGTTTGTTATCCTTAAGTATGGTGAACAGTGGATTAAACCCCATTATATCCTGAGAATCATGCATGAAAAAATCACATTACACATAAAGAAGGGTGCATAAAAAATTAAGTCCTATTGGTTCCTCTAACAATTATTAAAATTAAATGCACTAACGTTTAAACACCATAAATTTCTGGTACGTCACGATGGGTGACATGTATACCACCTAAATTTGTTTAAACGTTACATCGGTCCTATTACTAAACAATAAGCCACGTTGGGGTGGTCTATATTATTTTTCATAGCTAAGTGTATACCATCATCAAATCTTAAATTACCCGAAACCTATGGAACTTGGTACGCCACGATGGGCGGCATGTATACCTTCCAATATTTCTGGAATAGAATACTTCAATTCAATATTCGTGTCTGGTTTGATTTCTAGGCAGTGGAGGAGTCACATCGGTCTCACTTAATACCCATAAGCCTTCGAAATCGCCCCAAATCAGAGATAAAGAAAATCCGTATCTATTCGTATTAATTTAAGAAGTTTGTTCCAGTAATATCTATAACATTCTAGGCACCATAAATTACATGCCACGATGGGTGACGTATACATAATTTATATTCGCCTTTATGTTAAATTACATACAAACAATGATGGAGACCATGGGATTTAATACCATATTAACTCCCTCTCCCACTTAGAATTTACTTTGAGGATTTTAATCTAGATGCATCGCCCTATGTTATTTCTTCGAAGTCAACATGCATACTATCATGGTTATAGTAACATAAAGAACACATAAAGAACACATAACATGGCAGCATACTAGCATGATTAAAGCATTAATTAAAAACATCCCTATGTCCATGTCATTCTAGCATGCGAAGGGTTAGTATCACATGGCATAACAACACAAACAAGAAACACATAATAACAATAATCAAGAATCATAATAAAGCACATCCACTATTATGGCCCCGGAAAAATCAGCTTCGAATTCATCCTTCGTCAGAATCCAGATCTGTCCAGAAAACTTCGAGAGCCCGTTTGGAGGCCTAAACGGCCTCAGAATGCCTCGAAAAATCCTGAAAAACACCTTCGAAATCACCTCAATCGGGGTTCCCCAGGTTGTGGCTAGCTCCGTCTCGTTCTGCCGTCTCCGAAAAGTGCTCATTCGCCCAAATCGGACACCGTATGCAAAAGTTACGCCCAAAACACCCCGAAACCCTAATCGCAGCAGCGGAAGATCCTTGTTTCTTGCAGCCCCGTTGATCAAACAATTACATACTAATTGTACAGACGAACCAGCCTATTCTATTACATCAGATCGTAATCTAAAACAATTACAAATTGAATTACAAGATTAAACTATCACGATCAACCCTCGTGATTTACAACAGCCACGATAAACCACGTGGAATCCAAACATAACAGAATAATTAAAACACGGCCATAATAGTGGACAACGACCTGCATCACAGAATCACTATATACATGCATATATAATCATGACATGGACTACATATCATAAATCGCAGAACCGCAACCTGGCTCTGATGCCATTGTAGGAACAATCGGACCTTGGTCCTGCGCTTTATGATACTAATTAAAAGTTCGAACAGAATATTAACCTTAATCGCTACGGCGCAAGCGATTCAAATCCACGTCTTCTACTGTATTCCTTGATTCTCCTTGGACGAAGTGTGGCCTTCGATCTCCCAAGGTGTGCCTCTCCTTCAAGCTCCGAAAACCCAAAACCCTAGCTGTCTCCTTGAGAAAAACGTCTGCCTCTCTCTGACTCTAGGATTAATTCATTTTTGGTGTGTCTTTCAGCTTTAGGAGAACGAGAATATATATAGGCTACAGCAGGGATCATGGATCATTAGGTCAGGCCTTCCAATGACATTCCGGGCCAGGCCCAATGTCATTAAATATTAATTCTATCCACTAAAGAACTAATATTTGCACTACCTTTCCTAATTCCGTAAATTAATTATTTAATTCGGCTCCCATATTAATTGCTTATAAATTCCCCATGTTTAAGATATCGCATGTCCATTAATTAAATTAATTTCTGACAATTAATTTAATTAATATCTTTTATCCTTGATCATCCACTCAACCTTATAATTATGCAAGAACAAATCTGCCTGCAGGACTAAAGCATAATTATCTTTATGAGCTTTCAAGAGGACATCATCACCCGAATATATTTTTCGGACACGGTTTCCTTTTATAGTCAATATCCCACTCTGTATATAATGTCATTGCCCAATACATAAATTCGTAATTTAAAATAAATTACTTAATTTATGAGTCAAGGCATGTGCATTAAATACAAGTGTCAATCACTATATCCGGATTAAGAACTTAAGCATTCATAACATCATAGAATCTTAGTTCTTTATTGTCAGAATTAAAGAAACAATTATTCTACTATTTTGATCCCGTTCAATATACACAAAGTATATAAGTATTATTCAATAGTCAAGATAAACTATTTCCAAATAATACTTCAGCCGTTCCAGTGGTTTGTCTAACACCACCTCGACTGTGAACCCTTATTATATTATATAAGGAGTCTGACAATCTAATCTTCTGCTATCCCATTTGATACTAGATTGTCTACAATATATAATATACAGACAATGTGAAAACATGCATTCAAGATCCTCAAATAATTGTTATATACTTCAAACGAATATTTCAGTATAACCCTAACATAAGAAGCACAAACACGAGTAATATTTGTGTAACCTAGCAGCCCTAAAGAACGTTTTTCTTGAGAGAGTATTGTAACAGTTCTTATTGTGATTAATAAGAGTTGAGTTAAGTTAAATATTGTTTGTTGTTTAAATCAACTTATTCGACATTCGATTGATCAATAGATAGAATTCCGCTTAAGTCTATTGAGTCAAATCAAAGCCTAACGTTATGTCGACAGTCACAAATTTATTATATGTCGACAAGTCTAAATGACTTATTGCAAACTCGAAATTGTATTACCGTAAACTCATATGTGGTTTATCATAGAATAAAATTATGTGGTTTATCAAAATCAAATATAATATGATAAAATTATGGAAAATTGTATTTATTTGAGTTCAATAAGTATAATAATAGTCATTCATCTTGATAGTAGAATAATGAACTCATCTTGAGTTTAAGACGTTGATTTTAAGAATTTTGTCATTGTGATTGAATTGATTTTGGTGAATGAATTGAAGTTGATTATATAATGGTTTATAATTAGAAAATGACAAATATAATAGGTTGGAATTGGGTTGGATTCACTTAAATTATGGAGTCATATCATCATTGTATTTCGAGTCACATTCTGTTCAAATAGACTTTTTGTCGGCTATGATCGGTTTCAGGTGATTATCAGATTAAGAAATTAGTATTATTTTCAGCTAAATTTTAAGTTTGGGTGATTTTGGATTGGTTCAAATAAATTCTCATATTATATTTGATTTTGACTCTATTAATTAAGGTACTGATTCTAATCAGATTTTTTCAAATTCAATTAAATATAAAATTATTTCATTTAAAATAAATCATATGTCGATTCTATGTATTTCTATTCAATTTATCTGACCCAAAATCATTGATACAATATATTTTAGATGATTTATTCTCATATTCAATTATATTTTACATTCATTTGTATTTTTATTTAATAGATTTTTATATTTTATTACAGGTAAGAATGAATTTCTAAAATTGTAGGGTAGTTTAAATCCCTAAACTTGGAAATATTTGAGCATAAAGAGCTATTATCTAGTCGAACTAGATGAAAATTTGTATTTATTGGATTGCATGTGCTTTGCACACCATTTGGACCATATCATAAGTCATGTATGTCATATATAAATGATGATATAGCCACGCAAAACTTATAATATTATCTTTTATGAAGAGGCGATCAATTAAGCAAACTTCAATTAGAGTAACACATAAATTGAGATACAAAGACGTTAATGAATTGTACATGAAGAGTCATATTCTTTTTGTGAATTTAAGTTATATATTTCTTATAGCATTTAAAATACTTTTCATAAAATTAAATATATAGATAGATACAACATGATTGGATAGCCTGAGTGGTAAATGGCTTATGCTTTGTCGACCGAGACCTGGAATACATATATCAAGAAACATATTCTTTTTTGTGAAATTAACTTATATTTTTCTTATAGTATTAAACATACTTATCATATTATTAAACATGCAGATACATATATCAGATATTATTATTTTATTGTATAATATTAAATTAGTGATTATTAAGAATATATATATATATATAGTCTTATGGAGGAACCATAATTTTTGTTAATTTAGTTCATTAATTTGGGATTAAAATTAATCAATTAATTTAGTTAAATAGTCTCCTAAAATCATTTGCACATGAAATAAATGATGTTGACCGAGTAAAAATCAACAAAATCCATTTATTGCAAGATAAAATACGCATTTACAAATTTCCACTAAAACAGAAACCGTATGCACTTGCCATGCCATTTTAACTGTTCTCCTCAAACATAGTGATTTATTATGTGATGATGTTGACGCTCCTATTTGTCTCTTTCACTATTATGATCATATCAGATTTAAATAATACTCCTATAAGACAAAATTAGCTGCAATATTAGCACACACAAAGTGGCCACCCACTTTCCTACACACATTTCACGGCTTTCTCGTTGCATCTTCCCTCTATTCTGTCTCTCCAATTCCCATCAAGAAAAACGCATAATAATATGAGTATAAAGAACACTACTGAATAATCAATCCAAGGATATTATATATATATATGTATATAATCATATACATGTAATATAAGAATCGACATTATATTTTATCATATTCAAGCATAGTTTACTGTCAAGAAATGATTCTACATCATTGTTTTTCCTTGGGAATCTGAGGTACATTTTCACATTTATGTTTTGCGATTGATTCTTGTAAGATTTGGCGTTTTGTATACATTTGTCAATTACAATCATAGTTTTATTGCATGCAGGCATAAAGTTGCGTGCATTCCCTTGAATTATTCTTTATTACGGCAACTTTCATTTGTTCAGTTTTAATATGTTTTAATATGCTGTAACAAGTTTATGCTAATGGAATAACAATATGTATTTTGTTTCGAATTGTATATTTAATTGTGATAATATATATATATCTATCATATGTATCGATTCATATGTTGTCATAGTTAGTTACATATTCATTTCATGAGAATCATATCGTTACTTAATTTATTTTTTTTCTTCTCGGGGAATAGAAATTTGAAGAATTAAAAGAATGGCGTTAGGGAAATACTCGAGAGTTGATGGCAGAAAATCTTCAAGTTCTTGTTCAACAGTAACATTTGTGGTGTTTATCGGCCTTTGTTTAGTTGGAGTTTGGCTCATGACATCCTCGTCAATTGTTCCTGTTCAGAATGTGGATGATACAACTCAAGAGACCAAGAATGAGGTGCTTACACAGATAAAGGAGAGCAATTTGAACGATGAGAGCAATCAGGTGAGCGAGGATGAAGAATCACAGAGTGAAAGCAAGACGAGTAGTGATATGAGTTCAGACATTGAAAGCAGTATGAGTGTTGAGAAGGCGAGCAATGATGGTACATTAAATAGTGAGAGTTTGAGCCAGAGCAGCACAGGTAGTGAGGGAAACAAAAGTAACCAAATCCAACCCAAACAGTTTGAGGATAATCCTGGTACTCTGCCAGAGGATGCAACCAAAGGGGATAATTTAACTATATCCACTGATGAAGGAAATTTTTCACAGCCTGAAAAGACAGTTGAACGTGCACAGAAACCTGATCAGCAGAGTGGAGATGAACAGAACAACTTAGAAAACAGACCAAAATCTGAGACAGAAAGTGATGACGGTGCAAAGAAAGATTCGGTGTCCAACATGGGGGATCAAGAATTTAAATCAAAAATGGATGAAAATAAATCAGTGAATGAGAAACAATATTCTTATGGACAAGGGGAATCTGATGATGATTCAAAAGCAACTACATTAAAATCAAATCAAGTAGAAAACAAATCAGAAAACTCTGTTGCATCAGAAAACACGGATATAAGTAAGACTGAGGTTACCATCGAAAACAAGTCAGAGGGAATGGCAAGTGAGAAGGAGGTCTTATCTTCAGCAGCTCAATCCGAGCTTTTAAATGAAACTATGACTGAGGACGAAGCGTGGAAAACCCAAGCAGCAGAGTCGAAAAAGGAAGCTGAAAAATCCTCAGAGCCTGCTCCAACAACTGATTCCGGCTGGAAGTTGTGTAACGTTACAGCTGGGCCAGATTTTATTCCATGCCTTGATAATTTGCAGGCAATAAGAAGACTTAGAAGTACAAGGCATTTTGAACATAAGGAGAGACACTGTCCAGATGAACCGCCAACGTGCCTAGTTCCACTTCCTGAAAAATACCAGTGTTCTATTCAGTGGCCTGAAAGCAGGGAAAAGGTATAGAAGCCTCAGAGTTGCCTGATTTCTCTATATTGGTGCTTAATTTCTTTGCCATGATAGTTAGAGAGCGTTTTGGTAGTATCATTTATTTTTTATCCATCTCTTACCGGTTATATGGACTCTTGATCTTTGTTACACAGATATGGTACCATAATGTCCCCTACACACAGCTTGCAGAATATAAGGGACACCAAAATTGGGTTAAAGTTAGTGGTGAATACATTACGTTTCCGGGGGGAGGGACTCAGATGATGCAAGGGGCTCTTCCTTACATTGACACCATACAGCAGGTTACATCCCCACCTTTATTTTACTACATATGTCCCCCCCTCCACTAAATAATGCAGTCTATGTTAACTAACAACACTCTCTTATAAGAATATGTTTTATAGTCTATGTAGAACTTGTTCATTCTTGCATTATAGTTAAAGACAAAAAACTACCTTGACTTGAAACTTATTCTAGTTCATTGTCAAGAAAGAAGGAACGCTTGTGTTATACCCAACGCACCACAACATCAGATACACCCAGTGTCTTCAATTTCTTATTGGGTTACGACCTTTTGGCCTATGAACGTGTACCCATCAAGATTAAAGTTCAAATTCCTCAGATACACACCGTTATACCTCATTCGCTATATAAAGATCAATAAGTATACCTTGGGGCTAAAAGGTAAGGGGTTAAACTTGGGCTTGATGGGTACATGGTCATTTAATTGAAAGGCCAAAAGGATATTAAACTTCTTTATATCTCTCCGAATTATGCACCTTGTCCTGCTTCTTAGGTCGTATAAATGTGTATGATTACTAGATCTCATGAAAAGCCTAATTATAATAGTTGGTGCTTTGAAAAAAATTACAAAGTTTAATTATGTGTACATGCATTTATTTGAACATATGACGTCCAGCGTGAAGTAAAGGCGCAAAGATAATATATATGATCCTTCACATCTCATGGCACGTTTTTTTTGACGCACATGTATCCTCTATTGCATTAGTCTGTTCCTGATATTGCTTGGGGGAAACGGTCACGTGTCGTACTGGATGTTGGATGTGGGGTTGCTAGCTTTGGAGGTTTTCTTTTTGATAGAGATGCATTGACCATGTCATTGGCCCCAAACGATGAACATGAAGCTCAGGTTCAGTTTGCTCTTGAAAGGGGAATTCCTGCCTTCTTAGGTGTAATGGGTTCAAAGAGGCTTCCATTTCCAGGGAAAGTCTTTGATGTTGTGCACTGTGCACGTTGTAGGGTTCCTTGGCATGCTGAAGGTACCATAATATACTCCTCATGATCATGTACTTACTGGTTGCTTGGGCATTTTTAATCATAAATTGTTGCTTGATAATTAATGCAGGAGGTAAGCTTCTTTTAGAGCTGAATCGCTTACTTCGCCCAGGTGGTTACTTTGTGTGGTCTGCTACTCCTGTATACCAGAAAGAGCCCGAGGACGTTCAAATTTGGAAAGGTAAGAACCTCTTCTACCTATTGTTCTTTTTAATAAAAAAAATTCTAAAGTATTTATGCACACATGCAATTGTGCATTCCTTTGAATTGTTGGCAGCAATGAAGAAACTACTAAAAGCGATCTGTTGGAAGGTCATTTCAATCTATAAGGATAAATTAAATAAAGTAGGTGTTGCTGTATTTCAGAAAACTAGTTCTAATGAGTGCTATGAACAAAGATCAGAAAAAGAGCCACCCCTGTGCAAAGATTCTGATGATCCAAATGCTTCGTGGTATGATCTATTCGACAAGTTCTTATATTTTTTTGTTAGCTTATGTTTGATGGAACGATATGCGCGGCATGCTAATTTTCTTATAAGTATTATCAACTTATCCCTATTATACCCAAATGTATGAACTTGGCAAAAACAGAGGTTCACAAATGATGGAGGGTTACAAACTTCCCAATGCAGTTGTCATTTACTGCTCATAAACATATAAACGCTGTTTAATCTTTTGAAAGAGAATGAATTGGGTTTAGTTTTTTAGTTTTTTGTGATCTTATGTGTCCTGTTCCTAGGAATGTACCATTACAAGCATGCATGCATAAAATTCCTGCTGGTGAAGCAGAACGTGGGTCAAAATGGCCAGAACAGTGGCCTGCGAGGATGGAGAAAACACCTTACTGGTTGTTGAGTTCACAGGTTGGAGTTTATGGAAAACCCGCACCTGATGATTTTGTGGCAGACTATGAACATTGGAAACGAGTCGTTAGCACGTCATATGCAACTGGGATGGGAATAAACTGGTCTACAGTGAGGAATGTTATGGACATGAGAGCCATCTATGGAGGGTAAGCCTACTAATGTTCGTGGTTTTGATACATATATATAAGGTCGGGTTCTACAAAGAACTACTTACTTGGGAAAGTCTGAGAACATGTAGTTGTTATAGAATACTGAATACCTCTTATTTCTCAAACTTTTGTTGGATTTACCTCCAGGTTTGCTGCAGCTCTAAAAGAAATGAACCTATGGGTTATGAATGTGGTCAACATCGACTCCCCTGACACATTACCTATAATATATGATCGCGGACTCATTGGAATGTATCACGATTGGTGTGAATCATTCAACACGTATCCTAGAACATACGATCTTATCCATGCAGATCATCTCTTCTCCAGTATAAAAAAGAAGTATGCATTTTTTCCTACAAGCACAAGTTACTAAAAGAGACTTGATGCATGACACCAAATTTAATTTACTCACATCTTTCTTGGTTCTCAATGTCGCAGATGCAACTTTGAGGCACTTGTAGTAGAGGTGGATCGTATATTAAGACCAAAAGGAAAGCTGATTGTGCGTGATAAAGTGGAGATCATTGGTGAACTAGAGAGCATGTACAAATCTATGCAATGGGACGTCCAAATGACATACGCAAAGGACACAGAGGGGTTGTTGTGTGTGCACAAGTCAATTTGGCGCCCCAAAGAAGCAATAACACTTCCATATGCGATTGCGCAGAAAGAAGACATTGCGCGTGCCATGGCCCTCAAAGAAGAGCTCAAGCGTATACCACATGGTACTGCACCCGAGATCTTTGGTCTCGCTGAGAACACTTAGTTTTTTTTTGTAGTTGTATCTGGTTTAGCTCATTTACAATATCTAGTGTATACGTCTTTTTGGTTATTTGGTTCATTCCGTAAGTGTATAATATATTTAAATCAATTGTAAATTGTTTAAGAGAAGCTAAACATCGATTTTTGATCTTGAGTGATTAATTCACGGAATATAATTACAAGGTCACGTAATTAACAATAACTAGGATTAAGTGCATTAAGCACATGGTCACATGTTTTAGCTTTTATTTATATTTATTATATTATTTATTTTAAGGGTCTTTCTAATGTGTGTCCAAGAGCGCACAATAAATACTAAATTTGATGAGTTTGGTGGATTTTTATTGGTGGAATTGGTGTGAATGCAGAGGTCCGTCTATATTTTTGATTAGATGACCAATTAAAATGCACCAAACTCGTGGGAGTTACCGCTTATTGTGTGCACATGACACATTATAGAAAAACTGTTACTCCCTCCGTTTCAATTTACATGCACACTTTTAAGAAAAAAATTTGTTTCAAATTAGTTGTCCACTTCAAATTTCACTGTAAAATCATATTTTCAAAGTCAATTCTACTTCACATATCTCTTATTTATATTTTCTAGATCAACCACATTCCACATATTATAGTCATTTAATGCAATTAATTTGTGAACATTCACCTATCTTAAACTGTGTAAGTTTTTGAAGGTGGACATCTAATTTGAAACGAAGGGAGTATTCTAAATGCTTATATATTTATATATAAATTTATTTATGCATACCAAAATTTTATTTAACCTTTATCCCAGTTTTATTTAATCAGAGATAATTTGATCAAAAAGTAAGATTATAAAATACATAGATAGATTTAGGAAGTGCATGTAGCATCATCTTAGTTTTAATACTTATTCAAAATATATTATTATGAAAAAATTGCATATAATTTAATTAAATGATAATAAATAGTTTTAGTTAATATAATTTATCAGTGATGATAAAAATAATGATTATTAATATATGGTAATCTCTTAGATTAATGTATATAAGTGTTTGTATTATAAATTAAGTTATGATGTAATTTTCAAATACCCTTTTCAAAATATATAGATTATTTAAATATTAGTTTATGAGTTAATATTATTAAAAAATTATAATTTTTTATAGACGAAAGTTGATTATTATAGCATAATTATTGTATAAATATTCTTCGGGATGGCCGAGCAACCATACCTCGACTTTCACACACACACACACACACACACATGCAATTGCTCAAATAGAAACCACTAAAATAGAAACCAGAAAAAACTATACCTAAATGACCTCACCCATCCCCTATATGTCATCACCCACTCTCTATATGTCATCACCCACCCAGGACCCACCCACCGAGATCCCACCCTCACCCCCACTCAATCCACCCCGGGCCCGCTAGGGCCTCGCTAAGGGTCCTCACAGGCCCTGGATACGCTCTAGACAGTCTTAAAGAGCCAAACCTTGGCCCCACCATGGTCCCACTAGGCCCCTACCCAGCCTTATTAGGCCCCACTTAGACCTTGTCTAGGCCCATCTCGAGGTCCATCTCCGGTCCCAAAACCCGCATCATTCTACTTAATCGCATTGGTTTCTATTTAGTTTCTATTTTAGTAGTTTCTATTGGAGTAGGACTATATATATATATATATATATATATATATATATATATATATATATATATATATATATATATATATATATATATATATATATATATAGAGTCATGCTCCAGTGAGAACCAATCTTATGGTGAGATATGAGATCTAATCTCAGCCACTCATTTAAATACATTATATTCATCTCTCACCATTCATTTAATATTTTAATATTTTATCATCTTCTAATTCAACTAACTATCACTTTCAACCACCGTTGACCACCACCACCATTTCCGGCGACCACCACCTCTGGCGACCACTAGAAAATCACTGCCGGCAAACATAAAATCACCACCGTAAAATATAAAATCACCACCAGAATACTAAAAATCACTGCCAGAAAACCAAATATCAATGCCAGAAAATTAAAATCACCACACTTCCACCATCTAAAAACCACCACCGCCACCCACAAATCTGAAAAATCACCAAATACACATTAAAATCACCATCGGAAAATCACTAATTTCAGACCACCACCACCACCATCTACAAACCCTCAAATATAAAAAATCATTAATTACAATCAATTGACCATCACCAGCGTCGTTTTGATGTTTCCGGCGGCGGCTACGACATCGGTAAACTAGAGTGTTCGAGCTCCGTCCTTACACCTCCGACGATCTGGATGAGTTCACTCGATCTTAACGGCTCCAACGATCTAGACTTCTTTGACTGGTGGAGGAGGCGATGTGGCTTGGGGCTAGAGATGAGAGAGAGAGAGAGAGAGAGAGAGGAGGGAGGAGCAGATCTGGTGTTGTGGCAGTGGTGGCCGGGGCTGCTGGTGTGTGGTGGTGGTGGCCACGACTGCGATGACCGGAGGAGATGACGAGATTGGATAAGAAAAGAGCGGGGAGGGAGGACAAGTGGCGCTGAGATGTGGGTGAGGAGGGCGGCCGGTGGTGGGAGGGCGGCCGACGGTGGGAGGGTGGTGGAGGGGAGACAATCGAGAGAGAGAGGAGGCAGTGGGTGGGTGGGTTATAAAATGTGTGGATGTGATTTAATTTAGGGATAAAAATGTGGGGCTGAGATTAGATCTCATATATATAGGCAAGTGCTCAAATGAGAACCCCAACTAATGTGAGATATGAGATCTAATCTCAGCCATTAAAAGTTTAAATATTATTAAATCTTAACCACTCACCTTTTTTTTCTCTCACATCACACCCACCTTTCCCGTCTCTCTCACTTTCCATAAACTCCATCTCCAACCTCTCCACCTTGTTCTTCCCCAACCTTCCGGCCACCACACCTCGCCGCCGCCTATCTCTCCCCGCAGCCCAACTCTCTCCGTTCTCCCTTATCTCCCCGACGCCAAACTCATCTGCTTCTCTTTCTCCACCCTAACACCAGATCTATTGTCTCAACACACTCCCCTGTCCCTCTTGCCCTCCGCCTCCCCGTAAATCGCGAGCTCCATCACGGGAGCAAAATAAAGTTAGCTTGCGACGCATTTGATGTGTTATGAATGTACGCGTAGATCGTGTACGACATAGTCAACACAGTCGGCACCGGTAGGTGTTCAGTTATGTGACATAAATCAAGTAAATAATGGTGATTTTGATTTTCCGATGGTGATTTTGTTTTGTAGTTGGTGGTTTTTCGGATATAGAGGTTGTGGTGGTTGTTTGTAGATGGCGGTGGTGTGATGATTTTTGTTCTTACGATGGTATTTTTGTTTTCTGGTGTTGATTTTCTCATTTTCTGGTGGTGATTTTTGTTTTTACATAGGTGATTTTAATTTTCTGCAGTTGATTTTTTATTTTCCGGCGGTGATTTTATGTTTTCCAGTGGTGATTTTTTGTTTGACGGTGATTTTCTGGTGGTCGCCGGAGGTGGTGGTGCTGGTCAGTGGTGGTTGAAGGTGATAGGTAGTTGAATTTGAAGATGATGAAATATTAAAATATTAAATGAATGGTGAGAGATGAATACAATGTATTTAAATGAGTGGCTGAGATTAAATCTCATATCTCACCATAAAATTGGTTCTCACTAGAGCATGACTCTATATATATATATATATGGTTGAGTTTTAGGGACACCTCTTTTATCATGAGACTAGGGAGACTGAATATCAGCCATTGATCACCCCAATATTATATTAATCATCTCAGGGGCACGCTAGTCAATTACAAACTACACAATACCGAGGGAATTTATACAGATACGAATCGTATACGAGATGCTAAGGAAAATATTATGTCTGCCTGTATGTTTTGTTGGGATGTGAAAATTGGTTTATGATTGTGTCTTTGATTTTCTGGAGATGCTTTAAAATTCAATTGATAGTTCAATTTTCTGGAGATGCTTTAAAATTCAGCTGGCAGATTATTTTGCTTGGGTCAGGATGTTATTCAGTAATGTACGATGGCTTGCCTTGGGGTTCTGCTCTATTTCTGAGGTGCATTTTGCATGCCTGAGTATTTTTTTTCCTTGGATAGTTTTTTCTGCTATTATGAAAGCTGGAATAATTTGTTGTTGGTCTATGTCATGAGGTTGGGGGTTTTTATTTGTTGATTTGGTCGACGTCAGGTTGTGCTTCATTATTTAATGTAGGGTTGTTCTATTGGTTTGCATGATCTCTGCTACATGAATATTTATTTGCAGTTTAGAGCCTGGTGCTTGCGTTGGTAGTTTTTTCTCTATTACTCTGTAGTTTGTTGGGATGACTATTGGTATTCTGATGAGTACTGGTGATCGTTATATGATACAGTGATGAATTGGTTCGGTCAGTTCTGTGAGTAATGTTCTTTTATTTTTTGTAATGATACCATTTCATTATTAAATAAAATATGTGTTACTAGTTACCAGAGTTGATTCTGTAAAATTCCGCACAACAATATCTACAATGAATTACCAAAACATTGGTTGATGATGATGAGTTCAAACAAAATTTTACTGTTTTGCTAATATTCTTATATATGTGTTGTTGAGATAGGTGTTCTTATAGGTGTTCTTATAGAACCAGAAAATTTAAGAATAACATGTTTAATCTAGACCACAAAATTTCAAAAATTATATTATTTTAAATTCATTACTTTGATTGCTGTCGTGCTAACTCTAATCATATGTGATAGTTTTAAAAATTTAATTTCTAAAAGATTCATTACAGTATTTCTCCAAAATAGCTTTCCATTTATATATTTAGTTGAACTTAATAATATATTCTTCACTAGAACACGTTAATAAAAATTGAAGAATCCACGAACACCTACGAGATTAAAGAATCAAAAATACTTTAAAGAAACATAAATTATATAAAAAAAATATTTGGCATAAACAATAAATTTATAATTAAAAAATAATTAAGGGAATCACAAATAGAATAATGTTGTGAGAGGAATTGATACAACACCCCCAGAACCGTATAGCACAATTATAGGGATATCTAATACAACTACGAAAATCATGGCTAGCTTTTAGGGGCTACCGTTAACATAAACTAAAGAAAAACAAATATGTTTAAGGGCTGAGCTTGCAAAGAACCAAACAACGAGGCCGGAATTATGGAATTCCGTCCTGCAATCGCCCGGAAATGTACGTCACAAAGGTTACACGTGCCTCTCTTTAGAGTGTAGAACTCGTGAGTAAATGAACCCGAATCCATTCCTTTGCAAGTTGCCTACATACCCTATTTATAAGGATCAAGCCCATGTAGTTCTCGATTTAGGACTCTGAAGAGATAAGCTCTTATCCCCTCTAGTTTAGGATAAAACAACTTCCTCTTATAGTAATCTAGCGGCTTCCCACTTCAAGTAGGTCACTTGAAGCCTTCATCTTCAATATATATCTGAATTATTCATGAATTATCTCCACCGATTATAATTATCTCCATAGTGCACGTATTTATCCCTTAATTCATAGATAAATAACAGCTGATATACTCCCATTCCACCTCCAACTCGTCCTCCTAGAAATAAGGAAGAAGTGTCCTGCTGGGAGTCAGCCTGCCGTTCTACTCAGGCGGCGGAAGCGCTGCCAGCGGCATCCCCTAACTGCAGCCCCGTAGCTGCAAGCTAGGATGCACTTAGTGGTAACCCCTAAAGCGCCTTCAGGTGCAACCCCCTTCTGATGGCAGCCTTCATTATATTTCCAAAGCAAGTCCGTATACCTTCTTGCATGTCCTCAATGGTTTACCCAGCCGCATGGTGAAGCCCAATACCATTCACCAAATAACTCCAGTAAGCCCAAGTAAAACCCAAATACTATGATGGGCTATAAAATAAGCCCAGAGAGATTTTATGGCACAACAAATAATATAAAAAATATTTCTAGAATTTATAGAAACCATATATTAAATTATCATCATATTTTAAATTTTTGATTCTGTATAGTATTTTATTTTTTAAATGAGATTCTTTAAACTATTTTATTCGCATTATATATCTCTTTTAATAGTTTTTGCATAATAACATTTTATTGGATGGTATTTGAAATATGGAATTTTCAAAAAATTGTATGTTAAATTCCTTAAACATAGTGTTAACTCAATATATTAAAAATATACTAGTTGTTTCACTAGTATCATATTTCGACTATATTATTATTGAATATAATTATTTTATATTAAGTTCTATTATGTTTTTTCTTAATAAAATTAAAATTCTAATAAAATATACAATACTGTTAGAAATTGATTGTCATATACATGCATTCAAAGTTACAATAGTAGAGCTACGGTAAGTCTAAGAAATAGGAGTAGAAAAATGGCAAAGCATTTAATGTTCTTGTTCATTGTTTTGGCTATAAATAGCCATCTTCAGTAAGTATTGAAATACACCCGAGCATACTTCTTCTGCTCTTCTTTCTTCTCTCTATCTCTGTTAAATAGCTGTTCTCTGATATTATTATAGCTAGAATATTACAACACGTTATCAGCACGAAGCCCTGCCGGAACTGAGAAGGTATAATTTTATTCAAATGTATATATATAGTAGACGTGGTTATACCCTCTACAAATAATTTAAATATATGTGACCAGAGTAGACGTGGTTATACCCTCTACTAATAATTTATATATATAACCGGAGTAGACGTGGTTACACCCTCTACTAATATTTTAACTACATATGGCCGGAGCACCGCCTATTTACGGTCCCATATAATTTTGGGTAATACCGAAATATAGTGGGAACCTTAATTTATAAATTGCCTGCCTATCGGATAATAATTCTTTTGTGCCTAACTAACTTATGCAGGATTTTCCACTTAAATATATTATTGGTTGGAGATAACCTGTATACGCAGACGTCCGTATGGCGGGTGAAAATCCATTTGTCATTTTATATATAGATCTGTTCATAATATCGATGATAATAATGATATACACATTTATTATTGCTTACTTGTTAACGCATCCGATTCAGTAGGATTTTATGTAATATTTACATTGATAGTTTAAGTTAATAAATTTTGGTGTTAAATTCAGATTATAATGACAAATCTTACAAACTTGTCGTTCGTTGCGTTGGACATTTCTGGGGAGAATTATTTATCGTGGGTACAAGATGTAAAGTTGCACTTGGGTTCAAAGAAATTAAGCAACACAATAAAGGCAGAAAACACATCCACTGTTGAAGAAAATTTTACCTCTATTATTTTTCTCCGACACCACATGCATGAAGATTTAAAATCTGAGTACCTAGAAGTCGAGGATCCCTTTGTTTTATGGGAAAATCTAAAGGATAGGTTCGATCATCAGAAACTAGTTTATCTACCTGCAGCTGAAAATGATTGGGCTAATCTAAGGCTTCAAGATTTTAAGAGTGTTCGGGCATATAGCTCAGCACTATTCAAAATAAGCTCTAGGCTCATTATGTGTGGTGAAGTTGTTACTGAGAAAAGAAAGATCAACAAAACATTATCTACTTTTCATCCCAATAATATCAATTTAGCCGAGATGTATAGGGAGCGCAAGTTTACCAAGTTTGGGGATCTCCTTTCAACCCTCCTTGTTGCCGAGCAGAATCATGAATTGGTGATTAAGAATCATCAATCCCGTCCAACAGGATCTGCTCCTTTACCAGAAGTAAATAACACGACATTCCAGCAGAATGTACGTGGAAAAGGGCATAGAGGTGGACGAGGCCATGGTCGCTACCGTGGACGAGGCCGTGGTCGTGGGCATTTTCGTCCTTATAATAGCTCTAGTCACCAGAAGTGGCAACCTGAAACACAGAGCAAAAGAAAGGCACCACAAGGAGGGAAAACTGACAATTTATGTCACAAGTGTGGAATGGAAGGGCATTGGTCACGTAATTGTTATATCCCACAACATCTTGTTGATTTATATCAGTCATCTAAAAGATCAAAAGGGAAAATGGTGGAAACCAATTTCGCCAACAACTTAGATGATTCCCTCATAATAGCAACCGGAGGAATAAGTGTTAATGGCCCTAATAATGAAACTCCCATATGGGAGGCTGAGGATTAGTTTCATTAGCAATTAAAGGAATGAGCATTAATGGTCCGAATTACTATAATTACTAGTGTGTAATGTGTGTTTTATTTGAACTATGTAATGTGTTATGTTCTTATAAATTATGTTTCTTAATTATATACAGAATGGATTCTGAAGATATATGCATTGCTGATTGTGGTACAACTCATACGATTCTACAGAATCGAAAATACTTTACCCATATAACCAAAACCGAAGCTCAGGTGGGAACGATTTCTGGAGTATCTAATATAATCGAAGGTTTTGGAAAAGCTAGTTTCGTCTTACCTAATGGTACACACCTGCATATTCCAAATGCATTATTTTCTAGTAAGTCCACTAGAAATCTTCTTAGTTTTAAAGATATCAGACTTAACGGATTTCACATTGAAACCACTTCTGAGGCTGGTAAAGAATATCTCCTTATTACTTCTGCTAATTCTAGCAACAAGAAAATCTTAGAAAAGTTTCACTCACTTTCCTCAGGATTATATATGATGAAAATCAGAACCATTGAGTCACACAATGTCATTGCTTCCAAACTCATAGATCCAAAATCATTTACCCTTTGGCATGAAAGATTAGGTCATCCTGGAGTCTCTATGATGCGTCGTATTATAGAAAATTCTACTGGACATCCTCTTAGAGATCTTAAAGTTCTTTCCAAAAATGATCTTCCATGTTCAGCATGTTCTTTAGGAAAACTGATTACTCGGCCATCTCCTACTAAAGTTAAGCTTGAAAGTCCAAGCTTTCTAGAAAGGATCCAAGGCGACATATGTGGACCTATCCACCCATCATCTGGTCCATTTAGGTACTTCATGGTACTAATCGATGCCTCAACTAGATGGTCCCATGTTTGCCTTCTCTCAACTCGCAATGATGCTTTTGCAAAATTACTTGCCCAGATAATCAAATTGCGAGCTCAATTCCCTGATCATTGTATTAAGTCAATTCGTTTAGACAATGCCGGCGAATTCACATCTGCAACCTTTGTCGACTATTGCATGTCTGTAGGAATTTCAGTTGAACACCCAGTTCCTCATGTACATACACAAAATGGACTAGCCGAGTCCTTTATCAAAAGGCTTCAACTTATTGCAAGACCGTTGTTATTGAAAGCAAAATTACCTACCTCTATATGGGGTCATGCAATACTTCATGCTGCTAATCTTATTAGGATTAGACCAACTGCCTATAACCAACATTCTCCACTACAGCTGGTACTTGGTCAAATTCCTAATATTTCTCACTTCAAAATCTTCGGAAGTGCTGTATATGTACCTATTGCTCCACCACAGAGATCGAAGATGGGAGCTCAAAGAAGAATAGGTATCTACGTTGGTTTTGATTCGACATCAATAATTAGATATCTTGAACCACTAACTGGAGACTTATTTACTGCACGATATGCGGATTGTCATTTTGACGAGTCTTTGTTTCCACCCTTAGGGGGAGATAAACATGTGAATAAGGTTGATCCTGACATAACATGGAATGCATCATGATTACATTTTCTAGATCCACGTACCGGTCACTGCGAACTTGAAGTTAAAAGAATTATCCATATGCAAAATATCGCAAACCAAATGCCTGACGCATTTAACGATTCTAGAAATGTAATAAAATCTCATATACCTGCAGTAAATGCTCCAGCTAGAGTAGATATACCAATTCAAAAATCAAATACAAATGAATTGGTTACAGATTCAAAGCCACGCCTGAAGCGTGGTAGACCGGTCGGTGCAAAAGATGTTGCACCAAGAAAAAGAAAAACAAAGAAAATCGCCCCTGAAGTGGCAAATGCTCCAGAAGAAGCAAATACCCCTGAAGTGGTATTATCTCCTGAAGAGATTCCCGTCCCTGAAGATTCGGGATTGAACAATCATGAAATTTCAATAAATTATGTGCATGATATGAAATTATGGGATAGAAGTAAAGCCATAATTGATGATCTATTTGTGTATTCTGCGGCATTGGATGTCGACATAAATTCTGATCCTGAACCACAAAGTGTGGATGAATGCCGTCGAAGAAAAGACTGGCTAAAATGGAAAGACGCAATTCAAACAGAATTAAATTCATTGCGCAAAAGAGAAGTATTTGGACCTGTTGTCCAAACACCAATCGGTGTGAACCCTGTTGGGAATAAATGGGTATTCATAAGAAAACAAAATGAGAAGAATGAAATTGTGAGATATAAAGCCCGACTTGTAGCACAAGGGTTTTCTCAAAGGCCTGGCATTGATTATCACGAGACATACTCGCCAGTAATGGATGGAATTACTTTTCGTTTTATATTAGGTATGGCATCGAAAGAAAAATTACAAACACGTCTTATGGACGTTGTTACTGCATACCTATATGGATCACTTGATAGTGATATTTTTATGAAAATCCCAGAAGGATTAAAAATGGATGAGTTCAAGAAACCTCGTCATATATACTCCATTAAACTTCAACGATCATTGTATGGATTGAAACAATCTGGTCGTATGTGGTATAACAGACTTAGTCGTTATTTACAAAAGAATGGGTATATTAGTAATCAAATTTGTCCATGCGTTTTTATCAAAAAATCACAATCTGGTTTTGTGATTATTGCTGTATATGTGGATGATTTAAATCTTGTAGGAACAGCTACAGAGGTTGATGAAGCTGTCATATATCTAAAGACGGAGTTTGAAATGAAAGATCTTGGGAAGACAAAGTATTGTCTTGGTATACAAGTCGAGCACTTGTCATCGGGAATTTTCCTCCACCAATCTACATATACAGAAAAAGTTTTGAGCAGATTTTACATGGATAAATCTCATCCGTTGACTACTCCAATGGTGGTTAGATCTTTAGAACCAGATAAAGATCCATTTCGACCACGGGAAGATGATGAAGAGGTTCTTGGTCCCGAAATCCCATATCTGGGAGCAATTGGTGCACTTATGTATCTTGCGAATAATACAAGGCCAGATATTGCCTTTGCTGTGAATCTATTGGCTAGATTTAGCTCTGCTCCGATGGCTAGACATTGGAATGGGATCAAGCATATATTTCGTTATCTTCGTGGAACCATTGATTTTGGGTTATTCTTTCCAGAGAACTCGACATCTCAGTTGATTGGATATGCAGACGCTGGATATCTGTCAGATCCTCATTTTGGCAAATCACAAACTGGATATGTATTCACATATTGCGGTACAGCCATTTCCTGGAAATCCACGAAGCAAACTACAGTGGCAACCTCAACAAATCATTCAGAACTAATTGCAATACACGAAGCTAGTAGAGAATGTGTTTGGTTGCGATCTATTATCAAGAATATTCAAGAATCGTGTGGATTACCAGATATCACGAGAAGTCCTACTGTTATGTTTGAGGATAACACTGCATGCATTGATCAACTCAAGGAGGGATATATCAAGGGAGACCGGACGAAACACATTTCACCAAAATTCTTCTATACTCATGAGCTTCAAAAGAATGGTGAAATTGATATACAACAAATTCAATCATGTGACAACCTTGCAGACTTATTCACAAAATCGTTGCCGAACTCAACATTTGCAAAGCTGCGACGTAACATTGGAATGCGTCGACTCAAGGATATGCTGCAGCAAAACTTTAGTAATTGATGTTTTCATCCAAGGGGAGATTGTACTCTTTTTCCTTCGTTAAAGTTTTTATCCCACTGGGTTTTTCTTTGACAAGGTTTTAATGAGGCAATCTATGATCCATAGTATCATGACAATCAAAGGGGAGTGTTAGAAATTGATTTTCATATACATGCATTCAAAGTTACAATAGTAGAGCTACGGTAAGTCTAAGAAATAGGAGTAGAAAAATGGCAAAGCATTTAATGTTCTTGTTCATTGTTTTGGCTATAAATAGCCATCTTCAGTAAGTATAAATAGCTGTTCTCTGATATTATTATAGCTAGAATATTACAACAAATACAATTTAATTATGTTCACTAATTAAATAAATTTGAAATACATTATGATTTTTAATTTAGAAAACACTATCGTAATTTATAATAAAAGTGGATATGCATGTTGTTCAACTAAACATTAAAATTCCTAGAAGAACACTGAGAAGAAATAAACAAGGCTATCACAAAAAACAATTAGGTCTTCTGGTATAAGCTCTTACCGGAGCCTTTCCATTCCCACTTCTCATCTGCAGGGCTTCACCTTCGTAGCCCAGCCTTCCATAGAGCCTTTTCCTTCCTTCTTTTTTTTTTCTTTCGGTCTTTTCACTTCCTGGTGAGTTCTTTGTTAACCTGTCCTTTCTTCTTGTAGATGTCTCAAGGGTCTATGTCCTCACACTCTTCCCAGTCTGCTACAAGCAAGGCTCCCGTTGTCGTGGTTGACACGGGATCCTCCCCTAGCCCGGACCTTCAGCCTGCTCAGCCGAGCTTAGGGGTTAGCTCTAGGACCCGTTCCAGGCGCAGCTTGGTGGTGAAGGAGTTGAAATGGACCACCTCCGAGTCCACCAAGGCAGAGGGAGGCTCGGGTCCCCAAGTGGATGCTGCTGCTGATGCCTCCGAGGGGAACCCAGAGGAACTTGAGCGGGAGGCCGAGGCTTCCGTGGAGGTTATCGAGCCTCCAGCTGTAGTCCTTGCTTGCGAGCACATGGACTCTATCATGACCCCTGCCAGGCTGCAGTCCCTCCTGGAATCCTGCAACCCCAGTTGCACTCTGGTGATTCCGAAACCTGGGGAGAGGTGTCACCGCTTCGACATCCTTAAGCCGGACACCAACTACCACAACGCCGTGCTCTCCTCCCAGTTCTTCAGGGGTTAGGCCTATCTCTTCCCATTCATCCCTTCATCCTGGAGATCCTGGATTTCTATGAGGTCTCCCCCATGCAACTCACCCCTAACTCCTACCGCATGGCGGTTTGTCTTTACATTCTCTATGACATCCACCATGGGGTGAGGATGTCAGCCCTGGAGTTAGGCTGGTTCTTTCAGCTGAAGCTCAGCGGGAGGACCGCAGGGTTCTTCTATCTTACTGCCTGGAATACCCACCACAGGAAGGGTATCAAGGGCAACCGCCAGTCGATGTCGGATTGGCAAAAGCTCTTCCTTTACTAGGGATGGCAACAAGTCGGATCGGGCCGGGTTTTTGAAGATCCAGATCCAGACTCGAAAATTTTGATAATACCCGATCCGGACCCGGAAAAAACCCGAAAAGTAAGACCCGAATCGGATCCAACCGGATTTCGAATCCGATCGAATTTTACCCGAAACCCGAAACAAATTGGAAATTACCCGAAATCCGGACCCGGACCCGTTCTCGTTTGCTACATAACTAACAGACAGTTGCAGAACTCAGCCACATGCACACTTACAGATGAATAAACTATTCACTAGAAAACACTTAAAATAGACAAACATCTAACACAAAATGAAGATCAGGAGGACCATTCCTCATTACATAACATTACTCCATTAAGTTTACAAATCATTTAAATCAAAGTTCAAATGGAAATAATACAACAGAATACAGAAATTTAAAGACTACGGATGGAATTTCTTCGTTGACTTGTATTCCCTGGTGATGCTCTTCAAAATCGAAACTGAAAATATCATACAAAATAAAAAAAATCAATTCATCATACATAACAAATTATTATTTATTAATTAAATAACTTTAACTTAATATAATTACCTCCCGAGTCATACATGAATCATCAAATTCCAAATCCTTATATATAGTGGCATATCCAGTTGATGCCTCTCCTAAACAAAAAGTGATTAACCAATGCAATTTATATATATATATATATATATATATATATATATATATATATATATAAGCAGAGATAAAATCAATAGTAGGAGAGATATTAGTACCTTTCATTTCAGATGCCCACAACCAGTTTTGGGCACACATAAGTGCTTCGACTGTGTTAGGATGTAGTCTGTTTCGATGTGGACTCACCACCCTTCTGCCAGTGCTGAAAGCAGACTCCGACGCCACTGTAGATGCAGGAATTGCCCAAAAATCTCGAGCCATGTATTGGAGAGTGGGGTATTTTGTCGCATTCACCTTCCACGAAGTTAATACATCAAATCCATCAGTTTTTGCCAGTACATCCTCCTCCAAATAATGATCCAACTCAGATTTAATAAAATCAACCTTCTTGCACTTCTTGCTGCTTATGAACAACTCATACTGAGATGCATGTCCAGAATTAGAAACAAGGTCTATTGAATGAGATTCACCAACTCCTTCACTGTCTTTAACAAGTTTCTGATGGTACTCTTTAAGCAAATCATAACAAAGAACACGAACATCTTCAACTTTTGCTAATGAGTATTGCCCAAAAATCTTATCAAAATAAAATTCTAGTACCTCCAATTTGTATCGAGGATCTAATACAGCAGTTACACCCACAACACCATGCATCACATTCCAGTATTTCTCAAATTTGATCAACATCTTTTCAGCCATTGTTTTAATTGTAAAATTTGAACAAGTACGCCACTGTTCAATTGCTAATCGAATCTCACAAATATTGATAAAACATTGATTAGCAGTCGGATATCTCCTGCCTGAAAAAATTTCAGTTGCCTTGTAAAAAAACTTCAATCTCCCACACACATCTTGAGCAAACTCCCATTCTTCTCTAGATAGTGTAAGCTTATATTGAGACTCCCTAACACCCAATCGAGTGAATACATCCTTATACAATAATGCTCTTTCAACCATCAAGTAGGTTGAGTTCCACCTGGTTGCACAATCAAGTCCCAATTTTTGTGTACTAGTACAACGCAATTGCCGGGCTGTTTCTTCAAATTTTTCCTCCCTTTTTGGCGTTGATGTCCAGTAAGATACAGAATCTTGTATTTTTTCAATCCCAACTTTAATTACCTCCATTCCATCCTTAACAATGAGATTTAAAATATGCGCCGCACATCTCATGTGGAACAGACTCCCACCCGCCAAAAGGTCATTGCTGTCCAGCTTATCTAACAAAATTCCAATCATTGCGTCATTAGTTGAGCAGTTATCAACTGTAAGAGCTGAGATTTTTTTGTCTAAATTCCAGTCCATCAAACACTTGAGTAACTGATCACATAGTATTTCTTTTGTTTGAGGGCATGGAACGTAAATGAACCTGAAATAAATCACAAAACTCATCAGACCTTACTTGATGTTTACTTACTACAGACCTGAATAAACATAAGTCAGACCTTAGATGTAGGAAAGACAAGATAGTCAAACAATCTCTTGTACTGTTTCATTAATGCATCCACCAAAATTAAGATCAGTTCTGTACACAAATGACAGCAATCTTATTTAGCAAAAAATAGAAGCAAGCAACCTGCCTTATAATTAACCTATTCTAATTAACCTATTTACATAAGCTATAAGCTGATGTTACCTGATGTTAATTATCAAAAATATATAAGCTGCTTTCACTGATGAAAACCATAATTTCAACAACAAAAAGATGATGTTCCTCTATCCAGAACGCAAGCAACCTGCCTAATAATTAACCTATTTACATACTAGAATTAACATGTAGCAAATTGCAAAGTATTATCAGCCTAAAGAAAGGTATAATGCGTGTTGTCTCCAAAATATGAAGCCGGAAGTAATCATGGTAATGTCAGTATGAATATATAATCATGGCAGTATCGGTATCAAAGAAAACTGTATGAGCTAAAAAGCATTAAAAAAACTAGATATGTAAACACTTTTGCAGACCGCATTCTCCAGAGCATTAACACAGAACTGAGAAAACAAGAGATTTATATATATAATTACAGCTTCAAATCATGAAGGGGCTTGGATTAATAAACATACATATGTAAATAAGACAGAGACTGTGACCTACACATTTTTAATATGTGAAGAAACTTAATCATAAGCAAATACCAGTGTATTCAGCCAAACATAATCACATCAATCATCTCAGAGATATAATGTACCTAATTATGCGACTCTGCAATTTCCAGTTCTCATCAATAAAATGCGCTGTTACTGCCATATAATATTTCTTTTGATTGCTTGATGTCCACAAGTCTGTAGTTATGGCTACCCGGCTGACATTTGCCTCTATCAAGCTTGATATCTTCACTTTCTCGTATTCATAAATCTTCAGTATCTCACTTTTTATTGTATTTCTACACGGAACCTTGAATAATGGCTGAAGTGAAGCTGAGTTAGAGATGTTCCAAAAATCCGAAATCCGAAATCTGAAATCTGATCCGATCCGATCCGGGAAAAATTCTGAAAAACCCGATCTGAAAAAAACCCGATCTGATCTGGCCCGGTCTGAAGATTTTAAATAGACCTACTATTTTTCAACAAATACGGCCCGGCCCGAAATCTGAAAAATCCGGATTTAAACCCGGATTTTAAAAAACCCGGATAAAACCCGGTTTCAAAAAACCCGGATAAAAAACCTGGATCATATCCGGATATTAAAACTAATGTTTTATGTTTTATACGATACATTATATATATATGGACTATGGAGCAAAGTCTGTACTCTCAGCAGCGCAACCTACTATACAAATTTGAAGCCCAACCCATTTAAACCCAAACACAAATAATATGAGCCCATCTTTGAAAGTCCAGCTCCCGACTTCATTAACCTAATCTATATCGCTACTCGTTAGTCTTCACATCTGAAATCTATGAACTCTGAAAACTCGTTAGGCGGTGAATTGAATCCCTAAATTGAAACTTACACAAGTCATAATTCTGTGTTTGTCCCGCAATCGAAGGCTCAAAGCCCTGGAAATCTGCCTCAACCGGAAGCCATGATCTCGCAGCTATCCCTAATTTCTAGTAAACGAGGTTATGCTCTGATCTTGTATTTTCGTATATGATTTTAATTATCTATATATCTTCATCTGTGTATTTTATAGCCGTTGTGTTGTTTTGTTTGCTTATGTGTTTGTAGCCGTTACAAACTACAAACCCGGTTTCAAAAAACCCGGTTTTTGCTTCTGTTACATGTTGGGGAACCTTTTAGCTTAACTGTTTTTTGGGTGCATTGAGTATATCTATCAAATTATGATTTGTAAATGTGCATGATACTATAAAAAAAGGCAGTAAGATGATATTTGGTGTTATGTGATTTCCCAGTAATGTACTCACAGGTCTTTCTGTGATTAGCTTACACATTTATCGCAATTGTATTTTTGATGACTTGATCGACTTCCACATTTCATCAGATGACTTGATAATGCTTTTATTATGTTACAGAAAGGAGACTAGGAGTACCAGGCTATATCCTTGGTTGATTTCAGCAATGATGCTTGTTAGCTTTTGGTGAAAAAGGGGGCTGAAGGCAGACTAAACTCTGAAGCTGCTGTATTATGATTAGTTTTTAAATTTTTTTAAATGCATCTTATATTTTGAATTGTAATTTGGAAGTTCTAATTTAAATTAGTTGTAATGGATTATTTATTTCAAGATATTCTAAATTTTATTTTTTAGTTCCAGTAGATTGTTAAGTAAAAATATGAAAATTTATTCATGTTTGACCAAATTGACCAGGCCTAGATAAAATCTGGCCCGGCCTGGCCTGGCCTGCAGGTCCTTAACGGACCTTATAATTTGCTGACAGGCCCCGCCCGGCCCCGCCCGGCTGACAGTAAAGCCTAGCCCGGATATTTAGCAAAAAGCCCGGACATTTTTGGACCCGGATAAAGCCTGGCCTGCCAGGCTATTTGTGCACCTCTAAGCTGAGTACCTCCTGAATCCAACATGCTCGACAATTGAAAGTGGATATTCATGCCAAACTATAGCCTTTGCAAGCTCCGTCTTTGAGGCATCATGATCAAAATTATAAGCGGACAATTCTGGATTATTTTTGTTAAAGTTGCTCGTCAGAAGTTTTTGTCTTATGCTACCTCCTGCCTTGTTATGATGCTTACTCAAAAAATGCTTCCTCAAATGTGACGTTCTACAGCCCGAATCACCCCTGAGTTGTTTATTGCAATACTTGCAAACGGCTTTCATGGCACCATCGATGCTTTTCCCTGAAAAGTGATTCCAAACATCACTCCTTGATTTGTCTTCTTTCACCTTCTTATCTTCTTCAATTAGAATCACATCTGGTTCAGAGTCGGGATTAGAATTTGAATCCATATGGGCAGATTCCTGTAGGAACAATCGGACCTTGGCTCTGCGTTTTATGATACTAATTAAAAGTTCGAACAGAGTATTAACTTTAATCGCTACGGCGCAAGCGATTCAAATCCACGTCTTCTACTGTATTCCCTTATTCTCCTTGGACGAAGTGTGGCCTTCGATCTCCCAAGGTGTGCCTCTTCTTAAAGCTCCGAAAACCAAAAACCCTAGCTGTCTCCTTGAGAAAAACGTCTGCCTCTCTCAAACTCTAAGATGAATTCGTTTTTGCGTGTCTTTCAGCTTTAGGAGAACAAATATATATAGGTTACAGTAGGGATCATGGACCATTAGGTTAGGCCTTCCAATGACATTCTGGGCCAGGCCCAATGTCATTAAATATTAAATCAATCCACTAAAGAATTAATATTTGCACTACCTTTCCTAATTCCGTAAATTAATTATTTGATTCGGCTCCCATGTTAATTGCTTATAAATTCCCCATGTTTAAGATATCGCATGTCCATTAATTAAATTAATTTCTGACAATTAATTTAATTAATATCTTTTATCCTTGATCATCCACTCAACCTTATAATTATGCATGAACAAATCTGCCTGCAGGACTAAAGCATAATTATCTTTATGAGCTTTCAAGAGGCCATCATCACCCGAATATATTTTTCGGACACGGTTTCCTTCTATAGTCAATATCCCAATCTGTATATAATGTCATTGCCCAATACATAAATTCGTAATTTAAAATAAATTACTTAAGTTATGAGTCAAGGCATGTGCATTAAATACAAGCGTCAATCACTATATCCGGATTAAGAACTTAAGCATTAATAACATCATAGAATCTTAGTTCTTTATTGTCAGAATTAAAGAAACAATTATTCTACTATTTTGATCCCGTTCAATATACACAAAGTATATAAGTATTATTCAATAGTCAAGATATACTATTTCCAAATAATACTTCAGCCGTTCCAGTGGTTTGTCTAACACCACCTCGACTGTGAACCTTTATTATAATATATAAGGAGTCTGACAATCTAATCTTCTGCTATCCCATTTGATACTAGATTGTCTACAATATATAATATACAGACAATGTGAAAAGATGCATTCAAGATTCTCAAATAATTGTTATATACTTCAAACGAATATTTCAGTATAAACCTAACAATTCCAACTCTGCTGTCGATGATGGTTGATGAGAGGCAGCCTCTGCCTCATGGCCCTCATTCACAGATTGAGATTTTAATAGAGAATCAGTCGACATCACTATTCACTGCAATGAATAACAAAACCCACATAAACCTACACAATCCATATTAGGAAAAAAGGAATCTAGGTTTTGAGGACTAATAATCATCAGTACAAAATTAAAATACAAAATCGAGGCCCTAGGGTAAGAGATATTCATAGTACAACAATCAAACTCAGAATCTAAGATTCATAAACCAAATCCAAAACGTAAGAATCAAAAGTCGCATACAACCATATTCAGATTTTCGAATCAAAAATACCTAATCTAGCAAATAGGGTAAGATTTATAGTGCATTCCTGATGATTACAGTCGGGAATCAGTGATTCAGTGAATAAAAACGTGGTAGGAGGCCGACTCAGTGACTCGCGGCTGCGGCTGAGTCTCGTGGAACCCTAATTCTATTTCAAAAGCTACGCGTGAGTTGTGAGCTCGAGCTGTGATCCTGTGTCCCTGTCTTTTGTTTCGTTATTTTGTATTACTGTACTGTATAGATTATTAGTTTATTACTATAGAATTAGATTAGATTGTGGGACAAAAGACAATAGTAATAAAAAAACAAAAATAAACATTTAATTTTATATATATATAAATATATATAAATATATAAATATATATATATATATATATATATATATATATATATATATATATATATATCGGGTCTTAATCAGGTTTTAATCGGGTTTCGGGTCCGGATCGGGTTTGGATCGGGTTTCGGGTTTCGGGTAGGGTATCGGTTCGGGACACCTAAGATCCAGATCTAGATCCAAACTTTTTCGGGTCCAAAATTAAGACCCAGATCCAGATCCTAAAAAATCAGGTTCGGGTAGACCCAATCGGGTCGGAACTGGTCGGGTATCCATCGGGTCGGGCATAAGTGCCATCCTTATCCTTTACTGCTATGACTGCCCGGTTTACAGGAAGGACTTCAACCTCTCGCCTAGTAAGGCAGCCTTCTCCCTTGTCCATTGTGGGTTTGCTTTTTAGGCTTCCCGTTTAGTTTCCTTATACTTATGTTTGTTGTAGACATGCCAGTGCAAACCCCTTTGGCGAGAGAGTCCCTTGAAAGGGCCAAGCATGTGCTGGGGCTTTCCACCAAGTTGGGTGATGGTTCCAGCCTGTTAACTCCAGAGAACCTCGAGAGGATTGGTTTCTCCACCACTGTGGTGGATGCATTCCCCGTTGATGAGGGGTGTGTAGATGTGGAGGTGACGGGAAGCCCAGGTTTCCTACTTAGCCTGCAACTTTGAGTTTGTTTTTCTTATATGATATTTGTCTTGTAGATTTCCTGCCATTCATGTTATGCATGCCTTATAACTTTTACGCCATCTACTTTGCTTGCAATCTTTCATATTCCCATTGATAATTGCACAGTTTCTGACTGCTTCCTTTGTCTTCCTTATGCAGATATGGCTTCCAATATTCCCTCCTTTGTCAAGAGATCCACCAAGTACGAGGATCTGTTCGGGGAGGCTTCCGGCTCCCAGGCTCCTGCCTCTGCAAAGCCGATCTCCCAGCTGCCTACTCCTTCCTTGGAGCAGAAGAAGGCCTCCTCCGGGGGTCGCAAGAGGGACTCCTCCGCGGATGCCTGTTCCAGCAAGAAGCCCAAGTTGGCTTTGGCACGAAGCTCTCCTTCCTTCTCCTCCTCCCAAAAGACTCAGCTGTTCCAGCGTATGCTCAGCGATCAGATCCCCGAGGCCACCATCCGGGAGTGGGACAGGCTCTCGCTTACTGAGGCTGCCAAGGACAAGGTGGTGGTCAGTGCCAAGAGCTTCTTCCTTGACCTCAAGATCTCTGAGCAGGTTGCCGACACCGCCCGAATCGATGAGGGGCTGCGGGCTGATCTGAAGCAGGTGAAGGCGGACCTGGCTTCCGCTGTTAAGGAGAGGGATGCCTACCAAAAGGCAAACCTGAAATTCAAGGAGGCGGAAACCAGGGCCCTTCAAGAAAAGAGGAAGGAGGACATGTTGCGCTGAGGGCTGGAGGAGGAGGTAGACGGCCTGCGGAGGCAGGTTAGGGAGTTGGAGCTCCAGGTGAAGAGTCTCCAGGGTGCGGCCGCCACAGCTAAGGTAGGGAGGAAAGAGCGGGAGGCCACTATCTTCGAGGCCGGGGTTGCTGCGAGCATCAAAGACTACGTCAAATCAGCCTACCGGTTCTTCCTGGAGAATGACTGGGTCAAACTGGGGCCTGATGCCGCGGTAGCCCTGGAAGAGGCGAAGGTCGAGGATGCTGCCGGCCTAGATAAGGTCCTGGCGACTTCCCAGGGTCTTTCCGTGGATGGCGCCGATAAAAGGGTTGCGGCTGAAGACGAGCCGAAGCCCGCAGAGTTGATTTCTGTGGGTTCCGGCCGCAGCCCTGGCGATAACCCACGCTTCACAAGATCCCCCTGCCGTTGACGAGAAGGACTCCTCCTCCCCTGCTGCTCCCTGATCTCCTCTCCCTTTGTTTAATCAACTTTTTAACTACGAATATTTTGGCTTGGCGTTTATTGTCATGAATTGTATTTTTGATGAGGGTGCGGACTCCTCCGAAAGTCTCACAAGTTGTCCTGATATTCTAAGGGACCTCCCCCTGCTGGTGTGGGGAGGAAATTTCCCTTGTATTTATTTTTTTTATCGCAACTGCTCTATTTCCTTCATTCGTCGTGTGTGATTTTTTCCATGTTTTTTCTTGATGTTGTACGTACTTGCCGTCTAACCCTTTCATGCAGGTAAAGAGAACGAACATAAGGGGTATCCCTTATATCGAGAATGTGTGCTGACTAATTTCTAGGGGTTGTGGCCCTTGAGACCTTGTCCTTGGGGGTTGTTTCCTTCCTCGAGAATGCGGTTGTGATTATGCTAACTCCCCCGTAGTCTAAAAGTCTTTACTTTTTCCTTGTAATAATCCACTTAAGCACATGTAATCTTGGGTTTATGCGCCAGTCTGCCATCAGCGTTTCAAGCGTAAACCCTGATTGTGAACCTTGAGTGATACACTTGAGCGTAAGCTTCGACATGATCCCCAAGTGGGAACCTTAATGTAATTCCCAAGGTAAGCCTTGCAATAATTCCACCAAGTAAGTCTTGAAGTGATTCCGCAAATGTAAGCCTTGAGAGCCTTGATAGGCTTTAAACCCGATGGCCTTGATAGGCCTTCAACCTTGAAGGGCTTTGATAAGCCCTTAAACCTTAAAAGCCTTGATAGGCTTTAAACCTTGAAGGGCTTTGATAAGCCCTACTTCTAATAAATGCAGCCTTGCAAGCTTGAAAAGCTTGAAACCTTGAAAGCTTTGATAGGCTTTAACCTTGAAAGCCTTGATAGGCTTTAACCTTGAAAGCCTTGATAGGCTTTAACCTTGAAAGCCTTGATAGGCTTTAAACCTTGAACGGCTTTGATAAGCCCTACTTCCAACAAATGCAGCCTTGCAAGCTTGAAAAGCTTGAAACCTTGAAAGCTTTGATAAGCTTTAACCTTGAAACCCTTGATAGGCTTTAACCTTGAAACCCTTGATAGGCTTTAAATCCTGAAGGGCTTTGATAAGCCCTACTTCCAACAAATGCAGCCTTGCAAGCTTGAAAAGCTTGAAACCTTGAAAGCTTTGATAAGCTTTAACCTTAAAATCTTTGATAAGCTTTAACCTTGAAAGCTTTGATAAGCTTTAACCTTGAAATCCTTGATAGGCTTTAACCTTGAAAGCCTTGATAGGCTTTAAACCTTGAAGGGCTTTGATAAGCCCTACTTCCAATAAATGCAGCCTTGCAAGCTTGGAAAGCTTGAAACCTTGAAAGCTTTGATAAGCTTTAACCTTGAAAGCCTTGATAGGCTTTAACCTTGAAAGCTTTGATAAGCTTTAACCTTGAAAGCCTTGATAGGCTTTAACCTTGAAAGCCTTGATAGGCTTTAAATCTTGAAGGGCTTTGATAAGCCCTACTTCAAACAAATGCAGCCTTGCAAGCTTGAAAAGCTTGAAACCTTGAAAGCTTTGATAAGCTTTAACCTTGAAAGCCTTGATAGGCTTTCCTTCCGATTAGTGCAGCCAAGTTGTTGAGTTGTGTTTCCCAAGTTTTAATATTTTTGATTTCCAACTTTTTGAATTTTAAGCCAAATAATATTAATAATATGCCTACTACCCCCCGAGTTCTTTAGTATAATCACAATTATGGTGGAGACCTAGATGCAATTGAAACCCTAATTACTTTTTAAAGCATACATGAAGCGTTCAAATAACAATCATGGTAAGCAAGCAAGCATATACAAAATTTTCATAACGGAAAGCTGCGCACTTTTATTGAATCACATGGTAAATAGTTGACATAACATAATTTTGGAGGGTGTGAAGACACCACCCCCCGAGCATCCTAGCAAACAAAGCAAATAGTACCCTGATAATTTTCCTAAAAGCATAGCGATTACAACTAATAAACTGCATTTATTGTCTTGACCCCAAAGCCGAAGCCTACAGAAATAATACCCGGGTGAAGCTACTGGTAATACCTCTTTAAGTGTTGGGCATTCCATGCCCGTGGTAAAGTCTCCCATACATGTCTGTAAGATGATAGGTACCTTCCCAAAGCACTGTTTTGATGATATATGGCCCTTTCTATTTCGCACCGAAGGCCCCATGAGCGGGAACCCTCATGTTTGGCATCATTTTCCTTAGAGCTAGGTCTCCCGTTTTGAGGGGTCGAGCCCTCACCTTCTTATCAAAATATTTACGGGTCCTTTGTTGATATGCAGCAAGTCTCAACTGAGCCGTATCCCTTACCTCTTCAATCAGGTCTAGGTAGAGCCTGTGGTTGACTTCATTGTTTTCAGGGTCGTAGTTATCCCTTCGAAAGGACCCTGCTCCAACTTCCACGGGAACCATGGCTTCACACCCGTATGTTAGGGTGAACAGGGTTTCGCCGGTGGTAGACCTTGGAGTGGTATTGTAAGACCACAACACCATTGGAAGTTCTTCTGGCCAACACCCCTTTTTCTCTTCTAGTTTGGCTTGATAATTTTGTTTACGGCCTCCGTCTGACCGTTACTCTGAGGATGGCACACTGCGGAAAACCCTTTCTTTATGCCGAGGTGTTCATAGAAATTTATCATTTCATTGCTATCAAACTGCATTCCATTGTCGGATATGAGCTTATAGGGAACCCCGTATCGACAGACGATTGCTCGATAAACGAAGTTTACTAGTTTCCTTGCAGTGATGGAAGCCAGGGGTTCGGCTTCAGCCCATTTGGTGAAGTAATCTACCGCCATGACTGCATACTTCACCCCTCCATTCCCTTTGGGTAATTCACCAATCAGATCTATACCCCAAACAACAAATGGCCAAAGGCTTGTCAAGGTCTTTAGGGGTACCGCTGGGTTCTTATTTGTATTAGAGAACCTTTGGCAGCTGTCACATGCCTTGGCGAAGGCATGAGCGTCTTTGTGGAGGGTAGGCCATTAGTAGCCTTGATGGAGGATTTTGTGAGCGAGGGAGGCACCCCCTGAGTGATTCCCACAAATTCCTTCATGCACCTCGCGCATAATGTACTCACATCTTATCCCAGCAACACACCTAAGGAGGGGTCGGTTGAACCCTTTTTTGTAAAGAACTCCATCATAAATTACATATTGGGCTGCCTTGTATCTCAATTTTCTTGCCTCATACTTGTCCGTAGGCAGGGTTCTGTTGGCTATGTATTCCTGAATTGGGGTTGTCCAAAGGTTAGGCTCTTCAACCTCAACGTCCAGGACTTCAATCTTGGGGATGCTAGGCTGATATTGGATTTCGAGGGGGATCACCCCAAGCATATGTGCATCCCTCTAAGAGCCTAACTTGGCCAGGGCATTTGCATCTGCATTCTCAGACCTTGGTATTTGCTCTAGCTTGATCTCCCTGAATTTTCCAATTAGTTCTTGGGCATACCGCATGTAAAGATCGGTACGGGGACCCCTAGCTTGGAAGCCTCCTCGGATGTGCCAGACTACCAACATTGAATAACTGTAAACATTCATATTTTCGACCTTCATCTCCAAGGCTAGCTTCAGCCCCGCTATTAGGGCTTCATACTCCGCGTCATTGTTGGTGGCTTTAAAGTCGAAGTGAATGGAGCTTTGCAGCTTATGGCCTTCCGGACTGACTAAGACAATGCCAGCCCCGGCCCCATTTCTATTTACAACCCCATCGACGTACAAGTTCCACCAAGGGGAACAATTCTCGAGTATGGCTATTGGAGGCTGAGGTTCAGGTACGCATTCCATCCCTTCAACTTCAAAAGTGTGTAGAAATTCCAGGATGAAGTCAGCTAATGCTTGCCCCTTAATAGCAGTTCTTGGCTTGTACTTTATATCAAATTGGCCTAGCTCGACTACCTATTTCATGATCCTAGCAGAGGCTTCTGGCTTGTGTAGGACTTTTCTGAGAGGGAAGGATGTTCGCACTTCAATCTTGTGAGCTTGGAAGTCAGGCCTCAGCTTACGGGAAGCCAAAATTAATGCGTAGGCTAACTTCTCCATGTTCGAGTAGCGGGTCTCAGCATCGAGTAATCTTTTGCTCACGTAATATACCAGCTGTTGGGCTTGCTCTTCCTCCTTGATCAGGTAGGCGCTAATTGAGAATTCGGAAACCCCTAAGTAAAGGATTAAGGCTTCACCCTCCGTTGGTTTTGCCAACAGTGGAGGGCTCCCAAGTTGCTCCTTCAGCTTTAGGAACGCAGCCTCGCATTCTGTCGTCCATTCAAATTTTTGCCCCTTTTTTATGGCTTCAAAGAATTCTCTACATTTGTCTGAGGACTTCGAGATAAACCGGTTTAGGGCGGCAACCCGGCCTGTAATTGGCCTTTCCCCACTAATTGGCCTTCTCTTATGCCTGACTCCCTTTATGTCCGGGTCAATATTAAGGTGGTGGCACATGACTTCTGGGTCAATCCCGATCATATCCGAATGGTTCCAAGCGAAGACGTCTAGATTATTCTTTAAGAATGCGGCTAGGGTTTCCCTTAGGTCCGGTCCCAATTGTTCCCCAATGTTTAATTCTTTAGAGGGGTCGGACTCATCCACCAAGATGGACAGGGTATCCCCAGCTGCTCCGGTCTTCACCTGAGTTTCCGGCATCCTTGGGTCGAGGTCGATCTCAACGGTAACCTCTTTATTGCCACCCTCTCGGGGTTGCGTACCCAGGATTTCATTAACTGTAAGTTGTGTCCGGTCTCCAGGTTGATAGGTTACCATAGCACTGCTGAAGTCACAAGGTGACTCGCACTTACTTCCTTGCTTTTTATTTTGGGGCTGCCTTTGACCAGCCCCTTCGGAATCACTGTCAGTCACATCTTCCACAATCCCCTCGACCAGGGTTTCAACTGTATCAACATTTTGCACCAGGGGTGTATTCATGAGAGTAAACCCTCCATGCACGGCATGTGAGGCTTCGAGATATGGGTCCTCCCCCGGGTGTTGCACAATGATCACCATGTTACAGGTCTCTTTCACAAATTTTATCAAAACTTTCCCCTGAGCCTTAGTTTCGGGTTCCTCCTCTATCTCCACTTGCTTGTAATAGCTTTCTGGGATGTCTCCATCCATTTGCTGGACCTCTTTGCAGGCCTTCACTGCAGATCTCAAAGCCCTGCTATAGCATTCCCGGGAGTCAGCCTAACATCCTCGTACACACCCTACCCCATTAGGGGTTGGGAACTTCATCGATAAGTGGTAGATTGAGGTTACGATCCGCATGTCCCTTAAGATAGGTCTGCCCAGGATCCCGTTATAGGAGATGTCCTCATTTACTATCATGAACTCTACGATTTGAGTGGTAGCCAGTGGTTCCACTCCAAGGGTGATTGGGAGTCTTACCCTTCCAACAATTTGGACAACATTTCCTGTGAAACCATATAATTCATTATAGCAGGTCATCATGTCTTTGTCTGCCATTTTCATTCTTTGGTATGCACTGTAGGCCAGGATATTGACAGAGCTTCCGTTGTCGACAAGAAGCCTGTGCACATTGACATTTCCAATCACGACTGTTACCACCAGGGCATCGCTATGAGGATGATGTACCGCGCGTGCATCCCACTCAGTAAAGGTAATGTCCATGGTCTCCCCTTTAAACATTTTGGGAGGCCTTTCGGACAGATGGCACACATTGGTTAACGGTAGCCCTCTGGCTTCCCGTACATATCTCTTCACAGCACTGCGCCCCTGGCCTCCCACGAAGGGTCCTCCGATGATTATTCGTACACTGCCAGCCCGGGTGTTACGGTTGGGTTCCTTGTCATTTGTCCTTTCAGCTTTCTTTTCCTTATACTTTTTAGCCTCCTGAGCCACAAACTCTGTCAGGTATCCAGTTCTAATGAGATCCTCTATGTGGTCCTTGAGATGCACACATTCCGCTGTGTCATGCCCATTCAAGTCGAAGAAAGCATAGTATTTCCCCTGGTCTTTCTTTCCAGGTGGTCCACTTCGAAAGGGCTTCCGGAAGAGTCTCGCCTTGTCTCCAACCTCAAAAATATGATCTATGGAAGCCGTCAGAGGCGTGTATTCATGGTACCTTGGTTCCCTGGTCTTCCTCATAGTTAGCCTCGACTTGTCGAAGCCCTGTGTGCTGGTTGTATTCACAGTAATGGGTGAGGTTTTGCCGTCTCAGCTCGAGGATTTCTCACCGGTAGGCCTTATGTAGGGGTTCCTCTTATAGGTGTTCCTCCTTTCGGGGCTGTAAGACTTGTCTTTCTTGTTTTTCCAGCTACTACGGCTTTCCGACTTTGACTCCTTCTTCAGCTTAGCTAGTGACTCCTCGATCACTTTATGGGGTTCCGCCCTAGCAAAGAAATCAGCTAGGGTTTCGGGCTCCCGCCCTTGCAGCTCCTTCCAGAAATCTGTTCTAATAACACATCTTCTACCTCTAATAAAAGAAAGGAACCTTCTAGTTTGAACCAAACATATCTTTGGCACTTGAGATTAGGTCATATTAACTTGAGGAGGATTCAAAGACTGGTAGTAGACGGGCCTTTAGGCTCATTGGCAGTGGAGCCATTTCCAGTTTGTGAATCCTGCTTGGAAGGTAAAATGACCAATAGGCCTTTCAAGGCAAAGGGGAATAGAGCCAAAGAAGTGTTAGGATTGGTTCACTCTGATTTATGTGGACCTATGAATATCCAAGCAAGAGGTGGTTATGAGTATTTCGTCACTTTTATTAACGATTATTCTAGATATGGATACATTTATTTGTTGCGCCGTAAGTCTGAGTGCTTTGAGAAATTCAAAGAGTACAAAGCTAAAACGGAGAAGCGACATAATAAAAGTATCAAGTCACTACGATCTGATCGTGGTGGCGAATACTTGCTTGGGGAATTCAGGGAATATTTATCAGAGAATGGGATAGAATCCCAGTTGACTGCACCAGGCACACCCCAGCAGAATGGTGTAGCAGAGAGAAGGAACCGGACTCTTTTAGAGAGTGTTAGATCAATGATGAGTTATTCAGATTTACCCAAGTCATTTTGGGGACATGCCTTAGAAACAACAGCTTATCTTCTGAACTTAGTACCTTCTAAGTTGGTTCCTAAAACCCCTTTAGAATTGTGGACCGGGGACAAACCGAGTCTGAGACACATTCGGATATGGGGTTGTCCAGCACATGTGCTGAACAAGAACGCGACTAAGCTAGAATCTCGTACTGAAGTAAAGCTGTTTGTAGGCTACCCCATGGTTATTTATTTTATAGTCCTAAGGATCGGGATGTCACTGTTAGCACCAATGCAAGATTCTTAGAGGAAGACTATATAATGAATCACAAACCCAAGAGTAGTATCGTTTTAGAGGAACTAGTGGGAGGCACGAATAATGAACCTGTAGTACAAGTAGAACAACCACAGCAGACTGTGCAACCGGTCACTAATACCGCACCAGTTCCTCGTCGTAGTGGGAGGGTTGTTCGACAGCCCGACAGATTCATGTTTTTGGGAGAGTCTTTGGACTTGGTCTCTGGTGAACATGATGATGATCCCCGGACATACGAAGAGGCAATACAGGACAAAGATGCAAGTCTTTGGCAAAAGGCAATGGATTCTGAGATGGAATCAATGTATTCTAATCAGGTCTGGGAGCTCGTGGAACCACCCAAAGGTGTAAAACCTATTGGATGTAAGTGGGTCTACAAGAAAAAGAGGGGATCAGACAAAAAGGTGAAAGCCTGGAAAGCAAGACTTGTTGCGAAAGGGTATACTCAGAAAGTAGGTATCGATTATGAGGAAACCTTTTCGCCAGTAGTCATGCTATTCTTTTATCTATAGCAGCTCATCCCGATTATGAGATTTGGCAAATGGATGTCAAGACAGCTTTCCTTAATGGAAATCTTGAGGAAACCATCTATATGCAGCAACCAGAGGGATTCATTAAAGAAGGCCAAGAGCATCTTGTTTGTAAGCTGAAGAGGTCTATTTATGGACTTAAACAAGCTTTTTAGGTATTGGAACATTCGCTTTGATCAGGCAGTCCAGTCATATGGATTTGATCAATGTCCAAGCGAAGCATGCGTGTATAAGAGATGTGAGGGAAATGCAGTGGTTTTTCTAGTGCTTTATGTTGATGACATTTTACTCATTGGAAACAATGTTAAGATGTTGTCTTCAATAAAGGCATGGTTGTTCAAACAATTTGAAATGAAGGACTTAGGTGAAGCAGCATACATCCTTGGGATCAAACTTATAAGGGATCGCAAGAAAAGGATGTTGGCTTTATCTCAGGAGCCCTACATAGATGACGTATTAGCTCGTTTTAACATGCAGGACTCAAAGATACCCTTCAGACATGGAGTTACTCTATCAAAGAGGCAGTGTCCTTCGACACCTAAGGAGATAGAGAACATGAAGGCAGTTCGTTATGCTTCGGCATGTGGGAGCCTAATGTATGCAATGTTATGTACGAGGCCTGATATCTGTTTTGCCGTGGGCATGGTTAGCAGATACCAGTCAAGCCCAGGACAAGAACATTGGAGTGTTGTAAAAGCAATACTCAAGTACTTGCGAAGGACTAAGGAGTATATGCTGGTTTACAAGTCCTCTGATTTAGTACCTCTGGGATATACCGATTCGGATTTCCAGACGGATAAGGATAAGAGAAAGTCCACCTCGGGATGTGTTTTTACTTTGGGAGGTGGAGCCGTAATATGGAGGAGTGTGAAGCAGAAATGCATCGCGGACTCAACCATGGAAGCCGAATATGTGGCAGCCTCGGAGGCAGCCAAAGAGGCTATATGGTTCCGAAACTTCCTGCTGGATTTGGGTGTGGTTCCTAATCTGCCACAGCAAATCACGATTTATTGTGATAACACTGGTGCTGTGGCGAATACCAAGGAACCGCGGGCCCATAAGGCAGCGAAACACATAGAGCGTAAGTATCACCTCATACGACAGTTCGTTAAGCGAGGAGATATCATTGTGGCTGACATAGCATCGAAGGATAACCGGGCAGATCCTTTCACGAAGAGCTTACCAGCTAAGGCTTTTCAGGAGCACGTGGAAGCTATAGGAGTCAGATACTTGGTCACATAGTTATTATAGTTGGTAGTGGATTGCTTTTAATAAACACTGATATACTCAAAGAATATCTTGAGTATAAGTGGGAGATTGTTAGGGTTATACTGAAATATTCGTTTGAAGTATATAACAATTATTTGAGGATCTTGAATGCATGTTTTCACATTGTCTATATATTATATATTGTAGACAATCTAGTATCAAATGGGATAGCAGAAGATTAGATTGTCAGACTCCTTATATAATATAATAAGGGTTCACAGTCGAGGTGGTGTTAGACAAACCACTGGAACGGCTGAAGTATTATTTGGAAATAGTTTATCTTGACTATTGAATAATACTTATATACTTTGTGTATATTGAACGGGATCAAAATAGTAGAATAATTGTTTCTTTAATTCTGACAATAAAGAACTAAGATTCTATGATGTTATTAATGCTTAAATTCTTAATCCGGATATAGTGATTGACACTTGTATTTAATGCACATGCCTTGACTCATAAATTAAGTAATTTATTTTAAATTACGAATTTATGTATTGGGCAATGACATTATATACAGAGTGGGATATTGACTATAAAAGGAAACCGTGTCCGAAAAATATATTCGGGTGATGATGTCCTCTTGAAAGCTCATAAAGATAATTATGCTTTAGTCCTGCAGGCAGATTTGTTCTTGCATAATTATAAGGTTGAGTGGATGATCAAGGATAAAAGATATTAATTAAATTAATTGTCAGAAATTAATTTAATTAATGGACATGCGATATCTTAAACATGGGGAATTTATAAGCAATTAATATGGGAGCCGAATTAAATAATTAATTTACGAAATTAGGAAAGGTAGTGCAAATATTAGTTCTTTAGTGGATAGAATTAATATTTAATGACATTGGGCCTGGCCCGGAATGTCATTGGAAGGCCTGACCTAATGATCCATGATCCCTGCTGTAGCCTATATATATTCTCATTCTCCTAAAGCTGAAAGACCCACCAAAACGAATTAATCCTAGAGTCAGAGAGAGGCAGACGTTTTTCTCAAGGAGACAGCTAGGGTTTTGGGTTTTCGGAGCTTGAAGGAGAGGCACACCTTGGGAGATCGAAGGCCACACTTCGTCCAAGGAGAATCAAAGAATACAGTAGAAGACGTGGATTTGAATCGCTTGCGCCGTAGCGATTAAGGTTAATATTCTGTTCGAACTTTTAATTAGTATCATAAAACGCAGGACCAAGGTCCGATTGTTCCTACAGAGTGCTGCTTCATCCTTTGAATGTAAGAATAATACCCATGTGTATTTTGAGTAGTCATCGACGATCACAAGAGCATATCCTTTCCTTGATATAGAAGGAATGTTGACTGGTCCAAACAGATCCATATGAATTATTTGAAGGGGTGAACCAATGTCAGTCATGCCTTTGCTCCTGTGTGATGCTTTCTTTGACTTCCCTTTTTCACATGCATCACAAAGTCCTTCTTGACGGAATTCTTTCTGTGGCAGACCTCTCACAAGTTCTCTTTTGACTAAAGAGTTCATAGTCTTAAAGTTCAAGTGTGAGAGCTTCCGATGCCATAACCAACTATCATCAGCAGAGGCCTTGCTGTAGAAACACTTGACCTCCCCCTTACTTGCTGTGTCTATGTCGGCTATAAACAAACTTGATTTTCTTACACCACGGAGTGTAAGATCCTTGTTCTTCCGGTTCTGGATTAAGCAAACTTCCTTCTGAAAGATTACGTCGTATCCTTTGTAACAGAACTGACTGATACTCAGTAAGTTGTGCTTGAGTCCTTCCACCAGAGAAATGTCTTCAATGATGACATTTCCAACTTTCAGCTCACCATATCCCGTTGTAAATCCTTTGCTGTCATCTCCAAAGATTACAATTGGGCCGGTTCTCATCACCACATCTGTGAGTAGGGACTTTTCTCCAGTCATGTGTCTTGAACAACCACTATTAAGAACCCACACAACTTTACTTTTCCTTCCTGTGCCCTGCATTCATAAATGGATTAAACTTTCTTTGGTACCCAGACGTTCTTGGGTCCAGGTGGTTTAGTAGAAACAGGATTATCAACAGAAACTGGTTTAACATGTGCTTGTTCAGGGGTGACTGGACTCTTCTCCTTTTTAGTCTTAGCAGAAGTGCTTTTAGACTTGGAGTTGGGAGTTTCCTTCCTCTTAGAAGGACTAGCAGTTTTTGCCACAGGGGCAACAGAAGGTGCAGGCATATTCATATTCATGGCAGATGGTGCAGAAAAAGATGCATTCAACATGGTAAAACATGCAGACATCATATTCATAGCACATAGCATGCAACCTACTCTACCACATGGCAAATGAACAGCATTCATGTTAACAGTATTAGGCATGCTAGAAACAGAATTATCTACTTTAATCACTTTACATGCATGAGTAAGATGATTAGTAGAATTGCAATTATTACAAACCTTTCTAGCATTAGAATTCCTAGAATTGGTGTTCTTAGGATCTAACTTGTCATTCCTGTTGTTCTTCTTTTTGTTGGAACTAGTACTTCCTAATCCAGTTTTATCTGAGTCATCTCTGACTTGGGAATTAGAGGGTACATCATGTGATTCCTGTTTTACTTGAGGCTTAACAACTTCCTCATTTTTCAACTCTTCCTTGATGACAAGGTCTTCTTCTATCAGAGGTTCTGTTTGTGCCTTTCTAAAGATAGGGGTCTTGGTGTTCTTCAGAATTTTAGGTACATTTGTTCCTTCAGGAGCATTCTCAGTTCCTACTGAAACAAATATGTCTTCATTCTCTTTTCTCTTCTTTCTTTTAGTACTTTCCAAAGAACTATAGTCAAGGCCAATAGCAACCTTCTTATCAACCCTTTGACTATCCAAGATCTCTTTCTGTAGAAAAGCAGAATTCTGATAGGCCCTAAGCTTCGTTTCTAGGTCAGCAATCTGAGACCTAAGGGATTCCTCAATTTCTGCATTACACTTCTCCTTATTCTCTAGATATTCAATTCTATCTTTAAGGTTAGTGTGCATGAGTTTCTCTAAAGCTAATTCATCTACTCTTTCTTCAAGTTTAGCTATCTTTAGAGAAAGACTACAGTTATCTGATTCTGAAGCTAATAAACTAGTGTGCAAGTTATACATCTCTTGACCTAGTTCATTTATAGTCTTTTTATAATCATCAGTAGTCATGTCATCAACAGAAATTTCAGGAGATACCTAAGATGGAGATTCCTCGACAGTGTCAGCCATTAATGCAAATGCATAATTGCTCTGGACAGGTTCATCATCAGAATCTGTGTCATCCCAGCTTTTTCCCTCAGCAATGTAAGCCCTTCCTTTATGCTTGGCCACCATTGCTTCCAACTTAGCTTTTAGCTTCTCATTCTCTTTCTTCAGATCCTCATAAGAATTCTTCTTATCATACAAATCAAAAGATCCTCATAAGATCTTCAGATCTTTTATGCTTTATGCATAGTTGCTTCTTTCTCTGACAGGAGCCGCTTTGGGTTTCCTGCACTCTGTTGCAAAGTGCCCTAAGTCATTGCAGTTGTAGCATCTGACCTTGCTCTTGTCATACAAATTTGGTTTGTAACTGCCAGTACTCTTTGACCCTGACCCTGAGTATCCTCCTTTACCCTGAAACTTGTTCCCTGAAGTTTTCTTGTACCGGGGGTTCTTCCTGAACTTGATATGCTTGAACCTTGCAGCCATATAAGCCATTGACTTATCTTCCAACTGCTCCAGCTCTTCTTGAGTGTAGAACTCATCCTCCGGTTCTCCAGAAACTTCATCAATTTCAGCTTCTACAATCTCAGTATTGGTAGAAGGATAATCAGCTTTGATGGATGAACAATCACTCTGAGCAACAGTGTGATCATTGATACCATATTCAACTAATTGTTGATAACCAAAGTATGGTTGATCAGCAATAAGTGCAATGGTCTTCTGTAAGGCCATACTCTTGGATTCTGTTGATCCACCACCATATATGATCTTTCTTTGTTCAACTTCCATCTCAAACGTCTTCAGTTTTCCAAACAGCTTTTCCAAAGTCATAGTTCTGAAGTCGCTTCTTTCCCGGATGGTCTCTGTCTTTACAACTAGATGGGGTGGCATCACAAATGAGAACTTTCTGTTAATCTCTTTGTGGATAAGTCTTCCCATGCAGGGTGAGTTCATTCAACAACAACATGAACCTTTCATAGATCTGAGAAATGTTCTCTCCAGGTATTGCCTGAAATGCTTCATATCTGGCAATTAGCATATCGTATCTGTTTTCCCTGACTTCTTCAGATCCCTCCATCAATGCCTCTATAGTGTCCCACATCTGCTTTGAAGTTTTCAGACTGAGTATCAGATGTGTCATAGTCTTGGTCATTGATTCAACAATTATGAGTTGCAGATTATGGTCATGTGCAATATACTCCTTATCAGTCTCAGTGTATTCGCTTTTCTCTTTGGGAACAGACTTCTGTGGAATACGAACACCATTTTCAACAGATTCAGGAATAATCTTCATAGGCAAAAACGGACCATTTTCCAGAATCCCAATGTACATGGGATTAGCAACTCTGATGTACAGCAACATCTTCATCTTACAGTTGTTGTAGTCATCCTTGTCAAATGAAGGTACTTTGATTCCTAACTTGTGTGTCGACATTGTTATCAGATAAAATTACGATTGTACGGACAGCTAGCTTTTCAGATTGGTTACGGATCTCAGATCTGTATATCAATCAACCTGGCTCTGATACCAATTGTTAGGTCCAATCAGACGTAGAAGGGGGGGGGTTGAATACGTCTTAACCAATTTCTTCGATTTAATTTAATTGCGGATAATTCTGTTTCAGTCCATGTTAAATCAATCGTAAATAAATAACTCCAGCAAGTCGGGGAATATTCTTGTATTAGAAATAATCCTCGGGTGCTACAAATTCCAACACAAGTGTCGGCTGCAGAGACTACAATCACTCTATTACAAACTCTCGATAAAAGCGATATTCTAATTTAACTCTCGAGAATGTGTATAGTGTGTGCACTTACAAAGTGTGTAGTGGTTTTCAAATGAAAACATCAACCTCTATTTATAGGCTTTCCAACAACTAACCATGGTTAACGAGTTCGTCCTGGACGACTTGAGTTCGTCCTGGACGGATTCGATTTATCAGAAATAAACTAACTCCCAAGAGTAATGAAAGTGGCGCCACTTACATATATAAATATATGTATATCAAAGTTGCGCCTCAATCACCTCTCACTGTATTGCCTTCACTTAGAAAATTCTAAGTATAAATTGTGTGAAGGTGAGTGTATGGACAGGAGGCGCAACATTTGACTTTTTGGTCAAATGTTGCGCTCCATTCATCTGTACAGTGATGGCTTCACTTAGTCTCTTTTCCAAAGAAGAAACCAAGCGCAAGTTTTGACTTTCAGTCAAACTTGGCGCCTGATTCTTTCTTCTCACAGGGTACACTGAGGTTGAGCACTTAGGAGAATTCTAAGTGAATGGCTTGGGTGGCGCAAGTGTTGACAAGTCAAAGGTTGCGCCTTTGACTTGTCAAAGGTTGCGCTTCATTCACAGATAAGCCTGTTCATGCCTTAGACAAATTTCCTTGATTTGAACTTGCGCTTCCCTTCTTCATGTACATATATATATTTAAATTAATTAATTATTTGTCACTTGAATTGATTTAATTCAAGTGACTTAAATTAATAATTTAATATATATGTACATATTAATTTAAATCTCTGGAAACTCTTTTGGGAACACTTGTTCGACTTGATCAATTAATTCGTTGATCGAATCCACTGAATACTTTCGTACGTCCTGACGTCCTGTGCACTGGTCTGGTTCACGAACGACTCGAACTGAAATGATTCCTTGAATCCTTTGCTTGATAATATACTTGATCAGTCATTCCGGGTTAGATGTTGCTTCGATAAATTTGATTATAAATAATCAAATTAAATATACTGGAATCTTCTGGTCTTTGATACTTGATCTTCAGGCAATCTTGATAGCAGAAACACATTGTAATTTATTCTTCACTGAGGCTTGAACATGTTAATGAACTTCTTTCAGTGGACGGATGCTCGTCTCAGATATCTTGATTGTCTTTGTCTGTTCGTATCGAATCTCCAACCTGTAGATTCCTGTATTATACTTACGTATTGTTTCCTGTCTTTTGTTGTGTTGAGTTATCGTAATTACATTTACGTTATATTATGCTTTACAGAATTAGAGCATAGGGCCATGTGGGCCATTAGAGAATTGAACTTCGACTTACCCACCGCCGGTAGTCATCGGAAGTTGCAATTGACCGAGTTAGACGAACTTAGAAATGATGCCTACGAAAATGCTAAAATTTACAAAGAGAGAACCAAGGCCTTTCATGATAAAACTATTTTGAGAAAATCCTTTTCTCCCGGGCAAAAAGTTCTTCTCTACAATTCTAGGCTTCATTTGTTTCCCGGCAAGTTGCGTTCTAGATGGGATGGTCCTTACATTGTTCAAGTTGTTTTTCCTCATGGTGCTATTGAAATTCAGGATCCTAAAAATGGTAATGTTTTTAAAGTTAATGGTCAACGTCTTAAACCATTTTTAGAATTGCCTGTTGATTCGGAGGAAGAGGTCATCCACCTCGCCGACCCTTGATCATGTAAGTTGCTTCAGTAGTTAATAAAAATCCCCTTCATCTCCTATTCAGGTATTCTTCCTCTTTACTCTTACATTTCAATTCTCTCTTTTGCATACATTGAGGACTATGCATGATTTAGGTATGGGGAGGGCTTTAGTGTAATTCCTAAAATATGAAAAACCCTAAAAAATGAAAAATTTGGAAAATCCAAAAAATAGAGATGTTTTAGCTAAGTTGGCTTTCCCTCACTCGAACTTTAGGAGTAGTTGGTGTTTAGCATGTTTTCGAAAAGTATATATATGTAGTGTCTTTTAGATAATTTGAACGTAGTTGAGTAAAGTTGTCTTTTTGAAGCTTGTATCGACCGATTTGTACTCGTAATTCCAAGATGGCACACACATTTGCACAAGACCTTTGATGGAGAGATTGTCTAGTGATATTATTCGATACTTGAGAGAGAGCCCACATGTTGAAACAATGTCGAATCGAACCTTTGCGAATAAAAAAAATAGAAAAAAAAAGATAGAAAAAGAAAAGGAATAACTACTTCAATACCCATTGTTCTTTATAGATAAAATCTTTAGATAAATGGGCAAAAGTAGATTGGCTAGTCTCATTTTGTGGCCTTTGTTACTCGAGCAATTAAGTCCGTAGGGGGATTTTAAAACCCAGTGCCCTAAGACCGTTTGGTTTGGGAGTCACTGACCTAAAGCTCGCTACATGGGTAACATTGTTTGCCTAAGAAAACGGACAAAATAAAGTCAATGCAAAAAAAAAGAGAAGAAAAAAAAAGAATAAGGGTTTGTGAAGTTTGGCTAGATATTTGTTTCGATAGAGATTGGGTCAGTTCAAAATTGGTTGAAAAAGAGAAAGTGTTCTTAGACAATTAGGATCCTTCAAAGGCCTTAAATTACTTACACTCCTTGGATTTCTAGTAAATCTTTGTGTCGATGCAAGTAGATTAGAGACAACTGTATCTTGATTATTAGTAGATGAGTCTTTAAGTCGTATTTTCCTTAAAAACGCTTTTTGTTAACACCAACGAAATTAGAGTAGAGTCGAGTAGACACTTGCTAGAATGTCTCGAAGATTTTATGGGTATATCTTCTGTAAACCCTTAGGAGACAAAACTCCTCTTGTAGAGATCGTCTACGAGTTTAACGGGTTGGTGAACCTAAAATCACCCGTCACGCCTACGAAAAGGAGCCTAGGAATCGCATCTAGTTTTCTTAGTTTATTTTCTTTTCTTTTGATTTTTACTCGAGGACGAGCAAAAGATAGGTATGGAGAAGTTTGATTAATCCATATTTTTGCATATTTAAGTGCCTATTTTTTGTTTATTTTCGTAGTATTAATCGCTTATTTATTTTATTTCAGGAAATTGTAGATAAATAAAGAAAGAAGAGAAAATGCAAGAAAAAGAAGAAAAGGAAAAGAAAAGAAGAAGAAAAAAAAAGAGTTGGCAACTAAGGGACACATGGAGGGCCACAATCTTCCCAACACACAAGGCACATGGATGGTCAAGATTGAGCCACCCTACCCCTAAGCCCTAATTCTTTAGTTATAAATACCCCCTTTCTCTTTACTTGTAAAGACCTACCTAGCTACCTATCCACTTTTTCTACCTAGTCATTTCTATAGTTAGTATCCTAGATAGATTTACATTTTGCTAGCCCCAATTTCCTTTCCAAGCTTGTATACACTTTTTAATTTCTATGCAAATCTCTTTTAGCTTAATTTTGTATTATTTTTTTTCTTTTAATTTATGTTTTCCAAGTTAAATGACTCCTTTAAGTACCACCACATGCTTTAAGCTTTTGGGAAATGAAGAATCATTGAGCTTGTGATTAGTATAGATTTGTAATTTCTTGAAATAGTCTACTAAGTCCTAGCACAAAATTAATTTGTGTTAGGGTTTGGATTTAAAACCCCAAATTTCTGGTTTAATTATTTAAAGTGCTAGTAGTAATTTAATGTTAAAATATAACAAATCATTCTAAAACTATCGGTTAACAGCCCCTGTTTTAGTTTGTAGTAAACAAAAACCCCTTTTCTCCCTTGTTTTTGTTAAAACCCATATCACAAACCCCCACCCCCCCCCCTTCTTCTACTGTTCCTTTCCGATAAAACACCTGGTTCTTAATTTCATTTTATTTACTGAGTTACTTGCCGAGTCGCCCTTGTTCTGTTTTTAATCAAGTCATATTGTGTACTTGCTTCGAGTTTTGTTGAATGTTACGAGTTCTCTGCTTCGTTTTTCAGCTGGGTTTTGTATTTCGATTCTGAGTTTTCTGCTTTGTGTTTTGCTGTTATTTGATGAATCACCGAGTCTGCGTTTTCTTCCTCTTCCACCGAGTTGCGATTTGTTTACTTAGTCTCGTTGGTGTTGTTTGAGTCGATTTCTTGTGGCTTTCTGGGTCTTGTGTCTCATTGGTATTGTAATCTAGTCATGGCGTTCTGAGTAGTAGTGTAATTCTGCTGGCTTTGTATCGAGTCAGAGTATGTATTCAGTTTGTTTGCGAGTTTAGTAGGCTGAAAACCGAGTAGCAGCTGAGTCTGTGTTCACTAGTTTTGATCGAGTGCTTAATTCTGTTTTCAACTTCCTTTTTTAGCCGAGTAGTGTTCTTGTATTGCTGAACTATGGTTATTAAGTTCGTGTTTGAGTTTTGTTGTACTCTGTTTCCGAGTTACCACCGAGTCATCGCGTCTGGGCTTGCTAAGTCAATTTGTGTTTAGTGTTTGCAGCCGAGTTTATATGCCGAGTTCGGGTGCTGAGTTTGTAGTGAGTCGTAGCTTCGAGTTTGTGGTTTCGTCGAGTCAAGTCGTTGATTTAGGCTGTTGTTTCTGCTGAGTTTTTGATAGCTGAGTTTCTTTGTTTCGAGTCTATTCTGTAGTTCGTTGCTTTGCTGTCTTGTGACTTTGATTTCCTGGGTTTTCGACTGTTCTGATTTTGTTGGGTGTAGTCTGAGTTTGTTTCGTTTATTCTGTTTTAGTGTAGTTCTGAGTTCGAGTTATTTTGTTCCCTAGTTGTGGCAATTAGTTTTTAGTTCTGTTTTGTTTTATTTCTTTTGCTTGCTGTGATTTATTTTAGTTTGATCGAGTTACCAATTTGGCCTGCTTTTGGTTTTGTTTCTATTTTGTTCCGAGTCACTAGTTTAGACTGAATTTATGTTTCTGGTTTATGAGTTTTGGTATTAAGTTGTTAACGCAATAGAGTTTCGTCTTGTACCTGATTTTTGTCTTGTGTGGAATGCTTTTGTTTCCCTCGATGATTGTTGCTTTTCAAAGTTTATTTTCTTGTTGTTTATTACGTTTGCTTATTCGAAAACTAGTCACCGAGTGCAACATTGGTTAATTAATTTAGTTAACTAAATTTGGTAATTAGTTTTGTTTTAATTAAAGTTAATTAGACTAGTCTCTATTTAATTTTATAATAAGCACAATTAGTTTTTTTTTAAACAAACACTCTTCACATTAATTGTTCTAATTCGCCTAGATTAATTAATTAAGGATTTGCGAAAAATAATTTTAATCTCAGTGGATCGAATCATAAATATTAAAACGGTGATCGTGCGCTTGCGATTTAAAAGATATATTTTAAAGCACATCACAGGGTCCTTAATAAATCCTACTCATCGGACTCGGAATCAGCCTCTGAGCTATCTGTAGAGGCGGACTTCCCAACCGGATACCTTTCAATAACAGCCAAAGGTTCGACTTGCTCTTCAACAGGACTAGGAGAGTCAAGAACAATCCTCATGGGACAGAGATAATCCCATTTGGGGTTGAACATGTCTGAATGATCCTCATGAATGGTCTTAACAGCATCGTTCCACCCGAAACTGTAATCCTCTGGAAAGGTGATCTCATTGTGCTTCTCCATCAGCTTCTTGAACTCATCAGAGTCCATATAGTCGTCAATGATAGCATCCTTTCCCTTTCGAGCCTCGACTAGCTCGCTTCGAGCTTCCACCAGCTCCGATTGAGTCTTAGCCATGATCTCGTCCTTTTCCATGTCCTTGATTCGAAGGGCCTCCATGCTTTCTTCCAAGGATTCCTTAGCCTTCTTGTGGCTCTCAACTTGTTTTTTCCAAGCTTTAGCCTGATGAAGAGCAGCCAGCTGGAATTGAGCATTGGCCTGAGACAAGTAAACAAACGGGTTAAGGAAGACTCGAAAAACCTGAACAATAAGTGTGTAAAGATACTCACACTAGCAAGGGCCTGAGAGCCAAAGCCATCAATCCCCTCGATCTCCGACTGTAGCACCACATCATGGTAGTCGGCAGGGGTAATAGAGTGAAGGGACCAATCAGAGGCATGAACAGTCGATCCCAGCACTGAATCAATCCTTCGAAAACCTCAAGCCGGTTTAAAGGCTTGAGACTTGGAATCCCGGGGCTGACTAGATGATCCGCCCTCCGCCGAATCATGTTGAAGGAAGGCGGGCAACTCCCGAGGGACCCGAGGGTCCTTAGCCAACCTATGCCGCTTCATCCGCCCCGTCTCCTCTTGGGGAGGCACATTCTGCTCATTGATTTTTGTGGCAGCTGCAAAAGGCAAACAAGAAATAAGTTAAGTCGTGAATAATGGGGTAGACCGGAGAAAAGTCCTAGGTGTAAAAAAAGGTTTATATCTTCATCACTAACCCTTGAAAGACCAAGCTTTCTAAGATTGAACTCATCAAGGATATCCCAGCATTTGGATTGGCCATTGTCTTTGACCAATTCAGCATAGGCTGCCTTCTCGACATCCGATAGGTGGATGGAGTCGACACTCCCATCAACGACCTTACAAAACTTGGATCTGAATAGAGTTCCCCACTCTCCCCCTTCCCATTGTAGCTTGAAGAACTCTTTCTTCCAACGAGGGTTGTTATCCGGAATGGAGGAATTGTTGAAAATATGAGGCTGGTCAGGCCGATGACTAATAAGAACCCAACCGGTAGAAACCGTCGGGTAGTTCTTGAATTGGAAAATCTTACGAAACAATGGGACAGACATAGAAAGGCCTTTAGATAGGCACTGAACCATGAAACAATGGATTATACGCCAAGCATTGGGCGTCAATTGGCAAGGATTGAGTCCCACATCAGCTAGGAGCTTAGGGATGAAGGGATGCAGGGGAAACCTAAGTCCGGCTAGTAGAGCATGCTTGTATATAAACAAGTGCTGAGGATCCCAATGACAGGTCCTATCCCCGGGTTCGGCACGGACCAGGGAATAAGCCTTGGGAAAGTTAAGCAATCTATGATAGACCTTTGCCAACGAAGGCGAACAATCGGCAGCATAGCCATAAGAACCTAGCTCGGCTAGGGAGGGGTATTCATCCCGCATAATATTGATCAAATCAAGTAAAGATGAACAAGAAGAGTTTATAATTATAGGAGTACCTCTCTTGGACTTGGAGGAGGTGCCCTTGGCCTTGGAAATCTTGGCCAAGCGTGATGCTTCCCGATCAGCCATTTGAGCTCGAAAGAACCTTGGTGGTGAAAGCTTGAGGCTTGAGAGAATTCTAGAGAGATGTTGTAAACTTGTAGAGTGAGAAGTGAGAAGTGAGAAATGAGGATGCTCACTTATTTATAGGATGGCCAACAGGTCATCTAACAGGTCAACAGGCCAAGTGACCTGCTATTACAGGTCAACTAGCCCAAGCCCGAGAAAAAGCCCATAATCTAGAAGGTTTTAGTAGGATCTAGATTTTCCTAGAGCCTAAAAATAAATGAAAATACAATATTTATACATATTTTCATGTATAAAATATGTATAAAACCTTATAAAACCCTAATCAAGGGATTAGCCCAGAAAAGGCCCCTAAAACCTTGATTAAGGCCTAATTTTATCTCATACCATTAACAAGTCATAATCAAGCATGATTACACTTAATGGTTGCATAATCCATGTTTAAACTATGTATAGTCCCGAAACGCTCGAGAGCGCCCAAGAAGCGCCCTGGGAGCGCCCTATGAGCGCCGCAGGAGCGCCAATAGCGCCCGAGGTGCGCCTGAGGACCTCACCAGCGTCGACCTGGGCACCAAGGATGCCCTAAATCGACGTGGGTGAGGTCGACAATTGACTTGGATGTCAAAAAACACCCAACGCCCGAGAGCGCCCAAGAAGCGCCTGGGAGCGCCCTATGAGCGCCCCAGGAGCGCCAAGAGCGCCCGAGGTGCGCCTGAGGACCTCACCAGCGTCGACCTGGGCACCAAGGATGCCCTAAATCGACTTGGGTGAGGTCGACAATTGACTTGGGTGTCAAAAAACACCCAACGCCCGAGAGCGCCCAACAAGCGCCCTGGGAGCGCCCCATGAGCGCCCCAGGAGCGCCAATAGCGCCCGAGGTGCGCCTGAGGACCTCACCAGCGTCGACCTGGGCACCAAGGATGCCCTAAATCGACTTGGGTGAGGTCGACAATTGACTTGGGTGTCAAAAAAACCCAACGCCCGAGAGCGCCCAAGAAGCGCCGTTGGAGCGCCCTATGAGCGCCCCAGGAGCGCCAAGAGCGCCCGAGGTGCGCCTGAGGACCTCACCAGCATCGACCTAGGCATCAAGGATGCCTTAAATCGACCTGGGTGAGGTCGACAATTGACTTGGGTGTCAAAAAACACCCAACGCCCGAGAGCGCCCAACAAGAGCCCTGGGAGCGCCCTATGAGCGCCACAGGAGCGCCAAGAGCGCCCGAGGTGCGCCTGAGGACCTCACCAGCGTCGACCTGGGCACCAAGGATGCCCTAAATCGACCTGGGTGAGGTCGACAACTGACTTGGGTGTCAAAAAACACCCAACGCCCGAGGGCGCCCAAGAAGCGCCCTGGGAGCGCCCTATGAGCGCCCCAGGAGCGCCAAGAGAGCCCGAGGTGCGCCTGAGGACCTCACCAGCGTCGACCTGGGCACCAAGGATGCCCTAAATCGACCTGGGTGAGGTCGACAACTGACTTGGGTGTCAAAAAACACCTAACGCCCGTGAGCGCCCATAAACGCCCGAGGTGCGCCCACGGTGCGCGCGAGCGTCGACCTGGGCGAGGTCAAGCGCCCATGAGCATCCAAGGTGCGCCCGAGTTGCGCGCCAGCGTCGACCTGGGCGTTTAATCCGCCCTAAATCGACCTGGGCGAGGTCGAGCGCCCCTGAGCGCCCGAGGTGCGCCCGAGTTGCGCACCAGCGTCGACCTGGACGCCCTGAGCGCCCTAAATCGATCTGGGCGAGGTCTAGCGCCCTGGAAGCGCCCGGAAAACGCTCAAAAAGCGCCCCAAAACACTTGATGTACCCCCAAAATGCCTCGGATCGACTAAGGAAAGTCCAGAATCGGCCTAGATGGCTGACCTTACTCAGAATAGGCTCGAGAAGTGGTTGAAAATGCTCTAAAACTTTAGAAAAGTTTCTACGAAACTTATCCAAAGTTGGGGGGCAAATGATATAGGTCTGAAATTGGCCCTAAAAATTATTTGGTAATTTTGAGCCCGGGTTTGATTAAAGGCCAGAATATAAGGCCCGGATTCTGGGTTTATCACCCAAAATTCGTGGCTAGCAGATTGAGGTTATAAAAAGCTCGTTGGGCATCCATGTTTGAGAAACATGGGCTGCCCAAACTCAAGGCACGAGCCCCCAGCTCGGTCAAGGCCCAGAACTCGAATCCTAGTCCTACTAGGAGTCTGACTGACGAGTCCAGGACTCCGAGAGTCCTACAAGAACTCTGAATTTCGTGGATAACTATCTAGAGTCCTAGATAACCTCCAGTAGCTCGAGATAAGGATCAGAGATCAGTCCTATCCTATCTCTGACTCAAATACCTATTTCTACTAGGACTCTAACACCAGGGATCCTACTTCTAATCGGACTCTAATCCTGAGACATCTATATAAAGGGCTCTACCCTGATATGGGTCTGAAATTGGCCTTAAAAATTATTGGGTAATTTTGAGCCCGGGTCTGATTAAAGGCCAGAATATAAGGCCCGGATTCTGGGTTTGTCACCCAAAATTCGTGGCTAGCAGATTGAGGTTATAAAAGGCCCGTTGGGCATTCATGTTTGAGAAACATGGGCTGCCCAAACTCAAGGCACGAGCCCCAGCCCGGTCAGGGCCCAGAACTCGAATCCTAGTCCTACTAGGAGTCTGACTGACGAGTCCAGGACTCCAAGAGTCCTACAAGAACTCTGAATTTCGTGGATAACTATCTAGAGTCCTAGATAACCTCCAGTAGCTCAAGATAAGGATCAGAGATCAGTCCTATCCTATCTCTGACTCAAATACCTATTTCTACTAGGACTCTAACACCAGGGATCCTGCTTCTAATCAGTCTCTAACCCTGAGACATCTATATAAAGGGCTCTACCCCTCCAAAATAGAACTACGTTTTTTGACTTGATTCTTCACCCCGCTGAAGATACGTAGGCACCTCGTGAGGACCCGTCTGAGTTCCGACTCGCGAGATCAGTCAAAAAGCACGAAGCTCACCCCTCGATTTTTGATCCATAACATTTGGCGCCGTCTGTGGGAAGAAGACAACAACCATGGTGTCTACCAGATTACGCTCAGAAATTCATGCACCTTCAAACGGAGACAACACCGCAACCCAGGATCCACCCTTGTCTCAGGTCACCGCTGGAACCTCAAATCCCGTCACCACCACACCACCAGTCATGTTGACCCTTGCTAGCAGTGGCACAACCACCGCAGCTCAAACCTCGATTCCTATGATTTTTGGCACGCTGCCCCCTATGACTAATGTTGTGGCCACAGCCACTGATCATGGGACTCATTACTCAACCGTTGTGACGACCACAAGAGGACCAACAGATGAGTATGTAGTTTATACGGACGACTCTTCTGAAGATTCGGAGAGGGACTATGATATTCCCCCACGAAGGAGGAGAGACGGAAACCAGAGCCGAGGCTCCCAACACAACACCAGGCCGAATAACCCCGAGTCCCGTCGACCCACGGACCAGGAGTACGAAGCCAGGATTCGAGCTTATGAACAGGAGATAGCTCAATTGAAAAGAGACAGGGCGGCACAATAGGCTAGGCAGCCACCGCCCGAACCTCGACAAAGGACTGAAAACCCTCAGAACTCAGGTATGAATAGAATTCACTTGTTGGCTGCAGGTGATCCAGAGAACCCGATCCCCCCATTCACCGAGGAAATCATGGCAGCAAGGATTTCTCGAAAGTTCAAATTGCCCACTATTAAGGCATATGATGGAACGGGTGACCCCGCGAATCATGTACGAACCTTCATGAATGCATTGCTGTTGCAACCAGTCACGGAGGCCATCAAGTGTCGAGCCTTCCCCCAAACCTTGAGCGGGATGGCTCAGCACTGGTATAGTCGACTACCCCCTAACTCTATATCCTCGTTCGGAGATTTGAGCCGAGCTTTCATAGGCCAGTTTATTGGGAGTAAGACCCACGCTAAGAGTTCAGCCTCGTTGATGAACCTTCACCAAGGCAGGAACGAATCCCTTCGAGACTATATGAATAGGTTCACCAAGGAGGCGCTCAAAGTCCCGGATTTGGACCAAAAGGTAGCGATGATCGCCCTTCAACAAGGAACCACGGATGATAATTTCCGCCGCTCACTAGCCAAGAGGGCCCCTGACAACATGAATGAGCTCCAAGAGAGAGCCGGGAAGTATATTAAGGCGGAGGAAAGCATGAGAAAATCCCAGAATAACCAGGGACCAACCACGGACTCTAAGAAGCGTGGGAACGATACTGAATATGATGCTGATAACAAGTATTTGAAAAGGGAAGATGGTGAAAAGTCACCTACCAAGAAGCAATCAGGACCGAGGTTCACTGAGTATGCAAGGCTGAATGCCCCCAAGAGTCAGATTCTGATGGAAATTGAGAAAGAGGGAGGAGTTCGATGGCCGAAGCCAATTAGGACTGACCCCGAAAAGAGAAACAAGGACTTGTATTGCAGGTTTCATAAGGATACGGGACATAAGACCGATGATTGTCGGCAGTTGAAGGATGAGATTGAGTTTTTGATCCGGAAAGGCAAGTTGTCCAGGTATACTAGGGATGCAGATAGGAATCCCCGTGACAATGATAGTCACGATACGGACAATGATGATCATGATAGGAGAACCGAGCCTCGAGGGCCCGTGATCAATATGATCTCTGGAGGACCGACTGCAGCAGGCTTGTCTAGTAACTCACGAAAAGCTTATGCTCGTGAAGTGATGTGTATCATTGGAGAACCCCCGAAGAGGGCCAAGACCGAGATTGCGTTAACCTTTGATGATTCTGATCTAGAAGGGGTGAAGTTCCCCCATGACGACCCGTTGGTCATAACTCCCGTTATTGGAAACTCATCTATTAAGAGGGTTCTTGTTGATAATGGAGCTTCTGTAGACATCCTCTTCTATGATGCTTATCAAAAGATGGGGTATGCTGATTCACAGTTGACACCGTCCAACATGCCGATCTATGGTTTCAACGGAGTAGAATCCAAGATTGAAGGAATGATCCAATTACCAGTAACCATGGGAGCAGAGCCACGACAGGCCACTTATATGTTGAACTTTATGGTCATTAAGGCCTCATCAACCTATAACGCTATCCTAGGAAGGATAGGGATGCATGCTTTTAAAGCCATAGCATCCACATATCACTTGAAAATCAAGTTCCCCACAAGAAACGGGGTAGGAGAAGAAAAAGGAGACCAGAAAATGGCCAGGAGTTGTTATGTTGCAGCCTTGAAACCCGGGGGAGTCGGGGGGCAGGTTTTATAATTTAAGGAATTGGTTCCCATCTCCTTGTTCCGAGGTAAACCAGAAAAGGTTATGGCGTTTGATCTTAAGAATGCAAGAGCCACGTATTGGCGCTTAGCTAATAAGATGTTTAAGCATCTAAATGAGAAGACCGTGGAGGTCTATATCAATGATATGCTAGTGAAGAGCTTGAAGAAAGCTGATCACCTTGAGCGCCTGAGAGAGGCTTTCAGAGTCCTGAGGACAAATAAGATCGAAGTCTTGACTGACCAACCCCTTAGGATGATAATGCATAGCCCGAAGGCTAGTGGAAGATTGATTAAGTGGGCGGTAGAGCTTGAAAATTTCGACATTCGATACAAGCCACGGGTGGCAATCAAAGCTCAAGCTCTGGCTCACTTCCTAGTTAAATGCACCATTGACAACCAGGAAGTCGGGGGGCAGGAGAGTAGGGTAGAGGAACCCAAAGAAGAGGAGAAACTTAATGAGCTTTTTGACGAAGTTTCAAAAACAAATGGTGCAGGGCTTGTGCTCCAAACCCCTGATGGGTTCGTCATTGAGTTTTCTACAAAGCAAGATTTCCCGGCCACAAATAACGAGGCTGAATGGGAGAAACTTAATGAGCTTTTTGATGAAGTTTCAAAAACAAATGGTGCAGGGCTTGTGCTCCAAACCCCTGATGGGTTCGTCATTGAGTTTTCTACAAAGCAAGATTTCCCGGCCACAAATAACGAGGCTGAATGTGAAGCCTTATTGGCGTGCCTTGGACTAGCTAGAACTCTGAGAATCAAGAACTTAAAAGTCTGTGGAGACTCAAGACTTGAAGTCTTTCAGTTAGCTTATGGAGCCAAAGCAGTGGTGTCACTAGTCGCGACTCGTACAACTTTCAGACCCTGGATGGAGTCAAGGTTCCAAGGAGTTGGCACGCCACCAACTTGAAGATTTATTATGTTTGATTGTCTTAGTAAGTAGATAACCATTGAATAAGGTCTGATAGACCATTGTCATTTAGTTTTAAACTTTGTTGATTTCAGTTATTTATCTCTTCTACTATAGTTTCAATAAAATTTCTCGAGGATTGTTCCATATCTAATGTTTCAATGTTTTCCTTGAGTATTTGTTTATCTACAACGAATTAATCAACTCGAAACAGGGGTTCTATGGTCTTTCTGTGGCCCTCAGCTTGATCCTTCCAAGCTTTAGCCTGAGAAAGCCTAATACAACCCCATTATAGAATAAGCCTAGAAATGGCCCCTAAAACACATGCCATGGCTCAGTCTTAGTTAAGAGATTGGCCTATGATATGCCTAAGGGATTATTGTTTGACTTAACAAATAAAAAACTAGTCTCGATTAGACAATAAGCTAACTAGACACAGCGAGTCTCGGCTTTAAAAGCCTTCTAAACTCTTAAATCAACCTGAACTGGGTCTATCATAATCAAACATGATTACGCTCGAGAGCGCCCTATGAGCGCCTTGGGAGCGCCCTATGAGCGCCCCAGGAGCGCCAAGAACGCCCGAGGAGTGCCTGATAACACTCACCATGGTCAACCTGGGCTCCCAACACGCCCTAAATCGACCTGGGTGAGGTCGACAATCAACATGGTGTTGAAAAACACCCAACGCTCGAGAGCGCCCTAGAAGCGCCTTGGGAGCGCTCTATGAGCGCCCCAGGAGCGCCTAGAACAACCAAGGAGCGCTTGAGGACCCAACGCCCTAAGTGCGCCTTGCAAGCGCCCTAAGTGCGCCTGATGACCTGGGTGAGCTCCACAATCAACTTAGGTGCCAAAAGGCGTGCAACGTCCAAGTGCGCCCGATAGCGGCCAACAAGTGCCCTGGGAGCGCTCTATAAGCGCCCCAGGAGCGCCAAGAGCGCCCCAGGTGCGCCTGAGGACCTCACCAGCGTCGACCTGGGCACCAAGGATGCCCTAAATCGACCTGGGTGAGGTCGACAACAGACTGGGGTGTCAAAAAACACCCAACGCCAGAGAGCGCCCGAGAAGCGCCCTGTGAGCGCCCTATGAGCGCCCCAGGAGCGCCAAGAGCGCCCGAGGTGCGCCTGAGGACCTCACCAGCGTCGACCTGGGCGCCAAGGAGGCCCTAAATCGACCTGGGTGAGGTCGACAATTAACTTGGGTGTTAAAAAACCCCCAACGCCCGAGAGCGCCCGCGAAGCGCCCTGGGAGCGCCCTATGAGCGCCCCAGGAGCGCCAAGAGCGCCCGAGGTGCGCCTGAGGACCTCACCACCGTCGACTTGGGCACCCAAAACGCCCTAAATCAACCTGGGTGAGGTCGACAATCGATTTGGGTGTTAAAAAACACCTAACGCCCGAGAGCGCCCTAGAAGCGCCCTGTGAGCGCCCTATGAGCGCCCCAGGAGCGCCAAGAGCGCCCGAGGTGCGCCTGAGGACCTCACCAGCGTCGACCTAGGCACCAAGGATGCCCTAAATCGACCTGGGTGAGGTCGACAACAGACTGGGGTGTCAAAAAACACCCAACGCCCGAGAGCGCCCGCGAAGCGCCCTGGGAGCGCCCTATAAGCGCCCCAGGAGCGCCAAGAGCGCCCGAGGTGCGCCTGAGGACCTCACCACCGTCGACTTGGGCACCCAAAACGCCCTAAATCGACCTGGGTGAGGTCGACAATCGATTTGGGTGTTAAAAAACCCACAACGCCTGAGAGCGCCCGAAAAGCGCCCTGGGGGCGCCCTACGAGCGCCCCCGGAGCGCCAGGAGCGCCAAAAGCGCCCGAGGTGCGCCTGAGGGCCTCACCATCGTCGACCTGGGCACCCAAAACGCCCTAAATCAACCTGGGTGAGGTCGACAATCGACTTGGGTGTTAAAAAACCCCCAACGCCCGAGAGCGCCCGAGAAGCGCCCAGGGAGCGCCCTATGAGCGCCCCTGGAGCGCCAAGAGCGCCCGAGGTGCGCCTGAGGACCTCACCAGCGTCGACTTGGGCACCAAGGATGCCTTAAATCGACCTGGGTGAGGTCGACAACTGACTTGGGTGTCAAAAAACACTTAACGCCCTTGAGCGCCCATAAGCGCCCTAGGTGCGCCCACGGTGCGCGCGAGCGTCGACCTGGCCGAGGTCGAGCGCCCATGAGCGCCCGAGCTGCGCGCCAGCATCAACCTGGGCGTCCAATCCGCCCTAAATCGACCTGGGCGAGGTCGAGCGCCCCTGAGCGCCCGAGGTGCGCCCGAGCTGCGCGCCAGCATCGACCTGGGCGTCCAATCCGCCCTAAATCGACCTGGGCGAGGTCGAGCGCCCCTGAGCGCCCGAGCTGCGCCCGAGCTGCGCGCCAGCGTCGACCTGGACGCCCTGAGCGCCCTAAATCGACCTGGGCGAGGTCGAGCGCCCCTGAGCGCCCGAGGTGCGCCCGAGTTGCGCGCCAGCGTCGACCTGGACGCCCTGAGCGCCCTAAATCGACCTGGGCGAGGTCTAGCGCCCTGGAAGCGCCCGGAAAACGCTTAAAAAGCGCCCCAGAACACTTGATGTACCCCCAAAATGCCTCGGATCGACTAAGGAAAGTCCAGAATCGGCCTAGATGGCTGACCTTACTCAGAATAGGCTCGAGAAGTGATTGAAAATGCTCTAAAACTTTAGAAAAGTTTCTACGAAACTTATCCAAAGTTGGGGGCAAATGATATGGGTCTGAAATTGGCCCTAAAAATTATTGGGTAATTTTGAGCCCGGGTCTGATTAAAGGCCAGAATATAAGGCCCGGATTCTGGGTTTGTCACCCAAAATTCGTGGCTAGCAGATTGAGGTTATAAAAGGCCCGTTGGGCATTCATGTTTGAGAAACATGGGCTGCCCAAACTCAAGGCACGAGCCCCAGCCCGGTCAGGGCCCAGAACTCGAATCCTAGTCCTACTAGGAGTCTGACTGACGAGTCCAGGACTCCAAGAGTCCTACAAGAACTCTGAATTTTGTGGATAACTATATAGAGTCCTAGATAACCTCCAGTAGCTCAAGATAAGGATCAGAGATCAGTCCTATCCTATCTCTGACTCAAATACCTATTTCTACTAGGACTCTAACACCAGGGATCCTACTTCTAATCAGTCTCTAACCCTGAGACATCTATATAAAGGGCTCTACCCCTCCAAAATAGAACTACGTTTTTTGACTTGATTCTTCACCCCGCTGAAGATACGTAGGCACCTCGTGAGGACCCGTCTGAGTTCCGACTCGCGAGATCAGTCAAAAAGCACGAAGCTCACCCCTCGATTTTTGATCCATAACATACCCCTCCAAAATAGAACTACGTTTTTTGACTTGATTCTTCGCCCCGCTGAAGATACGTAGGCACCTGGTGAGGACCCGTCTGAGTTCCGACTCGCGAGATCAGTCAAAAAGCACGAAGCTCACCCCTCGATTTTTGATCCATAACACCAGGGATCCTAATTCTAATCAGTCTCTAACCCTGAGACATCTATATAAAGGGCTCTACCCCTCCAAAATAGAACTACATTTTTTGACTTAATTCTTCACTCCGCTGAAGATACGTAGGCACCTTGTGAGGACCCGTCTGAGTTCCGACTCGCGAGATCAGTCAAAAAGCACGAAGCTCACCCCTCGATTTTTGATCCATAACACTTATCATCACCATCATTAAGTGCAACCTCATAGTCACCATCTAGGGGCTGGTCTTTCTTCTTGCTTACTTCCTCATCATTGTGCGACCCTGAGCTTTCCTCGTCATCATGAATGGAGATAACTTTCGACGGCCTTTGGTTTTTGTCCTTTGACCTAGCTTTAGACACGGGCTTCTCCTGCCTTTGGCTGGGAGGAGCCCTGCGTTGCGAGCCTTCAGGTTCATCCCCGTTAGGGGCCTTGTTGCCAAGCCTGTGCCGCAAGTCTTGCTCGATCAGTTTTCTTCCAAGGCGGTCGAACACACTAGCAGCCTGTGAGTGCTCTCCATCATTCATCTCGGGGTTAGCTTCTTTCTCAGGGTTGCCACCTTCCTTCCTGCCGCCTTCTCCATCAAAATTTAGCTTGGTGGGAGTCACCTTGCTAGCCTTTTTCGACCTTGCCGACTTTCTTTTCAAGGAGGCAATCCTCCGACTCATTTTCTTCATTTTTTCTTTCATCTCCTCGCGTGTTAATTCTCCACTAGGAACGTCGCTTTCATCTTGCGTAGCGCATTCCGGCGTCTTGGGATTTTCTGGGTTTTCGGGAATTTCTGACATCTCTCTTCTCTAAGATCAGTAATGCCCTCCTTCTAGCGCAAAAAAGTGTTGTGAGAGGAATTGATACAACACCCCCAGAACCGTATAGCACAATTATAGGGATATCTATTACAACTACGAAAATCACGGCTAGCTTTTAGGGGCTACCGTTAACATAAACTATGAAAAAACAAATATGTTTAAGGGCTGAGCTTGCAAAGAACCAAACAACGAGGCCGAAATTATGGAATTCCGTCCTGCAATCGCCCGGAAATGTACGTCACAAAGGTTTCACGTGCCTCTCTTTAGAGTGTAGAACTCGTGAGTAAATGAATCCGAATCCGTTCCTTTGCAAGGTGCCTACATACCCTATTTATAGGGATCAAGCCCATGTAGTTCTCGATTTAGGACTCTGAAGAGATAAGCTCTTATCCCCTCTAGTTTAGGATAAAACAACTTCCTCTTGTAGTTATCTAGCGGCTTCCCACTTCAAGTAGGTCACTTGAAGCCTTCATCTTCAATATATATCCGAATTATTCATGAATTATCTCCACCGATTATAATTATCTCCATAGTGCACGTATTTATCCCTTAATTCGTAGATAAATAAAAGTTGATATACTCCCATTCCACCTCCAACTCGTCCTCCTAGAAATAAGGAAGAAGAGTCCTGCTGGGAGTCTGCCTGCCGTTCTGCTCAGGTGGCGGAAACCCCTGCCAGCGGCATCCCCTAACTGTAGCCCCGTAGCTCAAGCCAGGATGCACTTAGTGGTAACCCCTATCAGAGGTAACCCCTAAAGTGCCTTCAGGTGCAACCCCCTTCTGATGGCAGCCTTCATTATATTTCCAAAGCAAGTCCGTATACCTTCTTGTATGTCCTCAATGGTTCACCCAGCCATGGTGAAGCCCAATACCATTCACCAAGTAACTCCAATAAGCCCAAGTAAGACCCAAATACTATGATGCAGTATAAAATAAGCCCAGGGAGATTTTATGGCACAACAAATAATATAAAAAATATTTCTAGAATTTATAGAAACCATATATTAAATTATCATCATAATTTTAAATTTTTGATTCTGTGATGTATTTTATTTTTTAAATGAGATTCTTTAAACTATTTTATTCGCATTATATATCTCTTTTAATAGTTTTTGCATAATAACATTTTATTGGATAGTATTTTAAATATGGAATTTTCAAAAAATTGTATGTTAAAATCCTTAAACATAGTGTTAACTTAATATATTAAAAATATACTAGTTGTTTCACTAGTATCATATTTCGACTATATTATTATTGAATATAATTATTTTATATTAAGTTCTATTATGTTTTTTCTTAATAAAATTAAAATTCTAATAAAATATACAATACAATTTAATTATGTTCACTAATTAAATAAATTTGAAATACATTATGATTCTTAATTTAGAAAACACTATCGTAATTTATAATAAAAGTTGATATGCATGTTGTTCAACTAAACATTAGAATTCCTAAAAGAACACTGAGAAGAAATAAACAAGGCTATCACAAAAAATAATTAGGTCTTCTGGTATAAGCTCTTACAAGAAAAAGTCTTCCGGTATAAGCATTGCTACCTCTTTTATTCCTCTGCGTGAGCTTTTAATGTATATGTAACTGAAACGCTTTAAATGTACATGTAATTGAAACTTTCCAGCACGTTGATATGCATGTTATTCGACTAAACATTAGAATCTCTAGAAGAACACTAACAACAAATTAAATTGAGAATTCTGTCATTCTAAATCCTAAATTGAAGCAGTTGATTTAACCAATATATTCTTCACAAATGGTTGTTCTATTTGTCAAGCATGACTAAGAAAATCAACAACAATCCCAGAAAGTTCAGTATGTGGTTCAGTATGTGGATCAATACTTGGGCAATTGCAACATGAAATAACGTTTTAACTACTTTCAGTTGATCGACGGACATCAAACCTAAACAACGTTATGGAATCGTTGTCTTTTTGTAGTAGAAAAAACCTTTCGATCATCAATGTTATGGAATCGTTGATCTAAAAATGGTTTCGACCTTAGAGGACATTCCGGAATTCAATTCTTGCCTATATCTTGTAAATCATAATCAAAACCGCCAGAACTACAAGAACCTTTAAATGCAGTGCTACTACTAAAACCTATGAAAGAATAAGAAAATGAATGATTCATTCTATAATGAATTAGGTATCTATATCATATATTGTGGAACACGAATAGAACACAAAAACGAACAAGATTTGTTCAAGAATTCTTCAGTCGAATCAGATACCTCCATGAAACCTATGATATTGTTAACAGCAACGGTGAATATTTTTGTAATGATAATTACAATATGTTAATTAGATCAGCGTCAATCAAAATAACATCAGTTCATAATCTTGTTAAAAAAAGGCAGTTTTATTGATTGGATACACTAATTATTTTGCAAAAAATCTATGTTTTATCCTCAGTATTATCCCTGTACGTAAAGAATATCCATACTTAGTTTAAATTTGACCACTAGATCAAAATCGATCAAATGGCTGATTAGGTAGTCTCCCGTATCTTTGGGTAAGCATCAGTCTCTTTTGAACCTCCCCACACACACATGAGTATATTTTGGATTTTGCTATGGATTTCATTCTTGATTTTATAATATTTCATATTAATAATTTGGATAAGTTTGGATGTTAGATTTCATGTATGATATTTAATTAGTTTTTAATTATGTAATTGTAATCCTGACAAAATATTATTTTATAGAAAATGAAGTGTGTTTTTAAAAGTTGTTCTCTGTGGAGTGCAACTCGATATAATTAATATATTTTTTGTCATATAACTTTAAGCATATTCGTTATATTGTTTTTATATGAAGTTTGACATATAAGAAGTAGAAGATTGTTAAGAGAGCTGAGAATATATATACGGTTATTTAGGCTGAGCAGCAATAACCCGGCAGTCAAGTAATATACAGAGAGGCCTCAAAAAGCACGTAACATTATAGAATCACAAGAGCTCCAAAGAACTAAATAAAAAAAATAAAGATATATGTCTAGGAAGACACACAAAGGACACGTGTCCTCTTTAATTTTTTTTACATTTCTCTCTATTTTAAAATTTATAAAATTATAAAAATATTTTCACAAAATTTAAAAATGTATAAGTAATCATCGAAAATTTGCTTTAAAGTTGATCCTAGGTCCGCCCTGAGGCTGAGGGATGATTGACAGCAGTGGGAGACGGAAGAAGCCAAGAGAAGAAAGAAACAAGGGTGGAGTTATCAGCACGGTAGTGAGTCTGAGTAAAAGTAAACAAATCGGACCACGTGAAATCAGGGTATATCCTGGTCCCGCCTTGTTTGTCAACAAGTTCCTCCACTGCTCTCACTACTTTGTCCTCTCTGGGGCACACAAAATAAACCAGTGACTTTCTTTCCATCTCCTTGTTTACCACTGCCCTGTGCATGCAACTCTTGTATTTTCCATTTGTTAGTGCCTGCGTGCAATTACATTACAAGTATAATTTTATGAGAATCAAGTGAAAACCTTTTATCTGACCTGAGGAAATAACAACAGACCCACCAAGTTAATTTATATGATATTAAGTGGAGTGGAAAGAAAATTAGTGACTCAACTTATTATTTTTGTATTTTACCGCCTAGAATTTCAAATACAGAGCTAAGCCCCGGTTTTCTATTTTCTCAAAAAAAAAAAAAGTGGCTATTATCCACTTTTTTATGAATGATGACAATATAGGGCCATTTTATTGGAAATTTGAATACAAGCATCGAAAAGAGAAATGGATAAAGTTCAGCTTATATTTTGCTCTATTAAAAAGTGAAGAAACCACTTATTAAGGGGTCGCTGGGGTAAACTTAAACTAAGTGTTTTTTCCTTAAAATAAAAAAAAAAAAAAGTAAAAATTAGATGTTAATTAAGACTTTTAAGTAATTAAAGTGTTTGGGAAACGAGTAGTAATCATGAAACAAAACCTCATATGCTTAGCTATTTATAAGTATTTCTCGACTTTTTAAAAAAAAAATACCAATAAATGCTTCTAATGTATTACTCTAGTAGCTGAGGGTTATAAGCTCCACCCAAACACCACCAAGAATACTGGCTTATATTTTCATTGGTGGCAAAAAAGTTGAAATTGATCAACTTTGTTGTTTTCTGTTTATTATCTGAGAAGCTAGCTAGGACTGATGGGACACTAGCTTGAACACACAATGAGTCTCGTGCGCGCCCATATGACTGACATTAACAACAGTTGTCCCAATCAATCTGTTGTTGAGATATCAAACAAAATGTGTAGAGCTGATCCAGAATGGATCATACATGATATATCTCGTGTCTAGTCATTTTCTCGTACTATAAATATAAACTTCAGTGGAACTCTATAAAGCATGAGGACTGTTTGGATTTATTTAAAATAAGTGCATTTCGTTTAAAATAAATAAGTGGAGTAGTAGTTAGAAACAAGATAAGATTTATAAGTGATTAAAATGTTTGGTAAATAAGTAGAAACTCTGAAACAAAAGCTAGCATTCTTAATTTTTTATAAATAATTCTTGACCACATGGACTATGAAGCACTCGGTCTCCATGTAGGGGCCCGTTTTGAACGTACAATTATATGGTGAAATTTCAGCAATTTCTTTTTCTCTGAATATTCTTGACTCTAAATTTTATATATCCGTAAAGGGGAACTATAATGTTATCCACCTAAAAGTTACTGTGTGTATTTTAAAGTTTTATTATTAACAGCTCTTTTTCACTAAATACATTATGTTGATAGAGGAATTTGGTAATCAACAAAGATGAGGTTCATGGCCGGAATCAAGATCTGGGACTGTGGTTTTGGTCGCCGGAGTGCGGTGGTTGTGTGTTTTAGGGGTGGCTGAGATTAGGGTTTTGAGTTGGTCTCACGTGCTCGCAACTCATGATCCCCTAATGTGCCTACGTACCCCTATATTTATAGGGGATCAAGCCATACGTAGTTCTATTGAACCAAGACTCCTAGTTTGATCAGGACTAGGCTTCTTGGGGATAAGACCAACCTTGGGTCGGTGACTTATCACTTAGAGTTTTACTCCAGTTAGAAGTAAGCCTTGAGGCAACTACCTTAGACTCCTAGTCCAAGTACATCACGGATACGGCATCATCTCCACTACGAGAGATGACACTAACCGCTACTTTTCGTAGCATGGAGGAGACATCGGATAGAGCCGTGACCACTTCCTTGAGGTGTAGGGACGCGTCCTTACCCCCTAGTGAAGGTTCTCACTAAGAGGTAAGACCATTGAGGAGCCAAATTACACGATCGTCTCAGTCCCCGAATGAGGGCTAACTCACCAGAATACAGGACCCAGACATATGATCGGCCTTCATGTCACCCCTGAGGGCCTTCTACAACCATGATCACCTCAAGCCCCCGCACGAGGACAACCCGGCAGATAGCAGGATTGAGGATTATAGATCACGCCCGGACGTAACCCGGGAACTACCAGATGAGCCTGATAACTACCAAATGAGCTTGGTAACTAGTCTTCATATCCCTCGGAAGGGTCGTCATTGAGACTCACTCATCCTCTCACACAATGCGTCCACATGTGGGCGCGACCCCTGAAGGCGCGCCCTAAACTCCGTTGCCTTGTTCCATCAGTTGTCCCAACAACAGATCAGACCTTTCTTCTAATATCCGAAGGCCGCACCCCCGGAGACACCCTGAGAAGGGCGCGCCCTTGGTCTTCACCTCGTGCCCCCATCGGTTGCTGACCGTAAGCACGCTTGAAGTGTATCCTGCCTTAGGGACCGCGCCCTTCGGGAATGTCCCGAGGAGGGCGCGCCCTTGCCTTAGTGCGTAGCCAAAATTGGCTATAACACATTATATGATTCTAACATTTGACTATTTTCATAGACAAACTGTCATCAAACTAAATATCGGCCTTTATAAAACACATACTTTGTCTATTTGTCGATTTATAGAATATATTAAACATATTCGACTATGCAGCGAGACATATATAATACTACCTCTATCTCAACAGGCCCTTTTCCTTATTTTTTGGCACCTATTTTGAGTTTTAATAAAGTATAGTTTTGTAATTTATTTTTAAATTTTTTTATCCGAATAAAAGTTTGAGGTTTAAACTTTTATTCAAAATATAAAATTATATTTTATAGAATTCTCAAAATACGTTTAACATACAAGCAAACAGTAAATTTAAACTATGTTTTGGAACGGAGTGAGCAGATATTAATATCAACATTTATTGAAAGACCTACTTAATTTGTCTATCTGTTTTTGTCCTTGAACAGTTACACCTAGCAACAAAGACTTGCTTTAATAATATAAAATTATAATGGATACATGAGGGAATTCTTTGGTGAAATAACAAAAATGATAGTAGGAAAAAAAACAAACTTGTAATTGGATATATTTAGATAAAATAAGATGCATGTACCTTAAATGTATCGCCAATATTGACGACAAATGCGTGGGCACGGGGACGGACAGATTGCCACTTGTTACTTGCAAAAACTTGGAGTCCTCCGACTTGATCTTGATGAAGAATGGTGAGGGCTGTGGGATCTGTGTGCGGACCTGTGCCCAGAGTAAGCCCCGGCTGATTGCACCGTGGATAATAATTGCATCTCATTATGGAGCTTCCGTCTTGAAAGAATTTCTTAAACACTTTCCGTTCCACTCCCAAACTGATCGCCAGCAGCTCAAATATTGCTTCTGATAGTTTCTCCATTGCAGCACAGTACCACTCATAGACAATCCTGAAACACAACATAAATTTTCAAATACATAAATTAAAAATTATTTTTCATTTATAATAAACTACTCATTTTCAAATAAGAACCCTTCTTTTAAGTTACATGAAAATGTTGGATATTTTTTACCCATATATCATAAAGAAAAGTTGAAGCATGCCTCTCAAAGTAGAAGGCTCCACTATATATCAGCCCTGTAAGTAGGGCATATTTTGGCCCTAAAGATAATATACTCCCACTCCGTCTAATTCAATTAGATACATTTTCTTTATAAAATAATTTTTAAGATTTTTTTAAAGTATAATTTTATAATATATTTTTTAGAATAAAAGTTTGATGTGTATGGACGGAGGGAGGACATGGAGGGAGACATAAAGTTTTGACAATACATTCCTTGAAATATATGATCTGGACAACAGTAGGTTTGTACTTACTCCATACATGTAGGTCATAGCGCATACGTTAGACCATATGTGTGTACTTTCAGGGATGAATGGCTCGGGCCCTTTACACCTGCCTTGTGTCCGGGTACATTCTAGACTTCTTGTTATTGAGACATGACTAGGGGCCCGATGGAATGAGTTTATTCGCTCTTTATTATTCAACGTACTTAATTACATGTTATGTCAGGAGTTTAAAATATACTGTATCTTTAGATAATTTTGATTTGATTGATAATTTATGGGTTATACTAAAAATATGATAATAATAATACTAATAATACAAATGATTTGGAGGTAACTTATGAAATTTCTTTATCAAAAACAAAGTTTAAAAAAATAAAATTAGTAAAGAAAGTATCTCAAACTAATTTTTGATTTTGATTAATTCTGATATTAAAAGAACTTGTGTTTCGACTTAAAGGCATAAATAACTTAAAATCTGGGTTTTAAGTCCACGGGCTCCGCAAGAGAAGCAACCAGCAGGAAAGCTGGTCAAGATTTAGTTGACCTTAAAAAAAATCTGAAAATCATGTTCATCATTTAGGCAAGCTATTCTCCATGTCACTCATTTTTAATTTCTTAAAAGTTTTTCACTGCTTATACATATTTTAACTTATATATAGTGTTCTAAAAATCGCCGAGTCAGCCGAGTACTCATTCCGGGTACTCCTTTTTAACCCCTCATCCGATCTGAGTTCCGAGTAATCGGGTTGAAAACCGATTTATTAAAAAATCGGTCAAAACTCGGTTTGACTCCGTGTACTCGAGGTCAAATCCGAGTTTGACTTATCAATTTTTTATTGTTTTATTTGAAAATTATTTCAAAAGAGACTAAACGTAAATTTATATATGTTTTGGTGTTTTTTTGCAAAGGATTGACATTAATTAGAAAGTATATGTGTTTTATCATTAAAACTTTGGGAATGATTATTATGTCAAAAACTATCAAACAGGTAACTTTTATTTGAACTTCATTATTTTAAGTGTGTTATTAACATATTAATATCCTTAGATAGTTTTATTATTAATCAGTATATGACTATATATAAGAGAAAAAATTATTTAAAAAAAATACCCGGTTAGTTATCCGATAACTCATTCCGAGTACTCAACCGAGTTGGACCGAGTTCCGATTTTTACAACCTTAATATATATAATATATAATATAATTTTCTTTTCTAAAACTAATTAAAATATTAAAAACTAAACTGTTATTCAAAATAAAAAAATTTTATATAAATTATAGAATATATTTTTATACTAATTTTAAATTCGTGTCAGAATCATCTACATATATGATAAATGTGAACAATTTGACGTGGAGTATGAAACTAACACAATGATTACGTGAGAAAGTATGTGTAAGGAATAGTTGGTCTTACCCTGCTTCTTCGAACTCGTTTCCAATGACAGATGTAAAATAGTGATGAACCATTTTGTGGGTTGAACAATTTCCATGATCATATCTGAAGGAGAAAGTCTCCTTCCAGGGCAGCTTGGACGAGTATCGGTCTGAATGTGCACCAGAGTAACCCCAGATACTCCCAGCCTTCCTCTTCAGGCTCATCTTTTTCTCATTTCTCAACTTAAACAAATTATTTTGCTCCTCATGGGCGGCGGAAACAAGCCATTCTTCCACCCCATGGTTGGTGACTTGGAAAAAGCCGTGGTTTACGCAAGCAGTGTGGAGCAGCTCCGCGGCTTTGAGGGTTTCTCTGGTGTCACCGCGGAACAATCCGGCAAGGTCTATTAAGGGTTCGTTTAGCTCTTGAGAGGCTTCATTAACTAAGTCTTCTTTTGGCCATATGAACTGTGTGGGTAGGAGGTTTTGTCTGCTTTGCAAGGAAGAAGGGTTGCAAAGGAGACTTGAAGAAGCTGAATCCATTTAGATTTAGCCAGGGTTAATATGTGGAAATGTTATCAACAAAAACACGTAATTTATAGAAGCCAGGGTTCAGTTATGACCATAAGTATATTAATTAGGTTGTCCATCACTATTTACTTTTGGACGCACCACTCTGTCAACTAAAGTTGAGATCCTAAGCTAAGGCCTACAGATAGGAGACCTTTTTCATATATAAATAAAAAATATTTATTTCATTTAATGCATAAATTTATGTATTGTTTATAATATATTATTATGCAATATTTATTTATTTTTATTTAAATAGCGTATATTTTAAATTATTGTAAAATAATAATACATAAATTAATAATACACAAATTAATTTGTGATAAGATGATAATTAATTATATTCACATTTTACACAAAATTTATACATCGTTTTAAATATCATTTTTTATTTATTATTAGGTTTACTTGTATATTAATTTAATATTTAAACTAATATTTCATGTTATATGTATGATCTTTTAAAGTATAATAATTCATATTTACTTAGATATTCTTATTTTTTTCATATTTAAAAATATAATTTTAATTGACATTACATATATATATATATATATGTATATATAAAATTTATACATCGTTTTATATATCCTTTTTTATTTATTATTAGGTTTACTTGTTGTGAGAGAAATTAATATAACACCCCCAGAACTATATTGCACAATTATAGGGATATTCGTTACAACTACGATAATTACGGCTAACTTTTAGGGGCTACCGTTAACATAAATTATAAGAAAACTAATGCATTTAAGGGCTGAGCTCGCAAAGGACCAAGTAACGAGGCAGGAATTATGGAATTCTGTCCCGCAATTGCCCGGAAATAATGTCACGAAGGTTACACCTGTCTCTCTTTAGAGTGTTGAACTTGTGATTATGAATCTGAATCCTCATTTTGCAAGGTGCCTACATACCCTATTTATAGGGATCAAGCCCATGTAGTTCTCGATTAGGACTGTGAAGAAATAAGCTTTTATCCCCTCCAGTTTAGGATAAAACAATCTTCTCTTGTGATTATCTAGCGGAATCCCACTCCAAGTAGGTCACTTGAAGCCTTCATCTTGCATGTATATCCGAATATTTGCACTAGATATGTATATATGTTGTAATTATCCCCAAATAAGCATGATTATCCTTTAAATGGTGGATAAATAACAGCTGATACACTCCCAATCCACCTCCAATTCGTCCTCCTGGAAACAACGATGAAGAGTCCTGCTTGGAGTCTGCTTGCCGTTCTGCCCAGGCGGCGGAAGCCCTGCAAGCGGCATCCCTTAACTGCAGCCCCGTGACTGCAAGACAGGATGCACTTAGTGGTAACCCCAAGCAGAGGTAACCCCTAAAGCACCTTCAGGTGCAACCCCATTCTGATGGCAGCCTCCATTATGCTTCCAATGCAAGCCCCTAATCCTTCTTGTATGCCTTCTATAGTTCACCCAGTCATGGTGAATCCCAATACCACTTACCAATTGACTCCAGTAAACCCAAATAAAGCCCAAATATTATGATGGGCTGTAAAATAAGCGCAGGGAGATTTTATGGCACAACAACTACCCCCGGTTCCTTGATGTATAAAATACGAGAGGAACCTAAGAACGGTAACCCTTAATCATCCAGCTGCAAGCCTCCAGATCATATTAGGGGTTGTTCGCAAATTATTTCTAAGCTTACGTGGGCGTGCCCGGTGTAAGAAACAAGAAATAATTAAGGAATACCTCCCACATAATTATGAAACCATTATAAATTAATTCTTCATGACCGTTGTAATCCTCGATTACAATTCCAGAAACAATTAAAATTATCTCCAAAAACCTGCTCGAGCTTCCGTAATTTCAGCTTCGCCCTTTCAGTTTCCCGTGTGCCTTGCAACACTTTGAGATAAGGCTGATCCCAAATATTTCGGGGTTTAATTTAAATTCAAACTAATTTGAATTCAACAAAAATCCCTAACCGGGGGGGGGGGGGGGGTCCAGCCGTAGAGTCCTAGCATACCTCTACCTCTTCAGCCACCCACCTAGGCCTCGGGAAGCCTTGCCTCATCAAAGCTACCTCTGCACCTCTCCAATCGTAGCGCGCCACCTGACGGGGTTGTTCCCCACTCCCTGCTGTTATATATATTCACGCATAAAGCCTTGCTTCACTTTTTATTATCGTTAAACTCTTCACTTAATCTCCCTCTCTCATCGAAGCACCCCAGACGCAAGCAGCTTTTCTTCTCTGGCATCCTCTTTTTCGTCTTCGTTCCCAACTTCGATCAAAGGTATGTCCTCTTTAATTCTCTATCCTCCTTTCTCCTTTATATTCGCACCATATAAAATCATGCCTGTTGCTAAGTGTTTACATGAGCCATGCCTGATTCATTTTATTTTATTTTCGACAGTTGACCTCGGCATGCGTGCACACACCCACATTTGTCTTGCTTGTGATTATTGTGATAAACCAAACTGTTAATCTGCTCTGCATGCTCTTGTAATCGATTGTACACACCCATTTTTTGAATGCACACACACCACTGGTCTTAATTGACTCCGATTATGCTCCGTTCGTTTCCCAACTAGATTACAGCCCTCGGTATTGCTTTGACGCTGTGTTGATTTGAAACCTCACTCGCAACCCTAGATAGCAAGCCCTAGGTTCCCAATTGACTTCCAGGGGGAAACCCCTCTTTCACGATCGAAACCCCTTTCGTGTCCTTTATCTGTCTTGAATGCATTATTGTGTGATTTATGTGTTGTACTTGATTAACTTGTAGTCTAGAGTAGCGATTAAATGCCCATTGTGGTGGTTGAGGTTAGAGTCAAAATCGGGCTTCCCGCCCTGGGTACCTTACTAGGCTTTCCGTTGATAGGCGGATAATACGAACCGTCACCAACGGCCCATATCATTCCCCTTTGAGAGAGACTATCCCTTTATACCCTGGGGCTTCAACTGGAGCTCCGTCACACCTACTCCATATATGCGGGGCTTCCTATCTGTAGCCCAGCCTTCCACAGACCCTTTTCCTTTTTTTTTCTTTTTCCTTCCGGCCTTTTCACCCCTTGTTGAGTTCTTTGTTAACCCCATCCTTCCCTCTTGTAGATGTCTCAAGGATCCATGTCTTCTCATTCCTCCCAGTTAGCCACCAGCAAGCCTCCTATTGTCGTGGTTGACACGGGGTCTTCTCCTAGCCTGGACCCTCACCCTGTTCAGCCAAGCTTAGGGGTTAGCTCCAGGATCCGCTCCAAGCACAGCTCGGTGGTGAAGGAGCTCAACTGGACCACCTCTGACTCCGGCAAGGCGGACGGGACCCCGGACCCCTTAGCGGATGCCGCTGCTGATGCGTTCGAGGGGAGCCCCGAGGAACTTGAGTGGGAAGCCGAGGCTTCCGTTGAATTGGTGGAACCTCCGGTTGTGGTCCTGGCTTATGAGCATATGGACTCCATTATGACTCCTGCCAGGCTGCAATCCCTCCTGGAGTCCTGCAACCCCGGTTCCACCCTGGTGATCCCACAGCCTAGTGAGAAGTGTCACCGTTTTCACAGTCTTAGGCCGGGGACCAGCTATCCCAACGCTGTGCTTTCTTCCCAGTTCTTCAGGCTGGGGCTATCTTTGCCTCTTCACCCCTTCGTCCTGTAGGTTCTGGACTTCTACGAAGTCTCCCCCATGCAGCTTACCCCGAACTCCTACCCATGCCGGTGTGCCTTTACATTCTCTACGACATCCACCACGGGGTGCGGATGTCGGCTCTCGAGCTAGGCTGGTTCTTCCAGCTGAAGCTTAATGGGAGAACCCCAGGGTTCTTCAACCTGACCGCCTGGAATACCCACCACAAGAAGGGTATTAATTAGGGTAACAAGCAGTCCATGTCGGACTGGTAGAAGTTGTTCCTTTACTGCTACGACTGCCTCGTCTACAGGAAGGACTTCAATCCTCCTCCAGTAAGGCAGTTTTCTCCCTTGTTCATTGTAGGTTTAGTCTTAAGCTTCCCGTTTAGCTTTCCTTATATTTTCTGTTTGCTATAGACATGCCGGTGCAGACTCCCTTGGCGGGAGAGTCCCTAGAGAGGGCCAAGCATGTGCTGGGGCTATCCACCAGGTTGGGTGATGGCTCTAGTCTGCTAACTCCAAAGAATCTAGAGAGGCTCGGTTTCTCCACCATGGTGGTGGATGCATCCCCCGTTGATGAGGAGGGTGCAGGTGTAAAGGTGACGGGAAGCCCAGGTTTCCTCTTAGCTTGCGACCCTGAAATTATTTATCTTTGATGTTATGTGTCTCGTGAATTTTATGCTATTTACCATGCTTGCCTTGTAACTTCTATGCCATCTATCATGCTTGCATCCCTTTATATTTTTTTAATTGCCGAGTGGTTTCTGATTATTTCTCTCGTCTTCCTTTTGCAGATATGGCTTCCAATATTCCCTCATTTGTCAAGAGATCCACTAAGTATGAGGACATTTTTGGGGAGGCTTCTGGCTCCCAGGCCCCCATCTCCGCCAAACCGGTATCCTAGCTGCCAATCCCTTTCTTGGAGCAGAAGAAGGCTTCCTCTGGGGGCCGCAAGTGGAACTCCTCCACAGACGCCCGCTCCAGCAAGAAGCCTAAGTTGGCTTTGATGCGTAACTCCCCTTCTTCCCCCACCTCCCAGAAGACTCAGCTCTTCCAGCGTATGCTCGGTGATCAAATCCCTAAGGCCACCATCCGGGAGTAGGATAGGCTCTCGCTGACTGAGGCCGCCAAGGACAAGGTGGTGGCCAACGCCAAGAGCTTCTTCCTCGATCTCAAAATCTCTGAACAGGTCGCTGACACCGCTCGAAATGATGAGGGGCTGCGGGCAGACCTGAAGCAAGTGAAAGCGGATCTGGCCTCCGCTGTCAAGGAGAGGGACGCCTACCAGAAGGCAAACCTCAAGTTTAAGGAAGCGGAGACCAAAGCCCTTCAGGAGAAGAGGAAGGAGGATGTTGCGGAGAGGGTTGGAAGAGGAGGTGGACGGCCTGCGGAGGCAGGTTAAAGAGCTGGGACTCCAGGTGAAGGGTCTCCAAGATGCGGCTGCCACAACCAAGGCTGGGAGAAAAGAACGGGAGGCCATCATCTTTGAGGCCGGGTTTCTGCGGGCATTAAGGACTGTGTCAAATCAGCCTATAGGTTCTTCTCAGAGAATGACTGGGCTAAATTAGGGCCTGATGTCGCGGTAGCCCTGAAGGAGGCGAAGACCGAGGATGCAGCCGGCCTGGATAAGGTTGTAGCAGCCCCTCAGGGTCTTTCTGGGAATGGTGCCGAGAAAGGGGCAGCAGTCGAGGACCAGCCGAAGCCTGTGGAGTTGATCTCCTCGGGTCCTGATGTAACGATCCCGGTGGGGGTCCCGGCTGCAGCCCTGGCGGAAACCGCCGCCTCGTAGGATTCCCCCGCCATTGATGCGAAGGACTCCTCCTCCCCTACTGCCTCTTGATCTCCCCTCCTTATATTTAATCAAACCTTTGTTTTTATCTACGAATATTTTTGCTTGGCGCTTTGCGTCATGAATTTAGTTTCGTGGATGAGGGTACGGGCACCTCCTAATGCCTCGCAAGTTGTTTTGATATTCCAAGGGACCTCCCCCTGTTGGTGTGGGGAGGAATTTTCCCTTGTACTTTTTATTTTATCACAACTGCTCTATTTCTTTCTTCATTGTGCGAATTTTTCTACATTCCTTTCGATATTGCTGTATTTGCCGTCTAACTTTTCATGTAGGTAGAGAGAATGAATATTAGGTGTAACCTTATACCGAACACGTAGAGAACTCAGTCATCTGGGGTTGCGACTCTTGAGACCTCGTTCTTCGAGATCGTTTTCTTCTTTGAGAATATATATATATATATATATATGGCTATGGTTATGTTAATTCTCCAATTAGCGTGAGAGTCTTCAATTTTCTCTAAGTAATATGCGGCTTTGTGGACTCTAACCTTGCTCTGACTTAGGTCGCCAGCTGGGATGACCAACTTAGGATTTCGGGGGGTTTACCCCCCTAGCAAACTTGATAACAATCCACATAGGCTAACGTAAACCTAAGTTTATATGTAAACTCGGCAATGGTGCTTTACGCGTATGCCCCAAACGTAAGCCTTGAGAGAAAGCTTTGAGCGTGAGCCTTGAGAATGATCCCCAAATGTAAACCTTGAAGCAATCCCACAAATGCAAGCCTTGAAGTAACTCCACAAATGTAAGCCTTGATGTATTTCCTCAAAGTAAGCCTAGAAAGTTTTGATAAACTTTAAAACCTCGAAGGGCTTTGATAAGCCTTAAACCTTGAAGGGCTTTGATAAGCCCAAAACCTTGAAGGGCTTTGATAAGCCCAAAACCTTGAAGGGCTCTGATAAGCCCTACTTCCAATAAGTGCAGCCTTGCAAGTTTGAAAAGCTTGAAACCTTGAAAGCTTTTGATAAGCTTAAGCTTTAACCTTGAAGGGTTTTGATAAGCCCAAAACCTTGAAGGGCTTTAATAAGCCCAAAACTTTGAAGGGATTTGGTAAGCCCTACTTAGCATAAATGCAGCCTTGCAAGCTTGAAACCTTGAAAGCTTTGATAAGCTTTAGCCTTGAAGGGCTTTGATAAGCCCAAAACCTTGAAAGCTTTGATAAGCTTTCGCCTTGAAGGGCTTTGATAAACCCAAAACCTTGAAAGCTTCGATAAGCTTTAACCTTGAAGGGTTTTGATAAGCCCTACTTCCGATGAGTGCAGCCAAGTTGTTGGGTTGTGTTTTCCAAGCTTTAATGTTTTCGATTTTCAAGTTTTTGAATTATAAACCAAGTAATATTAATGATATGCCTACTACCCCCCGAGTTCTTTAGCATAATTACAATTATGGTGGAGAACTAGATGCAATTGAAGCCCTAACTTCTTTTAAAGCATACATGAAGCATTCAATTAACAATCATGGTAAGCAAGCAAGCATATACCTCATGTATCACATGGTGAAAAGTTGACATAACATATTTTTGGGGGGTGTGAAGACACCACCCTTTGAGCATCCTAGCAACTAAAACAAATAGTAGCCTGATAATTTTCCTAAAAGCATAGCGATTATAACTAATAAACCGCCTTTATTGTCCTGACCCTTAAGTCGAAGCCTACAAAAATACTACCCGGGTGAAGCTACTGGTAATACCTCTTTAAGTGTTGGGCGTTCCATGCCCGTGGTATGAGTCTCTCATCCATGTCTGTAAGGTGATAGGTACCTTCCCAAAGCATTATCTTGATGATGTATGGGCCTTCCCATTTTGCACTGAAGGCTCCATGAGCGGGAACCCTCATGTTAGGCATCATTTTCCTTAGAACCAGGTCTCCCGTTTTGAGGGGTCGAGCCCTCACCTTCTTATCAAAATATTTACGGGTCCTCTGTTGATATGCAGATAGTTTCAACTGAGCCGTATCCCTTACTTCTTCAATTAGGTCTAGGTAGAGCCTGTGATTGACTTCATTATTCTCAGGGTCATAGTTATTCCCTTCGAAAAGACCCTACTCCAACTTCCACGGGAACCATGGCTTCACACCAGTATGTTAGATGAAACGGGGGTTTCGCCTGTGGTAGACCTTGGAGTGGTGTTGTAAGACCACAACACCGTTGGAAGTTCTTCTGGCCAACATCCCTTTTTCTCTTCTACTTTGGCCTTCAGGGTGTGCTTGATAATTTTGTTTACGGCCTCCGTCTGACCGTTTCTTTGAGGATGGCACACCGCGAAAAACTGTAATACCCCGAATCCATTTTATTTGAATAATACAAAATGTGTACTTTAATGTGGTGTAGTACCACTTCTATATTGAATAGAAAACTCTCAACCGACATCGATAAAAGAAAAGAGCAAGAATAAGAATATATAGCAAGAGTCGAGGCAAGGTTTAACAAAAATTTGTTGATTTTGGCCATGCGCTCTGGAGCGCCTTGCTAGCGCCCTAGGAGCGCCTTGACAGCGCCCGTAGGACAGCGGTGCCCTGGAGCGCCTTTCCAGCGCCCTAGGAGCGCCTTGACAGCGCCCGTAAGCCAGCAGCGCCCTGGGGCGCCTTGCTAGCGCCCTTGGAGCGCCTTGCCTGTTTTTGTACCACATCGATTACATAATGTTATACTATTGTGAATATAAGCAATGACTTGGTTTATGAGTTTGTGAGTATAAGTCAAGTTGGCACCACCCCCGTCGCTCCCCCTTGTCTTGGCGCCACCCCCGACGCCGACCCCCGTTGCTCCCCGTGTCTTGGCGCCACCCCCCGACGCTTCGGCGCCACCCTGTCGCCAGTTCAATTCCATTTTCTTTGAACCATCTTTGTACCACATCGAGAACATAATGGTATATTCTCATGAATATAACCAGTGATATAATTATTCAAGAAAATATGTAAGTCAAGCGCCCACCCAGTCGCCGTGGTGCAAGCGTCACCCCTGTCGCCAATTCAAAACTTATTTTCTTACAACCACCTTTGTACCACATCGAGAAGATGATATATATTCTCATGAATATAAGCAAGAGCTTAGCTATTGTGTTAAAAATTATGTTAGCCGAGGCAAGCGTTGCCCTGTCGCCAGCCCTAGGCGCCGCCCTGTCGCCAACCCCTTGGCGTCACCCCTGTCGCCCACTCAAATGTTATTTTCTTAAACCAATTTCTTCGTACCACATCGAGAAAGAGTAAAAGGAGGGTCACTCCTTTCCTTATATATACACAACACATGCTAGCTTATTAAAATTAGGAAGCGCCGCTGCTAAATTTGGGAACGAAGATGTGAGACTTGAGAACGCTGTGCACTGGATGAATTTCGGAGAAGGATATTAAGGCTAATGCTAGGTGAAGAGTGTGAGCTGTTAAGTATCCAATAGTCAAGAGAGATATTCAAGGAAATGTTCAAGGTTGGTCTTAGATAGAATTATGTAATTGAGATTCAGTTGTAAACTATAGTTGTAGTAGATTAACAGTGATTCTTCTTTTTGAAGTTGATCCGATAATTGTAGTAGTTGATTCTAATTTCAATACTGTAACATGGATGCGATCCTGTTGTTTTAGGGGGTTAAAATGTTCTCTTTTAAATCTTTTATTAATGCTTTCAGGTTTTAAATTATTTGGTTTTCAGAAATACAGTTTTTCAAAAGATTTTGTGTGGTGACGTCAGGATCCAGGCCCCCGGATTCCTGGGGCGTCACAAAAACCCTTTCTTTATCCCAAGATCTTCACAGAAGTTTATCATCTCATTGCTATCAAACTGCTTCCCATTGTCTGATATGATATATATATATATATATATAACTTGTCTGCTTACATGAGTGTTTGTGTGCATGGCCTGTCTGTTGTATATCTATATGAGTATGGTATGTGATCTGGTGCTTGCTTTGTTTTCTACTTGCTCATATCACATACATGATCATTTTAGACTATTCTAGGACGCAACACACACAATGCTCGAGCATTAAGACCTGGCTTAGAGGTCATGTGAGCCTCCGAGTATCTGGATCACTATTGTATCCGGCCACCAAATTTAGGATCTCATTTTCTGCATTTTCATCAAAAATCTATGCTTAATTACATGTTTTCTTGACTGATTGAATGATATATACATGGATGAGTGTTCTTAAATGCCTGTGTATCCATAAATGCCTATTTGTAAGTTTGTAAAATGCTTGTATATGTTAATAAGAATTGGCTGCACCCATTTATGTGTACTGGACTATGTGTAAGAATGTCATATGCATATAGTAAGCTACTTGTCTGTCTACACCTTAGCATTATATCATGACATTGAGTTTCTTTTCTGAGATACATAAAGAAGCATGCTTAAACTAGCTAACTTGTGCACTCTTACTACTTGTTAACTGGTATAACATTAAATGCTCATGTACTTTAGGTGTCTTATGTGAATATATGACTGCATACATGAGTTACTCACTTAAAAAGCATGCCTACACACACACATTACACAAATACATACAAATATTTTATAACTCATGCACAATCCAGCTTTCATTTATAAATAGATTGCTTGCATGTTTTTCAAACTACACCAACTTTTCAAAACACAAGTACTCTGCATGGAGTTTCAAAAATTATATTCACCCCCAAACTCTAAACCTCTTCAAACTCTCCCTCTTTTACATTCCATGGACAGGAAGTACTCTAATGAAAACCAGAACAATGATTTTCATTCCAATCATAGAAAACCTCCCAAAACCTTTTACAAAAAGCAAAAGTATATGCATCAAAACTCTTCACAAAATCATGCTTCAAAACTTCCTGCTACTTCTTCTAGCATTTACAATTCTAGGAAGTCACGAACATAATTTGTAAAACCCACTGTCACTTCTCCTAAAAGTGTGCTAGTTGATATGTCAAACTTAGGGAAGCTTGATAGAATGTTACTAAATGTGCAACCTGGTATGATGATATGAACTTGTTTTCTTGCTGCTGGTTGGGAGAATATGGTATTCTATAGAGGACAGAACTACTTTGTGCATCTAATTAGTGAATTCTATGGAAATATGGTTGTTCAAAAGGGTATGGATGATGTTCTTAAGATAAGTACTGTTGTGCATAATAAGAATATGCTTGTTGATGTGAACACACTTAATAGGTGTCTGAAATTGGGTGATCAGGTTCATTTTCAACCTTGCATTAATGTCTATGCAAAGTTTGCTTTTGATAGGAAGGAATTTGAAGTCTTTGTTGGTCATTTCTGTGATTCTGATGTTCCATTAGGCCTATGTGATGAAAACTGTGCAATAGAGTACCATCACTTTACTCCTTTATACCAGCAAATTGCTATAGTTGTTAGATCAAATTTGTTGCCTAAACCAAAGCATGCTCAATTCTTTGACTTTGTGGATCTTAAGGTTATGTTTCAGTTGGTAACAAATCAGGTTGAGTTTAACATAAACTATGTGATTTTGCTGAATATGATCATGACTTTTGAAGTGGAATATTTGCCTTATGGACTGTTATTGACCTCCTTGTTTGAATTATATCACATTGGTATGCCTAGGATTCTAGCTGAGAAGATAGAATACTGTGATATAATCAACATAGTCAAAAACCAAGTTCTTATAAAAGATCACAACCCTTTAAATATTAAACCTGTTTGCATTGCTCCTGAGATGATAATAACTGGTAATAAGGGTGCCTTAACTGAAAACAGTGCTGAACTTGTTAAGTTGAAAGCTGAAGTTGCTAGTCTTAAAGAAATAAACTTGAAAATCATTGCTAGGTTGGACAACTTAGAAAACAAACATAAGGAGGACTCCACTGTTGGTAATAATGAGGGAATTGATGAGAAAATGGATAGGTTGTTCTCTGAAGAAATGGTTAATGAAATGGTTGATAAGAGTGATAAAATGGCTGTTGATAAGGCTGAAAATCTACTGCTAAATTGATTCATGATTTATCTAGTCTTGGTTATTAACAGATGGAAATTACTAAGTTTATATGTGACATCTGAGAAATTGAAAACTGCTACAGGACTTATATTTTTCTAGTTCATTATTATAACATGTTGTTTAACTAGAGGAATTTTGAATACGAATGTACTAATCTAGTTAATCTCTGCAAAACAATTTGTATTATGGACTGTCTTAGTATTGCAGGTTTACAGATTTGGACTTATTGTTATATTTGAATGTGTGAATTCAATAAAAGCATTGCTAGATTTCCTTGAATATTTTAAGAATTATCAACTTTTGAATATTACAAGAATACGAATTGATTTTAGTGATAAAAATGAATCGAAAAATATCAAAATGAATATCTGCTTATTTCGATTTTACTCAAGAAACTTGTATGCACAAACTTGCATAACCTCAAGGTATCACAATCTATGACCGTTTTCAATTATTTTAGCAAATAATTTTGTAACTACGAAAACGATTTATCACCTTCAAAAAGAGATACACGAAGCAAAGCATATTTCACGAAGTCTGATAAAAACGAATGACAAAATAACCAAAACTTTCTCGACTTAGTCTTTGATTTATTTACAAAGAGCAAAAGCCTCGTTTATAACTCGAAAATTTAAAGAATTCTCTAAAATAAATGATTCGACAAATGGCAAACGCAACTATACAATTCATTTTGTCTAATTCCTGGAAAATATTTCACCAAAATTTACTGTATATCCACTGCTTCTCCTTCATCTACATCACATATGTTACACATTAAAGGGAAGTTACAAGAAAATTAGAAGATATCAAATACTCTTCTTTTGAATTTTGTGAACAAAAAGGGAAGAATCATTTCTCCTTAGAGAAATATATCACCTTTTTAACCAAATTATTCAAAGAAATACCTTAAAATGGTCAATAAGTGAGGGGAAGCAACTCAAAGAACATTATATTGAACACTTTCCAAACATTCCTCTATTTATGAATATACAAAAACGGAAGAGACGTGCATTTTGATGAAACAAACATACCTATCTAAAAGGGTAAGATTTTTGGTCTTTTATCAACCAAAAGGGGAAGAGACGTGCAATATATCAAAATTAAAATTTTTACTGCACGATCAAAAATTAAAATTTTCCCAAAGATAGAGAAAAGAAAATTTTGGTTTAAAATTTATAAATTGTCTATTTGTCTAACCAATTTCTTTTCAAGGTACCGCTTTTAAAATTACGAGGATTACAAGTTTTTGCTATCGGAATTGCGAGACCTACAAGTAAAATTCCCGAACCCCCCTATGTGTATGTGTGAAAATAATTTTTCAAATTCATGCATACACTGGGGGGAAGCACACACTTGTAAAATATAAATTTTAGGTTTTTTTGATAAATACCAAAAAGGGGAAGATTGAAATGATATCTTTGATATTAATTTATTTTGGTATTTATAAATAAACGTAAAATTTAAATCACCTATTAATCCTCCCAATAGGACATTAATTTGCATGATTATCCTTAAGTAGAAAAGTTATTTCTAGTAAGTTATTTGAAAAATCATTTTATATTTCTTCGTAACAAAATACCTATTTTTAAGGAATATATTTTCACGCAATATTCATGTTGAGGGATATCGCCACTCTACGATATTTCCTTATCTTCATATTGCAAAATTAAACTCGCATGAAGATCGAAAAAGAATTATCAAAATTTGATATTCTTTAGAACCCTCATGTAACATTTTTTTTCAAAATCTCTTAATTAAAGTAATTTATTCCTGGATTTACTAATTTCCTATTTTACAGAATAAATTATCCTTAATTACTCAAAAATAAATCTTTCGTGTCAAAAATTGTTTTCTATCTAAAATAAAGATTTACTCTATTAAAATATTAATATTTGGATGGTCAAATATTAATATCCATTTTTCTTGGTTCCTTAAATATTATCTCCAAGGTCTCTCAAATTACTTATTTTTCGGAGAAACATATTTTAATACTTAGAATGTACCTTAAAATTGTCAAAAGCATGATTTATCATGAATCTTATTATTATAAGTATTTTGGTATCAGAAATTAGTCAAGGGTCTACTTGCTTTGACCAAATACTAATTTTCTCGGTTTTCACATATTTCCTTATTTATCGAAGGAAATTGAATTTAAATGCTCAAAAATATTTCCATAAACTCCAAACTATTTTATTCTCAAGTAAATATATTTTTAGTATTTATTCAAGTCAAATTTCTAGCCTTAATTTCACAAATCGACAAAAAGATTTTCGTATTTTATTCAAACCCGAAAAGCGATTTTTATTGTTTTAATTCCAGATAAAATGCTTACACTTTCTAGAATGACTTGAAAATTTGGGGATATCATTTTTATGATATGATGTATGTTAGGTAAAAGTTTCGTGATTTTTGGAGAATGTTTGTCGGGATGTGTTTCCGAAAGGTTGACCCGAGAAGGTTTGACTGAGCGTTTGACCTAGGAAACTTTGACCAAAAATTACCAAACTTCACAGATTTCCATTTCCAATATTTATAAAATTTTCATATTTTTTTTTGGATTTATTGGAGATGTTTAGAAATAAGCTGTATTTAATTAACGATACTTATTCGTTAATTAATAGTTATTTAGCTTGCATTGGAGTGTGTGCCTTGACTTTTAGTAAGCAATAAGTGCTGAGATTTTGAGTCACATGTTGCTAAGGCTAGTAGACAAAAATCATGTAGTCATCCCTTACCTCACCCACTCCATTTACATCATCACTTACATCACCTTACATCACCCCACTACCCTAAATTTCCCTATAAATACCACCTCATCCCCATTCATTTTCTACACAAGCTAAAGAGCTAATTAGTTGCTGGAAATTTTTGAAGTATCCTCTCTTGCATCTCTACAAACACTCTATACAAATACTTCTTCTCTAAAACCTCCATTCTTATACATACATACATACATACATACATATATATATATATATATATATATATATATATATATATATATATATATATATATATAGAGTTAAGTTGTATGGAGTACATATAAACATTGGAGTATTGGAGTACAAATTATAATTTTTTAGTTTAATCATAAATAATATCTTTGATTATCCAAAATTAAATATAATTTATCATTTATAAGTAGTATTAAACATAATTATCAATTAATCATTAATATCTTTCAACTTTAACGAACATTAAGATTGGTGTTCTGCTTATAAGTTATATTGCAGAACATAATGTCCTACAATTTATAAAAGTAATTGTTCTATCTTTTGATTACAATTTTTATGTTGTAGAACATAATGCAGGTTGTCGGATGTTTACAAATATTGTAGAACACAAAAAATGAAGATTTTGGATGACTAGATTATATTGTATGAATCTTGTACTCCGATACTCCAATATTTTTTGTACTCCATAGAACTTGACTATATATATATATATATATATATATATATATATATATATATATATATATATATATTTATATATACAAGGTTTTAGTTATATATGTTGGGTTCCGAGGCATAAAATGCAGCGGATATACATAAATAAAACGAAAATTTTTGAAACCCAAGAACATGATCCATGTATAATTATGGGCAGATTATGGAGATAACGAATCATACCTTTCAAAAGCTTGACTTTCACGAACTCAACGGAGATCCTAGCTATCATGCTTTGTGTCTACCTCTCGGAAAACACCTCTATGGTATCCACACCAGCACCGACGGAATAGACGTACTAGCCTCCTTCTCGAGAATTGCCTCTGCCTCTCTTGCTGCTAGGGTTTTTCTCAAAACGTAATAACCTCCTTCACCATCATTATGTATTTATAATGACTGATTGAAAGGCCCGTAACAGCAAAGCACAACCCTAGTAGGTAGAGGATTAAATAAACGAATTTCTATTATTTAATTAATAACTAAGTCATACTTAATTATTATGGGCAAAAGCATTCCCTTTAATTCGAATTTATATTATCTCAATTAAGTCTCACTTAATTATAATAAAATTCAAATAATCATCAGTTAATTTAAATCAATAATTTAAACTAACTATTCCATTAAGTGCTCTATTTGTGTGACCCTATAAGCTATCATTTAATCGGCAATAATTTTATTCTCTAATAAAATTATAAACAATGAGCGGTATCTAGTAATACATCATTGTTACCCAATTAAACAATAATTAAATCGTGATTAGATAAAACCTTTCGTGACTAATGTTTTTCGTGTAATATAATCCCTTTAACCATATATATTATAGATTAAGCTCGAGGCGTGTATTTAGTCATCCTCTTCAACATGTAATCCGGGTTTACTTGATCCATGAGTAGACTATCAAGACAAATCATTATTTGAGCATGGCCATGCTTTTATAGTCTTCCTCAATCAAGAGGCCAATAATATCTCTGCTATTTATAGGAGGGTTAAATCCTTTATCTATCATTCATATTTCTCATACGACTCATGATATACCTGATGTCCACTTTTATCATCACCCAGTCAAAGGTAACCTTTAATGTAGTCAAAGTATATTAATCCTCGTAGAGAAATATAATGATTTCAAGTCAAAGGATCTTTACACCATTATCACTGTGAGTCTTTCTTATGACTTTATTAAACATGAAGAATCTCACTGTGGGTCTGTCCAGTACCATGTACTCTCACATGTACCTATGTATTGACTTTAGTATCCCCATACTTATAACTAATGAGATGTGGTTGTCTTGTCAAACAACATACTAGTCTATCTATGTATTATTATCGTCCTATATAATAATACTCGACTAGGGACCTTTAAGAATATGATATATTATATAATCTCAAGTTCAAGTCATGTACTTAAACTATATAATGTGTATCATGATTCTGAGGACATTTATATGCTAACAAAATATCGCAATAATTTAAATCATAATAAATATATTTATTGAATAAACAACTGACATAAAGGTTTAAAAGAATAATGTATTGCCTCTAGGGCACCTACACTAACAATATAAGTTTAGTTCAACCAACCAAGCTCTCTCCCAATCCAACTAGTTCAACCAATACTACTTAAGGCCTCCCGTAGGGCTGCCCAAGTTCCGCCACTAAGCCAAAATCCGGCCGAACCTCCGGCGAACTTTCCGATCGTTTTTGTAAGTGGTTATCATTTTAGCTTCGATCCGAGTCTTAACCGACCATTAGATATATACAAGAGCTCGTTATTATTGTAGATCTTTTCATCTTAAAGCTCTTCATCTTATATCTCTTATAAAAGAGATTTCTTGTTTCGAATTAATTTCAAACACGATCTAAAGAGTCGTTTTATTCGAAATATATATATACACGAACTAAAAAGTCGTTATATATTTACACCAATGAAGATTCATTATATTTGAGTTATATTACACAAGAACAAAGATTTATATCATTCGAAATATACATACTCAAATATATACTTAGATACAATCGAACAACAATTTGTATCAACACTTAAACAACACGAACTAAAGATTCGTGATAACCTCAAAACCGAAGATATTATTTGACGACGGTCAAAATACATTTTATATAGTGTGATTCTATTCCCGCCGATCACCCTGTGTCCGTGGGATGAAAATCTAAAAAGTATTATTTAACTTTATTTAGCACTAATTTAGCCAACTAACTTATTTATATACTTTCTGCACCATTATTGTTGTTACTTTTTTAACGTGTATAATATTTATATTGTTGTGTTTGATTGGCTATCTCATTATATTGTGCTAAAGTTAAAGACACTCTCGACTTCACTTAGTCTAAAAGACTATATTACAAGAAGTGTTGTTTCAAGAAAAGTTAATAGCTAAAGAGCTCGCCATAAAGCTTTCTTGATTTTATTACTTTGACTATAGACGTATATACGAAGTAATAAACAATACTTAGTCATACAGGACAAGTACCCAAGTCGTAAGCCTTTGAGCCATAGACGACAATTTAAACTCCGAAGATCCTTATAAGTATTATTCAACGGGGAGTTTAAATTAACAAGTATTCGTAATTTGTAATATCACAAGAATACTTGAAAAAGTCTAAAGCTAAGCACGCTTATAAGACTTTCTTTACTCCAACCAAATACTCAGCTTTAGTATTGGAGTAAGTAGAGAAGTATACTTAGATCTATCTATATCTTTCAGAAAGTATACTTTAAATATATATATCGTCAATATATATATACCCACTATCGGCCTAGTTGTGTCTAGTCCAAAACTCTCTTTATAAACAAGGATTATTTGTCGCAGATATTGTTTTCTAATTTTTGCAGTGAGGAAAAGTGAAGTGAGGTGATCTTCGTTCTAAGACCCAAGTCCTAGACGATCTAACGGGGAGTTAGTCGTCTTCGCACCATGAGGAAGAGGAAAGACCCTAAGACCTTTGTCCAAGACCTATAAAAGTTTAGAAGTTCAAAGACTATACTCGGGGTACAACGACTTTGAGGAGGTGACGAGGAGTTGCGCTCCAAGACGAGTCTTGTAAGTTTACATTTATAGTGAGGAGGTAACGGGGAGTTACGCTCCAAGATATATATTTGTAAAGGCTTCTCCGCCTACTGTAAAGGAGTTTCTTTATAGTAGAGAAAATCTCGAGTCCGGGGAGGAGCTCAGGGACTGGAGTAGGGGTGAGTGAACTCCAAGTGTTGAGTTATCCACCGTGAACCAGGATGAAATCTCGTGTGTCATATTACTCTTACATTGCTTCCGCACACATTTACTGCTCATACTCTCAATAAAAACTATTCAAAAAGGGGATAAATTTTATTACACCACATCAATTTTTAAATCGGTGATTAAGCTATTCAAACCCCCCACCCCCTTTCTATCTTAATTTACTCTCTATCGGAACCTAACAGTAAGGGACCGGGACGGATACCATTAGACATAGGGGTCGAACCTGGAGAAAATTGTTTGTGCATAATTTACATTTCTGCACCTTACTGTTTTAGTTATTTCATGCATAAGAGCTTGACATAATCACTACTAAATTGAAAACATTAGGCTATAATATTTGGTACTCCATATATCCCATTCATTTCTATACATTTTTTATTTTGAGATGTCCCTCCATTTTTATACATTCCCGGTAAATTTTAATAATATAGAACACTATTATACCCACTATTTTCTTTCACTATCTCTATTATATAATAATAAAATAATACTATTACACACAGTACTTTGCTCTAATATATCAAATCTATTAAGAAATATAAATTAGTCTCATGATTTTACCCACTTTTTATATAACTTTATTATTTTTTATACATTTTCTCAGTTTTTGCATCCACACCCATTGCGTATAATACTGTAATTAGATACACCAATTCACCCCCTCTGCGTGCAATTTCAGTTTAGTTGTTACACCTTACATCCCGATCTGGATTAAATCCTGATCTCCATGCGTGTCACAAAATTTTAACAGTTCAAACAAAAGAAAGACAAATAACCAAAAAACTAAAGAAAAATTAAATGAAAACGAAAGTCATTCTTAGTCGATTAAATAAATAATTAGAGCATAGAGATGGTGAAGGGATAGGATAATTAAGTTGGCAAGGTTCAACCTTTATTAGTCAGATCGAATCTCTCATGTAATGAAAAGAAACAAATCAGGAGCGCACACAAATTGGTTGGAATCTCATTATTAGATCATATTCAAACAGTGTTGATAAAAATAATCGACTCGAATGATATATTATTATTACATGTCATACAAATATTATATTATTTTATATTAAAATGATAGTAGATGATTTATAGTTCCACACCATGTTTGACAATTATAGCCAATATATAATGTGATTGACTAAAGTTTTAGATTAGAAAAATATGTTATTAGAGTTAAAAGCTTTTATAAACTATGTATAATTTTTATTTAATATATAAAAATATTATGTAAAATTTTAGTAAAGGATTTTGGGAAGGAACAATTTGAGAAAGCATAATAAGCTAGATTTTTTACCTTGTTTTTCTCTGTAGTGTCCAAATATAGATTATTGGACACCATTTTTGTGGGAAGAAAATTGTTTGTTGAAATCAAGCATTTCATGACCACGTTTTTGGTTGTCGAGTCATTACTGCATAAACAGATTTGAAAAAGGTGATAATCAACACAATTTCAAGCACCGATCTTCATTATATCCACACTCTCAATTATCATCCTCAAGTGATATGAATCCTGAGGAAAGGATGAGATTTTCATCCACAGAGAGCAGGGTGAAATTTGTTCTGAAGATCTTATGAAGTATTTTCAAAATGATCTTGCCATAGGGCTGGTGGCCACGGCTCTAGCGACAAGTTACATACTCATTCTCACATTTTTATTAAGTGACACTCACATTGCATTTCTCTCCACCAATTCTCGATGGATTGTGAATGCCAATTCAGGTCGCCGCGTGAAATTAGCCTGCATCAATTGGCCGGGCCACATGAATCCCCTGGTGCCAGAAGGCCTCCATAAGAAGCCATTGAGAAACATTACCAAAGACATTGCAACCATGGGTTTCAATTGCGTGCGTCTCACGTGGGCTACAGAGATGTTCACAAATAAGGCTTATGCCAATCTCACTGTCGCGCAATCGCTTGAAAGGTGGAATTTAGTGGCAGCCTCGTTTGGCATGTCTCTCAACAATCCTGATTTGATGAACAAAACGCTTATTGAGACACAAAAGACTGTTATTGATGCGCTAGGCCACGAAAATTTGATGGTCATTCTTGATAACCATGTTAGCTTCCCTATATGGTGTTGTGATTGGAATGACGGAAATGGCTTCTTTAAAGATCTTCATTTTCATCCTGTCGAATGGGTTCAAGGCTTATCTACTGTGGCTAAACTATATAAAGGAAACCCCACGGTATGATCCTGCATGTATCACCGTCCATCAATTTGATGTCATCTACTGACCATCTTATCATTGAAACATCTTCTTTTTTTTTTGACAAATATGGCTTATAGCCTTATAAATGACTAATTGTTCTACGAAATTCTTGAGGTGAACCAGGGCCGAACCTAGCACCTGGGACGACAGAGGATAAACTCTTGACCATATTTTTTTCTTCTAGTTTTTCTCTCTTTCGCTTGATACATTAATGTGTACCTAATGGAGAAATGTTTCCTAGGTTGTTGCCATAAGCCTCAGGAATGAGTTACGGGGTCCACGTCAGAACGAATTTGATTGGTACCAATTCATGGAAGAGGGTGCAACAGCAGTTCATTTGGAGAATGTAGACGTGTTGGTCATTGTTTCAGGCTTATCATTCGAGACAGATCTCACTTTCTTAAGGCAAAGGAAACTAAACTTCGGAGTTAATGTGAACAACAAGCTAGTATATGAGGCACACTGGTACGCATTTGCTGATCCACCGGAAAAATGGATTTTTAGTACAAATGAATTCTGTGCAGAGATCACGGAGTGGTTTATGAGCCAAACAGGATATGTGATATACGAACGAAGCCCGACACCCATTTTTCTAAGTGAGTTTGGGAAAGATCAAAATGGTGCAAGTGAAGCTGAGAACAGATACTTCATATGTGTGATGGCTCTTTTGGCTGATAAAGATCTTGAATGGGCACTCTGGGCTATGCAAGGGAGTTATTATCTTAGAGAAGGTCAAGTCGAATGGGAAGAGCCTTACGGCATGTATAGTTTTGCTTGGGACAAAATAAGAAATTCTTCTATACTACAGCTTATGGAACTTAACCAGCAAATGATTCAAGGTATATATTATGAAACAATTTGCACATGTTTATTATTCGTGGATGAAACTGATTTTGTCTGCAATATTCAGATCCTACGTCGGAGTATGCATCATACTACGCAATGTACCATCCACAAACAGGGCGATGCGTTTCTGTAAACAAAAACAATGTTACCACATCATCTTGCCATAGACTACAAAGGTGGGGTTTCGAATACGATGAAAATGGCAGTAGGATCACATTAGTTGGCACCTCTGGCTGTTTAACAGTGGTAGCTGACAAGGCTCCGGTAAAGGTCACAGGAGACTGTTCGAGTCAGAAGAGTACGTGGAAATTCGTATCAAAATCAAAAATGCATTTAGCTGCAAGAGATGAGAAAGGAATGGATTTGTGCTTAGAATGGGATTCTTTAAATTCAACAATTGTGACTAACAAATGTTTATGCCTTGGGGATGATTTAGGAGATCTTCCTTGGTGTTCTCAAAATCCCCAGACGCAATGGTTTAAGCTTATTTTGACAAATAAACACTACTGATTATAATTAAGTATCATGTGCAATTGTTTTTCGACTTGGGATATTGACACTGATCTTTTAGTTGGAGAGACCATGAAATTTTACTTGTTTAAGCATCACAGGAATACAAAGAATTGAAATCCATGTTTATGATTCAAATGATGCACAAAGAAGTTAGGATTTTCAAATTCTGTTTATAAGTCGAAGTTTACTAAATTTTTCTAAACATATGATAGCAATTTTAGCTTTTAAGTAGACCTGGAAAATCATTCGTGTCGTGTACTGTGTTGCTTGGACTCTTCCAAAAACCCTGCTGTACCCGTGTCTATAGGACACGACACTGACACCGACACTTGGATCCGGATCCTAATACCATCTGGAAAATGGACACTTCATCTTAGACAATATATAATAACCTATCTCTAATTATTTGTTTTACAGTATAATTTTACCCTTAAACTTTTGACATTGTCCCTATTATAAATTTATGTATATAATAAATATTATTTTACCCTTGTTTTTCAAAAGTCTATATAGTATTTTATATAAAATAATAGATATTTATTTATAAAAAGTATCATATTATATGAAAAATAATATTTGTCGTGTCCAAATCCAAGTGTCGGATCCTTATAAAACGTGTCCACGAGTCTTTGATTTTAGAACTCAAAGAATCGGACACTTTGGTATGTGTCCGTGTCGGATCTTTCTAAAAGAGTCCGAGCATCATAGGTCGTGTATGAACATGTTTCATGTATTTGGTGAGTAGACATGAACATGACACGAATTCAAGTCGTGTACACGATCTGTAAACACGGACACGACACGATTTAGAAAAAGTTAAACACGACACGAACTGCGTGTACTTTTCATGTACACGAAAACAACACGATACGAAATAGTACACGAATAAATGAAAACACGAAATGTACACGAAATAAACATGAAACTGGTAACGAATTATGACACGAAATATTAAAATTTTACAAATTTTGTGCAAATTCTATCTTAAACATTAGCAAAGTCACATAAAATAAAGGATAAATTAAGCAACTTCAAATTTGTCTGTGACCAAACTTTTTATCCAGCGCCAAGAGCCTGCAAGAATGTACATCAAAAGCAAATGGTGTAAATGTTATGTATACTGCCAGAGTGCCAGTAAAGAAAAAGCACCGCCACATAGAAAAATATAAGCATTTCATTTAATGTAATAAAAAAAAATATAAATAGAACATCTGCTACAAGTATTGCATCTGTTATGAATCAGGTGTTATGTAATCAAGCCACATGTCAGGACATGTAATTAAGCCACAGTTTGTATACAGAATCTACTTAAACACCAAAACACTGAAACAATGTACATGGAACAGAATTATCAGCTCTTTTAGCCCTTAGTTCTTTTCATGTCCGCAAGGCGATACTCTTAACTTTCTGAACTTATCAGTATTCCTCTCTTCTAAGTAGAAGTTTGTGGAGCAATGTAAACTCCACACAAAAGCTGAATCAACTGATTATTTTTTTTTCTTTCTATCTTACTTTTTCACAAGTCTGCAAGAGATCCTAATTACTTGGTCTAAATGAAGAGCTAGTGTTTTGCAAAGTTTTTACCACTTACAAGACTAAAAAATTTCAGACTGCTCTTTCCACTCCTCTCAGGTGTCACCAAAAGTGTTCGTATTGATTTCACAGGCAATTATAAATTACCCTTATACTAAATAAATGCTGCTCTAATTAGATTAAACATAGATACAATGCTGCTCTAAATTAGATTACATATATGCAAGATCATGTTAGACTGCATACTATCTTAGACAGCAAATTCGACAGCAAGTCTCATCATTCAAGTCACCGATCCTAGAAAACAACCACATCTGCTATGGTGATTGAAGCGAAATGTTTTGTGTATTTTGAGTCTTTTGATTATTTTATACTTTAATCATATTGTACAAATATTGATTTATAATTTACTTATATTTTGATATAAAACTTTATATTTTTTATATAAAATATTTGTTATAAAAATTATATATTAAATTTTAAATTATATTATAATATATATATTTATTTATTTCGTGTACCTCGTGTCGTGTTGTGTACCCAACAAGTAAACACAAACCCGACACGATTTTTTGGTCATGTATTTCGTGTTCTTGTATTTTTCGTGTCTTGTACTTAAAATACTAGTGTAGTATTTTTGTGTCAGCTTGAAAAATTGCCCATTGCCCGGTCTACTTATAAGTCAGAAGCTAGTCTAGAACAGGCACTAAGTACCAAAACTCAATTGTCATAACTATTTCCCACGTGAAACATAGGAAAAGTTTTTCCATAATCTGCCAAAGAAAAAGGATGTATTTCAATGCTAAAAGAATGGTTAAGAGTTGCACTAGAGTCTTGAAAAAAAAGATAATAAAATGATGTTTAAAGACAATGCACATTAAAAAATATTAGGCTCAAACTTTAATATAAAGGCCAGATAGTAAAGCCGATAAATTCATCTTATGCCAGCAGACATATCAACTACACAAGGTTTCCATCCAATTTCATGTTTCCACTTCGCAGCATAATGATGCTGACTCACTGGTCAGGTGTCTGCACCCATCTCCTTGCGCTTCAGTTCTAATGCCATATGCTCATTCTCTAGCTTCATCCTCTCATTTTCCATTCTCATCACCTCCAGCTCTTTGTCTCTTTTCCTGCAACATCTTTTCCACTTGAACCGCTCTTTCTCTAATTCTAACATCTGCACCTCAAGTTGTAGCTTTTGCCTCTCAATCTGCATTGAATGATGTTCCATCCACTGCGCTTGGGACAGGTTTGCATTCATACCTTCGGGAAGCACTTGATTCATATCAACATTAGCAACTTGTGCTTGAGAATTGAAAGTTCTATTACAGTCCAAAGAAGACAAGGAGCTACCCAAAGCAACATTTTCATGAACCTGACATTGTTTAACTCTCTTCATAGATGCCCCTGACATCCCATACGTTCCTCTGTGATCCCCATGAGTAGCATGATTTTCAACGTCTCGGTCTTCCATCTCTATGTCTTGATCATCATCATCAATTTCATGGTGTGGGTGCTTCCTTGTGTCATTCTCATGATCATCTTTGCTTCTGAGTGCCAACCTCAAAGAATGCTGCAATTCAGGATCTGGAGGCAGATGCAGCCGATTTCCATTATGATAAGAACACATCTCTTCATAGTACAAATGCTTTGAACTAAGAATTTTTCTAACCTCCTCTTTTAGTTTCTCTGGTATGTGATCCATCACCTCCAAAAGTGAGTTATTCTCAACAACTTCACAAGATGTTCCCCTCCCAAGGATCTCATTCAGTCTCTTGTACCTTTTATTAAGATCGTTGAACTTATCTTCACATTGTTGAGGTGAAACAAAATAACTCCTTTCAGCCATGACCTTTGAAACTGATTTCCATTTACCTTTCTTCTGTAGATTTGCATATTTCCTTCTTGCCCCACCACCGTACTCTGCAGCAGCATCCTCCCCTATGTACGAAACAGCGGTTATCAAAATCCTCACCATTGTATCAGTCCATTTGACTCGATGCCAAGGGGAAATATTTTTTCCTCTACTCCCATGACTGTGACCATCCGCAGCATCATCTGTTAAACTCAGCTCTTCCTCATCACTTGCAGAATGCTTAGCCCTATCAACTTTAGAGTACTCAGCCAACAAGATTGTCTGATCATAGTCTTGTCCGCCTCCACTTGGGTGGGCAAAATTTTCATGGATTGACGGATGAACAATCGACCCTTGTCTAGGATTAGAGTTATGTTGTTGCTGAAGTGAAGATGGCTGTTGATGATGGTGCACTCTCATAGACCCTTGCAAATCGAGTCCTCCTCCATAAGATCCCATTCCAAGCATACTTCCCGATTGCAAATTGCCTTCCATTTTTCGCCACTACAAACAACTCTTACCAAACTTAACAAACAACCCCTAAAATCCAAACTACAAACCCTTAATATGAGTTGATTTATAGTCAAACAAAACTATATGCAAACACACACAAGTACATCCACAAAATCACCAGATCTCCTACCCCACGGAATCCACCTCTCCATATAATTCTTGAATCTACAATGCAATAATCATAAGAACCCAGTTCACCTTTAAGAACATACTATGTGATTTTCAACAGATGATAATAATATCAAAATAAAGCAACACCCAATTCCAAAAAGACACAAAATTTGCAAAAACAAGAGTATACACCGAAAGTCCATATATATTAACAACTAAAAAAACAATTAATTGGACCAATCAAGAATATAAAGCAGTGAACCTTACATAAACAGATGAAAAGTGAATTCAAGAGTAGAGAGAAATAACCTTAATGAGCACAAGTTTGAGGTATTGAAACTCAAAGGGTGTTGTCCAACCTGAGCGACAAGACCAAAAGTTGACAAGTTAACACGAGTCGGAGAAAAACTTGGAAGATCTATTAATATAATAATAATGAAATGAGTGTTGCTGTTTTACAAGGAAGGAGGGTTCTATGCAGATTCAATGATGGCAGCCAGTTAGCAAAAAAAAAGTAAAAACAAATGACGGGAGCCGGTAACCCGGGCACTGTAGAACATTTCCAAGCGGATTGATTGACCAGCTTGGAGCATCTCCAACCCCAAAAACCCTTAGCTAAAATTATATACGTGTCATCTAGGTGACATATAAATCGCGCACTTACAGAGATTTTAAAAAATATACAACTCCAACCTTCCACCTTATAGCAAAAAAAATATAGTCAACCATGTTTGATTGGTTATATTTGTCGAACCAAGTGAACCCTTAGGTATAATTTTAGAGCATCTCCAACCATGAGAAGTCCATAGCTAAAAGTCTAGGTTGCTTACCAAAATTAAAATAAAAACATCGCTCCAATTATAGCAAGCCCTTGTGTATAATTATAGTCATCCCCTTATGGATGGCTATATTTGTCGGACCGCTATAGATCTGTAGTGAATTCCACGTCATCTCCCGTAATTTATTTTCCTCCTTCTCGCTGATTAAATATTATTTATTACCATATTAAACTGATATATTCTATTTATAACGATCTGAATATTAATAACATACTGTTTTTAAATTATAACCAACCAATATAGTCAATACCATTGAAGTCAAATGACTCACAGGTTCAGCAAATTTTACATAATGTCTTACAGGTCCAATTTAGCCAACGATTATAGTCCACGTCATTGGAGATGCTTCTTAGAGTATCTCCGACCATTGAAAACCCTTAGGTAAAAGTTGATTTGGCATGCTAAAAATAAAAAAATTTAGCCAACAGCTTGAAAAACTCAACTCCAACCATACCCAGCTGTTGTCTATAATTTTAGCCAACCTCCTGTGGATGGCTAAATTTGTCGAACCTCTACAGGTCTGTAAAAAATCTGTAGGAAGATTGCACATCATTTATTACCATATTGAACTGATATATTCTATTTTAATAATCTAAAATATTAATAACATACTATTTTTAAATTATAACCAACCAATATAGCCAATACTATTGAAGCAAAATGTCTTACAGGTTCAGCAAATTTTACATAACGTCTTAAAGGTCTTATTTAGATAACGATTATAGCCAATGCCGTTGGAGATACTCTTAGAGCATCTCCAACCATCTAAAGCCCTTGGCTAAAAAGTGAGGTGGCATACCTAAAATAAAAAAATTTAGCCAACAGCTCCAAAAATCCAACTCCAACCATGCTCAGCTGTTGTCTATAAATTTAGCCAACCTCCTATGGATGGCTAAATTTGTCGAACCTCTACAGGTCTGTAAGAAAATCTGTAGGAAGATTGTACATCATTTATTACCATATTGAACTGATATATTCTATTTTAACAATTTAAAATATTAATAACATACTATTTTTAAATTATAGCCAACCAATATAGCCAGTACCATTGAAGCAAAATGTCTTACAGGTTCAGCAAATTTTACATAATGTCTTACAGGTCCAATTTAGCCAACAATTATAGCCAACGCTGTTGGAGATGCTCTTAGAGCATCTCCAACCATCTAAAACCCTTGTCTAAAAGATGAGTTGGCATACTTAAAATAAAAAGATTTAGCCAACAGCTTCAAAAACTCAACTCCAACCATGATGAGCTGTTGTCTATAAATTTAGCCAACCTCCTATGGATGGCTAAATTTGTCGAACCTCTACAGGTCTGTAAGAAAATCTGTAGGAAGATTGTACATCATTTATTACCATATTGAACTGATATATTCTATTTTAATAATTTAAAATATTAATAATATACTATTTTTAAATTATAGCCAACCAATATAGCCAGTACCATTGTAGCAAAATGTCTTACAGGTTCAGCAAATTTTACATAATGTCTTGCAGGTCCAATTTAGCCAGCGATTATAACCAACGCCGTTGGAGATGCTCTTACACAAGCAAAATTATAGATAATCCCGTTGGAGCATATACATGTCCCCTTAGTAAAAAATTGGGTTTTATATCAAACTGCCCACCCATTTCGTCAAAAAATCTCACCTGACCCACCCAAAAAATTTCGGACTCATGTAAGCCACTATAAACAAAATATATATCATCACTATTCATAGCTCTTTACTTAAATATTTATAAAAAAATCAATCGTTCGTTCTTTTACTACAAAACCACTTCGAGTACTTTGATAATAGTCCCTATTATTTATTAAAATAATTTGGGAATTCTTAAAGCAACATAGCTAGGATGATCATATAACTATATCTATAACTCTATTTTTTTTAACTACATGACTATGTTGCTTTAAAAATTCCCAAATTATTTTAATAAATATCAGAGACTATTATGAAAGTACTCAAAGTGGTTTTGTTGTAAAAAAATAAACGGTTAATTTTTTATAAATAATTAAGTAAAAAGGTATGAATAATGAAGTGGGTAAAATGATATATATTTGGTTTATAGTGGCTTAAATGAGTCCGAAATTTTTTGGGTGGGTCAAGTGAGATTTTTTGACGAAATGGGTGGCCAGTTTGATATAAAACCCGTAAAAAATTTACATAAATCATATAGTCAATCAATATAGTCAACCATTATACATATTACCTTTGGAGATGCTCTAAGAACACAAATTGGTTCGGCGCAACTTCGAAGGCAAAACCAGAACCTCTTCGGATTACAAAACTGAAGCTGAAATTTTATAAGAGCTAGTTCTCCAGAGCGATATGAGGCCGGAATTAATAAAAGAATGACATTGGTATAGAGTTAAGACATCACGTGTTTGGTAAAGTATTAGTAACAGAGTGACAGTGGTATAGAATTAAGACATATCACGTGTTTGGTAAAGTATCGGCATATGACACTAATAGAGAGGTTGTGTTTGGTTAAGTGTCAGAATGTATGTCTTTAGTGTTAAACATTATTAGGTTATTAAATTAAATTCTTTTATTAGATAGAAAATTATAAATATTTTTATTATATATAATAACATTTATTAATATATACAAATACTTTTTGTTAATAACAATATTTTTTAAAGAATAAAAAATAATATTAACAATGATACACATACCAGCATCTCATAACCACATCTTCACTTAAGTTTTAAAAGCTCATAACATGAGGGTTTCAATTATGGGTATAAGAATAAAAACTGTCCTGCCAAACATCAGATATGTGATGTCAAACTGATACCTCATTCCTGATATCACCGAACCAAACGACTCCTTAGTGTTTTTGGTAAAAATATTTGGTTCGATTTTAATCCATTTGATTTTAATTTTGAAAAGCAAAAATATAAAAATGAGAAAATATTATGAATTGAAAATAAAATATGATTATAAAAAAATTATCATCAAAATTTTTGGAATTCAATTTTAAAATTTGAAATCAAATAAATTTATTTCATAAATATACTGTTAAAAAATAATAATAAAGAGAGCAAGTATGAAAAGGCAAACTGATATGAAAAACTACTGAAAATTATAATCCGCCAAAATAGGTTTACTAACGAGTCAATCGTTAAGAATCAATATAATGTTCTAATTAATATATATTTATTTGAGAATCAAAAAAATCATTATAATTTTCTAATTACTAAATATTTATGAGTAAGTGCATTATGTGCACCATTTTAAGCGAGACACCACTTGTAACTAGCATAAAAGCCCGTGCGAGGCACGGGCCTCTAGTTTATGTCGTGTTTTAAATAATATTGACATATCATCGTATTGTTTCGAGCAACCTAATAGCAAATATGAAAATTAAATAATATTGACGAATTTTTTATTTTTTGACAAAATAATTAGATATGAAAATGTTATATTTGCAACCTAATAGTATTAATAATAATAATAACGATAATAAGTACTATATTTTTAAAAAACTTATGTATCAAAAACTACAACTGAATTGATTGTTCTATATTCAAATTCGTGAGGATATAGAGGTCATCATCATATTATCTATATGTTCAAAATTACATTCGACATGAATACTGAAATTTTTAGATTTTAAATATATTATTCCTCATTAAAAGTATCTGTAATTTATTGTTGAAAATTATTAAATTATTTCACCTAACATAACATGATTTTGATGAAAACTTGTTCTGCATATGTTGAATAACGATATCCTAAGTCGTCATTAGAAGAAGATGTGTGGCGTGCATTGTTTTACATTTATTTATTTCTTTTTTTAGCGTAAATTTGGCGTCGTGGGTAAGTGACACATGATGGGGCAGATCTTCAACACAGTATTTTTTAGCACATGCTACACACATTTTGCATAAATAGAAATTATAACAACTAAAAAGACCAATATCTTATTTTATTATAAAAGTATAATCTCAACTAATAACCTTATAACTGTGCCCAAAAAAATTTTGACACCTCTAATTTGGTTTAACCTTTTAAATTTCATATCAACAGTAAAGTACTTTAATGTCTTAGATTTTTATTGTTAATTTAAAATATTAGAAGATTATTACTTTGATACAATATGTTATAATATTGGCTTGTTAAATTTTAATTTTTTATGATTAGTTTTCTAAGCATGATGATTAAGACTTTTAATGATTTTTCATGTAATTGTTATAAACCAGATCTCAAACAAATAATGATTTCTTGGAATTTGAAATAGCAAAAACAGAGTAGATGTAAGTCACACCCCATGAAGTTCACAAAGACATGAAATATTTAGCTCAATTATTTGTGTAGTTATTTTTTTAGCTTTGTGCAAACTTAAATTTTTAAATATTTTGATACTCGTATTTCTTGAGGGTGAGCAATGTAGCATATCATGTTCATTTGTTAAAGATTAATTCAAATATTCGATATCCAATATTCAGGATTATGAAAATAAAAACTATTTTTGTTCTAGTTCCGTTTAATCAGATATTAGTTTTCACCGTATCGCGTCAGATTATCCGGTTCAAAATTAATTATATTTTTTTAGATTAATTTGTAAATGATTAATTAATTTAATTGTAGTTTGAATCATTTTATTTAACTGATATGTTATATATTGATCAATGGCATATTAAAAATTATAGTTTTAAGACTTTAATATATATAGTTTATTTCTTTGTGTTATTTTATTTTAACCAAGTAGTTTTTTTTAAAAAATAAATCAAGTAAAATTTATTATTTACTTTATTCTTTTTAGTAGGTCTTGTAAACACTTTTTATTATTATTTGATTGGCTTTTGATTAACAATATAGAATTTTATTAAAATTAACTTTATATCACGAAGTTATAATATTTCTAATTCATATATCATTAAAATTACATCATTTAGATATATATATTTTGACACCAAATTTGATATCTTTGACATTATTCTTATATTTATATTTTTTTAATGTATGTGGTTAAAGTTTTTGAATAGCATGTTGATTGCTTGTGTAGCTCAAGTGGTTTGGGTGGTGCACATGAATTAGAGAGGTCTTGGGTTCAATTCTTGTCAATTACATTTTTTTTTATATAAATGAGGAGGTAGTAGGTTCGTGTAATTTTTTTATATAAATGAGGAGGTAGTAGGTTCGGAGTTAGGCTCGGGTTCGAAGTTAGGTAATTTATTTGCTCAGGAGGGAGGCTTAACACGAACCTGTTGTGCTATTATATATACTAGCCTTTAACCCGTGCGAAGCACGGGCGGGTATATAGTTCGTAATTTATTATTTACAATTTTAATTTTAACATCATTTTATTAGTATTTTAATATTAATAGATTGAATTTAATTAAATTATATTATTCGACTGACTATATTTTCTCCCGATTACTTGAAAATGGACAAACCCTAATTTAGTACATGTAGATTTAAAAATTAAAAAAAATCAGAAAATTCAAATCTTTTCGAAACATAGACGATCTTGTAATACATTTGAAAGATTCAGTAATCTAATCAATCGAATTTCAACATGATTCTATAATCTTGATTTTTTTGGCAACATAAACTTTTAAGATTAAAATTAGAAAGAGTTATGTAATGTGTGGTGTTTATATTGATATAGAACACGTTAAAGTTAAAAAGAGTTATATAAAGCTTCTTGTTAAAAAAAGATATTTGAAATTATTATTTATAATTTTATTTATAACATCATTGTAATTTTTTAATAAAATATTATATGATAAGGTAGTGTTAGGAGTGTTTTTAGTTTTTGAAACTGTTTAACAATGTAAAACTAATAGACTCCACATTTGTAGACTTGTAGTACCAAAAGGAGAGTACCAAACCAAAAAATATAACTAAAACCTAGGACTACAAATTATACCCATGTTGGCTTATTATAGTATAGTATAATATAGATAAGTAGATAGATACTACATTTTTAAAATTATCACATGCAATATTATAATTCATAACCCGGTACAAATTGTGCTCTTTTGTCTAATTTTCTTAACACCGTTAAAAGATATGGGGTATTTCTGTAATTTCACACAACTAACAGCTTTTTTGTGCCATTTTGTCCCTCTCTTCTACCTTGGAAATTGAGCTTCTTTTAACCAAAATCAAACCCTCTTTGCAAGGAAACTCATACAACATTCTACTAGCTTCTTGGAACACATCTGTGCCTCTTTGCCAGTGGAAAGGACTCAAATGGGTCAGCTCTGAGTTGCAGTGACTTAGCCCCCTCACACTTGAAAAATTTAATCTGTAGGCTGAGCCGTACAAGAGTGTGAAAAAGTTGATGACGAAACTAGAGAGGGGAAACCCCCTCGTGATAATTATCGGCCGGCCTTGAGACCGAAAGAGAGGAAATAGAAGCAAGTAGTGCATTTCATGAGCAGACAGGAGGATCTTCAGGAAGCCATCCTCGATGAGCAACTGGGGTAATAGAAGCAAGTAGTGCATTTCATGAGGAGACTGGTCACGGTACTGCGGATGGTCAGCAACTCAAGCAACAGATTGAGGAACTGATCAGGAATGGGAAGCTTGGGGTTAAAATCCTCAACAAGTATTGTGAGTTACTTACGTCAGAATAATCATTCCACACTAAGGCTTATTTTCCGTATTTATGTTGTCCAGTAAGATTGATTTGGTTTCGTGTTATTTCTGAATTGCTTGGGGTTGAAGCTTGGTGAAAAAATCTTGGGTAACTGTAATGATGTTGAAAATCTTCGGGAAGATATTGTACGTTGCTCCCTCATCAAATAGCAGGCTGATGCCTTCATTGCCTTCCCCTTTTAAATAGGCTCAGTAAGCGTATGGAAAGTGAATGACCAAGTCTCCGGTTGCTGAAACTTGTTCTGCTGGGGTTTTAAAATTTTCAAATTTCTATCCTCAAGTCTCTACTGTCCAAGTTTTTCTAAACCATCAGGGAGATGTGGTAAAGTAATTAGACTGTTGCTTACTGAAATCTCAAGAAAAGCTCGTGTAGAGATCGCATGCACCAGCTTGAGATGCAAGTTGATTTCAGCTGTGTTCTGCGACTCCTGCGGTACATCACTTATTCACAGATTGTCCATTCTTTGCTTTTATCCCGTCTCACAACCCTGCTGCCATCTCGCAAGAATAAAAAGGTTTACATGCATACACTATGATATCAAGAGTTCTAACTTGACACACAAGGGAAAGGGGATCCGTGCAAACCATGTCCACAGAGAATTCTGTAAATTTTCTGCAGGCTCCATCTTTATTCGAGTCCAACTATTTTACAAATTCTGGACACACATAACATAGCATAAACATTCGGATTACATGTTACTGCTAAAACCAAGTCTAATTATACATCAACACAGAGAGCATCATGCTTTAAGCATATCCCATGAAACAGAATTGCGAGACAAAACACGATAAACTTTGCTTTTACATGTTAACAAAGGCCTGCTGAACCTGAAACGATATGAAACGGCCAATATTAGTCGATCCGGAGAGTAAACCAACATAATTGCTTCTTTAAGACGGTAAATAAAGCAACGGACAACAGTAGCATCTTTGCTGATGTAAAATTTTATAATTTTCACTTGACACATTTAAATTTGTAAAAAGGACTTATATCACTCACCCGGAACATTTCCTATCCATCTTAAAAGCATTTTCTGTGAACAATTGAAGGACCAGATTCATCATACTCTGCTTTGGTGATCCACATCTGAGCCAAATAGCCATACAATAGTCATGATAAAATTAAAATGTTGTAATGTAAATAGCAATCAAGAGTTCTAGTCTTCAAGAATAGATATTATTACCTGCTGGAAAGTACTGAGAGATGCCAGGATCGAACCCCCTATCCATACACTGTACTTTCTCTCAGGCGGTGCCACAATTTTGATCTTCATACTACTAGGAGCAAGAGCAGCTATTTCTTTTCTCATTCGGTCTGCAATACCAGGAAACATAGTAGATCCACCACTGAGAACGATATTTCCATACAAATCTCTCCTAATGTCAACATCAGACTTCATGATTGAGTTATAGGTCGTTTCATGGACTCCTGCAACTTCCATTCCGATCAGTGATGGTTGGAATAAGACTTCTGGACAACGAAACCTCTCAGCTCCAATAGTGATCACCTGTCCATCCGGAAGCTCATAACTCTTCTCGACTGAGGAGCTGCTCCTAGCTATTTCCAACTCCTGCTCGAAGTCAATAGCAACATAGGCAAGCTTCTCCTTAACGTCCCGGACGATTTCCCTTTCTGCAGTGGTTGTAAACATGTAACCTCTTTCAGTAAGAATTTTCATGAGATAATTTGTGAGATCACGACCAGCAAGATCCAACCGAAGAATGGCATGGGGAAGAGCATATCCCTCATAAATTGGAACTGTGTGACTCACTCCATCACCAGAATCAAGCACAATACCTGTGTAACAAACACAATGTCACCACGAGTACATCAAAAAAATTTAAACATGTAATGATTTATATATTACTAACCAGTTGTTCGACCACTTGCATATAGAGAAAGAACAGCCTGGATAGCAACATACATTGCTGGCACATCAAAAGTCTCGAACATAATTTGAGTCATTTTTTCTCTATTTGCTTTGGGGTTAAGTGGCGCCTCAGTGAGAAGTACTGGATGCTCTTCTGGACCAACACGAAGCTCGTTGTAGAAGGTATGGTGCCAAATCTTCTCCATATCATCCCAATTATTAACTATGCCATGTTCAATTGGGTACTTCAAAGTAAGGATACCTCTCTTTGATTGAGCTTCGTCTCCAACATAAGCATCTTTCTGGCCCATTCCAACCATTACACCTGTATGTCGAGGGCGACCAACTATACTAGGGAACACTGCCCTTGGCGCATCATCGCCGGCAAAGCCAGCCTGTCAATTTAATATAAAAACATAAGATGATAAGATACTTTTACAGACTAGATATGGCGCATAATGTCCTAGTAGAATAATAAGGTTGCAAGAAACTGTCTGTTATTCGTCAAACCTTCACCATCCCAGTTCCATTGTCAACAACAAGTGGTTGAATATCCTCTGCATCAGCCATCACAACCAAACTGCACTCAATGAATATATCCTCTGAAAAAAGAGCTGTGTGTTAGGATATATGCTTAGAAGCAACAAAAATACTAGAGCTTCAGAAACTATGGTATGAGGAGCCTGCTATTTTCTTCTTGATACATTCAGTACTAAATATGAGAAATCAGGAGTTCCCTTGGTGCTATCAAAATATGTCAAGTACACATTCATAAGATCGGTTCAATATAGTCTATTGATCCATGTGCTAACATATTGGTATCCAGTAGTCAAATAATGACTACGGAAATTTTGAAAATTAGAAGACAAAGAAATGCTTATATACATAATACATTCATGTCAATTTTTGACTCTTCGAGCAAAGAATATCAAGGATAGTAGTGGGAATTACACAAAGGTAACATTAAATTTTGAAGCGATAATCAAGTTACTTAAAATGACACAGGTTGGAGCAATTAGCAAGAATCAAAAACAAGAAACTTACTGGTCAAAAACGAAAGCAATCGAGCATGAAACAAAGTGCAATGCAGCCAATTACTAGCTTCTTGTTTGCATCGATCACTTTTAGACTAAACACGACATTGTAATCTAGTGTTCAGTCTAAAATATTCCAGATTAATTAAACATCAAAAGGAGTATTGACAGAGGCACAGAAGCTGCTCATAGAAATCAATATCTGATTAAGTTGATAGGTTTGGCTGTAAGAACTCAATAGTTAACTGCAGCTCATAGAAATTATCGAAAGTACTCCTTCCGTGCCCGTATTCTACCTCATTCCTTGTTTATTTTCCGCTGTCCATTAGTACATGTTAAAGTTTTAAATTTTCTACAAAATAATATAGATTTTTTAGTAACATATACTCCATCTGTCCCGTTCATTTCTATACAATACAATTTTTTTAATGCACCTATAAAATATAATATAATTTTATAACTTACTTTTAAAATTTTATTTTTTTCAAAAAAATCTTAAAAACAAACTACAGATCTTGACTTTACAAAAGCATTAAAAAATATTAAATTGAGTATTAAAATACGTGTCATACCGCGCCGCGTGCCCTAAATGTATACAAGCACAACTTAAAGGGGATGCAAAGAGTAACTTATTTATTTTGATTGAATAAAGGTGGATTGACACATGGACAAGAAAAACAGGACCGAGAGAGTATACTAATGACAATGGAATTCACTGCTCAACTCATGTAAAAGCCATGAAAGATATGGTAAACATGTGGCTTATTCATGTAATTAAACCACAATCCTCACCAAATACTTGTGTATACACCATATTTGCAACAAGCAGTATAATAAATAAGTTTTGCAAACAAGAAAATACTAAATAGAAACAAAAATCACAACACAAACCATACATATAATTTACATACACACGAAGAAAAAGATATGAAAAGTGCAACTAGTTTATTGATAACTGCTTGGTATCAAGATTTGCAACTGAGATATTAACAAGGTGATATAAATTATAAAATCAGGAAGTGAAGCAGATGAAGAACAAGAAGTACCTTGATCAGTAGAGAGAGAGAGATGAGAGAGTGAAGGGGGGGGGAGAGAGAGGGAGAGGGTTTATATATATGTAGACAAAGATGGTAACGCACGAAGCAACGACGGTGGCAAGAAAATTATGAAGAGAGAGAAGGGCTTTTTTGTAGTAATCTCCAACGTTTTTTATCCTCTCTTTCGGACGTGTCCTTATTTACATTTTTCCCAACTATTACGCTACTTTGTTTCCTTTTTTTCTTAGACTTGATATTCATAAAAATAAAGTTATTGAAATATCAGTTATTGAAAAACTGTTTTTCAATTTTTTCTCTAAATTTTAGATAATAATATTTGATTAGTTCACTTACATTACCGCGCTTTGTAGCGGTCTTTAAAAATATATTAATAATTAGAAAATTATATTTAGAGAATAAAATTAAATTTTATTTTTCAAACATTTCAATTTAAAAATAATATTAAAATAAAAATTGAAAAATTGGACTATACTTAATGATTGAAAAATACTATAATATATTTCTACATAATTTTAAATCTTGATAGATTGTTTAGAGAATTTTGTGCAATCGTTTGTTTTTGGTAAAGATATTAATTCTCTAGAGGAGGTTAGATCCTCTCTTCATTTTAGATAGTTGCGCCATAAGACGGCTGGTACAGGTGTGCAGATAATCAGGCTGTTGGGTTAGTAGCCGGCGGTGGTATCGAACATGAAAACTTGGGGAAATATAAATCAAAGAAACCAACTTGCTCGAAATCTAATGATGTCTGCAATTACAGTAAAGAAGGGACACACAAGAAAAAGAAGCAACATGATAAATTGATAAGTTTTGCTACTATAACTGATGCTAATTCTTAAGAAGATATTGCTCTAGTTACTGCCAATCACACGCATCACTCTGATGTGTGGATTCTTGACTCTGGAGCGTCTTACCATATATGTCCGCGCAGGGAGTGGTTCACAACCTACGAGCAAGTAGATGGTAGAAATTTTTTTTTATAGCTGAGGTAAAACCAAGAACCTATGGAAGTCGGGGCGCACCCCCGGTCAATATTGGATCCAACAATAGGGGGTTGTAGCACTGACCTCTTTTTTTTTTCAATACAATAGGGGAAAATGTCGTATAGTTCCTTACCAAGACAAACCCTCAACGGATCCTTCGCGCGCTGGGTATACCTCTTCCTGTTTGTGAGACAGTTGAAATAAGCTCAGTTAGTATATATCGAAAAGGAGATTGCGATAATTAGTTCGGTTGGAAAGATCATTCGATGTAGCATAAACAAATGAATGAGTTTTTTCACCTATGAAAATTGTAAAAAAAGCCTTCAAAATCGCTTGAAAAATGAATTTCTTAGAAATTACTTGTTAGAATATATCGAAAAGGAGATTGTGATAATCATTTCTGTTGAGGAGATAATTTTCATACTTCTTTTATTTAATCAAAGAAAAGCGAGATGTATTTTTATTCAATTTGATCCTCATATTAGATGTCTAATTCCGCCACTAATTTTGGACATTTCACTCGAAACAATGATAGAAAAAAAGTGTTTTCTCATATATTTAGGTATAAATCCTTTATACATGGCTCAGGTTTGCTAAATGAGATAATATAACTATTTTGAACTTTCCGAGTTTCTGAGCCAAAAAGTAAATTGCGACTTTTTGAAAATATTTCAAATCATCAATCTTTTACTAACAAATATTTAAAAAAAAAGTTCAAAACAATTTATAAATCATGATCTAATACGCAATCTAACAATTCATAAAAAAATGAGTTTTTGAGCTTTCACAGATACAAAATCGTTGACAATAATATTGAAGTCAATATTGATAAAATGATGAGACCATTCAATTGTTGTTGTGACATTGAGCATCTCAAGTTATTTTTTTTTTTTTATCAATTTTAACTTTGAAAAATATATTTCTTACTGGCGTGATCACTAAAACTTTGGAACCCCCCTCTTAATTTTTTATTAATCCATTTTAATATTTTTTACCTTGGCAATCTTATAACTATATATTCCCTATGTCCTAATTTAGTTGTTACATTTGGGTTTGTACATCTCACCCTCCTCAGACCCTGCTCTAAGCGGGATATACTGAGTATGTTTGGTTTGGTTTGGTTTATTTGGGTTTGTGCCGGTCAAATTGACCAAAATTTGATTGAAATTTATTAATATTTTATCAAATGAAAAAATAAAAAAAATATGTTACCGGAAATAATTTTTATTCTACTTTAAGATGTAATTTTCAGTTTTTTAAAATAATAAAAAATTGACTTATAATCTTTGGGTCAAAATTAGTGAATTTGACCAATAAAAATAGAAATATGACATAAAGACAGTGGGAGTAACTTTAAAATTTCCGGTCCTTCTAATTTTGGACCTGCGGTTGCCCCTCTAACCAAAGCATGCGCGAAATTAAAAAAATTCAATAATAAAAAAAAGGAAAGAAACAAAAAGAATGATCCGAGTCGCAAGCAAAACAAGTTCTGAAAACACCGAAACTCTTGCATTTTTCAGTTTCTCCTCCCATCCAAAGTCCGGTATCATTTTCTTTTCTTCAAATACTTCCTACGAGACTGTCCAGTACTAATACGAAAAAGGCTTGCTGAACCAGTAAGTGTATCTAATCACATTTTGCCTTTAATTTCGATTATTGATATGCAATGTTTCATTTCATCGTCATTTGCTTTTGTTATGAATATGCATGCATTCTCCAAAATTGGATATTAATACAGCTTGACGCTGTGTTCTTGAGTTTTTTATGACAGAAAGAAGAGAAAAAGGAATATTTCCATTTGGGATTTTTAAGGATTTTTTTTCATTTTTAAAATTCAGGTGTATTTAATTCGGAATTCAAGAAATGTATTGGAATTGTGATTTTAAATTATCCTAAAAATTCTGGCGGTATTCTATTCAATAAGGAATTTAAATTATGTTTTGAAATTTGGCGGTATCTGATTAAAGATTATTTAGAAGTCATTAAAAGCTGATGGTATGTAAAAGCTGAGGAATATTTTTGACTTTTTAAAATAATGAATTTTGAGAAAAAAAAAAAGAACCGAAAAGAAATTTAAAGATTTGGAAAGAATTCTCTTATATATTTGTCCGGAAAATTCTCCCAACTTCTGGAAATATTGGAAGAGAAAAGAAAATTATCAATTTTTCATTCTTTTCTTTTCTTTCTTAAACTCGATAATAATGCATTATTGTTGTTGATATCTACATTTAGTACTGGTATGATTGAATCGAGATACTGTCATAGATAGCTCATAAGATGGATACAGTCCAGCTGATCGTGTTTATGCAGGAAATTCTACAAGCTTTCTGGACTCGCAAATAATTAGCACTCCTATGTGAGTACATTTTGAACTTGATTTACATTATCTTTTGATGTAATGTCATTTTATCTCAGTCTCTCACAACATAACTCTTGGTGCGTCCTTGCCAGTATTAGGACTACAAGTTGCTAAATGCAGAGTGACTAAAATACATGGTGCTAAATGTATATTTTACTTAATATTTAAGGGACCAAACATATGTGGACTGATGTAGTCCAATAGATACTTGTTTGCTCTTGTTAACAAGAGGTCGATGGTTTGAACATTACCGTACAATATAAAAAGGTGAACTTTTATAAGAGATAGGCTAGCAGTATCAAACTAGCCGTTTGTGAGGATGTGATGCATTTTTCAAATTTTAACTTGTTCCTTTTCTCAGTTACTCTTCTAGAATATAGAGACTCTGCAAGGGTTGGAGAAATTTAAAAGTTTATGTGCAATTCCTATGTAAAGAAGATCAGAGTTGGAGTAAGGGGACAGAGAATGGGTCCTGGAATTTCTCATAGGCGATGCATAATTGGTTTCTTTATTGAAAGGGAGACAAGATGGGTCAAGTTTCGCTAGCTTAAGTTGATGGTTGTAGGCTGATAGCCTTAACGTGGGCACTGTTCAAAGTACCTCAGACAGTAGGTGGATGTGAAAAATTGTGGAAAAAGAGAGGAAATTACTCGCTCAAATTGGGTCGACTAATATATTCATATGAAAGAGTTCTGAATCTTGTTTCCTATATGAAGTCACAGGTTGGATTATAAAGGTCATGGTATTGGTTAAAAAAATACTAAGGTGTGTATAAGCAAAGATCAAGGTGTTAGTGCAGCCAATTTAGGGAAAATGAATATGCAGATTGTTTGGGAGGTTCCTGGCTAATCAAGTGACTGCAACTCCAGACAGGCTATAGAGTATCACATTATATGGATTAATGTTGGAACCCCAACAACAGATGACTGATTTGGCCATCATGATCATGTCATATTATTGAGTTACTGCAGGATAAAAAAATGAAAGTAATCTGCCATATTACATCCCTTGTTACTAGCTGTGTGGGCGATAAGCTATTGGAAGAAATGAGGTCCAACCAATCAGCATAGAAAACAACAGGGTTGTGGATATTGTCGTAACCGAAAACCATTGTGTCTAGACAGAATTATGAAATCAGTGACTAGTTCTGGAATGATGACCGTAGTCTCCCTAAATAATAGACACTCTTGACTCTTCCAACACACATTCACAAATAATAAGCAATTCACCTCTTCCCTGAAATAGATTCCTATTTGGGGTTTCTTTCTACTTCTTTATAAGAAATAATGCTTGTCCAGGATTACTTATTGCCAATATAGATCTCCTAGAGGGGTACGTTGCAGTAGACCATTTGAAGGTCTTGTACTCCGCAGACTGCATGGCATTCATGGCTTGTTTTATTTGGTGGGATTTAAGGATGTAGAATAATGCTATAACATGTCATCTCCTTGTGTGTCCCCTTTATAATGTCTTGGTCCTTATATGCAATAATAGTTCTTAAGCAGATGGTTATATATGCATTACGTATCAATGACTGTATTTTGTCTGAGTTTGTAATTCTTGTTACATAGGAGAGCTTATTCGATAAATGTATGCTGCCACTTGACATCAACAAATACTTCCATAATCAATATGCAATTTATCTAATTCATTCTTTGTAGACATGTCTTTGAGTCTTTCTTTTGTACAAAACTGATAGGGCGGACGATGAAGTTGTTGATCAAAAGAAGCATCTTGAAGAGTTTTGCAAGTCTAGGTGTGTAAAGCCTTTAGTCGAATATCAGGTGAATCGTGCTAAGACCTTAGAAACTCTTTATATGTGTTCTTATGATATTTCCTTCTATACATGTCCTGCTCCTTTGAGTTGATGTTTAGGTTGGTTTTAGACTTCTAGGTAAAATGTTGCTGGACCATATTTTTCATTTTCTGTTAATTGTATTCTAAATGTGTTTAATTCAGAATATATATGTTACAATGTGCAACTTGACGGTAAATTTTTTTTAATTATCATAACGCAGTCACTCACCCTGGCGGTACTTCTAAAGATCATCAAGCTTTTACCCTTAGATAGGGTATGCATATCCGCAGAACAGAATTGCATCCCTATTTACAGAGATCAGTATCGACCTCTATTAGTTCAGTCGCCTGCATGAACAAAGCTATGTAGATATAAATACTAAAGGAACTAATGGACTTGGACAGATGATAGGCACTTAGGTACAGATCAATTAAGAGTCTAGGACCCTGATAGATCAAAAGTAAACTTTCACCTTTCATACAAGTGTAGTGACATACCCTCATATAAGGAGCTAGGCGCGTACTTCACTCTGTGAGTCCAAGGGTGGAAAAAACAGGCCACTAATCACACCAATGTGAAATACCTTAATCTTGTGATACTACCTTACTCATGTGAGTCCATGTTCTATTGAATAATATGTTTTTCAAATACTTTAACAATTTATATTAGTTTTGAAAACTAAAGACCAACTAGGGAAAATTCTTTACAAACTCTGCCGACAGAATACCAACACTCTAACCATTTGTTGAGGGGATTAAAATCTAAGAACTACATGCTCCACACCACAACAGATTCCGAATATTAAATGCCTCGTATTAATAACATTCTCTGCTACCTGCAATCTATTAAAATACTTCTAACACGACCTTAAGGTTTCTCAAAACTCAATTCAATGCATGATGGATTGTTCTGTCATCATTTTGTCAGGAAAAAGTAATGTGTTTACTCTATATGATATAAACGAAATGCATGATGGACATGAAGTGCAACCAGTAAACTATCATAGTTTCAATGTAACAGTGTACTGAGAGCTAGTCTTTCATCTTTCCTGTATGCTCAAGACTAGTGCTGTTGGCAAACTGATTCCTTAAAAAAACTCGAAATTTCCCCGCCACAAGTTTGATGATATGTTTATTTGAACACATTTTACCTAAAAGAGTGAGAATGAACACAATAGACAAAAAAACAAGAAGTTGGGTGCTCAACTCTGAAAAGAAGGGTATGTTGAATCAGTAAGTATGTAAGCCAATTTTTAGCAAAATTTGCTATACGTGGCTGTGCCACATATTTGAAGCTGACTTAAACACATGGTTTAAAATTTAAATTATCAAGTAAATCCTATTGGTGAAGTCCTGTTTCACAACGGAAGTATGTAGCATTGAATTACACCATATCTTTCGGCATCCATGGCTCCTCATATTGTATTGGCAAGCACACGTGCTTTCAGATCAAGATAGTTAACATCTATTTTACTCGGACTCGGGTACGGAGTGTCGGACACGATACATATCCGAGTGTCGGACTTGGAAACTTTGAAAATTCGGGACACGGGGACACTGTCCTATTTTCGGACACAGATACGGGGACACATTGTAGTATACTAATAAACAAGTATGGTAAGTTAGACATCTTACCAGAAAGTAACAATAAAACTCAAATTAGACATGATTTTGTAGGGGATTTTGCAAATTAGGCTTCTTCTGTACTTTAATCCCATTCTTCTTTCTTTTTTCTCACATATATCTTTGAAATGTAAGTTTGACTCATATTTGATTTTTAATTGGTCAAAGTGTCCACATTTTAGTTAAAGGATCCGACACGAAATAACTGTCGTGTCCGAGTGTCCAAGTGTCCGACACGGGTACGACAACCTAATTAGAAGAGTCGGAGTAACATAGATTAACATGGTAGTCTGTTCTCATACTACAAGGATGGCAGTGGATAGTTTACCAGTAAGATACTTCACATTTTCTGTTAAGACATTTGTAATTTACACTGCCCGGGATCCTCTATTGCTTTCATATAGGAACAGAGGCCCACCCTTGTTGGATGATTGACTTTAAAATAAGATAGTTTCTGGTCGACATTTGAGGTTCACAGCCTTCTTCTGATCAGGTTGGTAGTGCAGGAGCCGATTCAAATTTTAAAATTGCAGTTCTGTGTTATCCACATTTCTCATAAGCAGGGAATGGATTGAAATTGACATAATTACTCCTCTTTTCTATCTTTTGGTAGATTCATAATATACAAGTACTGCGTAGTCATATCTTAGACATCTCTCATAAGCACCGAACGGATTAAATTGACATAATTTCTTCTCTTTTCTACTTTTGGTAGATTCATAATATACAAGTAATACATAGTAGTACTAATTAGTCGTATCTTAGATATGCACTACTTTGTACTTTTATCTGCACGCCAATTGCAAATTTATGGGCAGTTCAATTATTTAACTTGTCTATGGAGGGTGGCTCTTCGCACTTATCTATGGAGGGTGGCTCTTCGCTTTTAATTGAAACTACAAATATATCGTATATTCAGATGCAAATGATAAGACATTACACTAACATGCTGTTCCGAGGAGAGTTGTTCTTTGATTACTGATTCTTTTTAATATATTGTTCTTGATCCATTCGCAGGCTTGTATAAAAAGGATTCAGGGGGATACAACTGGGGAAAAGCACTGCACTGGCCAATACTTAGACTACTGGCATTGTGTTGATAAATGCGTACGTATTCCTGCTTAAACACGAGTTGATAAACTTTTTGTCAGCTCTAATACCAGCATTCGTAAATGCAGGTTGCACCAAAGCTGTTCATGGAACTCAAATGACGAAGGTCACAGAGGCTGCTGCTCCATTACTACGATATATTTTCTTAAACTCTAGGAATAACAGGCAGAGATGACATTAGTTGCATTCTTCAGAAATAGCTATATGGTTGCAGACCCATTTATTAAAGTAAAAAACAATGACAATCATTTACTTGTTTTTATGAATAAGTTTTGACAGTTGAGCATCCTAAGTGATAATAAAGGCTGCCCTGTTATTTTTGTTTGCTAATTTGGATAAAGGTTGATGTTTCTTGCTCTCTTTCGGGTTTGATTCACGGATAGTTTAAACCACTAACTTCAGTGTGCATTACTCTATTAATTTCTCAAAAAAAAAATTGAAAAAGTATGACAATGGAGATCATCTTCTGATATGACACTTATAGGATAATTATATGAATATAAAAACAATGATCAATTTAAAGCATAAAATATCAATTTTATCACTTTTTCAGTATTTTATAATGAAATTATGGAATCATATACAAATTTAGGTGATTTTAATGAGACATTTGAGTGATCATGACAGAAATCTAGAGACCACAAAATAGTCTCCAAATTTGTTACCAAATACTTGAGTGATAAAATTTGTTCCTGAACTACATCCTGCTACTGAATATTCAAGAACGGATTTGGGAACCTTTTCAAAATCCCTAACATTGCTCATTTCACTATAAATGAGATCATGATTCTTAACACTGAAAATTTACAGTTACAGCGTGCCCTTAACAAATCTGTATGACAGAATTTGTGCCGTTGGACTCTAAAAACTGGCTAAAGTTAAACGCCTCAAGTGTCGAGACTAAATAAAGTTTAATATTTCAGTAAAGACAAAATATTTCGCCCTATATTAGAACTTGCACGACATTTCAACATTTCGAATAGAAGTGCATTCCTGTGCCTTCGATTGCTAGTATATACCAAGACACGAGGCCTGAACACAATATCCTATATTGATGAGTTCTGACCGGTGATACTCAGGACCAAGGACCCTTACTCAGGCTAACCTTATCTTCAATTAAAACTACAGGACTGGTATGATACATTAAACCACAATAAACAATATCAGCAGCAAGAACACAAAAAACTGCGTTGTTAGTATTGAAAACCATTGCAAAACCGATCAATTAGATGACAATAGTTTATCGTTCAAAAGCAACAAAATAACAAGAGCCAAACAGCCACATTGTAATACCATTAAAAGTAATGAGAATGTAAATGGTAGAAATGCATTGAACTTGTTTCTCTTCCCCGTTCTTTTTCTCGATTTCATTAGCATTTCATACTAATTTCTGATTCTGTAAATGTAGATAATTAATCATAATCCCCTTGTAGTCGGTTAATATGGCTAGACCAGTGTTTTTCGTTTCTTACCATCCCTTTTCTCCACTTTGTTTCTGCCTTTTCTTTTTGCTTGGCCTTCATGTTCACTTTCACATAGATCATTCTCCAGTGCTGTAACTAGATTTGAAAAGTAATTTCTAGTCACACTTGTAAGATCCACAAGCTTCACACGAAAAACATCAAATTGATCTGCAGTAGCCTCATGATCCTCCAGCAACTTAATGAGTTCCTTTTCCGCACATTGATGAAGTCTCTCTAATCCAACCTCAGCCTGACCTTGCAAATACTGAAACAATGCTACCTTTGCACATTTATTCTCTGGTATAAAATACCCATATGCGTAGCTCCATTTCAACGTGCGCCTACATTCAATTATCTGTTCCCAGGCTTCTGAAACAAACTTCAAGCGGAGCTTGGTCAAAGCAAATTTTTCACAAAGAATATTAAGATTCTTCTCTTGCATTTTCTCTAGATCAGTTTGTGCTTTCATTCTTGACTTGTGGTTTGCATCCCACCTTTCAAAATAATGGGTGTATCTCTCCAAGGATTCTTTAGCATTCTGTCTCCGCTTGTCCTCTGCATTTTCAGTTTTATTTTTCTGCCCCGACTTGTAGGTATTGCAGTGATGGTAATTTGACCATGGGCCCAGACATGTCCAACAAAACTCATGCCCACACGACCTGTTACAAGTCATGTGCATACAACCCATGTTTTTCTCAATTGCTCGCTTACATTTGGGACAAGGCTTGGTATAAGCCAATATCCATTCCACATTTTGTGCTTCACACTTGTTTTTCTGTATCCATTTAACAACCGTATCACAATCAATTGGTCGGTGATCTTCCTCAATACACCTCCAACAGAATTTAAAAGAACAACTACAAACAACTTCATAGCTTCCCCTTTCACCATCATCATCCCCATAGTACTCGATAGCAGCATCACAATCCGGGGCAGGACACCATTTAACACGACTATTTCCTTCAACAAAAGACCTAACAAAGTATTTACGAAACTTTTTCCAATATTCATCAGAAACCAACAAAGAAACCATATCAACACCAACTGCAGCCTTGCACGAGGGATCCGGACACCTCAACGACAGGCATCCGGGTCCCTCATCAATAGAAATACTAATGTAAGTACCTAAACAGCTATGACAATACATATGATCACATGAACAAGCCATCTTATCATGAGCAGGGAACACATCAAAGCAAATTCCACAAGTAAAGTCTAAAGAATTAGCAAAAGAAGCTTTCTTAACCAACCCAACATTCTTCTTGACCCTTTCTTCATCTGAAAACCATGTCTCCATCAAAGACTCAACATTCCACTTAAAATGGTAAAGAAGAATGCATGCAGAATCTTTAGGCACCGAAAGCAAAGAACAAACACTTGCTATAGCATCTTCTTGAATCTTTTCTATGTCACTTACCTTCAAAACCCTGAAGTTTGTCTTCTCATCATGATCTTCAAAGCTAATATCATCAAACCCTAAATCCATCTCCATGAACCCTTTTCGCTGAGAATCAAAATTCAATTAATATGAAAGAGTTTGTGAGTAGACAAGAGATTACAAGAGGCGGCAGAGATCAGATCAGCAGAGGCACTTAGCAACTTTAACAGGAACGAAAAACCCAAGCGTCATTATCTCCCCAATTTGGATTTTCCTTGCAAATTCTAGTTATTGCTTCCTCGTTCCCTATTTTAACCTTTTAAAGAGTCAATTACCAGATATTATTGTTTTTATTTTCATTATTTTAATAAATTATACTACCTCCGTTTCAATTTACATGTCGCACTTTCAACAAAAATTTGTTTCAAATTGCTTGTCCACTTCAACTTTCAATGCAAAATCATATTCCCAAAGTCAATTCTACTCCACATATCTCTTATTTATATTTCCTAGATCAATCTCACACCACATATTATGCTCATTTAATGCAATTAATTTGTGAACAATTACTTTTCTTAAATTGTGTGATTTTTTGAAAGTGGACATCTAATTTGAAACGGAAGGAGTCAGAGCATCTCCAACCTTACAAAACCCTTAGTTAAAAGTTGAGTTGGCATGCAAAATTTAAAAAAATTAGCCAACATGTTAAGAAAACATCACTCCAACCACGTCCATCAATTGTCTATAATTTTAGCCAACCTCCTATGGATGGCTATATTTGTCGATCCGCTACAAGTCTGTAAGAAATCTGTAAAAAAATTACACATCATTTATTACCATATTGAACTGATATATTCTATTTTAATCATCTAAAATATTAATAACATACTATTTTTAAATTATAGCCAACCAATATATCCAATACCACTGAAGCACAATGTCTTACAGGTTCAGCAAATTTTACATAATGTCTTACAGGTCCAATTTAGCCAACGATTATAGCCAACGCCGTTGGCGATTTGCTCTAATAAAAGAGATTAAATATATTAGAGCATCCCCAACCATACAAAACTCTTAACTAAAAGGTGAGTTATCATGTCAAATATAAAAAATATAGTCCATCTGTTGAAAAAGTCACACTCCAACCACGTCTATCTGTTATCTATAATTATAACCAACCTCCTATAAATAGCTATATTAGTCGAACCTCTGCAAGCATGTAAGAAATCTGTAGAAAGATTACACATCTTTTATTATCATATTCAACTTATATATTCTATTTTAACAATTTAAAATATTAATAACATACTGATTTTAAATTATAGCCAATACCATTGAAGTACAATGCCTTACAGGTTCAGCAAATTTCACATAATGTCTTAGAGCATCTCCAACACTCACAAGCCCTTAGCTAAAAGTCCATGTGGCTTTCCAAAAGTAAATTTTATAGCCAATGTTCACAAAAAATACAACTCCAACCACAACAACCCCTTGTATATAATTATAGCCATTTTGTAGATCCGCTACAGATCTGTAGCGAATTCTACGTCATCTCCCGATTATTTTCCTTCTTCCCACTGATTACATATTATTTATTACCATATTAAACTGATATATTCTACTTCTTACAATCTAAATATTAATAACATACTATTTTTAAATTATAGCCAACCAATATGGCCAATACCATTGAAGCACAATGTCTTAGAGGTTCGGCAAATTTTACATAATGTCTTACAGATCCAATTTAGCCAATGATTATAGCCAACGCCATTGGAGATGCTCTTAGAGCATCTCTTACGGTTTTGGCTAAAAGTGGTTGGCTAAATTGGACGTGTAAGACATTATGTAAAATTTGTCAAAGCTGTAGGCCATTTTGCTTCGATGGTACTGGATATATTGGTTGACTATATTTCAGAAATTATAAGTTATTATTCTTTTAAGTTGTTATTAATAGAATGTATATTATCATATACATTCTATTGAGCTTGATGAGATTCCGATTGAGGCGTGGCAGTGTTTGGGGGAATAGGGTTTACGATGGTTAACAGCTCTTTTTAATGTTATATTTCGGACATCCAGGATGCCGAGTGAGTAGACAAGAGATTACAAGAGATTACAAGAGGCGGCAGAGATCAGATCAGCAGAGGCACATAGCAACTTTAACACGAACGAAAAACCCAAGCGTCATTATCTCCCCAATTTGGATTTTCCTTGCAAATTCTAGTTATTGCTTCCTCATTCTCAATTTTAACCTTTTAAAGAGTCAATTACCAGATATTATTGTTTTTATTTTCATTATTTTAATAAATTATAATAAAAGAGAGAGCATCCCAAACCATACAAAACTCTTAACTAAAAGGTGAGTTACCTTGTCAAATATAAAAAATATAGTCGATCTGTTGAAATAGTCACACTCCAACCACGTCTATCTGTTGTCTATAAATATAACCAACCCTGTTAGGTCCAAAGTATCGTAGAAGGGGGGGTTGAATACGATACTCACTACAATTTAAAATTCTTTCGAATCTTGCGGATAAATAAATTGCAGTCCTGTAATGGGTTTCGTGTTCCGGATATTTATTGGGTCGGTTTCTGAGGATATGAAAATATTAAACCAACACACAATATTTTCCAAGGTATATCTGTATATTGATAAATACCTCGAAGGGTGCTACAAATCCAAACCCGAAGGTTGGCTACAATGACCACTCCTCTAAATATTACAAGCCCTATCCACTACAAATATTTACGGTACAAAACTAGGCTAGGGTGTGTGTATATTTGAGAGAGTTTGTGCATAGCACTTGGCCATCCATCCCGAAGGATGATCTGTAAATTGTGAGAACACAATTCACATATTTATAGGCTTTCATAAACTAACCATGGTTAACGAGTTCGTCCTGGACGACTTGAGTTCGTCCGGGACGGATTCGATTTAACAAAATAAATCTAACTCCAAGAAACTGAACTTGCGCCAATTTGAAAGTCAAAGGTTGCGCCGGTCAAAACTTGCGCCTCCATACTCCTTCACTGTGTTGCCTTGTTGCTTCAGTACTTGGAGAAATTCCAAGTGAAGAAAGTTGCGCCATGATTTCCATGTGAGTGTGTGTGGCGCCAACTTTGACTTAGTCAAAGTTTGCGCCTCACAGGTCTCCACAGAGTCTTCTACTTAGACAAATGTAGTTACTTCAACTAGTGCCACAGTGAGATGAATTAGAGTCGCAACCTTTGACTTGGTCAAAGTTTGCTCCTCAAGAGTTTAGATACTCCATTGTGATGTACTTAGAAAATCTTCTAAGTGAGGAAGAGCTGTTGACTTCGGTCAAATGTTGTTCCTCACATGGTAAGAACTTTCCTTGTTATCACTCCTTTTACTGAGATTGACTTGAGTTTGCTCCATCCATATATTTATATTATATTATATTCATAATATTATATAAATATATGTATAAATAAAGATATATATATAAATGTATATAAATAATATTTATATAAACATATAGTAATATATATATACATATATTTAAATATATTCTCATATATTTAAATATATATAATATACATAAAATTATATGTAAATATAAATATAAATATATATAGGGATATATATATAATTATCTATAGATATAAATATACACATATTTATGCACATAATATAATATATATGTATACACTTAAATATATAAATGTTTATGTAAAATATAAATACATATACTATATACATATATATTTATTTAAATATATATACATATAAATATACATATACATATGTTTAAAAACATATATACATATATATTATATATATTATATTTAATTAAATATACATATATACATATATAATTATATTTGTACATATACAAATATATAAGTGCACACATATATAAAATGTCACTTCCTGATATGGCTTTCTGTGTAAGCTTTGACATATGGCATTTGAGCAGTAAGCATTGGCATAGCTGGCATTTGGCTTGGCTTGGCTTGGCTTTGGAACAAATGACTTGATATGACTGGATCAATTCTTCGATCGATAAATACTTTGCAAAGCTCCGTACGTGCTGACGCTTAGTGCACTGGTCTGGTTCACAAGCGACTAACACTGAAGTTAAACATTGTACCGTCTTTGTCAGCAAACACTGATCAGTCGGTTCCGGGTTAGTTTATGCTTCAGTTTGTTGATTATAAATAACCAACCAAGATATATAGAAATATCTTGCTTCAGGGGTTGCACTGAAATCTTTCGAGTACTTGGACAACATCTTCATTGCTTCCACAATCTTGAATACTTCAATCTTTATTCTTCACTGAGGCATGAACATATTAATGAACTTCTTCCAGTGAACTTATTCCTTCAAGACTGTAGATGGCTTCTTCAACCTTTGTCTTCGTATCTTCCGATTCCGGTGCAGGCGTAGTGTTATTTACTTGTCCTGTTCTATTGTTGAGTTATCATCCCTATGTAACAGATAGGGTTGTCTTTACATTTAGACTTACAATCTCCCCCTATTTGTTTGTTAATCATAACAAGCAAATCCTCTGGAGGATAACTCAACTAACACTAGAAAAAGTAAAGTCCTGGACTAGTAAATAATGCTACAAAGTTTCTGGATCATATAATACATTACCAGATTTCATGAATAGAAACAACAGATGTGCATATCACCTGTATTTCCTTGGTTCTTGCTTACCTGCCAGATAATCCTCATAGTCTGTCTTGAAGAGAATTCAAAACATTCCATTATGCAAAGAACAATCAGCAGCTTCATTGAATTCTTTAGTGGTAATGAATAAGTTCCTGTCTACCACTTACTGAAGAATAATTGTATCACCTTATACTTCTCCTCCCGTTACCTTGATCAGGTTCCCCTTAGTGATAAGTAGCTATCTTCCTTAGATGAAAGATCAATCCTCCTCCTTAGTTGAAAGATGTATCTCCCCTCAGTAGTACACCACTAACTAAAGAGTAGTTTACTCCCCCTTAGTTGTAGACAACAGAAAAAAGCTAACTTACTTTTTCTTCCCCCTTTCATATATTCTCCCCCTTTCATATATTCTCCCCCTTAGTTGTGGAATCCTCCGAGGATATGTGGTATCAAATATGGTTGATAAGTGGTATTTATACACACTTATAGGCCTTCATTTCCACTTAAATTGGTTGGTTGTACTTAAGTGTTTAGTGTCTTTTGATGTGTTTTTATCGTTTTTCTGTGCAGGTCACGAGTTGAGGTGATGAAGTGATTTTCTATCATTTTAGGTTGTTTTTGGTGCATTATTTGCAAGAATGGAGAATTGTGGATTCATCACGACTTGGGATTTTGTGGGTACATCTTCTACAAACCCTCACGAGAACACACTCGTCCACTAGAGCTATCTAGGGGTTTAAAGGGCTTGTTGCATGTGCTAAATGCAACCGTGATCACCTACGGAAGTGGTACTAGAGCGAGGAAGGACAAGCACGCGAGAACGAGCGGAATTGGAGAAATTGGCCATCCGGGGGCAGACACTAGCGCGCCCGCGCTAGTGCCTAGCGCGCCCGCGCTACAGCCTGTTCCACTAGCGCGCCCGCGCTTGGTTAGCGCGGCTGCGCCCAACAGAGTTGTTCCGGGCTGATTTTTGAAGCTTTTCTGATGGATTTTAGCAGCGGTCGAGGCCCGGTTGACTTGGTCAATGTATTTTAATTTCTCATGTGAAAAACCCTAGCCACACTTGTATCGTAGAACAATATCATAGTTTAGTTTTTGTAATCAAGCACATTATCAGTTTGTATTGGATCGTTCTTCGCGAGGAAGTGACAGTTTCGAGCGAGATCGTGAACATCAATTCTGTAATGTTGTGTTCTTTATTATTACTTCAAGTATTTTTATTCCGTTTAATTCTCGTAATTTATTTATCATGTTTTCACTAGAACCCATGATGTCGATTAGTTCGATTATGAACTAACCGCCTTCATGGGATTCTAATGGATTTTTCGATGTAGTCTAGTAACGAATATTAATTGCTTGATTGTGTGACGTACGTTGATTTCTTTGCATGAGCCGTGCTTATTCTTCTTAGGAGCGTAGCTAACTTCTAAGTTGTTTGTTAATTCTTTCTGAAGCGAGAGTGGATGATTGAATTTAGAACTATGCCATGTAAACATAGGATTATGTGAATGAAACATAATTTGTGGTAGACTTGAACTATTTTTATCACCCTGTGTAATCACGATAGACGACCTGCTATTAAACCTCTCTGCTTACACTACCGCTATAGAGATATAGGGTCTGAGCTTTGTTGGTGTCCATGAAATCTCTATCTTAATTGCGGATTTTGATTGGTATGATATGTGTGCAACGAGAGTTGGCATGTATTACTTTCGTGTTGTCTGATTAGGATCAACAGTCGCATGTTAATCAGTAAATTCAATTCTAGATGAATTCGATAATGAAGTTAGAATCCCATGTGTTTTCCTATTCTGAATTTGATTAGTAAATTTAGTTATTAGTATAAAAGAACTCATCCTTGTTAATTGTCTTGGCAGTGAAAATTACTCATACACTGTTGCATAGGTGCGTATTCTTAATTCACCAGTCTCTGTGGGAACGAACAAATATATTACTTGTGATCACGTGCGCTTGCGTGTAGATTTTTGCGAACAAGTTTTTGGCGCCGCTGCCGGGGACTCGGTGTTAATTAATTAGTTTATGTACTTGTCATCAGTGTGCATTAAAATTCACTGACTCGGATTCTTTTCTCACTTTTCTTAGTTGTTGTTGTATCTATTGTTTTTGTTTAGTTATTTATAATGTTTCCTTTGCCTCCTTGGGACTTCAGTTCCAAGTGAGGTAGCTTTTACTGCGTTCTTGGCTGTGTTTGTGCTGTTACAGGGTTACAATGGAAGAAGTCGATACCTTTGCACTTCTATCTTCCATAGTTGAGGCATATTCGTCGAAAGCTACAGAGCCGACCTTGTATCCGATGAGTGTCGATGAGATGTCACAAGTTGCCCCTACAACATACAGCTTCTGTCAAGTTTGTGGTGTTCAGGGTCACTATAGTTATGAATGCTCTTATAACCACGTCAACTCTCAGAATACTCAGTCGGGACATGGATATAATTATCAAGAAGGATATGAGTACAATCAGTATTCTAATTCTTGTGATCAAGAATGGATGGATCAACCAGATTTCTCTTACATGGACAACAATTTTGGTGATTTCCCATATCATGGTCAACATCAATTTCAAGAACAAAAATTTCAGCAACAATGTTATGAAGAACCTCCAATGCAACAATATGATCAGTTTGAGCAACAGTATTATCAGCCTCAATATGAGCAACCACAATCTCAACAGTATCAATATCCTCAAGTACAAGAGCTACAGGTTCCTCAACCCACTGTAGAAGTGCTTTCTGATCAAACAAATGAGGTATATGATATGTTGGTAAACATAAACAAGACGCTTAAGGAACTCAAAGCTACACAACTGATGATGGAGGCTCGACTTGAGCGGTTAGCTAGTTCTTTTACTGTCGAACAACCCGATTCTTCTCCACTTATAGCCACCCAAGTTGAAGATGACATAAATGCTACCATTCTTGCAAATGATGGAGATTGTGATAGTTTTTCGACCTGGGATGATGATGTGCCTATTAATAAAGAGGAAGATCGTGTCGCTGACGGCAAAATCGATGAAGTTGTTGTTGTGGACCGTGTGGGCGATGATGAGGTGCGTGAAAAAAGCAATATCGAGTTGATCGTAGTTTCTCCTACACCAGGTGTGCTTGAATTACATTTCCTGAAGGGGATTAGCTCAATCAAGGTTGCTCCATGTTCTGATATTGAAAATTTGGCTTTCAATCCAACCTCTACCCCTATACTTGAGAGTACATGTTTTAAAGCTGACATGATGATTGTCCAAGATGATCTTACACAAAATCTGGTGGGTTATCCAGTCCAAAAGGCTCTTACACTTCAACTCTTGGAAAAAGAGGATAGCAATTTCATCTCTTTATTCAGTGACATGAAAGGCCAAGAAGTTCTTATGACTCCTGTGAAAGTGAAGAGTTCTGAAAAACCACCACCCGAGCCTCCACCTTGTGTGAAAGTCGAAGGAGTTCGGTCCTTTAATGGATGTGAATTTTTTCGTTGTTTTATCACAAAGTTCTCTGAAAGTATAAATGTCGATCAATGGTTACTTCTTGAAGTGACAATTAAGTTTACTAACGTTTGTTTGGAGACTTTCTGCAGGACAAAGACAATATTTGATGCTCTTGATTTTATTTGTGGTGGCGAGATTTTGTTTGAGAAAATGGATACCCCATTTCTTAAACCTAAGCAATATCCTCCACCGGATTCACCTCCGGCAGAGGAGGGGGAGGACTCCGATTAGGTACGTGTTCGCTCTAGCCTTTTTACCACTTTCAATGAGAACATTGAAAATTTCAAGTTTGGGGGTGGTAATCTAAGGAAGAGCATGTTATTGTAATTTTGTTTATTATTGCATGTGTTAGTTAGTTCATGTAGTTCACGTTTATTTTATTTTGCTTTGATTATTTCTCACGTTTTCTTTCTATTTTTCTCAATTTTTTTTTATTTTTATTTTACATGTTTAGTGGTAATTGTCGTAGTTAGTATCACGAGCATTTGCATGAATTATGAAGTTAAGCCAAGTTAATTGCCTATGATGAGTTATGTGCGTAGTTCTTGATTAGTAGTTTCAATTGCAATGCTAGGTTAGTACTTGGAAATTGCTTGTGTTGGAAATTGTAATTCACATATGTTCTTGAGATAAGATTTAGACGAAATTCCATGAATTCTAGGATTGAATTGAACACCCTTCAGCTTAGGTCTGTAATTCTTAAGTTTGGGGGAACTGAGGAGTAGATATACCTTTCTAGAAAAAAAAAGAAAAAAAGAAAAAAAGAAAAAAAATAGTAGTAAATAAATTTACTAAAATAATAAGTGGTAGAATTAACTAGGTTGAGCTCATTAGTACTCGAGCAATTAAGTCTGAGGGGACTTTGTGCCTAACAACCTAAAGCCTTCGTGGTTTGGGATTGTTGACCCAACGCTCGCTACATGGGTACTAGTGCATAAATCTTTAGGGATCTCAACCATTGCACGGTTAAATAAACCACTAGAATAGAGTGAATAATTGGTGTGTGAAGTCTTGTGGTGTTCGTAACGCATTTACACTGCGAAGCGCTCTGACCTTAGACGGAGCAATTAATCACCAATAATAAAAAGAAAAAAATATATATAGTGAATAAAATAGAAGGGTGTGAACATTCTTTGGGACCTTGGCTTTTAGTAGGACTTGAGTGACGGGGTGTTAGTTTTAAACTTTTACGATTCTTGATGGGGATTCTGTGGGAGTAGTAGTTTTTGTCTTGTCTCAATGAAAGAGCATGCTTGCACACACTGGCACTCCACACTTGTAAATAGAAGAGTAATTGACTTAGTAGCGAGAGAGATGAAATTCGAGAACATTAGCACAATCTGAGGTATTATAATTGGCAAGGCAATTACTTCATAGTTTACTCATTCATCACGTAGTTGCATTCATGCATTGCATTGTATTATTGTATAGTGTCGTTGACGCTTGAGGACAAGCATCAATTTAAGTTTGGGGGTGTGATAAGTGGTATTTATACACACTTATAGGCCTTCATTTCCACTTAAATTGGTTGGTTGTACTTAAGTGTTTAGTGTCTTTTGATGTGTTTTTATCGTTTTTCTGTGCAGGTCACGAGTTGAGGTGATGAAGTGATTTTCTATCATTTTAGGTTGTTTTTGGTGCATTATTTGCAAGAATGGAGAATTGTGGATTCATCACGACTTGGGATTTTGTGGGTACATCTTCTACAAACCCTCACGAGAACACACTCGTCCACTAGAGCTATCTAGGGGTTTAAAGGGCTTGTTGCATGTGCTAAATGCAACCGTGATCACCTACGGAAGTGGTACTAGAGCGAGGAAGGACAAGCACGCGAGAACGAGCGGAATTGGAGAAATTGGCCATCCGGGGGCAGACACTAGCGCGCCCGCGCTAGTGCCTCGCGCGCCCGCGCTAGTGCCTAGCGCGCCCGCGCTACAGCCTGTTCCACTAGCGCGCCCGCGCTTGGTTAGCGCGGCTGCGCCCAACAGAGTTGTTCCGGGCTGATTTTTGAAGCTTTTCTGATGGATTTTAGCAGCGGTCGAGGCCCGGTTGACTTGGTCAATGTATTTTAATTTCTCATGTGAAAAACCCTAGCCACACTTGTATCGTAGAACAATATCATAGTTTAGTTTTTGTAATCAAGCACATTATCAGTTTGTATTGGATCGTTCTTCGCGAGGAAGTGACAGTTTCGAGCGAGATCGTGAACATCAATTCTGTAACGTTGTGTTCTTTATTATTACTTCAAGTATTTTTATTCCGTTTAATTCTCGTAATTTATTTATCATGTTTTCACTAGAACCCATGATGTCGATTAGTTCGATTATGAACTAACCGCCTTCATGGGATTCTAATGGATTTTTCGATGTAGTCTAGTAACGAATATTAATTGCTTGATTGTGTGACGTACGTTGATTTCTTTGCATGAGCCGTGCTTATTCTTCTTAGGAGCGTAGCTAACTTCTAAGTTGTTTGTTAATTCTTTCTGAAGCGAGAGTGGATGATTGAATTTAGAACTATGCCATGTAAACATAGGATTATGTGAATGAAACATAATTTGTGGTAGACTTGAACTATTTTTATCACCCTGTGTAATCACGATAGACGACCTGCTATTAAACCTCTCTGCTTACACTACCGCTATAGAGATATAGGGTCTGAGCTTTGTTGGTGTCCATGAAATCTCTGTCTTAATTGCGGATTTTGATTGGTATGATATGTGTGCAACGAGAGTTGGCATGTATTACTTTCGTGTTGTCTGATTAGGATCAACAGTCGCATGTTAATCAGTAAATTCAATTCTAGATGAATTCGATAATGAAGTTAGAATCCCATGTGTTTTCCTATTCTGAATTTGATTAGTAAATTTAGTTATTAGTATAAAAGAACCCATCCTTGTTAATTGTCTTGGCAGTGAAAATTACTCATACACTGTTGCATAGGTGCGTATTCTTAATTCACCAGTCTCTGTGGGAACGAACAAATATATTACTTGTGATCACGTGCGCTTGCGTGTAGATTTTTGCGAACAATGGTCAAGGAACGTGTACAATACTTCCTGTACCAAAAGATAATCTCCCCATAGAGAACTAAACAACGCTAAAGTTGGGGTCGAAGAAAGAATTCAGAAGAAGGGTTTACTTTGATTGGGTTGGTCCCTATGCTGAAAGAATAGGTTCCAAACGGAAAAGTAATTAGTAAAATTGACATTCCAGTAACAACATCCACTTTGTCTTTAGGTATAAATTTGGTAATTAGTAGGTGTCTCACTAAAATGTTCTGCAGGTGTATCACTCAACACTCAATTTTCTCTCGGTTTTTGGGTAATGGTGACACTCACGAGTTCTATAAGTGTATCCCTCCACACAAATACTGAGCTTCCAGAATGCTGAGTACCTGCAAGAAAATCACCTTAGCCACCCTTAAAGGGGGTCACCGGTGGTGCAATGGGAGTTCGTAATTCCCAGTCCCTGCAGACTCATCAGATAAATCCGAATCATGGTCCACAAGTTGCCAACCACTAAGTGGCTTATCCATTTAAGGATCCAGAGTTGTTTGCTCTGGGAGGTTAGACAAAGGCTTAATTATGGCAAAGGCCCAAGTCCTCCTCAATGTCTGTGAAGACACTTGATTCAAGAGAATCATCAACCATAAGTTCACAACGTGAAATGGAATGAACCGTAGTTGCTTCCGTCAATTCTTTCAACAACTTGTGAGCTTTCAATACCAATTATTATTATATGTACGTCACAAGTGTTTCACTCTTCTCAAAATCCTATGTGTTTGCACTCACTTATGCTCACATATTTCTCATTCTGATATCTCACTGGCTCTTCTCAGAATCTCACCAAGTGTTTAACTCTCAGTGTTTGGCTCACAGTGTTTCTCTCAGCACTCAAAGTATGGTCTTCTGTACCTGCATGAGAAAATCACCATAGCCCCTTCAAGAGAGGTCACTGGCGGTGCAATGGGGTTTCGTAAATCCCCGATCCTCAACTGACTCATCAATAAATTGACTCATAGTCAGAGAGTTGCTGATCTCCTATAAATAGGAAATCCATTCCGATTGGATCCAGATCTGTTCTTATCTGGGGAGGGAGACGAGAATCCTGAAGATTTGGCAATTGAGATCCGCGTTTCCTCCTTACACCTGTAAAGGCATCAACCATCTTATCTACCGTAAAATGGTAAATGAAGAAGTTGCTTCTGGAACAAAACCTTTAACCTTACTGTGCACTCTCTTGTATTGTGTCTAGGGGTGTAAACGAGCCGAGCCGAGTCGAACACTGCCAGGCTCGGCTCGAGCTCGACTGAAAAGTTCGGGGCTCGAGTTCGAGTTCGAGTTCGACCGAGCCTTTAATTTCAAGTTCGAAGCTCGGCTCGTAAATAGTTCGATAGGCTCGAGTTTGGCTCGAAAGCTCGAATCGAGTCACCAAATATTGACAAAAACTCGAAATATGATCGGTTCGACTCGAGTTCGATTCGATTAAATATATAAATTATAAATAAAATATTAAATATATTTGTAAAAATATTTTTATAATAAAAAAATTAAAAAATAATAGAGGCTCGATAAGGCTCGCGAACCTTACGAGCCGAGTAATTTGAAGCTCGAGCTCGGCTCGGTAAAACATTCAAATAGCTCGAGTTCGAGCTCGGCTCGATTATTACCGAATCAAATTCGAATATTTTCCGAGCCGAACTCGAATAGCTCACGAATAGTTTGGTTTGTTTACACCCCTAATTGTGTCCATAAGATTTTTTGTTTAGGCTCTTCATCAGAGTGATTACTGATGATGTGCTTGACTCAATACAAGATGCTCTGGCTGACGAGCGAATTTCAATGGACTCATCCTGTTGAGAGAATGATTCCAGAGACTGTTTTATTGCCTTTTCAGCTCTATATTCTTTTGAGAGAATACAGATGAGCAACAATTACCTCAATTTTGAAAACGCCTTTTCTCCTTGAGAGGTAGAGCTGTGGGTACACTATCCCTCACATCCTTATTTGCTGCAACAAGTACGGTTTCTCCCTCATTGACCTCTAGTTTAATAAGTTCCTTATCACTCCAGGGGAAAGTTGGGATGTGTTCTGAATTTGGTTTTGTAGTCTGGGATAAAGATTGTTGGTTTTTCAACCTTATGACTATCTAGGAAAGCCAAAAGGCTGATTAAGTTCCAAAGAACAGAAAGAGATATAAATGCATTTTAGAAAATTTATGATTTTGAATGAAAGCAATTGCATTTAATCTTTTGAGGAAAAATGAATCAGTTGTGATTGTGAAAATGATTTTCATAAAGAATGACAATCACAACAGATGAAAGAATCAAAGTTTTCCATTAAAAACTGGTTTGAGTACGAGAGTCTGAATCTATGCATAAAAGGTTTAAATGAACTTGTCTTTGAAAAAGACACAGACTCCTGTTTCTCACTACAATTTTAAAAAGGAAACAAGAAAATTTATGTGCTACAGTGTATAAAGCACTCGCCACAATAATTAGTGAAAAGGCCTCATACTAGCACATCGTCAAAACAGACGCTGCAAGTGACAAAGATTACCAAGTACACAAATACAAGATAATCAATGTCTCGTCTAAGGACGCTTCATGTATAGATGCAAAATATTCTAAGAAGTATTTATGAAATTGAGTAGTGGATACCAATTGTTGAAATCAATTGATAAGAAAATTTCTTTGAAGAAACTCACCACTCCAGAACATAAATATGAGACAGAATAAAAATTATGTTGTCTCCCTTGTACTCAGAATATTAAACACCTAAAATATATTAGCACCAGTAGTTTTAAGAAATATGCAACAATATTTCACCAGTGCCAATACATCACAATCAATTCACAAATAAAACATCAATAAAGCATCAGAAATAGATACCAATTAAATATTTCAAAAATGAATCAATCATGCTTCTGTTATTCTATCAAAGTCAATCATGAAACAAATAGGCATATAATTGTCATGGATCACAATTTAACTAAGATAAAATAATAATTACCTATGCAATATCATATAATTATCATATCAGCATATAACAACTAAAATCATGACAATCATACAAAGATATTCGCAAGCCCGAGGGAAAAGTTGAAGAAAAATTCACGAGTCTTATACAGATAATCATTAAACACAAGTGGACTCACACACCTCCTCGCAGACAATTAATATTAGTGACATACATATAAACATGCAAAAATATCACTAACACTAAAAGTATCACAACTATATGCAGTTAGATATGAAATAAAATATCAATTAATAAATCATCATATATCTAGCACAAATAGTTATGCTTCAAGTATATACACTAATATAAATGGATTCAGCCTAGAGAGAATCTAAGTAACTCCACAAATACTAGTATATCATGACTAAATTCTAACTAGATTCTAACCACATACCAATTACTGATACAAGTCACAAGTCTAGAAACAAATAAGTCATGCTTTAGATTTTTTACCTATAAAAATGAATTCAACCTAGAAAATAATCCTAAGTATGTTCACAAATACAAATATATCACGACTAGATTATGATAAAGTTCTCTATTAGATACCAATTGTTAAAGAGGTATAGATCAAGAAAAATAACATAATTAAGTCATGCTTCATGTCATCTCTAATCATTTAAATCATGAACAGATAAGTCACTTAATTGTCATGCAACACAATTTAAATAAGTTGAAATAACCAACACTCATGCTAAAACACATAAATACCATCTAAGCATATAACATATTATCATGGCAATCATATATAATAGCAAAAAGCACGAGGTACTGGATTTTAAATAAATTCACAAGTCCTATGTATAGACAATTTAATACTCATGAATTCATTTAAGAAATACGATAGACATGCTCATGAAAGAAGTAATACCTTATAAAAAATATAGTATGCGATCTACTTGCAGTTAAGTAAAGTGATAAGTTGAATACCTCTGAGACTTGACATTTCAGTTGATGTACCTTTCTTGTACTGATCAAGTCCAGTGGTTATTGTCTTAAGTCTTGGAAGGTCTAGAATCTTCCAAAATGCGCATATTTAAAAGATCCTTGACTTCCTTTTATTGCCATCATTCTTTAGGCTAACTAGTAGACCATAAAGAATTGCAACTTTCCAACAAATTCATCATATCACTAATCTGCATTCACTTAGCAATTATCTTGCACAAGTGACGTTAGTCCACATATAATATAATCATGGTATCACAGCACAGATAGTTGTATTGTGTGTGCCTTGTATCATGAGAGGTAATGATTTGAATACCAAATATGACTCTAGCAAACAGATATTTAAAATAATATGCTAGTCAGAAGTCATACCATGTTCGTGACGATCATCAGGTCCTGGAGAGTAACTCATAGACAGCTGGTGAAAAAAGAGATATACAAATTCCGTTGAATCTGCAACTGCAAAGTCCTTGAAATGTTGCATGAAGCTTCATCTTCTAGCTCACTGTAATATCCTGAAACCGAGTCTCGTTAACGGTGCTTTAGTTCAATTATGAAGGTCGTTGAGTCCCCTAAGATGTAGAGTCCTGAACTTGAAGATTCTATTTCCATCATCTTCATAACCTTCTCTTTTGAAGTAACTCTAAGCAACCAAATTTGGCTTGTCCCTCGTAACAGAGCCAAAAACATCCAGTTGGAATCTAAATACCCGACAACTACTAAGTACTGAATTGTCATTAGGTCAGGTATTAGAATCCGCACAATCTGCTTTCAAACTGATTGAGATCATCTTGTTGTGCAATCACTCAATCTGGATCCCTTTAAGAGCTTCTGAATCTTCCTTAAGTTTCAGTTCAGATTGAAACCCAAAGAAATAACATCCTTTCACAATAGCTTTCCTAGTCTTCACTTCACCATTCGGAACATTTAAGAACTAGAACCCGGGAATGATATTGACTCCAAACCCTTTGTCTAAGCAGATATGTTCTTGATATGTCCTGTTCATCTCCAATGTGGTGTTGAGATTGACTAGTGGATCCACCAAATGCTCCCCCTAAGCTGTTGCTGGGATTTCTTTAATAATCCTTATCCTTGCAAAGAGATTCTGCTTGGATCTGAATCATTATAATACCAATGATATCACCTTTAACAACTTGGAGCAAAGTGTCGTTCAATGTCCTGTCCAGACTTACAATCACCTTCTGTTGATTAATCACAATCACCCTGTAGACTGTAGACTCCATTGAGTAGCCGAGGAAAATATTCTTTGAGCTTCAAATGCAAGACTTGCAAAGTGGCATTTTCCTCCAAACACGTACCAAGTGTTAGTGTTTGCTTCTGATTGGCCACTGGCAAGAATGGTGTCTTTCTGGATTTATCAATGATCAGGGTTCTACTTGATCAACCTTCATTTGTGATGTCTCATCCTTCGAACACATACGAACAACACGAAAGAATCTAGAGTAGTCAATGATCATCGCAAAAGATATCTGGCTTTGTTGCAGATATAACATTAACTGATCCGTAGAAATCCATACGTATTATCTGAAGCGGATCAGTAATGTTGATCATATCTTTGTTTCTGTGCGATGCTCCTTCGACTTCCCTATTGACATACCTCATAAGTTTCATCCATATTGAATTCCAGATGAGGTAGTCCTATCACCAATTCTCTTCTTACGAATAGAAAGAGCTCCTTGTTTTGACATACAAGTGCGAGAGCTTTAGATGCTATAGCTAACACTTATCTGATGAAGCTTTACTACCGAAACAGCTCACTCCATCTTCAGTTAAAGTTACAAATTAGCTACGAGCAAATTCACATCCTTCCTGATTTGAGATAAAACACTATTCCATTAACTGACATAATGTCCTTTGTTAGAGAACAGTCTGATACTAGGAATTTGTGTGCTTTGACTCTTCCAAGAAAGATATGCTTCCATGATGACATTCCAGGAAAACAGGCATGTCCCGCAAGAGAATCTTTGTTGTCATCTTTCAAAGATTATTGACGGAACTGCTCACACGATCACATTTGCTAACAGGGTACTTTTGGTGAATATATGATTTCATCTACTCAGCAAACATAGTGCACCAAAAATCATATGGAACATATGTAACCTACAATCACAAATGGAAAGAGTTTTATGGTCCCCAATCATAACTGGGTCCGGATGGATTAGAGATTTTTCTTTAACAGTGGTAACAACAGAAGCAACCTTAACACGCTAATTCTTATATAGACATTGCCCTAATGTGATTCTCAAACATGCTTTTCTAATATCAATGCAAGTACAAAGACATGCATTCATGACATGAAAATAAGCAGACATGATGTTGAATACACATGGCAAACAATCATAGATAAGACAATAGCAAGACAGGCAGTTATGCAATTCAGAAGATTCAGTACTCTCTACTTAAACCAATTAACACAAGTGTAACAGGTAGAAAGCAGAATTACAGATATTCAATAATCTCCTAAAAGCATAATGATTATAGACAAATTAATAATCACATTATCAATTCATACTAATCCCACTCTATTGTTATATGGCATTATACTATCTCTATTACCTAAAATCAGTTTTAGATCTAACATGAAGTTCTAAAAGAACTACTGACATAAGGTAGACATTCCATCATAGAACAAAATAAAATCCTTAACAAACAATTCAGATTAGATAAGCAAATATAATTGCACTAGGGAATCTGAAAGTAAATGTTTTAACAAAGTTATACATGCTAGGATCATAACCCCTAAAACTAAGAGTTGTTTTCCAAAGGAAAGCTTCTAATCTCACCATTGCAAATAATCAGATCCTAAATATTCATACACATGTTAAGAATCTGCTAAAGACACATGCACAATATTATCATCAATCCTAGTTACCAAAATAGTCATCTAGCATACTAGTTCAACATTATCTATTGTGATGCTATCATGCTTGTGCTTGTGTGTTAAACAATTCTACTCAGAGATTTATAACATGCTTTGAATATAAAGAAGTATGTATTGCACAGTTAGAAAGAATTCATACCTGAGAAGTGCGAGTTGAGTCATCTTCAGAGAATGCTAGGATAGCCAGATAACCATAATCATCCTTCTCATCAGCAACTGATCCATCTCACACCTTTCCTTATGTAGCATAAGAACTTATTATGATGCTCTAAGCATCCACTTAGATTCCATACAAACCTTATCATCCTTGTTTGTCGAGGCTTCAATATATATGGCAACCCTTCTTTTGCTCAAGATACCAAAAATATTGTGTGCGCTGACCAACTCAGTTTGCAAACAGCTTGTTGAATTGAACCCTGAAGAGTCTCCACTTAAAACCAATGGATTCCATCTGAATCTGACATGACTAAACCTCTCAGACAGTGTTATGCTAATCCTTGAAGTTCTGTCCTCACATTCTTCAAAAATGTTAACTTTCGTCGACTTGAGCTTCTTCAAATTCAGCAGTTACAAACTCTTCTGTTCAATCCTAAGGTTCTGACATAAATGCACGAAACTGATTTGGTGCGGTAGTAACTCGATAATTATATCCATAAACCTCCACAGTTCTCTGTCTTTGATCTCAGCTGATTCCAGATAAATTTAGCATTGGTACAATTCACTGTGTAATTGTATATCCCTGAATCACTGAGTTAGATTGAAATCCCTTGAAGATTCTTCTGCAAAAACTTCTCTTTTCCTACTACTAGTGGTGCCATTCAAAGTTGACATTCCGAGCCCTGGAAAGATGCTTCATTGCAGATGTAGCAAATTCCCATCCTGATCTGGTGATCTGATAATCAAGTCGGAGTAATTACTCAGATCAAGGCCTGAAGTACCTTCTTCAAAATTCACTGTCAGTAGTGTCCAATCAGCCTTCAATAGAATCTTCTTCGAATCACAATCATCTTTGTTGAACATAGAAAACTGCTTCAAATAATCCATTGAGAAATGAATTGGATTGGGTCATCAATGTACTTCCATTACCTGTTCTGAGAATCTGGTATTTGAAAGCCCGGTGTTTGTCTTGTAATCTGTCAGCCTGATCTGTCTCAACTAAATGTCAATCTGATTTGTCTTGGAGTAGAATAATTAAAAAGGTTACGGGACACTTGATTATTTAAACTAAGTTTAAATTATAAAGAAAATAAATTTAAAAATAAGTTTTAAAAGATGAAAGAAAATAAAGTATAAAATAAACTTAGTTAAATCTATAAAGTAAATTTAATTATATTTAAAAAATATCTTCAAATAAATTTATAATAAACTGAATAAGTTTAGAACAAATTTACTTCGAATTCATTTAGTAAATATATTAAAATTTATTAGATAAATTTAATTTTTGAAAATATTCAAGTATCTCGTCTCCAATTAAATCATAGCTTCCAAAACAAACTAAATTGAACCCTTGAACTTGTACTTATATCCATAATCAGTTAAATCCTCTTAAATTTATATTTTATATTTAACTTAAATTTAAATCATAAACTATAAAAATTTAAATGATAAATTTATAAAATTTATGATAAACTTAATAAAGTCTAATAGTAAACTTTACAAGTCTAAAATAAATTTGAACAAATTTATTAAATGAATTTGATAAAGTTTATAAAATAAATTTAATTAAGATCATAAAATAAATTTAATTAATTCATAATAAACTCAATTAATAAGTTTAAAATAAATTAAATCAAATTTATAAAATAAACTTATTAAAATTTAAAATATAAATTTATAAGTCCCGGTCCAAAGTTCAGTATACAACAGATAATCCTTGCTTTGGCCTACGGACAAATTCAGGAACACAAACCGGAAGAACATTTCGCCTAATCAAATATCAAAAGCTAGGTTCTTGATTTTCCGTACGATAAGGATCCTGATTTGTATATCAATCAACCTGGCTCTGATACCAATTGTTAGGTCCAAAGTATCGTAGAAGGGGGGGTTGAATGCGATACTCACTACAATTTAAAATTCTTTCGAATCTTGCGGATAAATAAATTGCAGTCCTGTAATGGGTTTCGTGTTCCGGATATTTATTGGGTCGGTTTCTGAGGATATGAAAATATTAAACCAACACACAATATTTTCCAAGGTATATCTGTATATTGATAAATACCTCGAAGGGTGCTACAAATCCAAACCCGAAGGTTGGCTACAATGACCACTTCTCTAAATATTACAAGCCCTATCCACTACAAATATTTACGGTACAAAACTAGGCTAGGGTGTGTGTATATTTGAGAGAGTTTGTGCATAGCACTTGGCCATCCATCCCGAAGGATGATCTGTAAATTGTGAGAACACAATTCACATATTTATAGGCTTTCATAAACTAACCATGGTTAATGAGTTCGTCCTGGACGACTTGAGTTCGTCCTGGACGGATTCGATTTAAAAAAATAAATCTAACTCCAAGAAACTGAACTTGCGCCAATTTGAAAGTCAAAGGTTGCGCCGGTCAAAACTTGCGCCTCCATACTCCTTCACTGTGTTGCCTTGTTGCTTCAGTACTTGGAGAAATTCCAAGTGAAGAAAGTTGCGCCATGATTTCCATGTGAGTGTGTGTGGCGCCAACTTTGACTTAGTCAAAGTTTGCACCTCACAGGTCTCCACAGAGTCTTCTACTTAGACAAATGTAGTTACTTCAACTAGTGCCACAGTGAGATGAATTAGAGTCGCAACCTTTGACTTGGTCCAAGGTTGCGCTCCAATTTTGCTTCCCAGTTACTCAGCCAAGACTTAGAAATAATTATAAGTAAAAACTCCAACTTGTGCTCCATAGTGAAGGTGTTCCCTTGTTCTCTCTCATCTCTTGGGACGAACTTTGACTTTGGTCAAAGTTTGCTCCACAAGAGTGCATTGTCTTCACTAGTGATGATACTTAGAAAAATTTCTAAGTTAGAGCAAGGTACACCACTGCATGAATGGTTTGGAGGCGCAAACTTTGACTTGGTCAAAGTTTGCTCTCCAAGTGAAGTTGCTTCCATGGTGTTGTATGTATGTGACTTAGAAAATATTCTAAGTCCAATTCAAACTTTCTCCATAGTGAAGGTGCTCCCTTGTTCTCTCTCATCTCTTGGGGACGAACTTTGACTTGGTCAAAGTTTGCTCCTCAAGAGTTTAGATACTCCATTGTGATGTACTTAGAAAATCTTCTAAGTGAGGAAGAGCTGTTGACTTCGGTCAAATGTTGTTCCTCACATGGTAAGAACTTTCCTTGTTATCACTCCTTTTACTGAGATTGACTTGAGTTTGCTCCATCCATATATTTATATTATATTATATTCATAATATTATATAAATATATGTATAAATAAAGATATATATATAAATGTATATAAATAATATTTATATAAACATATAGTAATATATATATATACATATATTTAAATATATTCTCATATATTTAAATATATATAATATACATAAAATTATATGTAAATATAAATATAAATATATATAGGGATATATATATAATTATCTATAGATATAAATATACACATATTTATGCACATAATATAATATATATGTATACACTTAAATATATAAATGTTTATGTAAAATATAAATACATATACTATATACATATATATTTATTTAAATATATATATACATATAAATATACATATACATATGTTTAAAAACATATATACATATATATTATATATATTATATTTAATTAAATATACATATATACATATATAATTATATTTGTACATATACAAATATATAAGTGCACACATATATAAAATGTCACTTCCTGATATGGCTTTCTGTGGAAGCTTTGACATATGGCATTTGAGCAGTAAGCATTGGCATAGCTGGCATTTGGCTTGGCTTGGCTTTGGAACAAATGACTTGATATGACTGGATCAATTCTTCGATCGATAAATACTTTGCAAAGCTCCGTACGTGCTGACGCTTAGTGCACTGGTCTGGTTCACAAGCGACTAACACTGATTTTAAATTATAGCCAATACCATTGAAGTACAACGTCTTACAGGTTCAGCAAACTTCACATAATATCCTTTAGAGCATCTCTTACGGTGTTGGCTAAAAGTGGTTGGCTAAATTGGACGTGTAAGACATTATGTAAAATTTGTCGAAGCTGTAGGCCATTTTGCTTCGATGGTACTGGATATATTGGTTGGCTATATTTCAGAAATAATAAGTTATTATTCTTTTAAGTTGTTATTAATAGAATGTATATTATCATATGGTAATAAACGATACGAAATCTTGTTAAAGATACTGCCACAGACCTGTAGTGGTTGGCCAAATATAGCCAACATAAATTGGTTGGCTATATTTTTTGATAAGGGTTATGTGTGGTTGGAGTAGAGCAAATTTCACACATTATCTATAATTTTTATTTATGGTATGATTTAATGAATTTTAGCTAAAGGTTTTGATGGGTTGGAGATGCTCTTACAGATTTCATTTAACCAACGATTATATTCAACTCCGTTGGAGATGCTGTTATGTACTGTTATGGTTTTCTTTATGTTTAATTATGTAGTACATATAATCAGATTTTGAATAATTTACTAACTTAAAAATAAAATTGGATAAACAATTGGTTGTACTTTTAACAGTATGGTGTGTACTCTGTACTCTATATGTTCACTCTTGGCACGCATTTTAATATTCCTATAAAGTATATCATATTTTAAATAAAAGTTTAAATATCAAATTTTTATTCAGAAAAAATAATTTAAAAATATATTATGAAACTATACGGTAAAGGAGTCTTAAAAATCGTAACAAAATGTAGCGTATACAATCGAATGGATGGTAGGAGTATAATTTATCTCCTTTGCTTTTGTTTAGTGTTCACGTGAAGGTAGGGATGAGCAGAAACTAAACTGAAAACCGAATCAAAAACCGCAAAAACCGCATGAAACCGCACCAAACAAAATCGCACCAAACAAAAACCGAACCAAATCAAAACCGCACCGATACTTTGGTTTTGGTTTTGGTTTTGGTTTTCAAAAAGTTTAAAATCGAATACAAACTGAACGGAACTGCAATAATATTTATATTTATTTATTTATTTTATATATTTGAATATAATATATACATTATATTTATCATTAATATATATAATTATGTGTTATCATGGTTTCTCTGCGGAACTCTTGTTATCATCAGTTTAGGTATTCATAGTCAGATCAATTGTACATATGATGAAAAGAAAATGAGATGCTAAAGAGAGTGAGCAGACAATTTTTCAAAACTTCAATTTTTTTTAAGTTCCTGTTTTTAGGATTTTAGCCCATATGATTGATGTATATAATATCATTTAGCATGCCTATTCTTGTAATCTTTCTCTTACAGAGTACCATTTTTTGTAGGTCTTACAGTCAAGTAGTTTTGTGACATTCATTTTTGTTCATTTTATTAATTAATATTTATTTATTATTTGAATTAATAATTTCATATCTTCCTGATATATCTATGAAGAGATAATTATTTGTGACATAATTATTGTAAACTTGTTAGGATCTCGGTATTCTAGAGTTTATCAGATTTTTCACAGTTTGAAAACCGAACCGCACCACAAAAACCGAAACCGCTAATTTTATAAACCGAACCGCACCATTAATATTTGGTTCGGTTTCGGTTTTCAATTTTAGAAACCGCACTTCGTGGTTTTGGTTGCAGTATTGGGTGCAAACCGCACCAAACCGCACCATGCACATCCTTACGTGAAGGGGTCGTTTTGTTCGATGAGTGATATCGGATTGTAATGAGAAATTGGTTTAGCCTGGTATGGATTTGAGTTATCATATCAGATATCAGATATCATATGTTTGATTGAGTGATGCAATCAATATATATAATTTTTATAAAAAAATAAGTTATTAGTTTATATTAATTATAAATATTAATAAAATCATTATAGTTATATATTTTTGCATTTTTGATTTAATTTTGTATCAAATATTAAAATTTCATTACTTAAATAGAGGAAAAAAAGTAAAAAATGAATACATCTCATACTTTCATCTCATGCCCAACTTTTGAGTATCAAAAACCTATATCTTGAAATTTATATATGAGTTTGGGATTTTATTTTTCTTAATCAAACACGAAATATGGTTTTGAAATGGACAAATCTCATACCTGATTCCGGATGCTATGAACCAAACGACCCTTCAATGAATCAGACAACTATTAGTTAGTAGTACTAAAACTTTTTCTTTTTTTTTTTTGGTTTTCTATAATTTTTTCTGATTTTCTCCGCAATTTATTTATTCCTCCTTTTGTTATGATAATACACCCTTCTTTAATTTCCCGATATATCTTTCTTATAAGTTAAATACCACATATAAGTTCTTTTTAGTGATATTTTTTTCTACAAATGTGAATTATAAGCATACAATTCAGTATATGTTCTCAACAATCCTCGAGAACCCAAAAGAACTTTTAATCTATTATAATATATAATTTTCAGCTTTTACAAAAATAATGTAAACATGATTCATAATTTTTGATTAAAAGTTAATCTATAATGATAAAAATAAAAATGTGACAACTAAAAAGAGACGAATTTTGTTAGAGCATCTCCAACGACGTTGGCTATAATCGTTGGCTAAATGGGAGTTGCAAGACATTATGTAAAATTTGCGGAACCTGGAAGACATTTTGCTTCAATGGTATTGGCTATATTGGTTGCCATAATTTAAAAGTAGTATGTTATTAATATTTTTTATTGTTAAAATAGAATATATCAGTTCAATATGGTAATAAATGATGTGCAATCTTTCTACAAATTTTTTACAGAGGTTCGACAAATTTAGCCATCTGTAGAAGGTTGGCTAAAATGATATACAACAGCTCGATATGATTGGAGTATGAGTTTTCGAAGTGGTGGCTAAATTTTTTTATTTATAGTACCACTTATGGTTGGAGATGCTAACAACCAAATTATCCATTTCGGGTCATTAATTTGTACAGAAAAACTGAATTCAAAAATAAAAAGAGGTGAGGTCAAGTTTTGATTTAGTTGCTAAACTGTTTTTGATATAAAACCCTAGGCTCCATCCTAAAATCACAGCACATAGTTTGTAAAAAAAGTTATGGCGGATGGGTACTGGAACACACCACATGACTTGGGCGGATCAGTGAAGCGCCCTCGCCCTCTCCCTCATTCTGGTAATTCCTTATTCCAATTAAGTTGTAATTTACATTAAATCTACAGATTGCTTCTAATCTTTCGCATAGATATATACAATCCACCCATTTGCAAGTTATATACGATCGTCTAATTTCAACTACAAGCTGTTCGATACTTTGTCTGAGTCATTTCTGTTGTTAAGTGATTTACAAATGTATTTACTTGTATTTTCTTAATTGGATTACTAAATGATAACAAGCTTAACCTATCATCCTTCAAACCTTTCAACTTATATAGCATCGGGTTCTCCGTTAAATTCATCGATTAGCCACTGTTTTGGCGTTTAAGCGACACATGTGCAATTAAGTTTGCAAATTGAAGAACAAAGTATGTGGATGTTCATGTCCGATGCCACCTTGTTTCTTGGGTGTTAGATAGGTTTATTCCTTGTTTATGTACATGAATTGCTTTATCGCCAGGCACAAACTTTTCTATAATGTGGACCTTTTATTTTTATTGCAGACCTTTCACCTGCTGTATTACCTTTAGCTCATGAGATGCGCAATTACTTGACACGAGATAATGATCGGATTGGGCCTTATGCTGTAAATGACACAGAATCGATTGGATCAGCTTATGATCATTACCTCCGGAATGGGGTATCTTTATACTCAACTGGACATGTGCTTTTGAGAAAATATATATATTTGTCACAATATTTTTCTTTGTGTTTTTATATAGCAATATTCTCCTTTTACTCATGCCAAAAGATTTTCTGCTAAAACATTCACCTTGTTATGTGTTATGTAGCAATATTCTCCACTCACTTCTGCAGACGGTAATATTTACAGCAAGGTTGGGCTAGATAGCACTCATGGTTCTGGACGGCCTGCACATATGTTAGATGGTCCTGTTTCTGTTAGTCAACCTAGGGATGTACTTCGGGATTTACCTAGTTTTAAGCATCCGGTAGATACAACGCCAAGGCCTGGTCATGAGATACTGCCTCTTCCTCGAGATGCTTCCAATACTTTATATATTGAGGGACTTCCTGCTAACAGCACTAGAAGAGAAGTAGCTCGTATCCTTTAAAATAGCAAATTATTGACAATGTATGTTTTTTCATACAGCCTTTTGCCATGTGATCGCCTCTGTCCAGCTTGTTTATGTTCCTTCACATCATCATAGATATTTTCCGTCCATTTGTAGGCTATAAAGAAGTTAGACTTGTGAGCAAGCCATCAAAACATGTAAGTTTCTAATTGAACCACTAATTGTTCTCGTTGGTGATCTCCAGTAGCTAGGCTTTATTTATGCTACTAAGTTTTGTGCCTTTATTGCAGCATGGTAGGAATCCTCTTATCCTTTGCTTTGTTGATTTTGAGAATCCAGTGTGTGCAGCGACGGCTCTGAGTGCCATACAAGGTATGCAACTTTGTTTGTATGGTGCTTTCTTAGTCTTCAGATGTAGGCCGCTTTATCTCTAATTTTTGTAAAAAGTCTTTGAATAAGTGTTTTGATATATAATATGTGAATTATGAAATATATTTGAGACTGTTGTTTTGTTTGTTTGTCTTCTTTTCTGTTTACTCTTGCTATAACACTAACTTTATTGTCAAAATGCACAGGTTATAAAGTTGATGAACATGATCCTGATTCGGCCTATTTGCGGCTTCAGTTCTCAAGGCATCCAGGTCCAAGGTCTGGTGGATCTGGACGTTATGGGAGATGACAATGTCATATAGAAACCCCATGATTTGAGCTTTCTGGTCATTATCTTACCTTTGCTGGGATAATATTATCATGTTCAGCATATTTTATAACGTATTCCGAGACTTTACCTCAACCCCCAAACCGATGCTTAATCTGGATTCTGGAAGTATGTACATTAGTGTTATAGTGAGGAAGGGCCTATGGAGCTAATTTTGATGAAAAACAGCAATAGTAGTTTTAGCTAGTTCATGTTCTATTCAGCAACTAGAAATGTGTGTTTTGCGCTTATGGTGACTCGACGTGTCATTAATTTGGCAGACATGGCAATGAAAATTAACCAGTTGCAACTTGCAATTGTCACTTTATACTTGTTTCTCATATCCCTTTTTCTTTTTGCCAACTAGTTTTGCATATCTGGACTTCACCTTTCTTTCACCTTTTTTTGTGGTAATTTAGATTGTTAACTTATTTTGTCTTCGACTCGGTATTTAGTTATATATTCTACTCATCCTGATATTATGGGCAAACCATATGGCACTTGTTCAACTTCTATACAGTCTGAAAAGCAACATGAGTTGGCTTAGTGAACTATTGCATCGTGACGGTATGGACAAATGGTATGTTCTTGCTAAAATTTTGTACAGTCAAAAGCGACATGCTTTTGAGGTCTGGATTAGCACATTTTTCAAACATTCTATCTACTTCCCCGTGTAAATTTATAGGTCTCTTTTGAGAAAAAAATTTGTCCCAAAATACTTGTCTCTTTCTTCTTTCAATACAAATTTATCTCTATATTAATAATGAATTTTTTCAAACTCAACATTATTCTCATTTCAATGCACTAAATCTCTATACTTATTGTGATTTTTTTGAAACTCAACTATATTCTCCCTTTTCAATATACTAATTACTATATTCTCCCTTATCAATATACTAATTAATGATACATGAGATAAAGTTAGAGAATTGATAAATAAGCTCCAAATTTTACTATTTAAGCTCCAATTCAATTTTTTCCATTTATTATCACCATTAATATGGATGAAATATGTGGAGAAGTCATGGATAAATATGGTATAAAATTTGGAATTGGAGCTTAAATAGTAAAATGTGGAGCTTATTTAAAGTTATATCTAACCAACTACTTTCTTAATATGCGTGTTTATTCCAAAAGGGACCTATAAATTGATACGGAGGGAGCAAAATGTAACCAAATTAAATATTTAAATATTTTAAACCAAAAATATGTTTTACCCATACATGTTATTTTAAAATGAACTATATGATTTATTCAACAAGTTACACATTTGGTTATTTTCTCCTTGTGAGAGCCTAGTGTGTTTTGGTGTGATTTAATGTCCAAGACGTTAGATCCGTCGGATTTTTAAGGGTTTGATTCAATGATAAAGATTAATATGGGATTGCAATTACGATCGATAGCTTAAACTGATTTTGGTGAAGGTGTTGGTGAAGGCTATACATGTAGATATATCAATTTCAACGAATCGCTTGATTGTGTCTTTAAAAAGACTAGATTAATCAACAATATGATATGTTTTATGTTTGTTCGACTCGATTGTTTTTGTATATGCCGTATGGCTTTTCATTATTGAATTAATTCCTTTTTCTCAAAAAAAAATAATTACTTAGAGGAGCTTTTTGGGTTAAAGATTTTGTTATGTGTCATAAAAAACTAATCAAACATCTATTTACCAAACAGTTTTAGAAGAAATCACTAATCCAATCCGCTAGTCAAAACATCTATTTCAATCAGCTAGTCGATACATCTATTTCAATCTCCTAACCGCTAACCGCTAATTCGGCCAATGTCCAAAATAATAGAGTTGGAAAAAATGGCCCCAAATATCATTTATTAATATCAGGTAATCTAGCATTTTCAATTTTAAAAATATTATTTACATAGATTTTATTACATAGGATTTTTTACCACTAATATGTTTTTAAGAAATTGGATATTTTTAAGAGTATGGACCGGTTTGGAAGTTAGAGGGTTTGGCAAAAATTATAGATTTGAGGTGATTTAGAGGTTTAACCATTGGAATCCACTAATTTTGGTGTTTGGTAGTTAGAGGATTGAAATAGAAGTTTGGGTCCAAAAGCTAATTTTAAAAAAGCTACTTTGAGGAGCGTTTTGAATTAGAGGTTTTGGTTTGTGTCGGAAAAAGCTAATCAATCAGCTATTTACTAAACAGTTTTACGAAAAATCAGCTATTTACCAAAGAATTTTACGGGAAACAACTAATCTAATTCGCTAGTCAAAACATCTAATTCAATCGGCTAATCAAAACATCTAATTTAATCCTGTCACAGCTGACAGCTAACCCCCAATAAGGGCCTGTATACCAGAAGGGTTCTAAATATAGAAATCAAGTAAATTCATAGGTCTGGGCCGGAAGAATTACAAGCAAAACCAAAACCTCCAACGATCGATCTATATAGATACACAAGGCGAGATACATACATACCGATCTATAGGTATGTAATTTATAATCCTCTTTTCATGTTTTTGCAAAAAAGATTACTGTGATGTGCGTCTTGTACTGTGACACACGTCTCTGATGCAACGTAAGCAGAGTAGAACCACGTATATTTGAATGGTGTGTGTTATATGATTATATCTTTTGATTCCAAGTTATAGATATAGCATTCAATTGGGTGTTGGCCCATATATCACTTTCCAGGAAAAATGACTTGAATGTCGCGATTGTTAGATATGACTCCAATTTGGGAGTCCCTGGCATATATGGTGTAGCTGGGAGCTGGCACCAAATGTCACTTCGAAATTTGAGTTCGTTTCATGTTACGAAGACGCAACTTCGTCTTGTGTTTATATTTATTTTTAAAATAATATAATCAAAACGTAACTTCAATTTGTGTTTTAAGATGCCAAAACGCAACTTTTGTTAGTATTTGTGTGTATTGACAGTATTGTGTCTATCTAATAAGCTATTGGGTTTAAGAGGAAAACGTAACTTCGTGTTACGTTTTGATTAATAATGAAAACACAACTTTAAGTTGTGTTTTGGAGTGACGGTGAGGGCTTATTTTTTATATAGTGATATCTGGGTAATTATGTATTAAATAGTTATTCCCTCCGTCCCATCAGGTTATTTACGTTACTCTTTGGCACACATTTTAAGGATCCTATAAAGTATACTTCTGCTATATATTTATTTTTCTTAAAAACCCCGAAAAAAAGTTTAACGTTTAAACTTTTATTCAAAAAAAGAAAAAAATTAAAAAAAACGTTATTGAACTATACTTTATAAGAGCCTCAAAATGCGTGCAAACAGTGAATGTAAACATCCTGGTTGGACGGAGGGAGTAAGTGACATTGAGGGCTTTTTCTCCGTTGAGTTACACATGCTCTAGAATACAATTTATAGATACAGTTTAACTACTTGATTTAATATATGTTGTAAATATAAAAATTAAATATATAGATGTTGCTAATTGCCAATAAACTAATCAGAGCATTTCCGAACATACGAAACTTTTACGTAAACATAGTTAAAGAAAATTATAAATTAAAATTATAGAGATTATGTAAAAATATCTCAATTCCAATTCATAATTTAGTCAACCTATGCTAGTTATATTTGTCAAATCTCTGGCGATAAGAACATTACATATGATATTTGTTATCATATTAAAATGATATATTAATATATTATATATACAACAACCTAAAATAATATAAATATATTTTAAGGTATAGGTATTCTCATCAAAGCTCACGCCTCCTAGTTTGAACAAATTTTATATAATTAGTATTATATATTATATATATTATTTTAGCGGGAAAATTAAATTATAAATCTCTGAACTATTGGTGTTTTTTTGTCTAGGTTCCTGAACTATTCCGTTTTTTGGGTCACTTAACTTTTGTTTTTTAATTTAAGTCCTTTTGTCAAAAAATTTTGAACGGCGTTATAGTTAGAAAACTAGGATTCCAGATGTTCATACGGATTAAAGCAATTTTGAAGGTGTTAGTGAAATCCAAACTTAAAGTTCCGGTTGGCAAATTGAAACTTGAATCACTAGCGACAATCATATGACACCAATTTTCACAAACTAGGTTTAATTCAAAAAACCCTAAACTGGACCATAAATTTTGAGTTTTTGATCGAATTTAGGGACCTAAATTTATGAATTGGACCTAGTTTGTGAAAATTGGTGTCGTATGAGTGTCGCTAGTGATTCAAGCTTCAATTTGACGACTTGAACTTTAAATTCAGATATCGCCAACACCTTCAAAATTGCTTTGTTTGGTCCTAGTTTTCTTATTCTAACGCCGTTAGAATCTTTTTGATGGATGGACTTAGATAAAAAAATGAAAAAGTTAAGTGACCCAAAAAACGGAATCTGGAACCTAGTCTATAAAAGTAAAATGCCAATTCAGGGACCTAAATATTCCATATTTTAGATAACTCCATTAGAAATACTCTAAGCATGGAAAAGGCAAGGAAACATATTATTCAAAGCTAGCAGATATTTTTTCTAAAATAGATATATGCAATTTAGAGCTATCTTCTTTCATTAAAAACTGTGCATTGGATTTGAGGTTTAGTTTTTGCAGAAAAAAAAACTTTTTAATGTCATAAATAGAAATAGCTATGTATTTTTGCACTGGTTTTGGACATAGAGGTGATCACCAAAGTTCATCTGTGTAGTGCGCAATGCCCATGGTTAAAACAATGTAAGATGATGATTATGTAAAATCTTTATTGTGCTTTATTGGGACAGGCTATAATGATTGGTTATCTTTTGAAAATAGTATGTTATCATGATTCAAGTTATAAATAAAATATATTATTTTAATATGGTTATAGATAACGTGCTTCATGCGCGTGATCGTGGATCGATCCGGTACGCGGTACGAGTTCGGGAACGTGGAACGTTAGTTTAAGTGAATGGGGTACGCTGAAGTGTGAATCGGGTACGCGGGTTGATATAAGGATCCCGTTAATATATATATATATATATATATATATATATATATGTAATAAAGGTAGAAAAATATAAATATGTTACAAAATACAAGAAAAGATATTAAGAAATATGCACACATGTGATTTTGCAAGGTTTCGCAAAACTATCAAAAACAAAATTTTTAATTTAAACTATAATTTGAAATTAACATAAATTGAATAAGAATCAATTGAAACAAAATTCCCGCAACTAATTGATAGTGAATCATTTATCGGTGACTATTTTTTTAACATTAACTAATTTCGTTTACTTTTTTATATTAATTAATATAATAGTTTTGTTTTTGTAAGATTTCATTCACACCGTACACACTTCATCTTCTTCACAGTTCATCTTCTTCATCAGCAAACAAATATACATACAAACATGTATATGTATATTATGGATCATCAAAACAATACAGCACAAATAGATTTTCTTCCTTTCTTCCTCGTTTTAGTGTAGTCAGAGCAAGCATCCGCGGTTCGCCGGAAAGACGAATTGGAACGCGATCCCGGCCGATCCGGGTCGACTTCGACCCGTGTTCCGGTACGAGCGAACCGGTTCGCGGATCCATAGGCCGTACCGCGAACTGGGTAACTATGTGCACGTCCCTAGGTTCGACAAATATAATTCAGGGCTTGCCTAAAATTTTACCTAAAGGGGAATGTGCCATTGGAGTGAGCAATTTTCATACATTCTCTATATTTTTTATGTATGATATATCACATGGATTTTTAGCGAAGGAGTATTCCCTGTTAAAGATGCTCTTAGTGCTTTTGTCAGATACAAGGATTTTAAAACTGCCGGGGCTAAAAAAGAAAGTCTCTTGGCTTTGGAATCAATTTTATACTAATGTTTAATTAAAAGGATACACTTGGAATCTCAATCAATATATGGAGGTCTGCCACTGAAATTTGTTGAATTATGAGACCAATATAATGAATTGAAGTATTTTTTGCAGTATTTAATAAACGGTTTTTCCTATGGTGTGCCCATAAGCATGTGCTAAGCACCAAATTTCATGTATTTAACTCATTTTGATTGGCTACTACTTATTAATAATGGTGGCCCCCTACATATACAAAAGCTCCACCAATCAAAACAAGCTAAATAGCGCTTTAATAAAAGGTGGTTGTGGGACAATAGTATTTTCCCTCTTATGTTAAGGACTTTTTATGATCTTTCTTCTTTCGTTATCCTGTGTCAACTAATGTTAGAATCATTTACAGGTATGGACTTAGTTTTACAATCTCATCCAGAATTATTCACACATGACCAGCTAAAAGTAGCAACCAATGGATTTAGCGCTGAAAATTTAATCGCAAGTGCCCAGTTTGGAAAGCTTTACAGGGGAAAAATCAAACATGATGATGAGTCGGGAGAAGAAAAAGACGTGACTTTGAAAATCTGGGAGCATCAGAAGTGCTCATTCCAAGATCTCCGGTCGAAATTAAAAGTATATTCCTGATATTTCATGGTCTAGATCCATAGTTTGTCTTTTCTGTTTATAGATGAAAGCATATTACTGATTAACATCAAATATATTTTTTCTTTTCAGACGGAGGTATTGTTCTTGAAGCATCACAATCATCCAAATTTAGTAAAGCTGATTGGATGTTGCGAGTCTGATGAGTTATTAGCCACTATATATGATATCAGTCCACTTGATACCCTCCACAATTTATTAGAAAAAGGTAGTGTTTGAAATACTACTTGTTAGATTTATTTATTTTTAAAGTTATTATCCTTATCAAGTTGTTTTAAAAAAAAAAAAAATTCTTTTCTGAGAGTGATCATATCAGCTAGCCTTGTTTATCAATTCCTGGGTAGAATATTGTTTATGTATCTTGTATTATTTTATTTTCGCTTCTTCAGTGCAAAGTTTTGTCTTTTGCAGATCAGATGAACTGGCAGCAGACTGTCAATGTAGCACTTCAATTTGCTCGTCTTCTTGACGAATTACACCGCAGTGATTACTTGGTTCGAAATATATCTGCAGCTCACATAATGATTGATAAGGTCAGTGCTGTATTTGCAGTTAGCTTTGTTTTTATGTATGTACTTACGCATCACAAATGTCTTAAGACTTGAGGAATTCAGTTTTAAAGTTGGCTTTGTTTCATGTATGCACTTTTGCATCGCAAATGTCTTGAGACATTTCTTTAGGCATCAATTTTCAATGTTTAATGAAGGATTGCAACCCTATACTATTTGATCTTTCAATGCTAACTGGCGGATTTTTCGGGGATGTGCCAAATGGGTCCATTTGGGGATCGCCTGGTTATATTGACCCTCGTCTGATCTCTGCAGGAAAATTGCTAGGTACGGTATCAGCCATAAATATATTTTTTGCGCAGATTCTGTTTTTTAGGCTTTTCTGAAAATTAAAGTTGTTTCTGTGGTGACAGGTGCAAGTAGTCCATGGTCCGTGAAATGTGATATCTATTCTTATGGAGCATTACTTCTAAGTCTAATAGGGAAAAAAGCTTATAATCCAGAAAACAAAGAAGAAACAAAAGCAGATTGTTGGGCCAAGAAAGAGTTTAAGCCTGATTGTTCTTTGGTTCATAAGAAACTTCAGGATGATCCAGCCTATGATGCTCGCTGCGGAAATGATGTCACAGCGTTGGCTATGTGTTGTTTGGAATATTATCCACAAAGTCGGCCTATAATGCTGCAAATAGTTAAGTTTCTAGAGAAACGCCAAATCAAAGATGGGGATGCTTGATTGCCTACCTGGCTGGAGGTCAAATATATCTCCTTGTTTAGTAGCCTGAAACTCACAAGTATGTACTTTTCGGATCTGATTACCACTTCAGGACAGTGTTGGTGCTTCCTGGGGTAGTACTCCTTGCAAAATGAAGTAATAATTCAGCAGTTTTGAGTATATATGTATACAGGATGCAAACCATGTCCTCCAAAAGATCTTATACATTTTTGTAAAATTTCATTTTAAGAATTTGTAATAGAAAACAAAAACTCACTCCTAACTAATAGAGATATGTCTTGCTCTTGACTATTCCTTGCCATTTGAATTTTGAGTGACACTTGTAAGTTCTAACTGCCCTTTATCTTTGGCCTCAGCCTTGAACTCCAATTTTGCCGGTGCATGAGATTTGAGGACTGAGGTTGCTCTGTTGGAATAGTTGTCCCCTGAAGTGATTATCTTCTGACTCCTTGAGAAAACAGTTGACAGGTTATAAACTTAAAAGTTTTCTCAAGATTTAAGTGCTACTCCAGACTTGACTAAATTACCGTTTCTAGAAACCAGAATACTCGGAGGAGGTATGTGTAGGAATTTCAAGTTACCATTCTCTGTGCTTGCGTTGCTAAGAAGTCTTCAGGACACCATTTTAACTTGAGTTTACTCAATATTTATTATGTGTTGCTGGATCTGAGAGGCAGAAGCTAAATAAGTTGCCAGAGCTAAAGCAAACGCTGTTCCTCTGCTAATCTCTACTCCCCTGATATCATATTAGGCCTATTCAATTTCTTCTTAAGTAATTAGTCCAAGTGTCCAACTTTTTCTAAAATCAGAATGCGAGAGCTGAGAAACGGGGCCTTGCGTTGATCCAAAGGGTCATCCGGAACCCGAGACAGTGAGACGGACAGTGGGATGATTCGAAGAAATGAGATTTTTTAAAGAAACTTTTTCTAAAATCTCATCATAATATAATACCCAGATTTCTTCTTAAATCTCGTGATAATAATTTTACGTTTGTTCAGTTGTCAAAAGACTTTGCTCGAATATTTTCATCTACCTTTTTCTTTGTGAAAACGATTTTCTTTTATTTCAATTACGGTTAGCTGTTAATTGTTAGCGGATTGAATTAGCTGTTTTGACTAGGAGATTGAATTAGATGTTCTGACCAACGGATTGAATTAGCTATTTCTCGTAAAACTGGGTGGTAAATAGCTGATTGATTAGATTTTTCTGACACAAACCAAAACCGCTAATCCAAAAAACTCCTCAAAGTAGCTTTTTCAAAATTAGTTTTTTGGATCCAAATCTCTATTTCAATCTGCTAACTACCAAACACTAATATTAATATATTTTAGTGGTCAAACCTATAAAACATCTCAAACCTCTAATTTTGCACAACACCTCCAACTTCCAAACAAGGGCCTTGTGAGTGTGTTACTTTGTTAAAAATACCACTATAGTCCACAAAATCCAAACCTGAACTTGAAAATCTGTGCATGAAAGGTACTCCCTCTATCCCATTTTAGTTGTCACATTTTTATTTTTGTTGGTCAAATTGACTACTTTTTGACCAAAGATTATATGTCACTCTTTCATTATTTTGAAAAACTAAAAATTACATCTTAAAGTAGATTAAAAATTATTTCCGGTGATATATTTTTTTTATTTTATCAATTAATAATATATTAATAAATTACAGTCAAACTTGGGTCAATTTGACCGGCACAATACCAAATGTGAAAACTAAAATGGGACGGAGGGAGTATCGCATACTCCCTCCGTCCCAAAAAGATTGAACTGCTTTGACTTTCACGGAGATTAAAAAAAAAGGTAGTAAAAGAAATTAAATTAGTTGAAAAGTTGGTAAAGTGATGGGACCCATCAAAATTTTAATAATATATTTGAGATAGTGGAGGAAAGTAGTGGGTATAATAGTGTTTATATAATTATAGAATAGAGATAGTGGAAGAAGTAGTGGGTGTAATAGTGAAAAGTAGGGTTCAAAAATAGTAAGTGTAATAGGTTCATTCTTTTTGGGACGTCAAAAAAAAATAAGTGTCAATTAAAATGGGACGGAGGGAGTATAAAGTTTGACACCATCGATGTCTCATTTAATCGAAAAAAACGCACTCAAAATTTACAGCAATAAAAAAAATTAGAAAAGAAATATACAAAATTCCAGCTTTCCACATCTTAGCTACAGAACTTCTAAAGCTCAACATGTCTACATAAATCTTAGAAAAAACATTTGATTCACTCTACGATTTTCTTTTTATTCGAATGAAAGGGTGAGCATCCGCAGAGTAATCCGCCTTTCTTCCTGCAATTTAAAAATAAACGTTATATGAACATCTGGTCAATTACTGTATTACACAAGATTAGTAATAATGAATTTCACGTCTGGGGGAGCCAGCACATCATTTGAGAAAATTGAATAAAGTTAATATTAAAGTTGAGAAACTGGATCTTACAAAAAAAAAAGAAGAAAAGTTGAGAAATTGTTAATATGAATAGATGTAATTGATCGGATAAAATTTGAAACTAGAATATAAAAATTTGAGATGAACTTTCGATGGAAGTGCATGCAAGTTGTAACGCCTGCGCGTTGCAACACAAAAACATGTACGTGATTTTTTATTTTACTAATTTCAGTGGTGTTCAGTGTTCACACTTGATATTTGAGATTATAATTTAATTTAATCGATAAAATAATATTATATTTTAACACATTCGGAACCAAATATCAGAAGTACTTTTGGCGGAGATTACTTCTCATATGTCTATGATTTGAATATATCTCTCAAAACAAATTTGTTTTAAAATATTATTTATTTCAGAAGAATAAAATATAAAATAGAATTTCATCTTTATTCATATTAAGTACATCACTAAATGAAAATAAGTAATGTAATACAGATTTTGAATAATGAGTAAATATTGACTCTTGAATAAAATACAGTAATTATAATAATAATAGTTAAAAACGAAGTGAAGAAGCATATATATATATATATACTCCCTCCGTTCCGATGAAATATATACATTGGTTGTGGACACTGAGAAAGTATTGAGTGTAATAGTGTTTATATTATGGAAAATGCTTGGTGCACATAATTGTATACAAAATTGTGTACATAATGACATGTGGGAGGTTTTAATTGGATTGGACCCCCTGTATTCACATCAACCACCCCAATTAAAACCTTCCACCTCAATTGCCACGTCATTATGTACAAGTTTTATGTACACAATTATGTGCACCTAACACTGCTCTTATATTATTATAGCATGAATATAGTGGAAGAAAGTAGTTGGTATAATAATGTTGTATATTATTAAACTATATTATTTTTGAAATATATAGAAATGATAGGATATGCTAAAAATGAATGGGACGGAGGGAGTACCTTGTGCTATTACTACTAACAGTAACAGTGGTGTCTGAGCTTCCAGTGCTTCCATGGCTACTGAATCCACCTGCAGCAGTAGTGGTGTGGGAATATGTTGGGATTTCCTTTGATTTTTGAGTGGCTCCAAGAGGCAGTGCAGGGAATACCATCTTCAACAACAACCCTCCTCCTGTCTTGTAATTCTTACTAGTACTAGTCTGTCTTGAACTGCCTTGCAGCTTCCTCACACTGGCTTGCTGCTTCTTCTTCTTGTTGTTGTTTTGTTGGAATCCCAGTTTTTGATGATGATCTACAAGGTCTCTTAACGACAGCTCGTAAGAGGAGTCAGGCATGCTCTTCACCATCTCCATCAGCTCCTTCTGACCTCTTGCTATGGCTTCTACTCTTGCACTCCTCATCATCTTCTTGTTGTTTGACATTTTCGAATCACCCCACAAGGGTGGCGATGAACAAGCACCTCCACCTGATTCTGCATCTCCATGATCAATATTAAATTCAATATTGTCACTGCCACCTTTTTCTCCATATTCTGATCTGTCAACACAGCTATAGTATGCCATTCCTCCTGCAACTTCCAACCTCTTGCAAGTGATATATGTATGTACTGTATGAACCACACCATCACCAAGTGCTCTATTATTGTTATATAATCAAATTTTTATCCAAAGTAAAATTTATTTTTCTATTTCTTTTCTGCCTCCGACCTTCCAATATGTCAATGACTTTCTAGATAGGTGGACGTGGGGTCCCGTTTTCCCTATTGTTTGTGCACACTTATCTTATAAAAATATATAATCAGTTATTTTCGGTAAAAAAGGATTATGTTCGTATACTACCGGTGGAGTTAAGTATTTGGGAGTGATTTACATTGTTTGTTTACACGAAAATAATAGTATAAACTCACGTTTTCTTTAAGGAAAATAATTGGGGAATTATCTTGTATATTGTTTTTTCAATCTTATTTTCAAAAATACTACCTTATCCAATCTTATTTTCAAATCTCTAAAATATTTTCAAAAATACTACCTTTTTGAAAATATTTTCCAAAAATATATATATATATATATCGACTCTAACGATGAGGTCGAAAATGACATTTGAAAACTGAAACTTGAAATCATGATTTGTAGTTGCATATATGGTTGCATATGCAACCACAGTATTTTTGAAAATATTTTAGAGAAGGTAGTATTTTTGAAAATAAGATTGGATAAGGCAGTATTTTTGGAAATAAGATTGAAAACGTAGTTATGAATAAAAAAAGCCCAAAATAATTTACTTTTGAAAAAGAAAAAAAAGTAGACAAGTTCTTAAAAAAGTTGAGATACATAGAATATTGTTAATCTTGTGTCAAGTTACTCTATCTCTCCCTGTGTTTTTGACATTTTATACGTAATTTAAGTAACACGATATATCTATAGTTGTTATTTTTATAATTTTTTTTGGTATTTTTTTTTTGAAAAGATAATGAAAACCAAAGAATTTAAACCGGAAAGCTTTAATAAAGGATTTGAAAGAGAACACTTTAACCCCCTAAAAACACAAGATCGCATCCAGGTTACAGTATTGAAATTATAATCAACCACTATCAATAAACAATACCTTACAACATCCAATCATCTTCGATATGAAGAATCACTGTCAATCTATTCCAGCTATGACTTACATCTGAATCTCAATAGCACAACTCTAGCTAGCACCAACCTTACCAATCTTCCTGGACATTCCTCGACCATTAGATCTTTAACACCTCTGACTCCTCACCTAGCATTAGCCTTATTCATGATCACAATCTAACCACTCATCTTTCAACCTTTCTGAAATGGTTAAAAGAGAATAGCAAGAGTGAGCAACAATGCTCAGCAAGTAGTAATAAACAATGATAATTCCGAAATGATATAACAGAAGCTCACGGGTTCAACATACTTTATCAAAAGATTCAACATGAATTCACAAGACCAGGGTATTGTTTAGAAGGATTCACAATAACTTGCAGTATTGGAACACTGAAGAATTCAATCTTTCCAAGAGAATTATTGAATTGGATTATCATATTTTTAATTAAAACCAATGTTAGGCTGTTGATCAGTCATGCCTAACCTCGAGAAGGCCCCGCCATGCTCTATCACTGGATCCAAGGCACTCATTGGCATAATATGACCACCCATCTGGTTTGACCACGAATCTAGTCCACATAATTTTATAAAAACAACAATCCAATTCTATAATTCAATTTAACAAGCCAATGTAAATCAATATGACAGAATCACAATCATTATCAACAACGGAATTATTCCAAATTAACTTTTGATAATCAATTTTTCACAAACCATAGTCCATCCTTTCATAAATCATAGTTCAGGAAATCCCTAACTATTCAGTATCCTCTATTATCGGCTAATTTTATTGTATTTAGCCTGCAAAACCAGCATGACAATGGCGGGTTGAGTAATCAAGAAGATCCCAACTCATTCTAAGTTCTAATTATCACTGAGCAACACATGCTTCAATGACAATATGAACTTCGAATTAATTTGTGAAAATGAATTTATCTGGATCTTAAGAATTATAAAGGATGGATCTGAATACTTGCACTAATCGGAACAATTGGAACAAATATAAAAGAATGGATCAGAAATTTTGCAATATTTCACTACAAGAAAATCCGAGATTCCCAACGGAATTTTCCGTCGGTAAACATGAAATCCCGTTGGTAAAATGGAATGCCAACCGAATTCCCAACGGAAAAAACTATTACTAAAATCCTCGTTGGTAAAATTTTCCCAACAGAATATGGATTCCGATGGTAATGTTACAACTGATTAACGGATCGGGAGGCGGTTGACTTTAAAAGAAATCCATTGTCCCAACGGATATTCCGTTGGTAACTTGCCAACAGACATTAAACCGTTGGTAATATGCCAACAACAATTGCCACAACGTTCCGTTGGTAAAAGACTTTACCAAGGGAATGACATTCTGTTGGTAAAGAACTTTACCAACGGAATGCCTACAAATTGTGCTCTAGAATAAAGATTAAATTTTATTTATTTATAATTCAATTCCGTTGGTAAACGGTTGGTAAAGTTGTAAAATATAATTTTTTTTTATTTTTATTAATACATTTAAATTTTGTTGACATCCCTGTATTATACAATTAATAAAACAAATTGCTTCATTAGATAAAAGAAATGTCATAAATGAAAAGCAACATCCAAAGTTATAATTCATAAGTCATACATACTTCATACGTAACATACAAAAAGCTAGCTTGTCTCGTACAGAATGTCTAATTTTCAATCCGATTATTAAATGCCATAGCAAGTTGCCTCTTCATCTCTTCCATTTGCTTTTTCATCTCTTCCAATTCCTGATTTCTCCTCACCTCTTGTAGTTGCTTCACCCGATTCTTCATGTCTTGTAACTCAACTTGCATTTGTTGGTATTCTTCATCATTGGAGTTGGATCCTTACCCTGAGTCTCCGTCTAAAGTTAAAAAATTATTTTGAAAAATTAGAAATAGAAAAATAAAACAAGTATGCTAAAGGCAGTGCAGTTCAATATTAACCCAAGCAACTGCTTCGACAATTAAACTAAATACCGAATTTCGGACGTAAACTTATTGTACAGAATGTACTGTAGTGTTCATTACAAACCTTAAATTAGTGAAACTTCAACCAAAGCTATCACTATCAGTGTTATTAAAAGCGCGCATATGCGCTCGCATATGCGAGATGCAATGCGAGGTTAGAGATGCGTGCGCTTTTCAACGCATGAAGAGCATAAGCGAGATGCGGGAAGCGTAGGAAAAGCGCGCTTTTTTATTTTTTTGACTGGGCTGTTGACTGAGCCATTGACTAGGTTGTTGACTGGGTCTTTTTAAAAGAAAAGGGTCATAAAACCCAAAAACAGACAGACACGCATCTTTGATACCATACAACACGTACATACACATACATAGGCAATCGATTGAACAAGATCTGTGCAGGATAATCTCCTTTCTGGTAATTATCTTCTTTCTTGTATACACACACACACACACACACACACATATATACACATGTACACACACATATCTATACACATATACACACATACACACACACATGCACACACATATACAGAAATATATATACATAATCTTGTCTATACACATATACTGATTATAATAATAATTATTTAGTATAGACATATTATATATGTGTATATATATGAACATATTATTTATTTTTTGCTAATAATATATATATATGAACACACAAAGATATGATATTCTGATTAGTGACTAATTTACGACAAATAGATGGCTGAACGGAAAGACGTGGCTTGGAAATATTCACGAGCGGTGAAAGAGGTTTTAGATTATCAACTACTAGGATTTTAGATTATCTATTTGTGCCCTAACTATGAACCTGATTATCATCAACATGTTCAATGACAATCTAATATGCTTATTACTTGTTAAATTTAATTGTTATGCATTTTTTTATAATTTTTTACGCTTTGTTTCAAAAAGCGCACATCTCGCATTGCGCGTTGCACTTATGCGCCAGGAGGCCCTTTGCGCTTCAGTGCGCATATCGCATTTAATAACACTGATCACTATCATTCCTTAGTGTCAAAAATATAATCATAATTAGTTGATGGCTATTTTGTTCTGCGTAAGATTGTGTGCGATAACTATAGTGTTTAGGCTTTATATGTCTTTGCTAATGATAAAATATTAGGAACAGACAGATGACAGTTGCCTACTACTAACCAAATCTACTATTCTTTTATATACTGATAATAGAATTATATATTTTAAAAAGAGCCTAACATATTTCTACAACTTAATCACCAGAACTAATTCCCAGTGACTTGTATCTATCTCTAAATAATAACATTAAATTTCATCGGACTATAATTAAATTAGTGTATACTCTGCACCATTTACATCAGGCTTCAGGGTAAAGCTTTGTTGGGGAAAAAAACTCAACAAGTAACAAGTACACTTATGGACTCATAAAATTTATTAATGCATAAAAACATTACCTTGAGCCGTAACTCTTGAATAGTCTCTAGATCCCTCACGGGATCCACAGTGTCATCAACTTGGGTAATTTCAGGATCATCAAAACCACCTGATACAGAAAGAATATAAATGCAAAGAATAAACACCAACAACCGGGGGGTGAATATTTGGAAAGTTACCTAACTAAAAAGTTATTTAATTATTGTTACTGTTAATCCGTTATAAGTCTACCAAGTTTCCTACTTGAATACCTCTTATGTTTCAGTGTTCACTGTTCATTGTTCATATGCATCCACATAAAAATTATCTATACTTTTAAGATTCCACCAAGAGAATTTGATTAAACCCATAACATTAGTATAGTAGTTACCACTTCCCACAAAGGAGAGCCAAGAAAGATAATCAAAGACGAGATGTGAGCTTTCATGCATTTTTTCACTTAAATAGCAAATAACTAAATAACTAGATAAGTATAACACCTACAAGTTACTTGTTAAAGCATAAACTTAACAACCTGACATAAGATACACTTGGCAATTTCTGATTAATAGTTATCTATTAGAGAATGGATCCATGACTTCCATTGCTCGTCCTATTTGTATGATCTAACTAAAATGAAAACAGTAAACAAATTTCGTATACTGGATTATATTAAAGGCTATAGTAGCAAGTGAAGATATAATATCATGGATTTCAAGAAAAGCTGCTACCTGACAAACAAATAACAAAAGTAAATGCAATTGAATACATGGACTCTTAGCTATCTTTAGAAAGTTTTAGTCGGTACAGATTAACCACACAGTTGACCAGTAGAAACCTCAGCTACGCCTGAGAATTCTAACTTATTTATTGGTTCCAATCAAACCAATGAAAATGAAATTCATCAACTAAACAATTACATAGTATTCCAGTAACGTATTTGTAAATTGCATCATATATTGGGCACTGAAATCACTAACCTCACTTTTCAGTTTATACATTTGGCAAAGCGATTCAAACCGCTCATCTGGAATGTACACTCGGGCCTCGTTAGGTTCTATAGTACAAAAAGGGTAATTCTCAGCCGGTGTTGATAATATAGTGAGCGTGTTAAAAAGAGTAAATATGCCAACATTTGGCATTCCAACATGAAATCCAAGTAAAACAATAAGTCTCATAGTTAACTTAAAAGACTAGACATTTGCATACGAGACGGACAGGTTCCAAATTCTCAGCCGGTGTTGACTTTTGCATACGATGTCCGACTTGGGCGCATAATACCTTTTCGGGGACGGCAGAACGAGATGGACAGGTTCCAAATCCACGTAGTCCATTTGGCGCAGTTTTTCAAGGCGATCTGAGGCTGTTTAGGTCTCCAAACGGGCTCTCGAAGTTTTCCGGAATTTTTCGAAGGATGAATTCGAAGCTGTTCTTCCGGGGCCATAATAGTGGATGTGTTTTATTATGATTTACATAATTCTTGATTATTGTTATTACGTGTTTCTTGTCTGTGTTGTTATGCCATGTGATACTAACCATTCGCATGCTAGAATGACATGGACATAGGGATGTTTTTTCATTAATGCTTTAATCATGTTAGTATGCTGCCATGTTATGTGTTCTTTGTGTTGCTATTACCATGATAGTATGCATGTGGACTTCGAAGAAATAACATAGGACGATGCATCTAGATTAAAATCCTCAAAGTAAATTCTAAGTGGGAGAGGGAATTAATATGATATTAAATCCCATGGTCTCCATCATTGTTTGTTTGTATGTAATTTAACATAAAGACGAATATAAATTATGTATACATCACCCATCGTGACGTGTAATTTATGGTGTCTAGAATGTTATAGATATTACTGGAACAAACTTCTTAAATTAATACGAATAAATACGAATTTTCTTTATCTCTGATTTGGGGCGATTTCTAAGGCTTATGGGTATTAAGTGAGACCGATGTGACTCCTCCACTGCCTAAAAATCAAACCATTGACGAATATTGAATTGAAGTATTCTATTCAAAGAATATTGGAAGGTATACATGCCGCCCATCGTGTCGTACCAAGTTCCATAGGTTTCGGATAATTTAAGATTTGATGATGGTATACACTTAGCTATGAAAAATAATATAGACCACCCCGACGTGGCTTATTGTTTAGTAATAGGACCGAAGTAACGTTTAAACAAATTTAGGTGGTATTGTCACCCATCGTGACGTACCAGAAACTTATGGTATTTAAACGTTAGTGCATTTAATTTTAATAATTGTTAGAGGAACCAATAGGTCTTAATTTTTAATGCACCCTTCTTTATGTGTAATGTGATTTTTCCATGCATGATTCTCAGGATAAAATGGGCTTTAATCCACTGTTCACCATACTTAAGGATAACAAAATTACCAGACCTAACTATATTGAATGGAAACGTAATTTGGACATTGTGTTGACTGCTGAAGGAGTACAAGTTTTGCACTTATGAACGCAAGCCTGAGCAGCCCGCTGCTGATGCTCCTGATGAGGATAAGGAGTATTATAAGCGGTGGACAAAGGCTGATGAGATGTCGCGATGTTACATTCTGGCAGCAATGTCGGGTGTTTTGCAGCATCAGCATCATGTTATGGCCATTGCTTCGGATATGCTCTTTAATCTCAAGGAACTTTTTGGAGATTAGAATAGGGCTGCTAGGCAAGTAGCCATGAACGCTTTAATGAACACTCAGATGGCTGAAGGTACACCTGTAAGGGATCATGTTCTCAAGATGATGTCACATCTGAATGAGATAGAGATCCTTAGTGCTGAGCTTGACGAGGAACCCAGATTGACATTATCCTTATGAGCTTGCCCAAGAGTTTTGAGCAGTTCCGCTTGAATTACAACATGAACAAGAGGCAGTATAGTCTTGCGGAACTGCTGACAGAACTTCAGGCAGCTGAAGGATTACTTCGGCAGAGTGTTCAAGTGAATGTGGCTGAGAAAGGTTCTTCCTCTAAGCCGAAAGGCAATAAGAAGAAGAAAAAGGCTCAGACATAGAAAGCTGTGAAGGAAGTGGGAGTTCAAGGTGGTGTGAAAAAGCCTAAGGGAAAGTGCTACCGGTGGAAGCAGTCGGGTCACTGAAAACAAGATTGTCCTCTTCCTGAAGAAGACAAACAATACTGGTATGTCTCTTTCTCTAGTTACCGAAACATTTGTAGCGGCTGTATCTATGAGCACTTGGTGTGTAGATACAGGAGCCACTGATCATGTTTGTAACTCTATGCATGGGTTCCAGCAATCTAGAATACTTAGAGATGGTGAGATCTACGTGTTCATGGGAGATGCTACGAAAGTAGCAGTAGTTGCAGTAGGAGAGATTCATTTATCTTTTGGTTTTTATAGGATTTTGGTTTTGAACAATTTTATTTATGTACCTTCTTTTAGAAGGAATTTAATTTCGGTTTCTAAACTTGTTATGGATGGTTATAATGTTTGTTTGGATCGTAATGTTTCTATTATGATGAATAAACAGATTATATGTTCTGGTACATTGCAAGACAATTTGTATGTAATTAATCCTAGTCAACCTGCACTGCAACTACAACATAAGGTGTTGAACAACACATCTTCTACCTCTACTAAAAGAAAGGAACCTTCTAGTTTGAACCAGACATATCTTAAGCACTTGAGATTAGGTCATATTAACTTGAGGAGGATTCAAAGACTGGTAGTAGACGGGCCTTTGAGCTCATTGGCAGTGAAGCCATTTCCAGTTTGTGAATCTTGCTTGGAAGGTAAAATGACTAATAGGCCTTTCAAGGCAAAGGGGAATAGAGCCAAAGAAGTGTTACAATTGGTTCACTCTGATTTATGTGGACCTATGAATATCCAAGCAAGAGGTGGTTATGAGTATTTCGTCACTTTTATTGACGATTATTCAAGATATGAGTACGTTTATTTGTTGCACCGTAAGTCTGAGTGCTTTGATAAATTCAAAGAGTACAAAGCTAAAACGGAGAAGCGACATAATAAAAGTATCAAGTCACTACGATCAGATCGTGGTGGCGAATACTTGCTTGGGGAATTCAGGGAATGTTTATCAGAAAATGGGATAGAATCCCAGTTGCCTGCACCAGGCACACCCCAACAGAACGGTGTAGCAGAGAGAAGGAACCGGACTCTTTTAGAGAGTATTAGATCGATGATGAGTTATTCGGATTTACCTGAGTCGTTTTGGGGACATGCCTTAGAGACATCAGCTTATCTTCTGAACTTAGTACCTTCTAAGTCGGTTCCTAAAACCCCCTTAGAATTATGGACCAGGGACAAACCGAGTCTAAGACATATTCGGATATGGGGTTGTCCAGCACATGTGCTGAACAAGAACGCGACTAAGCTAGAATCTCGTACAGAAGTAAAGCTGTTTTTAGGCTACCCCATGGGAACAAAAGGTTATTTATTTTATAGTCCTAAGAATTGGGATGTCACTGTTAGCACCAATGCATGATTCTTAGAGGAAGACTATATATATAATGAATCACAAACCCATGAGTAGTATCGTTTTAGAGGAACTAGTGGGAGGGACAAATAATGAACCTGTAGTACAAGTAGAACAACCACAGCAGACTTTACAACCTGTCATTAATACCGCACCAGTTCCTCGTCGTAGTGGGAGGGTTGTTCGACAACCCGACAAATTCATGTTTTTGGGAGAGTCTTCAGACTTGGTCTATGGTGAACATGATGATGATCCCCGGACATACGAAGAGACAATACAAGACAAAGATGCAAGTCTTTGGCAAAAGGCAATTGATTCTGAGATGGAATCAATGTATTCTAATCAGGTCTGGGAGCTCGTGGAACCACCCAAAGGTGTAAAACCTATTGGATGTAAGTGGATCTACAAGAAAAAGAGGGGATAAGACAAAAAGGTGAAAGCCTGGAAAGCAAGACTTGTTGCGAAAGGGTATACTCAGAAAGAAGGTATCGATTATGAGGGAACCTTTTCGCCGGTAGTCATGCTTAAGTCAATCCGTATTCTTTTATCTATAGGAGCTCATCTCGATTATGAGATTTGGCAAATGGATGTCAAGACAGCTTTCCTTAATGGAAATCTTGAAGAAACCATCTATATGCAGCAACATAGGGATTCATTAAAGAAGGCCAAGCGCATCTTGTATGTAAGCTGAAGAGGTCTATCTATGGACTTAAACAAGCTTCTAGGTATTGGAACATTCGCTTTGATCAGGCAGTCCAGTCGTATGGATTTGATCAAAGTCCAAGCGAAGCATGCGTGTATAAAAGATGTGAGGGAAATGCAGTGGTTTTTCTAGTGCTTTATGTTGATGACATTTTAATTATTGGAAACAATGTTAAGATGTTGTCTTCAATAAAGGCATGGATGTTCAAACAATTCGAAATGAAGGACTTAGGTGAAGCAGCATACATCCTTGAGATCAAACTTATAAGGGATCGCAAGAAAAGGATGTTGGCTTTATCTCAGGAGCCCTACATAGATGACGCATTAGCTCGTTTTAACATGCAGGACTCCAAGAAGGGTAATTTACCCTTCAGACATGGAGTTACTCTATCAAAGAGTTAGTGTCCTTCGACACCTAAGGAGATAGAGAACATGAAGGCAGTTCCTTATGCTTCGGCATGTGGAAGCCTAATGTATGCAATGTTATGTACGAGGCCTGATATCTGCTTTGCTGTGGGCATGGTTTGCAGATACCAGTCAAACCCAGGATAGGTACATTGGAGTGCTGTAAAAGCAATACTCAAGTACCTGCGAAGGACTAAGGAGTATATGTTAGTTTACAAGTGCTCTGATTTATTGCCTCTGGGATATACCGATTCGGATTTCCAGACATATAAGGATAAGAGAAAGTCCAAATCGGGATGTGTTTTTACTTTGGGAGGTGGAGCCGTAATATGGAGTAGTGTGAAGTAGAAATGCATCGCAGACTCAACCATGAAAGCCGAATATGTGGCAGCCTCTGAGGCAGCCAAAGAGGCTATATGGTTCCGAAACTTCCTGCTGAATTTGGATGTGGTTCCTAATCTTCTACAGCAAATCATGATTTATTGTGATAACACTGGTGCTGTGGCGAATACTAAGGAACCACGGGCCCATAAGGCAGCGAAACACATAGAGCGTAAGTATCACCTCATATGACAGTTCGTTAAGCGAGGAGATATCATTGTGGCTGATATAGCATCGAAGGATAACTGGGCAGATCCTTTCACGATGAGCTTACCAGCTAAGGCTTTTCAGCAGCACGTAGAAGCGATAGGAGTCAGATACTTTGTCACATAGTTATATAGTTGGTAGTGGATTGCTTGTAATAAACACTGATATACTCAAAGAATATCTTGAGTATAGGTGGGAGATTGTTAGGGTTATACTGAAATATTCGTTTGAAGTATATAACAATTATTTGAGAATCTTGAATGCATGTTTTCACATTGTCTGTATATTATATATTGTAGACAATCTAGTATCAAATGGGATAGCAGAAGATTAGATTGTCAGACTTCTTATATAATATAATAAAGGTTCACAGTCGAGGTGGTGTTAGACAAACCACTGGAACGGCTGAAGTATTATTTAGAAATAGTTTATCTTGACTATTGAATAATACTTATATACTTTGTGTATATTGAACGGGATCAAAATAGTAGAATAATTGTTTCTATTATTCTGACAATAAAGAACTAAGATTCTATGATGTTATTAATGCTTAAGTTCTTAATCCGGATATAGTGATTGACACTTGTATTTAATGCACATGCCTTGACTCATAAGTTAAGTAATTTATTTTAAATTACGAATTTATGTATTAGGAAATGACATTATATACAGAGTGGGATATTGACTATAAAAGGAAACCGTGTCTGAAAAATATATTCGGGTGATGATGTCCTCTTGAAAGCTCATAAAGATAATTATGCTTTAGTCCTGCAGGCAGATTTGTTCTTGCATAATTATAAGGTTTAGTGGATGATCAAGGATAAAAGATATTGATTAAATTAATTGTCAAAAATTAATTTAATTAATGGACATGCGATATCTTAAAAATGGGGAATTTATAAGCAAGTAATATGGGAGCCGAAATAAATAATTAATTTACAGAATTAGGAAAGGTAGTGCAAATATTAATTCTTTAGTGGATTGAATTAATATTTAATGACATTGGGCCTGACCCAGAATGTCATTGGAAGGCCTGACCTAATGGTCCATGATCCCTACTGTAGCCTATATATATTCTCGCTCTCCTAAAGCTGAAAGACACACCAAAACGAATTCATCCTAGGGTTTGAGAGAGGCAGTCGTTTTTCTCAAGGAGCCAGCTAGGGATTTGGGTTTTCGGAGCTTTAAGGAGAGGCACACCTTGGGAGATCGAAGGCCACACTTCGTCCAAGGAGAATTAGGGAATACAGTAGAAGACGTGGATTTGAATCGCTTGCGCCGTAGCGATTAAGGTTAATATTATTTTCGAACTTTTAATTAGTATCATAAAACGCAGGGCCAAGGTCCGATTGTTCCTACACATCAGATACTACGACTTGTGCGTTGGGATCAGTCGTTGCGTTCATCGCGTTGTTCACAATTTGATTCTCCATAAATTTGTCACGACAAGTAAACAAACACGTAAATACCAAACACATATGTAAATATAAACTACACTTTAAGATTGTTGAGCAATCTACGTCAAAACCAAATAATAAAACTATCATGTTTGTGTGTGCAATGCAAAACAATGAGCGAGACAAATCAAAAGACAAAGAGACAACAAAAACCGGGTCCAGTGCGTGACTGTCTACTTAAAGTGTATTCGCCCATCACCGTATGATGTCTGTGTAGAACGATAGTTTTCCAGGATAAAACGGATTACGATGCCGTTGCAGTAGAACGGCATCACCAACGAGTTAGAAATAGGTGTAATACTTGCAAGTACTCTATTACATACTCCCTCCGTCCCCCTGAGTTGTATACATTGGGGGACGGGGACGCGGCACGGACTTTAATGCTCCTGCAAAGTGTAGTTGTGCAATTTATTTTTAAATTTTTTTTTTCTGAATTAAAGTTTGGATGTTATATTTTTATACAGAAAAAGAAAATCTCAAAAATAAGTTACGGAACTATATTTTATAAGAGCATTGAAATGCGTGTCGAGCAGTTAAAAAGAAGCGTATAGAATTAAATGGGACAGAGGGAGTATATAATATGAAACACAATCAGATTAAAATATATCAAGATAAACATCATATCAATTAATCTGAAACAAAATCAAATTAATTTATGCCATAATATTTGAGCCAAATTCCAATGAAAATAATAACTTCCATTATTAAGAGAATATCATCATATCTCACACGTAGGGCTGTCAAAAAAATCCGAAAAATCCGAATCTGTCCGAAAAATCCGCCACCGTATCCGAGAAAAAGCGGATATTTTTCGTATCCAAGAAAAAGAGAATATTATCCGTATCCGAACCCGTGATATTCGAATCCGAAACTAAAGACATATATGATATTTAAATAATATAATATATAATTATACGTAATTAAAATTTTATGTTATATGTGTGTGTATATGCATTAAATAATATATTTATACAAAATTTAAATAATTATACAATACTAAAATACTTTATACATATATAAAATTATCAATTGAGCTTAGTCATAAAAAAATTGTTCTAAAATCATCGTCAATATGGTATGAACATAAAAAATATCCGACATCCGTCTGAAATATCCGCACCCGTATCCGGAAAAAAACGGATATTATCCGTATCCGAAATAAAGCGGATATTATCCGTATTCAAATCCGACAGTTGCGGATAAGGATACGGATATAGGCATATCCGTATCCGAATTATCCGTTTGACAGCCCTACTCACACGTCCCTTAGTCATAACTCATTGCTCAAGTATGACTAAAACCCTTATTTTCCAACAAAATTCATTGCAGGATATATAAAAGAAGAATTTCTTTTATATCGATTCTCGTAACTTGAATCCGACTTACCGGTGGCCACGCCCACTATTTGCAACGATATTATAAACTACTACGCAGTGTGTAAAGAGAATTATACGAGACAGGGACATTGGTCTGGAAGGGAATGAAACTACAAAAATACCCTTGTTATATAGCCAAATGCGAGTGTGTTATAGCTAACTAGCAATTAACAAAAGTAAAACATGAAATGTGTTTGTTTTAAGTGGACCAAAATGAAAAAAAGCTGTGCTTTTGTAGTTTTATTCAAGTGGTCGACAAGTTTATTTAAACAAATATAAAAAAAACCGGACAATCACTTTGTTAGTACATTGATTTGCAGCTTAGATTTGTAGCCACCGTTAAATTATAATGCACAACTAGATTGATATACATGTCTCCATAAGGATATGCAAATAAATAAAATTCTTGCTCCCTCCGCTCTTTCTCATTTTTTACGGCTATTTTTCACTCGTATTCTAAAATATATATAATATATAATTTTGTAATTTGTTTTTAGAATATATTTTACATAAAAATTTAAATATTAAACTTTTATCAAGAAAAAAAATTAAAATAATTTAAAAATCTACACTATGTCAGCTGTCAGTTCCCGGTGTAAATAATTGAAAGGAACAAAGAGAGTAAATCTTATTCAACTAAACTTGGAATCATATTAGATACTTGGAGACCTATCTTTCTTGGAGTACTGGAGACCACCATCTAAACCGTCCAACAATTTTTAATCTAAAGGCCTAAAATCAACACAAAAAATTATTTTAATAAACATTTAACTAAATACAAAAACATGTGTGTATGTACGTGATAACATACGATGACATGCAGTTGAAATACTGTATCATCATTTTATTCTGCAATTTTTTTATTCCTCCACATTCGCGAGCAGCACTACTAATCAAGCATTCCTTTTTTCGGATTGTGATAATTACATTCATATGTCTCCAATAGAAACTGGTTGTCCACTTGTCCTGCATTTTGTCTCGTCCTGTATTTTGTCTCTTGTCTCCTAATTTTAATTCATATTATTCCACAGTCGTCCTTTTATTATATATTCTCTTCTGTTATATTATTTTTAATAGATTTGTATTGTTCAGTAACCAATTCTATTTTTTAATAGATTTGTATTATTTTTATTATATTTTCTCTTCTGCTTTTAAGACAAGGCTCAGGTCATTTATTGATAGATAAATTAGCGGCGAAGAGATCTTGGGTGTTTTGACGTTATGCTTCGGCGCAACGGTTCACATCACTCATGGACAGATGCATTGCCGATAGAGGTGAGTCCCATGTGTTAGAAATCATGGGCCAAGGTACAATCTACTTATATTTCACACAAAACTTTGTCTTGCACTAAGTCGAGGGTCTCACGGAAACAGCCTCCTTACTCTAAATGAGTAGGGGCATGGTCTGCGTACATTTTACCCTCCCCAGACCCTGCTTTAAGCGGGATATACCGGGTTTGTTTGGTTTGGTTTGGTTTGGTTTTAGTAACCATCGATTGTGTTGACGGAAGTGTGGGGATTTTGATTATACGCAATATATGTCTCTAACTGATTATAAATACATGTATTGAATGCATCAATGTGATAATTAATATAAAAACAAATTAATATGTCTTTAATCGTGTTCATTAAATAAATATAAAAATCAATGGTAGGAGATGCGGTCTCCAGGTCTTCACAGAATCCAACTCTACGAAAAATAAAATTATAAAAATTGGGTGTTTGCCTTGGTGTCACAAATTAGATGGAAATAGCCCCAAATATTAGTGTCGAAGAAGATGATCACGACTTAATCCAAAATGATATTTATCCTCTTTTCCTTTTTAACATCACACGAATTAGAGTTTTCAAACCCTAAATGTTATTCATGTAGCTTTTACTCCTAAAACACTAGATCATTACGTTTCATAGGATTTTTCAGATCAAATGCAACACGATTTAGTATTTTCTCTCAAAAACTAAAATACTAGATTAATCGACGTTAAAAGATGATATATTGGGTCATTTCTCTCAATTTTATTATTTTAAATATTATCTGTGAGTTTTGTGAAATCCGAGTTCTATTCCCTCAAAATACAGATAAAGAGTTTTGTTACGCAAATAGCTAAATATACTTGGGACAAATAGAATAGAAAATGGTACTTTCGAAAGAAAAAATGTAAACAATTCCGTACTGATTGACCGTCCAATATGGATATCCATATGTGAAACTAACAATAAAGCTGAAAGCACACAAAAGATTTAGTAATTTATTTCAACACCTCAAAATTATAAACCCAAAAGGGAGATACCTTCTGGAAGAGCATCCATGATGTCTAGTTTTAGTGTGAAAATAGTCAGTGTATAGCCACAAAACGAAGCACAAGTCCATAATAATACACTGAATAGTCACTGTGGTGTGTACCGTACCCAGTTCAGAACAACGGATGAGATCTTGATTCTCTTGACTTAATGATACGGCAATAAAGTGATAGGTGGTTAGGTGGTGTTACTGTGTACTCCCTCCGTGCTCCAAGTTACATACGCAGGCACGCACCTTAATATTTCTCTAAAATATTGTTTTATAACTTAACCAGTTATGAATCCGCGCGCTGGCGGCATATAAAAATTATATTAATGATTCATATTAATATTTGTAGAATGCAATAATTTTGTGGCTGTCTATAAAAAGTATATTAATGACTAAAAATTAATATTTGTAGGATAAAATAATTTTATATTATAAAAATCTTGATTTAATACCAATACTAATATATAAAATTGTAAAAATGGACTATAATTCATGGTGAAAAAAATGAAAATAAATTACACGTAATTAACAATTTAAAGCACGACGAATCTTAATTTTATTTGTGTTTTTTTAAAAAAGTAATCATATTCTTACATTGTCACCTTCCTCCAATTATTTTGGATTGATTGTGTACAAAAACATCTAACTTAAATCCGTGAGATAACGGTCTATAACTACCATTGCTTGTAACAATAATACTGTATGAACAGTCTTCACTTAAAAGTTGGTTGAACGGAGCAAACAGATAATGCATGAATAATATTTTCCAGTGTACAAAATAAATCATAAAAAAATTAACAATAACAAACATGTCCGTTGAACAAAACAAATATTATTATTAAAGAATAACCAACAAACATACATCACTAATAGTTAATTTGTTGATATCATCCATCAATATCATGTCAAGACTATATTTTTCTCTCGTGTTTGGATTTGTCGACTCCCACATAGCGATCTATAACTACCTTTGCTTGCAAGAACTTTTATTTTTTTTAATAGTAAACAGCCTTCACTTATCGTTGTAGAAGAACGGCACCACCGAGTTAGAAATCGAGCAAGAGAACTATCACCAGAGAGAGGTGGGGTTGTGGTATTGAGTAGGGGTGTTCGCGGTGCGGGCGGTGCGGTTTTTTCCCAAAACCGCAAACCAACCCGCGCATGCGGTTTGGAAAAATTCATAAACCGCAACCACACCGCGTAATATAAAAACCGCGTAAACCACACCACAAAATTGCGGTGCGGTGTGGTGCGGTTCATGCGGTTTGCGTGGTTTATACATTAAAAAATTTATACTTTTGAATGACGATATAAATATAATTTTAAACTATATGTATTTAAAAATAATTTTTATAATATATACATACACACGCACACACACACACAAAATTTTAGAGTTAAGATACTCATCATAAGAAATATAAACGAAAATATGAATGATAACGACGAAGATGAAAAGATTTCAACACTAATAAATTATTTTATAGAAAACAAATATAATTATAATATTTAATTTGTCGTCTTAAAACTAACCTTAATTTTAATTTGTATTGTAAAATTAATAAAATTAAGTTGAGTAACTTGAACATATACACACACATAGGAGATAACATCATAATAAATAATCTATCTATATAATATAAATATTTGTAATTATATGTAATATATTATTATATATTAGAAAATAGCGGTGCGGTGCGGTTTGAACCGCGCTTCTATAATGTAAAACCGCAACCCGCACCGCACCGCGCGGTTTGTTAAAATTTCAACCCGCAACCGCACCACGAAAAAGAAAAACCGCATTTTGCGGTGTGGTGCGGTGCGGAGCGGGCGGTTTATGCGGTGTGGGCGGTTTGATGAACACCCCTAGTATTGAGGGAGAAGGTTGTGTTTAGATGATCCAAAACGCTACAACCTACAGGGATATTTATAGGTGTAGAAAGACTTGTGTTCTACTCTTTCCCATAATTAAATAATCTGAAACAAAATCAGATTAAAACTTTCAAGCTGCTATATTCCATAATTAATGTGAAACAAAACCAGATTCTGAAATTTGCTTCTAATATATTCGAAACTGAAAAAGGAAGTTCTAATTTTTGATAGCCCCTCGCTTCTCCTTTATATAGAAACAAAATCAGATTAAAACTTTCAAGCTATATATTACATAAATAATTTGAAACAAAATCAGATTCTGAAACTTGCTTCTAATATATCCAAAACTAAAAAAGGTAGTTCTAATTTTTGATATTTTTCATCCAAAAATTCCAGAAAATTAGAAAAATAGAACGGAGCGATGTGAGAGGCGCCACCTACACGCCCGTCGCTTCTCCTTTATATAAGTATATTGATTTTAGAGAATTTTTCCGAATAAAATTTAATTAAATTTTATTCAAAAAAAAATTTAAAAAATAAATTATAGAATCATATTTTATAGAATCATTAAAGTGCTTGCCAAATATTAGTCGAAAAAAATTTTACATCACTGCTCTCCTCCAGCCTTCTCCCTCTTCGATTTTCTCTTCTTTCACACACAAAAACACACACATATAGAATCATCCACCCTCTCCCCTCTCCCCTCTCCCCCTTTCTCTGTCACTATCCCTCTCCCTCTCCCTCTCCCGGTGTGTTGTGTAAATGAAAACAAAACGGAAGGATGGCAAGATTTCGAACACCTTTGTTTCTCGCGGCAAAAGCACCATCACCAGCTACAAAAGCACCATCAACACTACTTGATACAGTTTGATCCGAGAATCAATTCGTTAGAACTTGGGGAGTACGGTGACTAGGCGATTTTGCTACATGATTATTGATTGATGTTTTAACATGTTTTTCTTTAGTATTTCGAATGTTTTTTGTGTGTATTTACGCCACAATTAAGGTACGCTATCTTTTGAAGATTTACTATAATATTGATTTTGTTGTGTTATATGTTTATAAGTGTTAGATGTAGACGTGAATATTGATAGTCTTGAATTCGTGAATCTGCTACTTGTTATTTTTTCTCGATCATTCTGTTATGAGATGTTCAAGACTAGTATTGTAACTGTTTTGACTAATTTTATAGCCTTTCGGAGCCTATATTTTATTGGATTTTCTTGATTAAAAGTTCAAGTTTCTTGTGCATCACTAACTCTTACTAGTTTACACCTTTAGATCATTATTTTGATTTGATTAATATATGTTTGGTTTTGTGATCACTTGTTGTTTCTTTCTTCTTAGTTCTCCAATGAAATGTGTGAATAAATTTTAGTCAGTGTTGATTCATTGGGATGGTTCGTGTTTCAATTCTAACTTTAATTTTGTCTTTTTAAAATTTATCTAGAATATGAGAAAGTTTGTGAGATTTAGTTAAACTTATTTTGTATATTATGTGCATGATTTAAGGTTTGTTTTGTAAAATTGATGCCAACTTTTATTTTATTTAATTGGCTTTAATAGTAGTAAATGATGTTTTAATTTTAGCTATATTAATTCGCTAGTTGACTTGCTTGATTGGTGCTGATTTTTGAATTTTATTTGACTTGCTTGATTGGTGTTATGGATACCATGTCAAGGAACCAGTTACTCTAAAATCTCAAGGTGTTAGAGAATGAGCCTTTCTAAGATCGTATATTCTAACATTCCCCCTCACTCGAGAGCCTATTTATGGGTCGAAGAGTGGATCACGAGTGCTCATCTTTGGAGCATTAATTTGCCATTCGTGTCACTATAAATTGTGAGAATATTGGCGGTGGCAGGGATCGAACCCGAGTCCTCTGCCAACCTCGCTCTGATACCATGTCAAGGAACCAGTTACTCTAAAACCTCGAGGTGTTAGAGAATGGCCCTTTCGAGGATCTTATATTCTAACAAGGACTGAATGAATGTCTCAGTGTAGTCAATACCCTCTTGTTGATGAAATCCATTTGCTACAAGACACGCCTTATATCGCTCAATAGATCCATCTACCCTCTTTTTAATTTTAAATACCCACTTGCAAGGCAAAACATTCATACCCGGCTTAGCAGGAACCAAGGACCATGTCCCATTACGTCGTAGAGCATTAAATTCTGCTCCCATTGCTTCCCTCCACTCTTGTTTTGAAGCTGCATGGCTGAAACAGGTTGGTTCAATTTCAGTGCCAATTGAAACATGTAATGCATATTTTGTGTTTGGCTTATGTACACCAAGCTTGCTTCTGGTTACCATGGTGTGTGATGGTTCGACAACAACTGGTTACCAAGCTTGGCCTGACTCCGCGCTTAAATGATTAGGTGCTGGTAGTGTATGTCCAGGTGACAAGTTAACAATCTCCACTAACGGAACAAATGAGTCAGATGTAACTTTTGTGAGGGAGGTATTTGTAGCATACTCTTTAAATGGAAACGATTGTTCATAAAAAATGACATGTCGAGAAAGATAAACACGACCAGTGGAAGGATCCAAACATCTATAGCCTTGATGATCTAACGAGTAGCCAAGGAAAACACACTTCGGGTTTGGTGCTGATTTTTGAATTTTATTTTGTTTCTCAATTAAGTGCTGATAAATGTATGCTCTAATTGTTTTAATCCTCATTGATTAGAGTTTTGTGCAATTCAATAACTAGTGTTTAATTATTTACGGTTTTGTTTAGTGACTATTATTTGTACCATTTATGGGTGGCCATGATTGATGGCGTAGATTCTGGCCTAAACGGCAATTTGGTGCCATTTTGTTGGCTTGTTTATTATATTTAATTTGTTACTTAAAATTTCAAATATTTTTTTGAAGATTAGAGTTTTATATTTTAAACTTTATTTTAATACTTATATTATTAATTATATTTCTTGTATATATTTAACTTGTTATATATCTAGCCAAAGGGTCTCCCTTTGGTTAGATATATATATTTTTTGTTTTCTTTTATTCTTACCTTCTTTTTCTTTTTTCTTTTTTGACAAACTATTTTTTTGTCTATTCATCCTTTTTATCATCTTTTGGCATACTAATTTAATTTTATTATTATATTTATTATTTTTCTGTTATTAATGGTTCGTTTCTTTCAGGGATGAGGTGGATGTAGCGCGTGGATTCAAAGCTTGGGACGTTTTATCGGACATTAAGTTTTATTGTTTAAACTTTTGGAGACATTTTCATGTCTTTCGGTTAGATAATAAGCTTTTTGAATGAAAGAAACTCATCGGAGTATTGGTGTATCTCGATATGAGTAAGTGTATTTTTGTCGGAAAAAAAATGCTTGCCAAATAGTAAACGTATAGAATCCAGAGGGGTGAATGGAGTAAATAATCAAAATTTGTCAAAAAATTTAAATTTTAATGAAATATATATTCGAGAACGTGCTCATATACCCTTCAGACTAGAACTCGTAGTTTTAGGGGGTCCTTCATAAATATCCAAGTATTAAAAGTTTTTTGTAAAAATACTTTAATATTTAGAAATATTTGCAAAAATACTGTCTACCAAATAAAATTATAAAAAATACTGTTTTCTAGAAACTCTTTTGGAAAAATACGGAGGTTGTATTTGTAACCATATCTACAACTGCTAGCAACCATATATGCAAGTACAAATGCAACTTTAAAAAGTCTGTTAAAAATTATATTTATTTGCATAATAAGTTAAAAGTAGTTGCAAAGATCGAAAAATAAGTGCGCCTACAGGACAATACTAAGGTTGTGTTCACTTCGCATGAATGGAATGGTGCCGGAATGGAATGGAAGAAGGAATGGAATGGGAATGGGAAAAGAATGATCATTCCATTCCCTTGTTCACTTGTCCAATTATGTAGGATGGAATGGAATGAAATTAGCCAAAAAAATTTAATTTAATTGTAATGGAAGTCATATTTAATTTAATCATTGTAAACCCGATTGTTAAATTTAATTTGAAAAAAAAAAATATTTCGATCGACAAAATAAATACAATTAACTAGAGGTAACATAATACAAATTTTAAATTGAACTTCATCAAAATAAGTATAAAATAAAAATTGACAAGTCTCATAGAAGCACCCATCAAAGTTTACGATACTAATACAAGGCACCTATTTCAACTACACACCAAAGTTTCGCTACTTGACCATGTAAAAACAACAGAACATCAAAGTTATTTTCAGATTTTTCATCAGCACAACTAATCTGGAGACTCCTTCAACAGTTCAATGTCCACATCGCGTTATTCTTTGTCTTCTCCAGACATGCAATTATCTACCTGCCATACAGATTGCTGCGCATGGAAGAGGAATTTTCATGAATTAACTTAAGCAGTGCATTCCGCGCAACCCCCTGCATTGCCGGAACAAAGAACAAATCATTATCACTACAAAACATACCGGAACAAAGGCTGAGGGTCAATTGACAAGTGAAGCATCTAAAGTCTGGTCAAAAACCAAAAAAACCAAGAAATATCTAGTTACTGATATTTACAATGATACATTTACAAACCAAGAAAACACTCATATACAGCTACTGACGCCTTGGTTAGTAGAGTAGAGGCACACAGTTTCTCTTGTTTGTCCAAAACTTTAACACAATTGATATGACTAAGCTTAAAAGTCTAAAATTTGATCATTGAAATTAAATCACAATGCAAAGAAAATAGAGCCAGATGAGAAACAGGAAATCTGGCTGTTTTTCAGCAAAAATTTTCCTTCACTATCTCTGTTTAATTTGAAAACATATTTGGTGACAGTTCCTTGTTCCATCAGAAGCAAATATCAAAGCCACAAAAGATTACACAAAATTATAACGCAGACCAAGTTGCAATCCTACACTTCTTCCGAATCTCAAAATGAATGCACCATTCAGTTTAAATACATCCCCTGAAGTCATTTTATCCCTTTATACCAAAACCAAAACCATCCATACACATTTTCTTGGGTCTAAGTCCATAAAATTATATACTTTAAAATGCTTTTATATACAGAGGAAAGAAAATGAAGTTTACGTTTTCGATGCTCACTGCCTTAACTTAATGCCACTTGACCTCAAATTTAATTCAGCAATTTTCATTAGAAATCATTAGTATGCAAACTTTTCTCCATAAAGCGCGATGACAAGGCCTATTATTTGAGAATAACCAAGTCATACATGAAACTAAAACATCAGCGTCATCAACAGCCAATTCACAATTTACCTGAATAACCCAATTCTGAGAAAAGATTCCAGACAGAATAGTCCAGCTCCAACACTTGCATTACGATTTGGCAGACTAATCACCATATTCACAATAAGCAGAACCCATTTTTTATTGAAATTCTAATGCATATTAAAGAAGAGTAAACCATTATCATACAAGAGCAAACCATTTCCGCTGTAATAGGGAATTCAGGATAACTTCTTTATATTTTATACACAAAAGAAGAGCGCTTTTCTGATATTAATATACATGTACAAAGTACATAGAACCTTTGTTAAATAAAGTCAAAATCATTTAAGCAGGGAACATCAGAGCAAGTTCTCTATTAGAACAATGTATAGTATTTATGAGCTAGGAGATCTCAAAATGAAGCTCCAGTACATTAACAAGATTCCTGGCAGCACTACGACAGTACTGGCCAGTTACGACGCAAACAAAACTTGGGATCATTTTTTGAACAAAAAGACGCAAGCAAAAATAACGAAAAGATGTCATTAACCAACACCATAATTACAAGTCAGTATGAGCAACTTTTTCTACCACGTTAACATGCCTACTTTAATCTCAAGTTTCGTAGCTTATATTTCAGTTTGTCCTCTACAAAAAGAACATAAACAAATTACCAAATTTAGTATACATTTCAATTTGGATTATCATTTTCAGATGAAATTTTCCTTTACAGGTTTAACTTATCATAGGAATGTGACCTTTTATTATAATTTACGATGATTACACTGTGCTTCAAAATGTCTCTTACCACTTTCATGCTACCAATACAAACACAAAAGGAATCATCAGTGAAAATGCCAATGATATAAATCCCCCAGCAGCTCCAGATGACGGAGCTGCGTACTTCTGCTTCACATGTGTAGCCCATTTTGTGAATACTTCCATTGCAGCTATCATCGGTGGTAAAGTAGAGTTTTTGTCGCGTGTCAATGTTATATTAATTGTTGAGTTAATCCTTGCTATTAATTTGATTCACTTACCCATCACCTCTCCATTTCATTTTCTAAACTCTCTCAGTCTTCACTAATCAATTGTTTATAAACACACACACTGCTTAAAATTTTTATTGCTGCCTTCCATATGGGAAGGCACTCTTCTTGTTACAAGCAGAAGCTGAGGAAAGGACTTTATCCCATAATTACACTACTAATTACCAAACAAAAAGCAACAATTCATAATCCACCTCAAAAAAACAATCAAAACTCAATAAAGCAAATATACAAACACATAAATTCGTAATATCGACAATTCATACATAATCAAAATCAACAATTAATCAAAATCAACAATTCAAGCTGATAAGGGGGAGGGGGAGGGAGAGGGAGAGGGAGAGAGAGAGGGAGAGGGAAAGAGAGAGGGAGAGAAAGAGAGAGCGAGCGAGAGAGGGAGAGAGAGAGAGGGGGGGAGAGGGAGAGAGAGGGAGAGGGAGAGAGAGAGAGAGAGCTAACCGAGAGAGAGCTAATTGAGAGATTGAGTGCTTGGGAGTTAATTGGGAGAGAGAGCGCGCTCTATTCGGAGAGAGAGAGATAGCATCTAGGAGAGAACCATCGCTGGGGGGCTAGGGCAGTGAGTATAGATCGTCTTCTTCGCGTTGGCCGGACATTTTAATTTGACAATGGAATGAATCTGTACCGCATATTTTAAAAGGAATGAGTTGTTATTTTTTTTAGTCCAAAGGGAATGGACCTGGATACCTCATTCCATTCCGCTGGCCCAACCAAACAAGTTAATTCTTCATTCAGCCCGGAATGGTCATTCCATTCAGCCCAAAATCATTCCATTCAAGTGAAGTGAACAGAGCCTAAGATCACAAAAGTAATTAAAATTAACTAAATGCGACCATAAAATCTCTTCTTCATCTCCGCATTCTCGATTTCAAAGCGTACCAATCAGACGGCTCAAAAATCACCAGAGGAATGCATCTAGAAAGCAGCTCGCCATAAAAACCACCCACAAATCAGCCCTGACGACCAGAGAAGTGAAGAAGCCGCACCGGAGAAAGGTAGCTCTCACTTGAAGAAGATCCGTTTGAACCGACTGAGAACTTGTTCAGGAAAAGACTTGGCTTACTTGTAAATAATATTTGTGGTTTGAGTTGTGCTAGTGTGTTACCAGCTTTTACCGGTTCGCGACGAACATAAGATGTCCCTAATTTTTTTTATGAAGAATAGGTTATATCTAAGCAAATATAGTGAAGTTTATTTTTGAAGATAGTAAAATTATAAATAAAAAAAACCTTGCAAAAATCAATATATTGGCTAAATTCCTTATTTTTTATAATATGATCTTCTCAAAATATTTGAGAGTTAGTTTTGTGTAGTGTGTAGTACTTATTTTAATGTACTCTTTGTAGACTAAATAATATATCATAGGATTATAAAACAAATAAATGACTAAGAATATTTTAGGAATAAAATAGATTTTATTAATTATAACAATCTCGTTGGATTTGAAGGACCGTATATCTTGCAACCGTAATAGTATATCACTAATCATCATGTACTTCTCTCTAACAAATCTTCAATTACAAATCAAGTTTTTTACTGTAAATAGGACTACAAGACCATCATCTCGTACATCAGTTTTATAGCTTCATGCATAGCAGAATCGTCAGACCATCCGTTATCGTCTTCAACTATGTTTAACGGTTAGTTGCAGAACAATCCACTATAATTGACATCATTGTCTTGCATTTTTATTGTACATTTTGTATGCATATGTAAAATTGCTATGGAGTGCTGAACAATCCATTGTAATTGCCAACATCGTCTTGCATTTTCATTATATGCATATGTACGATATGATTGGAGGTGCACAACAGTCCATTGTAATTATCGTCATCCTCTTCAACTATGTTGAACAACAAAAATTAATCGGACCAATAGAGATGCAGCGCGATTGAGGTTATTGACATGAAGATTATGAAGAAAAACGATAATCGATGATGAAGTGGACAAATAATTAAATAGATGTGCAAAACTATTGCATGGTACGGAGAGATACATAAAATACAGAATCATAATTGATGCTCTTGATTATAAATGGTGATCCATATTTTATACAATATATTTAACACTCCTCCATTAACTATTTTATATAGTATATTTAACATTCCTCCATCAACATAATGTACTAAAGTTAATGAAAAATAATAATACCTTAGCTGGCATTCTTCACATGGGACTTACCTAAACAGTTCCGATTGTCACGAACGCATCTCTTAATGATTGAGTTGAACCCTTCCCTTAAAAGATAATGCCATAATCCTCATAATCTCTGTAAGCCACGAGACCTAGTCTCAACTACTCTAATACGCCGTCTCCAATCACTCTTATCTAATATCATATCACCCGTAAGATTCAAGGCTCCCATGTCCAAACTTAATTGATCAGCCCATGTCCGACGAGGCCGACCTCTCTTTCTCTTGCCCCGAACCGATATGTGCTCGTCTCTCCTAACCGGTGTTGAGTTACATTTGCGCCGAACATGTCCATACCAACGTTAACGTCCCTCCCTTATCTTCTTAGATATAGACTCAACACCTAAAAGAGGCGAAAAGTAACATTCGATATATGACCTGTCATGGTGTTACCACAAATCCAACACAACATACGCATTTCTGCTGTCTCTAGCCTATGCTCCTGAGCCTTTCTCAATGGCCAGCACTCAGAATCATATAATAATGACGGTCTAATTGCTACACGATATAATTTACCCTTCAACATCAAAGGTACACTCTTATAACACAATACACCGGTAGCAGCAAGCCATCCTTTCCAAATACGATATGTCACATCCGCAGAAATATCGCCATCTCTCTGAATAATAGAACCCAAGTATTTGAAGGTATTAGTTTGTGGTACACAGCCCTCCGCAATACATACAACGACACCCTCCTCATGACTCTCCTCATTACTTAAATATTTGTATATGATCTCTATATTCAATTTGAACCCATATATTAATTCTATTTTTATCTCATCATAATTGTAAAAAATATAGTCATTTTATAATTTTTACTATATTGTAGAAATTTAAAATCTCGCAATTTATTCAGATAATGCATTAATTTTAATCATACATACTTAATAAATGATATATAATATATTATTCATAATTATGATGTCTTTATAATAAAAGTTGATTTTAGACAAAATGATTATCATTCGAATATTTAAATAAAAAAATTACTTAGTGTTGGGTCATTTGTTATGGGGTTAAATGGCAATTAGGTCACTCAACTCGATAGTAATTTTCACTTGGGTCATCCAACTCAAAAAGCTATCAGTCAACTCACTTTTCACTTAAAATATTTCAAAAAGGTCACATGGCGTTAACGCCGTTTGAAAATGGATGGAAACCTGAGGTGGCAGTTTGACGTGGCAAGCATCAGCTGAGCATATTGAAACCCGACCCACGTGTTAATCAGTCCATTCAATCTCTCATCTCGCTTTCCCCCATTTTCATCTCTGAGTTAGGGTTCTTCCCCTCCCCCTTCCATCTTCTATGTCGGATTCTAAGAGTAGTAGTTCATCAGTTAGAAATCCGTTTGGAACAATTAATAACTCCTTCACAACCCATAAACACTTCAATTCTGAATTGGAATATTGCTACAATGGTATCAAATGTAAGTGTGATCTTTTGGCTCCATGTCAAGAAGCTTGGAGAGAAGGGACAATGGACCCGGGAAGGAGGTTTTTTGGTTGCAGTCAATACAAGGTATAATTTGTGTGTATGCTTTTTAGTTTAGTATTTGACTGTATTAAGCTAATCTCTACCATTCTGTTTAGGATGCAAGCAAAAAATGTAACTTTTTTGTATGGGCTGATCCCCCATACACAGAAAGAGCACGAGAGGTGGTTCAACATTTGAAGACAAAATTGAGAGTCAAAGAAGATCAGCTGGAAAAAGCTATGGCGGAGTTGCGTTTTGTCGAAAAAAAGATGGTGGTCTTGAACGAAGAATGTATGTTGCTGCGTAAGAAAAATGATGAATTGACAGCTTCGATCCATATAAAAACAGATGGCAGCAAAATGAAGAAGTTGGTATTGCTTATGATCATCGCCTGGGTTGTTTTTAGGTTCTTCAAGTAGTGTAATCAATGTTTGAATGTGATATTTCAGTTGAGTATCAACATTATCTAATGAAAGTTTATAAATCTGAAGAATTTTCTATATTGAATGTTGTGTGATTTTTGTGTGATTTGTGTTTCTAGTAACAAACAGAGCCAAACATTGCCAAATAATAGAAACAGAGATTGGACATTAACAATAATATTCAAATGATTCTCATTACAAAGATCAATAATAATAGTCAAAAGATTCTCAAACGAGTGGAAAGCTGTGAACATGTCACATTGTCTATGACAAAATGTCTCAAAAGATTCTCATTTGCATAATCTTATTCTAAAACTTAAAGTAGCATCACTGCTTTTTTGGTCTTGGAGGTGCAAAAGACTTGACAGACTTCCTTGGTGTCTTTTTCTTGGCTGGTTGTGATGCTGGTGTTGGAGGTGTTGATGCTGGTGGTGTGCATCCAGTGCTTGTGAGTTGGATTAGACTTGGAGTTGGCATCTGTTAAACACAATACAATACAATACATAAGTTACTACATATATATATGCAGGAAAAGTAATGATAAAAAATCGAAAAAAAAATGTCTTACAAATTTCATCCCTTTGCTAGGCCCAGCTTCCTGTGCAACTGAAGTTTCCATCTCTGCCATGGTCTCATTCATTAGATCATCCTCACCAGTTAGAATTTCTTGTTCTTGTAAGTGCACTTCTGCACTTTCTTCTTCCATAGGATCAGGAGCAGGTTGCTTCTCTTGTGCACCCCCCTTTTTACCCTTTGAATGCTCTGGATACAGGTGTTTATCAGGGCACTTATCTCTCTTGTGTCCTTCCTTCCTGCACAGACCACAGTGCATTTTCCTTCCTGAAAAGCTAAGCCTAGCCTTTTTACCACTGGAGACAACACCCTCCCACCCCTCTCTTCTTCTCATCTTTTTAGGCCTACCCCTGAGTTGCTTGACAATCAATGGAGGCAAAATTGTGTCACCTTCTACATCTTCCCAGAATTCTTCCCCCTTATTACATCCAAACAGTGAGAATAACACCTTAAATATGTCTCTTTTGTATAACATGGTTCAACATAATCAAAGAGATTTTGTCTAGCCTCTTGTATTGCAACAACCCCATGAGCACATGGTATTCCTATCAAATCTCAGACTCTACATGAACAGCTTCTATTTTTCAAATTGACAGAACATGAAGTACCCTTTCCCTTCACTACATATGTTTCCCTCCCATCCCAAAGCACAGAGTAACCACATGATTCTTTCACTGCCTGATCTAGAATTTTTTTAGCTTTGGGAACAAGTGTGCAATCTCTTCTAACCATTTTATCTCTATTTTGATGCACTCTTGTCATTATCATATCATGTATTTCAACTAGCATATCAATAAGAGGCATGTACCTTGCTTTGAGTATCCAAGAGTTGAAACATTCACTAATATTATTCTCTGTAGAATCAGTTAGTGAATGTGTCTTGAAGAAAGCCTTGGACCAAACACCAGGATCAAGTTCATTCATTTTCTCAAATGCACCCTTCGAGGCTCGTTCCATTAACTTCATTGCAGACTTGAAGGCTTCTTCCCTACAAGATTTTCTAATCTCTGCAAACTCATCATCACTATATTCTCTTTCTACATCAGAATCATCAGTAGGCAAACTCACATGATAGACATATAATTTCACTACATTACCACAGTTCTTACTCAACTCTATTAGCACTGGCTTTGATTCAGCATTAAGCAAATAAATCTTGAGTTCTGGACTTCTAAAAAAGAGAGAATCAAACTCACCAACAGGACCTTTAAAACAGCTCTTCAACTCATCGATACTAAGCTTCTCCAGATCAACATGCTTGTAGACTCTCTTCACACTACTTGTATATGATTCGTAAGGAACATAAACAAAATGCCCACCATAGTATAATTCAACATTGTACAGATTTTTCCTGTTAAATGTAAAGAAATTAAGAACCCTAATTACAAAATGTAAAGGGCGTTTTAACAAATGATCACAAAAGAAACAGCCTTACAGTGTTTCTTCACCATTGTTAGGATTTTCGTCTTCACCATCACTTGCATCGACTCCATCATCTTCACCAGCGTTATCATCTTCGATCACAATCTCGTCTTCATCATTTCGTTTCTGGGTTATACGAACTTCAACACCTGATCGCGTTCGAACCATTTTTTCAACACCTTACAACGAACGAGCGATTGATTCAGCGATTGATTTGGGTGATTTGGGTGTGGGGTTAATTAGGGATTTGGGTCGAACTGATTTGTGTATAAAGAGGGTGGGTTATAAAAAGGGTGGGTTATGGGTCGGGTTTTTTAATTTTGGTTGAGTACTGATGTGGCTGATTATGTGGCGGTATACGTGGCCGCTGATGTGGGACAATTGACGGACTTCCGTCTATTGTCAACGCAAGTTAACGGTTGTGAAAATTTAATCGTGTTCGATGATTAGTTTGAATATTATTATTTGACTTGTGACCCAATTGAGAGCTTTTTGAGTTGGATGACCCAAGTGAAAATTACTATCGAGTTGAGTGACCTTATTGCCATTTAACCCATTTGTTATGTGACGGACCCACCATAAATAACCGACTAAAGCATGCATATTACGGTATTAAATTAAACTACAGAATTATAAAATATTAATCTACAAGTCTAAATCCACAATCCTGGAATCACCAGGAATGAGTATGAACAACATCTAAAGTTATTACAACCCAAAAATTAATGTCTAAGTCATTACTACACATTTTAAATCCCAAAAGTCTTAAAAGATAACAACTAGGGAACTACGAGTTCCCAACCTGCTCCATCATACGGCGGTATGCAATCCCTGAACCTGAGGTGGACTTACGGACGGTCTGCTTGAATCGAGCCATTCTCGGGTTTCACTGAAGGGTTATAATAAACAACGAAATATATGAGCATAAGCTCAGCAAGTGAAAGCAGTATATAACAGTTCACAATATGCAATATAATCAAGTGCAATAACAACAATGGATATCACAAGGTATAATCACAAGTAAAGGTGCAATGTGAGATAACAAGTTTATTGGAATTGGAAACACACAGCGCTACGAGCATTGAGGGGTGATCAGCCCACACCAAGCTCCGAACCACATAAAGTGTTTCAACCAGGGAGGATCCTCGGCACACATTGGCCATAAACAGACATCAGGCTCCCCGCTACTGATGCTGCAATAATTGACTGGCGCCTCAGTCTTAATATAAAATTATTATCCAATTCCTTTTTAAGGTCATATCAATTCAATTCAATTTCAAAAAGGGTCTTGATCAAAGACAAGTTATAAGCAAGGGTGTTTTCAAAATACAAGTGATCTTTCTAAAATAGGGAATGTTATTAAGATCAGGGTTCTAAAAGAGATAATTCAGTTTAATGTGGGGTATCAAGTTCTCATTATTCATCAAGGGACTATTGGAGTATAATCATGTGGGTGTAGGGTGATATTATATGAATAAGGTAATTCAGGTATTAAGGGTATTATTGGAATCCAAAGTTTTGATCATAAGGGGTGATGAGGTAATTCAGTTCTAAGTAAACAGTAACTCAACATTCACAGGATATACAATTATCAAGCAAGTATAAAGGAAGAATTTCACTTGCCTGGCTAAGCTTACTGAGCTCTTGTATAGATGCTTCTAGGGGTTCCTTGCCTGGCCTCCTACTTGCACCTATAATTAATAGTATCCTCGTCACTATAATGCTAACTACCCTTTCGTGTATAAATATATATATATATATATACATATATATAAAATATACACTTAAACTTAATTAAAACAAGTAACATAATCATCAAGTAATGCACATAACAAGTAACGCATGGCATTTTGTTACTTAACTAATAGCACTTAATAAACCTCTAATTATACTTAAGTCACTTAATCAATTAATCAAGTAGCACATAAGGTCTAAGACCAATACCTCCTCACTATACTCTACTGACCCCAACTTAACCAATTAATAGTAAGGCACACTTGTGCCCCACCTCCCAAGACTTACAAGTGAAGTGCAACCTAAGTGACTTATTAGTATGTTTACCTTGGCGACACTTGTGTGCCTTGGTAAAATAATGCATCTACACTATGTGCATTAACCTAAACTAACTTGCACTATCTAATATGACTTAAAACTAACTCATGGACTCAATATGAGGTCAAGGCCTCACTGATGACACACTCAAATGCAATGCATTCTCACTTAGTTCTAAAATGTGACTCTATGTGTGACACTTGTGTATTTTAGTGGAAATGAGGCATCTCCACTTAAGGCATTCACTCTAAATTGACTTCTAAAGGTTGATATGATCCTAAACTAACTTTGTGAAGTGGTGTGACTCAAAGGCCTTGCCTATATGGGTCGTTAATAACTAGTGCACTAAAGTGACCATTCTGCCTAGGCAGTTTGGCACCTCTTGGGGGTTTTGGCAAAAACAAGTGTTTCCACTATGTGCCTTGGTGAAATTGTGACTCCTCTGGTTACCTAAGACCTAAATATAAGTTGTGCACTTGGAATGACATTAAGGCCTTGCTCAGGCCTTTATGGATTTTATGGCTACTGGAGACTTGTACATACCAAGTCCCAACTCCAGGTGACTTGGGCCTATGAGGGCCTAAGCATGACATCTCCATTTCTCATGGTTTCTAAGGTGTAAAAATCTGCCTAAGTGTGTGTGTGTCTCCTTCCACCTTAACACCCTCCAAAACTCCATAAACCAACAAACCAAGCCTCAAATCCTATTCTATACTATCCATATACCTACTAACTATTTACACTAAGTAAGATATCACAAAATTTGGCCATTTAAAAGCACAAAACCGAGGCAAAACATAGAGCAAAACAGAACAGATTTTTACATGGCATTTTTGAGCATATTTTTGACTTAACAAGCATGATATCCATAGCATAACCACTGACCTTCACTTCATACCATCATATATACTCTAATCTCGCATTTACTCACTAAAATCATGACATGCATTACATGGAAATCTCATACAAAACTCAAGTTTATAGCTTTTCATACGGTTTTCACTTATAGCAACATGCATCACTAGAATTTCTTATACATAGCTCTAAATCATCACATAACATCAAAATACTAACATGCAAGGGCTGAAATCACACCAAAATCTCACCAAAGCATCACACCCTTCGAATGTACAAGAAATCAAACTCAAAAACCATGAAATCTCCAAAAACCAATCCATTCCCTTCGGCTCCCTTAAGGGTCATTGCCGAGGGTGATGAAACATGTTAGATATAATTGATGATTACTAATGTTCTTAAAGTTTGTTTTAGAACAGGAGTGATCAGAGTTTAAGCTGGAAGCTGATCAGAGTTTAATAAAGTCTGACCAGAGTTTGATAAAGTCTGATCAGAGTTTACATAGTCAAGACTCGTCAGAGTTTACACGTGGAAAGAGCTCAGAAGCGGATATACTTCAAGGAAGGATAGAAGCGGAGGAGTGATTTGCTGACTATGGAAACCAAACAGAAAACAGTAGCAATCTTTGATTGATAGAATACATAGCTGATTTATAGGATATCAAATCAGAGATTGATTTTGTAACTGTGTATATATAGACACAGATTAGGGTTACTCTATATGAGTTGAGTTATCGAGTATATTTTACAGAACCCTAGCAGCTCTTAGTGATAACATATAAATCACTAAGAGAGTTTTTGTAACCTACTGAGCATTGTGAATAAGAGTTTATTTTCGTTAATCTCTTATATTGTCGTACTGTGTTAATTGATTGTGTTCACTATATTAATCTATATAGTGAGTTTAAAGGACCTAACAAGTGGTATCAGAGCCAGCTCTGTTGATATACCTACAGTGAGATCTTAATCACACAGTCATGTCTGAGAAATCACAAGCTTCGTCTTTTAGAGTTCCAGTCCTTAAGGCATCTGAATATCCAGTCTGGAAAGAGAGAATGATTATATTTCTGGACTCTGTAGATCCAGAATACTTAGACAGAATCTATGATGGACCACATATGCCCACCAAGCTCTCTGTTGGGATTGCAGATGAACCTCAGAAGATGGTTCCAAAAGACAAGAAAGATTATACCCCTGAGGACATCTTGTCAATTGGTAAAGACTCAAAGGTGAAACACCTTCTGCACAGTGCCCTTGATAATGCAATGTCTAATAGGGTGATTGGGTGCAAAACTGCTAAACAAATCTGGGATGCTCTGGAAACCAGATGTCAGGGAACTCAAGCCATCAAGAAGAACAGAAAAACCATCCTTACACAGGAGTATGAGCACTTTGACTCAAAATCTGGTGAGTCCTTGACAGATCTGTATGACAGATTTGTCAAACTGTTGAATGACTTATCTCTGGTGAACAAGGAATATGATCTTGAAGACTCAAACCTCAAATTCCTTCTGGCTCTTCCTGAAAAATGGGATTTGAAAGTCACTACAATAAGAGACAATCTTGATCTTGGAGAAATGTCTCTTGATGATGTTTTTGGAAGACTGAAGACTCATGAACTTGAGATGGAGCAGAGGAGCAAACGTCATGGAGGCAAATCAAAGTCTGTTGCTCTAAAAGTTCAAGAGGAAGCTGCTAAGAGCAAAGGAAAAGCTCATGTCACAAAGTCTGACATTGAGTCATCAAACTCTGATGACTTAAACTCTGATGTTCCCTCAGACTCTGAAGACAGTGATGATGAGATGATGCAGTTAGCAGCATTGATGGTGAAAAGCTTCAAGAAGTTGGCTTACAAAAAGTTCAACAAAGGCAAAAGTTTCTCAAGGAAAGACAGAAACTCTGACAGAGTTTATGATAAGAAGAACTTCAGGAAGAATGAGGGCAAGGAAGGAAAAGCTGGAAAAGCTGACAAGTATACCTGTTTCAACTGTGGTGAAAAGGGTCACTTTGCATCTGAATGTAAGAAAGCCAAGAAAGAAAAGGAAAAAGCCTTTATCACCAAGAAAGGAAACTGGACAAATACATCTGATTCAGAGGAAGAAGTCAATTATGCTCTGATGGCAAACACTGACAACAATTCTGAATCTACTGCTAAGGTACCTCATTCTACTCTTGCCTTTGATACTGAAGATATAACTGAGTTAAGATTGTTCCTTAAAACTTTGCATATCAGCTTTAGAGATCAGACTTTAGAGAATGAAAGATTAAAATCTGAAACTCTAAGTGTAAAGAAAAGGAATGATTATCTAGAAAAAGAATTAGTTCAGATGTTAGAAGTTCAGAAGGAGAGAGATGATGCTGTCATTGTCAAAGATGAACTATTAAAGAGGTATGCATCTCTTCAATCAGAACTTGCTAAGGAAAGGGATATTATTAAGACATGGACTAATTCAGGCAAAACTACTCAGGATATCTTAGGTAGTGGAAACTGGAAGAAGGGACTAGGTTACACTGATAACTCAGAAGCTGAGTCATCAAAAACAGAGTTTGTTAAAACTGAAAAACCTAAGGTTAAACCTGTTAAATTTGTTGCTGAATCCTCTAAGTCTAAACAGAGTAGACCAGAATCAGAGATTAACAACAATTTAAAATCTGGAAAGCCCAAACAGGTAAACATAGGACTGATGACTCAGAAACAGCTTAAGCATAAGCTTAAAGAGGTAAAGTCTGATAACAAAGACAAGGAGCCTAGGAAAAATAGAAATGGCAAGGTTGGAATAGAAAAGAGTAATAACTACATGCCTATTCCAAATGCACCTAGGAAGACATGCCATAACTGTGGAAATACTAATCATCTTGCTAATTTTTGCAGGAAGAACAAGGACATTAACTCCTTACCTACAAAGTCTGGAGTTAGAAAAAATAGTATTAGATATAAACCACAAGATCCATGTTTTCATTGTGGTAGTTTATGGCATTCTATTTATACTTGCAAAGAATATCATAGTTTGTATTATGATTATTATCAATTAAAACTTTCTTTGAAAAAGGTTAATAAAAACTCTGCAAGTACAAAATCTGTTTCTAGTACAAACTCTGTTCCAAAGTCTGTTAGCTCAAACTCTGATCATAATAATTCCGCTGCAAAAGCTAACAAACTTAATAAGGCCAAGGGATCCAAGCAAGTCTGGGTCCTTAAAACTAACAATTAGTGGTCTTTGTGATTGCAGGGCAACAGGAAGAATATCCTAGTCTTGGACAGTGGATGTTCAGGACACATGACTGGAAATAAGGCCCTGCTGTCAGAGTTTGTGGAGAAAGCTGGCCCAAGTGTTTCTTATGGAGATGGCAACATAGGAAGGACTCTGGGATATGGCAACATCAATCTTGGAAATGTCATCATCTCAAATGTAGCTCTTGTTCAAGGGCTAAAACACAATTTACTCTCTGTCAGTCAGATCTGTGATAGAGGATATCATGTTGATTTCTATGAAGAACACAGTGAGATAGTAAGCAAGTCAACAGGCAAGGTGGCAGTGATTGCTCACAGACATGGAAACATTTATGAAATCAACTTGCCTACAAACTCTGAAGGAAAAGCAATTTGCTTATCTACAAGAATCTCTGCAGAAGAAAGTTGGAAGTGGCATAAGAAGCTCTCACATCTCAATTTCAACTCCATAAATGAGCTTATAAAGAAAAAGCTTGTGAGAGGACTCCCTGAATCACTACTCACTTCAGATGGTCTATGTGATTCATGTCAAAAGGCCAAGCAGAGAAAGACATCCTTCAAGAGTAAGACTGAATTCTCAATAAAGAAGCAATATCATCTTCTACATGTTGATCTATTTGGACCAGTTAATGTACCATCCATTGCAAGGAAGAAATATGCTCTTGTCATTGTTGATGAGTATACTTGATACACTTGGGTATATTTTCTTCACTCTAAAGATGAAATAGCTTTGCATCTGATGGATCATGTGAAGCAACTGGACCATGGATCTGAAGACAAAGTAAAGATCATTAGAAGTGATAATGGAACTGAGTTCAGAAATTCAACTATGGAAGAGTTCTGCAAAGAAAGAGGTGTAGTGCAATAATTTTCTGCACCTGGAACACCACAGCAAAATGGTGTTGTTGAAAAGAAAAACAGGACTCTAATAGAAGCTGCCAGAACTATGCTTGATGAGGCTAAATTACCTACTTATTTCTGGGCAGAAGCTGTTCAAACAGCTTGTTTCACTCAAAATGCAACACTGATTAATAAGCATGGCAAGACCCCATATGAGATGGTGAAGAAAAAGAAGCCAAATCTGAAGTACTTTCATGTATTTGGGTGCAAATGCTTTGTATTGAAGACTCATCCAGAACAGCTTACCAAGTTTGATTTAAAAGCTGATGAAGGCATTTTTGTAGGTTATCCTCTGACAACAAAGGCCTTCAGAGTCTATAATCTAAGAACCAAGGTGATCATGGAATCCATACATGTGTCATTTGATGACAAGAGAATTATGGGTTTAGCAGATATGGATGATCATGAAGAACTGCATTTTGAAAATGAAGAAATATTCTCTGATTCGACAAACACTGATGAACAGTCAAACTCTGACTGTGAGCAAAATACAGCAAACTCTGGTTCACACTCATCAGAGAATACTGATTCACACTCTGATAGCACAAATTCAGGGGGAGCTACAGAGAAAGATCAACAGAATCAAGAGAGCATGGATCAGGGGGAGGATCCAATGATGAAAGTAGCCAACTTCCACATGCAAGGAAGTGGACAAAATCTCATACACCTGATTTGATAATTGGAAATCCAGAAGCAGGTGTGCAAACAAGGACAGCTACAGCTAATGAGTGTTTACATCATTGCTTTCTGTCACAAACAGAACCTAAAAAGGTGGAGGAAGCTCTTCAAGATGCTGACTGGATTCAAGCAATGCAAGAAGAGCTAAATGAGTTTGAGAGAAATAAAGTCTGGACCCTAGTACCAAGACCTAAAGATAGATCCATAGTTGGTACAAAATGGGTTTTCAGAAACAAAACTGATAGTGAAGGTGTCATTACAAGGAATAAAGCAAGACTTGTGGCAAAAGGGTATTCACAACAGGAAGGTATTGATTATGATGAGACATTTGCTCCAGTTGCAAGATTGGAGGCAATTAGAATCTTCCTGGCCTATGCTGCACACAAGAAATTCAAGGTATTCCAGATGGATGTCAAGAGTGCTTTTCTTAATGGGAAACTGGATGAAGAGGTATATGTTGAACAACCTCCAGGATTTGTGGATCCAAAGCATCCAGACTATGTCTACAGATTGGACAAAGCTCTCTATAGACTAAAGCAGGCTCCAAGGTCATGGTATGAAACTCTAGCTCAATTTCTTATTGAAAGTGGATTCACTAGAGGTACCATAGACAAAACCTTGTTTTATTTGAATCATGGTAATGATCTGCTTTTAGTTCAAATCTATGTTGATGATATCATTTTTGGTTCCACTAATGCTAAACTCTATCAAAGATTTGCCAAGCTCATGCAGTCTAGGTACCAAATGAGCATGATGGGGGAACTCAGTTATTTTCTGGGTTTACAAGTTAAACAGACTGAAGATGGGATTTTTATCAATCAAGCCAAGTATACCAGAAATCTCTTGAAGAAATTTGGTATGCAAGACAAAGATACTGGTGCATCAGTGGATATCACAAACTATAGAGGAATGATTGGATCTTTGCTTTATCTGACTGCAAGTAGACCAGACATAATGTATGCCACATGTCTATGTGCAAGATTTCAGGCAGATCCAAGAGAGCCTCATCTGATTGCAGTAAAGAGGATATTCAGATATCTTAAGGGAACCACATCATTAGGATTATGGTATCCTAGAGAATCAGATTTTAGTCTAATTGGATACTCTGATGCAGATTTTGCAGGTTGCAAAATTGACAGGAAAAGCACAAGTGGGAGTTGTCAATTTCTTGGTGGAAGACTTGTTTCTTGGTACAGCAAGAAGCAAAAGTCAATATCAACATCAACAGCAGAGTCAGAGTATATAGCTGCAGGCAGCTGCTGTGCTCAAATTCTTTGGATGAAGAATCAATTGTTGGACTATGGGTTATACTTTTCTAAAATTCCTATTTATTGTGATAACCAAAGTGCTATTGCTATGACAGGAAACCCAGTTCAACATTCTCTGACAAAGCACATCAGTATAAGATATCATTTTATAAGGGAGCATGTGCTGGAAGGAACCATTGAACTTCACTTTGTTCCCACTGAACAGCAGCTAGCAGACATATTCACCAAACCACTATGTGAAGCAACCTTTACTAGGCTGGTGAATGAGCTAGGAATGATATCAGGAACTGAGTAAACATAATGGTCAGATCTTTCAAGTTTAAATTGTCAAATTACCATATTTATTGCTCACAAATTTGCCATGATATACTCTGATGACATTCTCTGATGATATACTCTGTTTGTTATACTCTGATTGTCATTCTCTGATGATATTCTCTGATGTTTGTAAACTCTAAATCTTGATAAATGATCTCATTTTATTTCTTTGAGACAAATAACCTGTGAAGATACTATGAAGCATGATCTGAATTAGTAATCATGAATCTCAGTTAAGTTCTTCAATCTTGATCTCAATTTTGTGCAACTGTATTACACAAGAAGCATGTTAATATCATTGAGACTCTTTTACTTCACATATCTTAATTATAAGTGAGACTGATTAATTTGAATTTTCTCTCATTAAATTAGAGATGCACAGTGGTTATAAACTCTGATGACTTTATATCTAAGCCAATACACCCTAGATGATAAGCATGGTACTCCTTTGAGATCGATGTCTATATGACAGTGACTGGGAAGACCCAAACATTTGCTGGTATTAAGTAATTGCTAAGATTTTATAATCTATGGTGACCAGTCACAATCTCTGATTACTGGAGAAATACTGATGCAATATTATATTTAAAGGTCGTGCCTCATTTGCCCTGAGAAGCGTCCTTTAAAAAAAAATAGGGGGTATTTAATTGCATAATTCTTCATCAGAGTATGTCACTTCTCTATGTCTTGAGAGTTTGAACAGATTATATTTGTCTTCCTTATTCTTAGGAAATTATGAAATTCTTTAGTCTCTGATTTAATATGTTAAATCACACACATTATTTCACAAGCACATTATTGAGCTATGGATTTTATGACAAACTCTGATTTTTGATGAATTTTCTAAACATTATGTCTTATTCTGAGGTACTTAGAAATTTATTTTCTTTGTTTTAAATCTCAGAGTTTAAAATTCGAGGGATTTTATCTTGATTTTTTAAAATCTTGTACATCTCAGGAGTTTAAATATTCAGAAAATGTGAAGAGAGTGTTCCAAACGGCTGTATTGTTAGTGGGCGTACATGTAAAACCTTTTAATAGGAGAACGTGTAATCAGCATTTATAACTGCACAAGTTTTACTGCGCTCATGATTACTCTTTTCTTTTCTCCATGCCACTAACACTCATCTACCAGTTAAAATCTGACAGGTGTACAGCTAAACAAGAGTCCAAGCGTGTACAGCTAAACAAAATCTGAAGAGTTTATCACATCAGATTTTATTGCTTGTTATTCACCTATACACTTCATCTTTACACACACTCTCTCAACAAACTCTTAAGCTTTTCTCTCTGCAACTCAAATCTTCTCTTACACACTTTCTCAAACACCTTTCTTCCTTTACAAACTCTGTTCTAATGGCGACTTCAGCGTTTACTCATGCAGGTGTGGAATTTGTTCCCAACAACCACGCTGCCATTCTTAACACAGCAGATGCTCCAAGGGATTATCATCCAATCCAGCAATTCCTGGCACAGAGTGCCCTGGCTACTGCTCTTACCGCCCCTGCCAGACTCTCTGGAAGCCAAATCATCACCTTTTGGAGGACAGGGCAATATGACAATGGTGGTGCAGATGGATCACCATCTATTGTGTTCAAATATGAAGGGAGGAGTATGCTGTTACTCCAGCCACAGTTCGTCAAGCATTCAACATGCCAGAGAATGCAGCTTACATCACAAATGGAGATACCAATCTAAGGGGCATGATGAATGCTCTGGGCTACAGTGAATCGTTTGATAAATTGGGACAATTAATGTAAAGCATAATGTAACGTAACTGTAATTACGATAACTCAACACAACAAAAGACAGGAAACAATACGTAAGTATTATACAGGAATCTACAGGTTGGAGATTCGATACGAACAGACAAAGACAATCAAGATATCTGAGACGAGCATCCGTCCACTGGAAGAAGTTCATTAACATGTTCAAGCCTCAGTGAAGAATAAAGTTCAATATGTTTCTGCTATCAAGATTGCCTGAAGATCAAGTATCAAAGACCAGAAGATTCCAGTATATTTAATTTGATTATTTACAATCAAATTTATCGAAGCAACATCTAACCCGGAATGACTGATCAAGTATATTATCAAGCAAAGGATTCAAAGAATTATTTCAGTTCGAGTCGTTCGTGAACCAGACCAGTGCACAGGACGTCAGGACATACGAAAGTATTCAATGGATTCGATCAACGAATTAATTGATCAAGTCAATAAAGCTGCTCCAGAATACATTGATAAAAGATCTTATTAATTAGATATACATATATATATATATTAATTGTGAATTATTTGAATTTAATTAAATTCAAGTAATTAATTAAACACAATTAATTATAAATATATGTATGTATATTTAATTATTATGCAAAACTGGAAGGCTTATGAATTTGACTAAGTGTTTCAATACAGGGAAGCTTCATCACTGATGAAGCGCAAACTTTGACTAAGTCAAAGTTTGCGCCTCATCCTTCCTTAAAACACTTAGAAATATTTCTAAGTGACTCAGGTGTACATACTTTGAAAGAGGCGCAAGGATTGACCTCAAGTCAAAGCGCCAACTTTGACTTGAGTCAATCACTCCTAGATTTGTCTAAGGCAACCACAGTGATACAGTGTGCTCAGTTGAGGCGCAACCTTTGACTCAAGGTCAAAGTTTGCGCCACAACTCTCCAACCATGTCCAAAGGCGCAATTCCAGTAAAATTCATCTAAGTCATCTCAGTGGAACAAAGAGGCGCAATGTTTGACTGATTCTAAAGCGCAAGGTTTGACTTTCTATATACACATGTATATATATTCAAGGCGCAACTTTGTGATATATATATATGTGTATACATAACTGGCACCACTTCATTCACATTGGAGTTAGAATTATTTTGTTGAATCAAAGTCGTCCTGGACGAACTCGTTAACCATGGTTAGTTGTTGGAAAGTCTATAAATAGGGCTTTGTGTTTTCATTTGAAAACAACTACACACTTTGTAAGTGCACACACTATACACATTCTCGAGAGTTAAATTAGAAGATCGTATTTATCGAGAGTTTGTAATAGAGTGATTGTAGTCTCTGCAGCCGACACTTGTGTTGGAATTTGTAGCACCCGAGGATTATTTCTAATACAAGAATATTCCCCGACTTGCTGGAGTTATTTATTTACGATTGATTTAACATGGACTGAAACAAAGATTATCCGCAATTAAATTAAATCGAAGAAATTGGTACGACGTATTCAACCCCCCCCTTCTACGTCTGATTGGACCTAACAATTGGTATCAGAGCTTAGCTGATCGATATACAGATCTGAGATCCGTAACCAATCTGAAAAGCTAGCTGTCCGTACAATCGTAATTTTATCTGATAACAATGTCGACACACAAGTTAGGAATCAAAGTACCTCCATTTGACAAGGATGACTACAACAACTGGAAGATGAAGATGTTGCTGTACATCAGAGTTGCTAATCCCATGTTCATTGGGATTCTGGAAAATGGTCCATTTGTGCCTATGAAGATTATTCCTGAATCTGTTGAAAATGGTGTTCGTATTCCACAGAAGTCTGTTCCCAAAGAGAAAAGTGAATACACTGACACTGATAAGGAATATGTTGCACAGGATCATAATCTGCAACTCATAATTGTTGAATCAATGACCAAGACAATGACACATCTGATACTAAGTCTGAAAACTTCAAAGCAGATGTGGGACACTATTGAGGCATTGATGGAGGGATCTGAAGAAGTCAGGGAAAACAGATACGATATGCTAATTGCCAGATATGAAGCATTTCAGGCAATACCTGGAGAGAACATTTCTCAAATCTACGAGAGGTTCATGTTGTTACTGAATGAACTCACCCTGCATGGAAAGACCTATCCACAGAAAGAGATAAACAGAAAGTTCTCATTTGTGATGCCACCCCATCTAGTTGTTAAGACAGAGACCATCCGGGAAAGAAGCGACTTCAGGACTATGACTTTGGAAAAGCTGTTTGGAAAACTGAAGACGTTTGAGATGGAACTTGAACAGAGAAAGATCATATATGGTGGTGGATCAACAGAATCCAAGAGTATGGCCTTACAGAAGACCACTGCACTGATTGCTGATCAACCATACTTTGGTTATCAACAATTAGTTGAATATGGTATCAATGATCACACTGTTGCTCAGAGTGATTGTTCATCCATCAAAGCTGACTATCCTTCTACCATTACTGAGATTGTAGATTCTGAAGTTGATGAAGTTTCTGAAGAACCGGAGGATGAGTTCTACACTCAAGAAGAGCTGGAGCAGCTGGAAGATAAGTCAATGGCTTATATGGCTGCAAGGTTTAAGCATATCAAGTTCAGAAAGAACCCCCGGTACAAGAAAGCTTCAGGGAACAAGTTTCAGGGTAAAGGAGGATACTCAGGCTCAGGGTCAAAGAGTACTGGCAGTTTCAAACCAAACATGTATGACAAGAGCAAGGTCAGATTCTACAACTGCAATGACTTGGGGCACTTTGCTACAGAGTGCAGGAAACCCAAAGCAGCTCCTGTCAGAAGCAACTCATGTGATAAGAAGAATTCTTATGAGGATCTGAAGAAAGAAAATGAGAAGCTAAAAGCTAAGTTGGAAGCAATGGTGGCCAAGCACAAAGGAAGGGCTTATATTGCTGAGGGAAAAAGCTGGGATGACACAGATTCTGATGATGAACCTGTCCAGAGCAATTATGCTTTTGCATTAATGGCTGACACTGTCGAGGAATCTCCATCTCAGGTATCTCCTGAAATTTCTGTTGATGACATGACTACTGCTGATTATAAAAAGACTATAAATGAACTAGGTCAAGAGATGTATAACTTGCACACTAGTTTATTAGCTTCAGAATCAGATAACAGTAGTCTTTCTCTAAAGATAGCTAAACTTGAAGAAAGAGTAGATGAATTAGCTTTAGAGAAACTCATAAACACTAACCTTAAAGATAAAATTGAATATCTAGAGAATAAGGAGAAGTGTAGTGCAGAAATTGAGGAGTCCCTTAGGTCTCAGATTGCTGACCTAGAAACTAAGCTTAGGGCCTATCAGAATTCTGCTTTTCTACAGAAAGAGATCTTGGATAGTCAAAGGGTTGATAAGAAGGTTGCTATTGGCCTTGACTATAGTTCTTTGGAAAGAGCTAAAAGAAAGAAGAGAAAAGAGAATGAAGGCATATTTGTTTCAGCAGGAACTGAGAATGCTCCTGAAGGAACAAATATACCTAAAATTCTGAAGAACACCAAGACCCCTATCTTTAGAATGGCACAAACAGAACCTCTGATAGAAGAAGACCTTGTCATCAAGGAAGAGTTGAAAAATGAGGAAGTTGTTAAGCCTCAAGTAAAACAGGAATCACAAGATGTACCTTCTAATTCCCATGTCAGAGATGACTCAGATAAAACTGGATTAGGAAGTACTAGTTCCAACAAAAAGAAGAACAACAGGAATGGCAAGTTAGATTCTAAGAACACCAATTCTAGGAATTCTAATGCTAGAAAGGTTTGTAATAATTGCAATTCTACTAATCATCTTACTCATGCATGTAAAGTGATTAAAGTAGATAATTCTGTTTCTAGCATGCCTAATACTGTTAACATGAATGCTGTTCATTTGCCATGTGGTAGAGTAGGTTGCATGCTATGTGCTATGAATATGATGTCTACATGTTTTACCATGTTGAATGCATCTTTTTCTGCACCATCTACCATGAATATGAATATGCCTGCACCTTCTGTTGCCCCTGTGGCAAAGACTGCTAGTCCTTCTAAGAAGAAGGAAACTCCCAACTCCAAGTCTAAAAGCACTTCTGCTAAGACTAAAAAGGAGAAGAGTCCAGTCACCCCTGAACAAGCACATGTTAAACCAGTTTCTGTTGATAATCCTGTTTCTACTAAATCACCTGGACCCAAGAACGTCTGGGTACCAAAGAAAGTTTAATCCATTTGTGAATGCAGGGCACAGGAAGGAAAAGTAAAGTTGTGTGGGTTCTTGATAGTGGTTGTTCAAGACACATGACTGGAGAAAAGTCCCTGCTCACAGATGTGGTGATGAGAACCGGCCCAATTGTAATCTTTGGAGATGACAACAAAGGATTTACAACGGGATATGGTAAGCTGAAAGTTGGAAATGTCATCATTGAAGATATCTCTCTGGTGGAAGGACTCAAGCACAACTTACTGAGTATCAGTCAGTTCTGTGACAAAGGATACGATGTAATCTTTCAGAAGGAAGTTTGCTTAATCCAGAACCGGAAGAACAAGGATCTTACACTCCGTGGTGTAAGAAAATCAAGTTTGTTTATAGCCGACATAGACTCAGCAAGTAAGGGGGAGGTCAAGTGTTTCTACACCAAGGCCTCTGCTGATGATAGTTGGTTATGGCATCGGAAGCTCTCACACTTGAACTTTAAGACTATGAACTCTTTAGTCAAAAGGGAACTTGTGAGAGGATTACCACAGAAAGAATTCTGTCAAGAAGGACTCTGTGATGCATGTGAAAAAGGGAAGTCAAAGAAAGCATCACACAGGAGCAAAGGCATGACTGACATTGGTTCACCCCTTCAACTGATTCATATGGATCTGTTTGGACCAGTCAACATTCCTTCTATATCAAGGAAAAGATATGCTCTTGTGATCGTCGATGACTACTCAAAATACACATGGGTATTATTCTTACATTCAAAGGATGAAGCAGCACTCGTCATCATTGATCATATCAAGAAGATTGAAAAGGAAGCAGATCTGCCAGTAAGGGCAATCAGATCAGATAATGGAACAGAATTTCGTAATGCTGTTCTTAATGACTTCTGTACTGATAAGGGCATCTCTCGTCAGTATTCAGCTCCAAGGACTCCACAACAAAATGGTGTCGTAGAAAGGAAGAACAGAACCTTGATTGAAGCAGCAAGGACTATGATTAGTCAATCAAGACTTCCAATCTATTTCTGGGCTGAAGCTGTAAGCACTGCTTGCTACACTCAAAATCGTACCCTGATTAACAAGGATTTGGATAAGACTCCTTATGAAGTAATGGCCAACAGAAAACCATCACTGAGTTACTTTCATGTGTTTGGTGCAAAATGCTTTGTGTTAAAAGAAGAGCATTTGGGAAAGTTTGATGCCAAAGCTGAAGAAGGCATATTTCTGGGTTATTCTTTGGAGTCTAAGGCCTACAGGGTTTATCTGATCAATGACGACAAACTGATTGAAAGCATCAATGTAAGATTTGATGATACCAAACTCCCAAGTCTCCAAAAAGAAAATGAATCTGATTCTCTGGAGTTTGAGAATTTAGAAGACATTTATTTAGGAGAAGATCAACCTGAAGCTGATATAAGGGAACCTAATACAAATGAAGGAAATGCTGATCCTGAACCATCTGGAGGAAGTATTGGTAACAATACAAATGATCATCATGATCACAGTGGTCAAAGTGGAGGATCAACAAATAGAATCTACATCAGCTCAGGGGGAGTAAGTCAAAGTGGATCTACTAGTCATCACACTCAACACAACTATGATTTTGGTGAATCATCAAGATTGAATCTGCCAAGACAAAGAGTATGGAGTAGAGACCATCCTGTTGAACAAATCATTGGTGATCCAGACACAGGAGTGCAGACTAGAAGAGCAACTCAGAATGAATGCAACTTTGCTGGATTCTTGTCTCAGACAGAACCAAAGAAAGTTGAAGAGGCTCTAAATGATCCAGATTGGGTATCTGCAATGCAGTAAGAACTCAATCAATTCGAAAGGCAGAAAGTTTGGAAGCTGGTGCCAAGACCTAAAGGAAAATCTATAGTTGGCACTAGATGGGTTTTTAGAAACAAACTGGATGAAGATGGTATTGTTACGAGGAATAAGGCAAGACTGGTTGCAAAGGGTTATTCACAAGAAGAAGGAATTGATTATGATGAAACCTATGCTCCAGTTGCTAGGCTTGAAGCAATCAGGATGTTCTTAGCATTTGCTGCACACTCCAACTTCAAAGTATATCAAATGGATGTGAAAAGTGCATTCCTGAATGGTGATCAGGAATAGGAAGTCTTTGTTGAACAACCCCCTGGGTTTGAAGACAAAGAATTTGAAGACTTCGTATACTTTCTCTTCAAAGCACTCTATGGCCTGAAGCAAGCCCCTCGAACCTGGTATGACACTCTTTCCAAGTTCTTACTTGAAAATGGTTTCACCAGAGGTATCATCGATAAAACTCTTTTCCATAAAAAGCATAAGGATGATATAATTCTTGTACAAGTATATGTCGATGACATTATATTTGGTTCTACTAATGATCTTTTGTGCGAGAGATTTGCTAAGTTAATGCAGAGTAAGTATGAGATGAGCATGATGGGAGAATTGTCCTTCTTCCTAGGACTTCAAGTTATTCAGAAGCCTGACGGTATTTTTATCTGCCAATCTAAATACATCAAGGATCTTCTGAAGAAATATGGAATGGAAGAAGCATCTCCTGCCAAAACCCCTATGCCAACTACTGTCAAACTTGATCAGGACAAATCTGGTAAGTCAGTTGACATCACGAAGTATCGAGGTATGATTGGCTCTCTCTTATACTTAACTGCTAGTAGACCAGATATCATGTTCGCAACTTGTTTATGTGCTAGATTCCAGGCTGATCCTAAAGAGTCACATCTTATAGCTGTTAAGCGTATTTTTAGGTATCTTAAGGGAACCCCCAATCTAGGGATTTGGTACCCTAAAGATACAGGTTTTAATCTGATTGGCTATACAGATTCTGACTTTGCAGGATGTAAGATTGATAGGAAAAGTACTTCAGGAAGCTGTCAGTTTCTTGGACGAAGGTTGGTGTCATGGTATAGCAAGAAGCAACACTCCGTGTCCACGTCTACAGCGGAAGCTGAATACATAGCTGCTGGAAGTTGCTGTGCTCAAATCTTGTGGATGAGGAATCAACTACAAGATTATGGACTCATGTTGGATAAAATTCCGATTCTGTGTGATAACACGAGTGCCATTGCCATTGCCAACAATCCTGTTCAACACTCCAGGACAAAGCATATTGATATCAGGTATCATTTCCTTCGCGAGCATGTCATGAATGGAACAGTAGAGTTACACTTCGTACCTACTGATCAACAAATTGCAGACATCTTCACTAAACCACTAGACGAATCCACTTTCTCTAGACTGGTTGGTGAACTTGGGATGTTAAATATGTCTAATTAATTAGACAAGAAATAACTGCAATTTGTTCGTAAGTTCACAAGTTTTAAAATGTACATATTTTCAGGACTTGTGCATTTACAAAGAGCATCCAGTATTTTATACATTTATCTGATAATTAGTTTTAATTATTTGCCATGATTTATATGATTTGCATGATTTTATGTGATTATGTGATTAATTGCTAAATGGTAGATATTTAGAATTAATTTTCTTGAAATATTTAAGTGCTTATATTCAATTAATGAATATTAGTGTTTATTTAATTCATATTTTAATTATATTTGATTAATGGATTTGGAGCAATTCAAATTATATTAAGTTATCCATTAATTAGATTTTAATTAAAATACTTGCAGCATAACTTATTAAATATTTGTTAACTAAATTTTAATTTAGTTACATATTGTTTAATTTAGTTGTGATATCAATTTATTAGAACATTTGATTTTAATCAAATACGTTTAATCAATTGATATGATTTTGAGAGTTCGTTTGATATTTGCCTAAGTATGTATATATATACACTGATATTAACTCCTTTTAGGCGCAACATTTGACCAAGTCAAATGTTGCGCCCCTGAGTAACATATATATATACACATGCAAATTACTCTAACACCTCTCTAATCATCTGGGCGCCACTGTGCCTGGCGCAACATTTGACCAAGTCAAATGTTGCGCTAGGGTCATCTCTCTGTATCTACTGAGTTGTGACTTAGCCTTTTTCTTCCAAGTCAGGAAGTTGCGCCTCTATACACTGTGCTGTGTATAGAGGGCAATTTGGTAAATCCAAATGTTGCGCCTCCTTCTGTTGTCTGTGTCTAGAATAGGGGGCAGTTATGTCTTTTCACATGTTGCGCCTCCCCACTCCTGTACACATATATATGCTACACTTGGTGATTTTCTTTTTCTTTTTCATCTTCACTATATACACAGACATATACATACACGCATAAACCCTCTCCCCACTGTTTCAAATTACTCGAAGTCGAGTTCTTTGATCGAACTCCATCACCACAAATCTTGTCCATTTTTCTTTACGAGACCAGTTTTAGAACCCCCTTTACGAGAGCTTTCATTTGAACCGTGCCTTTTCACGATCCGTTACGGTTTTTCGAAAGGGTGTTTCGAAGCTTTTCAACTTCTAGGACAGATTTTAACGTGATTTTAGCATCAATAATTTGCGAAACCGATACCATTATTCTTAGAATTTCAAGAAGTACAACATACTTGAATTTCATCGAATTCTAAAATTCTTGGAATTAGGGTTTTTCGGAGCGTTATTAATTAATTATTTTCGTGACAAAGTGATTATTTGTTCGTATTTTTTTCGTGAAACAAAATTTATAATCATTTTTAATTTTAATTAAAAATGGCTGCAAATTTTGAGATTCCGAAAACAAATTTCACAATTGTTGAGAATAATAATTTAATTACGCAAGCAAATTATCGACGTTGGGTAAGATATATGTCAGAATATTCATTTGCTAGATTTGCTATGACAGAATCAGTATATCTTAACAAATCTCTCCTACGAGATTTCTTGTCTTCCATTTCTGTTGTGAATGCAGGACAGGTACTTGGTATTACTTGTCAAATTCAGGGACGAACACTATCAATTACTGAAAATACCCTGAACACTGCTCTGCAACTTCCAACAGAGGACTTTGAAGCTGTTCCAGATAGGGCTGAAAGAACAAACTTTTTCTTTGCTATTCACTGCCAGAGGGAGAATGGTGATCTTCCAGGAAAGATGTACGTCAAGCATTTACCCAGAGAATGGAATTTCTTCTTTAATTCCATTTCTCATGTATTTGCACCAAAGACTGGAGGGTTCCATGGAATTACTATCTTCAACCAGGAAATAGGAATTGCAATAGCACAGAACACAAGGATAAATCTGGGACACTTAATCATGGGAGCTTTTCAGGATTCTCTAAGAAAGAACAGGAATGTACTTCTCTACCCTCGGTTCTTTCAGATTGTTCTGAATCAAATGCTGACTCCTGCTGAGAGAGCTGTCTATCCAAATATAGACAATGTCATATGCTCCTTCATGACCACAAGGGTGATATCTATGCTGGAGAGTCACCAGAACTACACTAACAATGAGGATGTGGTTCTTCCGGAGGCAATGCAAGAATTCTTAAACAACCAGAACTTGCCTCCACCACACATTCAAAATGTTGCTGATCCTGTGGTTCAGGAAGAGGAGGCCCCTGCAACTCAAAGTACTGAAGTTCCTGAGTCATCTCATCAAGCTGATGTCCCTGAGACTCAAACTTCACTAATGGAAGAAGAGGTGATAGTGGAAGATGCACAGACATCCTCAGATGACAATGCTCAATCTGAAGGAGAGGATTCACTGCAAGACAACTCCACTGATTCTGAAGATGAAGTGGATACTCCTGTTCAAACCACTGCAGCTGATGTAATGGTGGATGTTGATGAACTTTTCTCTAACACTTACAATCCACTGCTACAGTCAGGTATTCCTTCTGACTCTGACAACTTGTCCTTTGATGCACCTGATTGGGTTCAGAATCTTTTGGATTCCAATCAGCTTTCACCACCTCTCACAAGTGCCAATGAATTTGAAATCCCCCAAATTCATAACCAAGGCACCACTTCACAAACACCTGAAGCAGAAACTACTCTACCCCTCAGCCAACCACTTATTATTTCTGAGAGAGAGGGAGAAAGTGCCTTAAGTGCACCACATAAGGAGATTGTTTCTGAAACTGCAGCTCTGTCTCCTAGTCATGAAAGGAGAATAGAACCTGAGACAACTGCAGATATGTCTATTTCTTCACCACCTCAGCCAAATACTATTCCAATGCACAGTGAGGTTGCACACACAGTTGAAGAATTGACGGTTGCGAACACTTTGTCGTCCATGTCAGGGATAGACACTGTTGTTTCTGATCCTTTTCAGGGTCAAGTGCCTTCACAGGCTTCTGGGGGAAACTTGGATGAAATGCCACTTTCTACATCCTTGTCTACCCCCCTGGGAGGAACATTCCCAGATCCTTCAAAGGACTCTTCACCTCTCGAAGGTGAACGGCAATCTGTTTCTGAGCCCTTCGTATCAGGAAGTGTGCCAGTTATAGAGGACTTGTCACAAAGTCTTTCGCCGTCAAAGGCAGTTGTGGGAAACCAGGGTGCTTCGCCAATTCAAGGATCACATCCTTCGAGCCCTGTGTCTACCCACCCTGAGATTCCAACTCAGGATCCTTCAAAGGACTCACCACTTTCAAGTGGTCGGCAACTTGTTTCTTATGACTCAGATTCATCTGACGAGGAAACCGAGGACGAAGGCTTACGAACCTTCATTGCACCTTCTGTGACCTCTCTAGAAGAGGCTAAGAAGATTTCTTCTACAGGTACATCTAAGGATGCTGGAATGTCTTTGAGTGAGAGGGAAACACCAACAGAACTTGATATACAGAAACCCTCTGACCCACTGAGTGTTCTGGCTTTGAGTGAAACGAGAGAAACACCTACAGAACGAACAAGTGAGAACCCCACATCCCAACCTACAATTGAATCTGCTATTCCAACTGTATCTGTGACAGAATTTGAAGCTCTGAAATTCAAAGTTCAACACTTAGAAGCTGAGAATCTTGTTCTACGGGAGGAGTTGGTAGAAATCAAATCAACAATGGAACAAAGGTTGGCTACCCTGGAGGCTAAATTGCTGGCATCTCAACCTTCCAGAGAGGATTACTCAACTGAGGGGGAGAGAGCAGCAGAAAAAGCAAAGGGAAAAAGGGTGATATCAGGGGTGTCTGAAGAACTGATTGATTCTGCTCTTAGGCATCAATTCAGTTACACTCATGATGAATACATCCCTGAGTTTGTGGATGACAGGGTGATTAGGATGGTTGGTGCTGAGAATGAAGATCTTGAAGAAGGAGAAATCCCAGATGCTGAAGTCTTTGCTGATGAACTTGCATATCACAATGACATCTTTCCTGCTGAAGAGTTTGAAATTGCAAATCCACAAGACATTGCTGATGTTGCTAGGGATTATGCTGAGCAAAGGAGAGCAAGGGAGAAGTTAGAAAACCAAAGACGGATTCGAAGGGAAAGGAGACTTGCCAACTTACATAAAGATGGAGCTGAATGGGATGCTGCTAGATCTGTGTTTGACTTTCCAGAGGTCACTCAAGATAATGATGATGACGAAGTAAAAGATATCTTTGACTCCTTCAGGAACAACTACAAAGATTTACATGATTATCACGAGGTGTTGAATGATATCATTTCTACTGTGTCTGTTGCTGTTCTTCCCAGAAGAGGATGGATGGTTAACATATCATTTGAGCTACAAAGAGAAGGCCATGGACTCAAGCATGTGTCAAGTCAGTTTCTCAGAGATCTATCTTTAACTGAGCTGTTTGTGGTAAGAAACAAGATCATCTCTACCGGCAGAAAGCATAATGAAGTATTCAGAGATATGGTGGAAGAATGGATCACTGATATTGGAGTTGAAATTCATGACAAGCCCTCAGTTATTAAGTACTTCAAGGATGGTATGATTCAGAGTATTGGACTCACTGATGAAGCACTATCAACATACAATCCTCGTATACTGAAATATCTGGAAGCTCAAGTCAGGGAGAAGTGCTCAAGGACTAGCAAGGGAAGACTAACTGCTGAACTGCTATATGCCTATCGTCTGAACTTTGCTGCTCTGAGAGACTTAGACTTATCAGCCATCAATCGTCAACCACCATATCCACTGCCTCCACTCAACCCTGAAATTCCTGAAAATCCAAATGCACCTGTTGTTACTTACAATCCTACATCTGTACTATTCAAGAAGAAGAAAGACTCTGAAGTCACTGCTATACCACTCACAGAGATTGGAAAACTCAATTCCAAAAGAATCACTCGTGCAGTTGCAGCTGTTAAGTGGTCAGTGGTAAAAGAAGACAAGAGTGTGCTCAAAGATTTGGTTGATCTTCTGGAGATAAGAAAGGCTGTAGAGACTGTCCACAACACTTCTAGAGTTCGTGCTCATCCATCAAGGATCATTATGAAAATTGAAGGAATGGAGATGAATGTCACTTTTAAGAAGTTGAAGAAGATGGTTCACCTGCAGACTTTAGAGAAGATGAAGAAAAATCTAGAGCAACCTCCACCTGAGAATACACTGGAGCAAGTGGCACTGAGTACCATTACAGCAAGGATTGAAGAGATTGAAAACAAGCTTACTCAGAAGAGAGTAGAGGAAGCTGCAAAGAGGAAAGCTGAGCAGAAGCTGATTAATGCAAGAGCCAAGAAACCAAGGAAAGATTAGTTCAGGCTAGAGGAACAATGGCTGCTTGTATTTACTTTTGATTTCTGGAAAATGTAAGATATAATCCAGACTGTACTTAGTATTATTTCCTGTTTAAAATAGTATGCTTTTTCATTGTGTCAGTTGAGTTATCCTCTTAAAGGATTTGCTTGTCGAACTCTAACAATCAAATAGGGGGAGATTGTAAAGCATAATGTAACGTAACTGTAATTACGATAACTCAACACAACAAAAGACAGGAAACAATACGTAAGTATTATACAGGAATCTACAGGTTGGAGATTCGATACGAACAGACAAAGACAATCAAGATATCTGAGACGAGCATCCGTCCACTGGAAGAAGTTCATTAACATGTTCAAGCCTCAGTGAAGAATAAAGTTCAATATGTTTCTGCTATCAAGATTGCCTGAAGATCAAGTATCAAAGACCAGAAGATTCCAGTATATTTAATTTGATTATTTACAATCAAATTTATCGAAGCAACATCTAACCCGGAATGACTGATCAAGTATATTATCAAGCAAAGGATTCAAAGAATTATTTCAGTTCGAGTCGTTCGTGAACCAGACCAGTGCACAGGACGTCAGGACATACGAAAGTATTCAATGGATTCGATCAACGAATTAATTGATCAAGTCAATAAAGCTGCTCCAGAATACATTGATAAAAGATCTTATTAATTAGATATACATATATATATATTAATTGTGAATTATTTGAATTTAATTAAATTCAAGTAATTAATTAAACACAATTAATTATAGATATATGTATGTATATTTAATTATTATGCAAAACTGGAAGGCTTATGAATTTGACTAAGTGTTTCAATACAGGGAAGCTTCATCACTGATGAAGCGCAAACTTTGACTAAGTCAAAGTTTGCGCCTCATCCTTCCTTAAAACACTTAGAAATATTTCTAAGTGACTCAGGTGTACATACTTTGAAAGAGGCGCAAGGATTGACCTCAAGTCAAAGCGCCAACTTTGACTTGAGTCAATCACTCCTAGATTTGTCTAAGGCAACCACAGTGATACAGTGTGCTCAGTTGAGGCGCAACCTTTGACTCAAGGTCAAAGTTTGCGCCACAACTCTCCAACCATGTCCAAAGGCGCAATTCCAGTAAAATTCATCTAAGTCATCTCAGTGGAACAAAGAGGCGCAATGTTTGACTGATTCTAAAGCGCAAGGTTTGACTTTCTATATACACATGTATATATATTCAAGGCGCAACTTTGTGATATATATATATGTGTATACATAACTGGCACCACTTCATTCACATTGGAGTTAGAATTATTTTGTTGAATCAAAGTCGTCCTGGACGAACTCGTTAACCATGGTTAGTTGGTGGAAAGTCTATAAATAGGGCTTTGTGTTTTCATTTGAAAACAACTACACACTTTGTAAGTGCACACACTATACACATTCTCGAGAGTTAAATTAGAAGATCGTATTTATCGAGAGTTTGTAATAGAGTGATTGTAGTCTCTGCAGCCGACACTTGTGTTGGAATTTGTAGCACCCGAGGATTATTTCTAATACAAGAATATTCCCCGACTTGCTGGAGTTATTTATTTACGATTGATTTAACATGGACTGAAACAAAGATTATCCGCAATTAAATTAAATCGAAGAAATTGGTACGACGTATTCAACCCCCCCCCCCCCCTTCTACGTCTGATTGGACCTAACAATTAAAGCGTCCAGGACTAAGAAGGGAATGGAGCTTCTTCTTTGACTGTATCACGAGGGCTTTCCAGAAGAAAAGCACCAACTGGGATGCTATACCCATGGATATGCTACAAATTGGGTATTCTCTGATCTACTCTACTAATTTTGATTTTGGTAGATTAGTTCTTAGAAATATTGGTGAAAGAATGCATGAAAATAGACAAATCATATATTTCTCAAGATTTTGTCAATTACTGTTTAATGCCACTGTTGGTGAGGTGGATTTTGCTGTTGATGATGAGATCAAGCCCTTTAGGCTTCATAAAAGGGTGTTCAAGGACCTCATCTCAAAAGATGAGAAGTATTCAATCCAGAGGCCTCTCCTAATTCCAGCTCCAGTCAGAGCTAGGATGGATTTGCCCCCAGTCCAACAACAACAACCTCAACCTTCCAGACCTCCCACAGCAAGCAGATCTTCTGCATCCAAGTCAAAAAGGGCTACAAAGTCTGATGCAGCCCCTTCCACTGTGAAGACCAGAACCTCTGTTGCTACACAAGTTCTGAAGACAAAGTCTGATGTGCCAACAAACTCTGATACAGTTCCAACTGTAAACTCTGATACAGTCTCTAAGACTTTAAACTCTGAAGCTGCTTCTCCACCAAAGCAGAAAAGAAGGAGACTTGTTGCAGCTTATGAATATGATGATCTGGAACCCTCTCATGCAACAAACTCTGAACCTCCTCAGGCTAGCCCTCAGTCAAGAAAAGTTAGATTTAAAGCAAGGGCAAACAAGCCTAAGAAGGCAAAGGTACCAATAACTGAGATCACTGATTTCACTATTGAGGAAGAGCAAGCACCATCTACTACACTTCCTGATTTTTCTCAAGCTCTGATGGTGCATCCTCTTCAAGCTGTTCCACTCTCTACTGCTACAGCATCTTCTACTTCATCTGAAGTAGATGAGGAAATAATCTGCAAGGAACCAGTTACAACTGAAGCTGGGACAACAGTGTCTGATCCTCACACTCCAATCTCTGATCATGGACCCTCCACTCCAATTCCTCAATCTCCATTGAAATTTCCTGAGGGTGCCATAATTCATGATACAGCTCCAGAAAATTACAAGTCAGATGCTGTAATTGCAGACTCTGACAAGATAGTATTGGAAGCATTGCAGTCACTTGCTAAGGCTGATGAAGAGCCCAACAAATCAAAATCTGCAGATCAAGAGAATGTTGAAGATGATGTTGATCCTGCATCTGATGATGATGAGGATGATGAAAATGAAGATGATGAAAATGAGGATGAAGTCCCCATGTCTCTTCAACAACAGAAGTGGGAGTCTACCAGTCAATACAATGCCAGGCTGTAGACTCTGAAGACAAACTCTGAGCCTCTTCCCAGGGATCTTCAGATTGATCCACCTAATGAAGTATGGGATAAACTGTGGCTGAGTCACCAGCATTCTCTGGAGCCAGCAAAAGCTGAAGAATTCTTATCTCTAGCAGAGGCCAAGATTACAAACTCTGATGTAATGTCTAGTCTCAAAGCCACAGTCCTGTATCTGAAGACATTCCATACAGCTCACGCTCAAACATCAAAGTCTGTAAATAATCTTAGAACTGAGGTAGCAAACTTGGCTGAAACTCAAAACATGGACAAGAAAAGAAATTTACTACCTCTGAAGGAAGATATGAAAAAGCTGGTGTCTGCTCAACAAACTCTGGAGCAAAGGATGACTTCAATTGAGGCCACCCAATCTACAATGACCACACAGCTGGAAGCCATCCAATCCTCACTTTCTTTACTCACATCTGTACTGATTCCTGATGAGGATGATGTCAAAAAGGGGGAGAGAGTAGCAAAAGTCAAATGCAAGTCTACTTCTCAAACTCTGAAAAGAAAGAAAAATGATGATGATGATGTGGATGACTTCACAAAGAACAAGAGATTTCAAGCTGCAACTGGTGGAAGAGTTTCAAACTCTGACAGTGCAAAACAGTCTAGGCAAAGCTCAAAGTCTGCTCCAGCTCCAACACACAATGTCACATCTGGATCAAAGCAAAGACCAGTGGCTGGATCAGATAAACCAATGACTGATGAAGAATATGCTAGACTGATATTTGAACAAGAAAATCCAGAAGCTAAATTGGATTTGGAGTTGATTGCTGCAGAGGAAGCTGAACTGAAGAAAGAATATGTTGAAGCTATAAACTCAGGACAAATTCAGAAACCTGCAAAATCAACTGCCAGACCAAAGGAAAAAGGAATAATGATCAAGGAAACTACTATTGCTGATCAGAGTTTACCAATCAAAAAGGTATACTCTGAAGATGAATATACAAGCAAAGGCAAAAGCATAGTAGATGATTGCCTTGAGAAAGGCTGGATTCAGAAGAAGCCTACAACCTCTGACAGAGATCAAGTTGTAAAAGGAAAGAAATCAGAAGCTGCAATCTCTGACAAAGCTCATATTGCAGAATCACAAGAAGAAAAATTAACCTCTGACACAGCTCAAGTTAATGAGGAAGCAAAGAAAGATACAACCTCTGACAAGGCTCAAGTTGTGTTTAAACCAACTATCACTCCTTTATCAGGATTTGTAAAGCCTAGTTTGATGACTGAGATAAAATTTGACAAGGGTTCAATTCAACCAATCTCTCATCAAAAAGCAGGAAGAAATAAAAGAGGGTTAGGATCAAAATATGAAGTATTTGAGCAGAGCATAGCATCAATGCCTAATGATCCCTCATCCCTCTGTGGACCAAAGACTGGAGCTTTGCAAGAAAGAATGGACAAGCTTGATTCAGTTCAACTGGTGAAGAATAACAGAGGTGATAATGTTCTCATATACTTTATGTCTGATGGAACAGTGTTTAGAATTATTGAAGCTGATCTTTATGCTAAACACTGGGAAGAGTTGAGATATGTTCAGTACATATTTCAAGTGAAGAACAAATCATGTCAGCACATCTCAAATCTGATCAAGGATCAAATCAAGAGAAAGATGGGTATAACAGGAAACAAGAATGCTGGACCTTTTATTCCTAAGTACTTCAATGATCAAGGTCAGCTAGTTGAGATGAAGAAGAATTCAGCAAAAATAGAAACAGCAGCTGGAATCAGTGCTCTTACATTCAATGAAGAGTCTGATAAAGCTTACTACATCAGGCTGGAATAAAGACATGAGAAGAAACAAGATCTATGATCTTAGATCTGCAATCTATCAAACTGGAGTTTCAGATCCAGAACTAAGAGAGATCAAGAGACAGATGATCACAGCACTTGCAGAAGCTGAAAGAGAACTCCTCAAGGAATATTTAAAGACAGCTCATGGTGTCTATGAAGCTAAGGAGTAAAGTATCTGTAAGTTTAAAAAGTTTTCTGTTATGGTTATATAGCTAAACTCTGTTGCATTTGACTTATTTGTTTTGACATCATCAATTATCTGTTAACTTGCACATAACATATTTATGCACAAGTTGGGGGAGATTGTTAGATATAATTGATGATTACTAATGTTCTTAAAGTTTGTTTTAGAACAGGAGTGATCAGAGTTTAAGCTGGAAGCTGATCAGAGTTTAATAAAGTCTGACCAGAGTTTGATAAAGTCTGATCAGAGTTTACATAGTCAAGACTCGTCAGAGTTTACACGTGGAAAGAGCTCAGAAGCGGATATACTTCAAGGAAGGATAGAAGCGGAGGAGTGATTTGCTGACTATGGAAACCAAACAGAAAACAGTAGCAATCTTTGATTGATAGAATACATAGCTGATTTATAGGATATCAAATCAGAGATTGATTTTGTAACTGTGTATATATAGACACAGATTAGGGTTACTCTATACGAGTTGAGTTATCGAGTATATTTTACAGAACCCTAGCAGCTCTTAGTGATAACATATAAATCACTAAGAGAGTTTTTGTAACCTACTGAGCATTGTGAATAAGAGTTTATTTTGGTTAATCTCTTATATTGTCGTACTGTGTTAATTGATTGTGTTCACTATATTAATCTATATAGTGAGTTTAAAGGACCTAACAAAACATGTGTGTTTTGGCCAAATGAAGGTATAAAACCTCTCCAAAAACACATCAAGCTCATCTTTAGGAACCCCCAAAATGGTGACCCTAAGCTCATAAGAACTAAGGCCCCATTTCGGTTCCAAATTCAACATGCAACATAAGTTCTAACCTCAAAGTGAAGATACAAGCTTGGATGATGGAGTATGTGCCTTGACAAGCTTGAAAATGATGAAGAAATGAAGAAAATGGTGGAGGGGTGTTGAGAGAGAGATTCGGCCGAGAGGGAGAGGAGAGAGTAGAGAGATGAGAGAAATGAGAGAGAGAGAGAGAGAGAGAGAGAGAGAGAGGAGAGAAAAGAGGGTTTTGGTGAGTGAAAGGGGGTGTGACAAGTGGAGCTAAGTGCTTGCTTTGACCCCTCTTTTGACTAGAAAAGTGTTAGTGCGGTTGGAAATGACTAGCTTGTCCTTGGAAGCAATGTAAGAGGTGTTTGCATGCAAGGGTAGAGTAGACATTTGATAAATAATAAAAGTGTGATTAAAAGAGTATTAAAAGAAAGAGTTTTAGTAAATAAAGTACAAATCTATAAATCATGAAATTAATATCACAAATAATATGGGATTTTAGAAGTTTAATAAAATAGTTTTCAAAAATTTTGGACAAGGAATGAATTTTAAAAGGATTATTACAAGTAGAGCTCTAATAGTCACATTTCACATAAATATAAAACACGAATATAATGCACGTAAAATCTCGAGAAGAGTATATATATCAAATCGCTATTTTACAAGTTAAAGTTTATTGGCTACTCGCAATTCATCAAAAATCACTAAATTGTATCAATCTCTATTCTTATTAAATCGGGTAGCGACAACGATCACATTTATTAATATAAAGTCAAAACCGTCGCAACTAGTTAATATTATTTAATCGCATAGCGAGATTTATTCATCATAAATCATACAAGCACATTCTAACGATATACGAAAGTCACGTAACAATAAACGAGTCAAATTCACATAGTTTAACAATTAAGACACGAAGCTTTATATATCACCAAAAATGAAATACTGTAATATATATAAGTCAAATATTACAGGCGTTAAATGTTAAACTTAAACAATATTTTCTGAAAAATTTGATTTCTGAATGATAATTAATTTGAACCGAACCAAAAGTGTTGTTTTGTTAATTTTTTTCTTGCTGAAATGGTCTGAATGAAGTATTTTATAAGTTTCAAAATTCAAAACATTAATTTCTAGTGTTTCTTTTCATTAAATTTATTTTAATTATAACAATCAATTGTTATTATAGACTTTATTAATTTTTATAAATAATTATATGCAGTATTACTACAAATAAAATTTACTAAAGATAACTTATGCAAATTGGAAAATATATCTGAGGGGAACTATCTGGATGATTTAGGCCTTGTTTGTTTAGCAGGATTCTCGGTTACACAGGAACTTAAGGTTACTTGGAAGCAGGTTACAACGTGCAGTTGCTGTGTAACTGATAATTACAGCGTTTGGTTGTCTATAACCATATAATTTTAACAATTTAGATAATATCAAAATAATATATTATAAATATATAAATAAATAAATAAAAATGATTTGATATGTATTATTAACATAAAATAATAAGAATTTTAACCTAATATAAAAAGAAAAGAAATACGATATTTATAAATATAAAAAATTATTTAGATGAGATGATATATTAATATAATATTAGTAATATCTAAATAAAAATAAATAAAATATAGAACAAAATTTATGTTTCATAATTTAAGAAGAAAAATAAATAAAAAAATATTAAGATGGATAAATTGTTATATAAAATAAACATATATAATAATAAATAGTAAATATTATTAAGAATGTGATATGAGTAAATCCTAAATAAAAAAAATTATTATTAAATAAACAATTTTGATATAATATTTATTTATAATTTAATTTTTTGGATTTGACCATTATTAAATATGTAAAATTATGATATTTTAATAATAATAATAATAAGCAAACAACTATTGTTTCAAAAAAAAAAAAAGCAAACAACTATGGAACCCAGAAAAACCACGCATCAGCTGTGTAACTAGGTTACACCGTTTTACAGGAAGTTGAAGTTCCATGGAAGTATAAGTTACGTTACTCACTTTTAATATCATACAACCAAACACTGTCATTCAGATGAGTTCCATGAAACCGTAGGTTACCGCGTTGAGTTACAGCGTACCAAACGAGGCCTTAAACGATTTTGTAACAGGAGATGTCCAACTGATTCTGAGAGTCGTCTAGCTGCCAAAGAGCTTAACAGTTTTAACTAGACAAGCTGAAACATCTGGCATAGTTCGCTCACTAATTTAGTAGTAGATATCTGTATTCAGTAAATTATAGATTATCCGTTAAAAAATAAAAAATATAATATTTCTAGATTTCAAATACGCATGATCGATTATATTCTTAAAATAGAATAATCCAATACAAGAATATCCGATTTCCTAATATTTTTGATAAGATTGGATAGTGAATTCTACGACATCTTCTATAAAAGTTGAAAAATTATTATATACAAAAACATGAGAGAACATACTTTTCTAAAAACAGCTTTTAAAATAAAAATTTATTGTTCAAAGAAATTATTTTTAGATTTATCAAACAGTTTTTTACCTGAATTCCAGCAAAATATGCGGTTGTTTGGTTTGATAATGAAAAATTAAAATACATCGAAAATAGTTTTTAAAAAATTTAAAGCCAGAAGATAATTTTCAAAAAGGAGAATAATCAAGTGAGTCGTTAAAGTGAGCTGGATATATCAATTTGATCACCGAACTCAAAACGATCTCAAATCGGTCAGACGACCGTGCGATTTATATCTTTTGGAGGCATAACTGTACTCTAAAGGTACTTTCGTTCTCCTTGGATGAGTCACTTAAATGAGTTACAGGTACCTCTTACTATGAGTTATGAGTTGAAGAAGTAAAAATATTATCTATATAGATTTACACATTATTCTTGAATTTTACCACAACTAAGTACAAAATTATGACTTCTAATATTTATAATAATATATTTACTATTTAATTTTTATTTATAATTATTTTCTTTGTTTTAATTAAAAATAAACAATAATAAACTTGATAAAATCTAGATATATTATCATAAATACTAAAAATCATAACTTTGTACTTAATTGTGCTGATATTCAAGATTAATGTTTAAACCCCTGTAAATAATATTTTTATTTCTTCAACTCATAGTAAGAGGTACCTGTAACTAACTTAAGTGACCTATTTGAGAGCGTTTTGAGTTCGGTGATCAACTTGATATATCAAGTTTCAAACTTGCTTAATTATTAACCCTTTTCAGAATTAAAAAATTGAAACCATGAAAATATTGCTTCCCCACAACAGCAAAATCCACATGTTTCAACAAAAAATTAATTTCAATATCAATAGAGATTGCATGTTAGACATTAAAATATTTATAAGTCTGACATAACAGTATAAAGTTGTGAGTAGAGCGAACTGGGTTACCAAGTTTGTGGTTCTTGGCCTCGTGCAAAATATTATCATGAAGTGTATCACATAAACAACAAATCACAACATTCCAACGCTCAAGTTGATCTCACTATTAACCCATTTTTCTGTATACAGAGAGTGCAGACTGCATGGTTCAGTTAGATTTAAGAACATCTTGGAAAAACAAGAAACTGAAGCAGCAGATTAACTGAACCATAGAACACATCGGATACTCATCTCTAAGGTCAAAATTTCCGCAACCTACCTATGTAGACACTTAAATTACGGTTTTTATCTGTACAAAGATGATTGGTCTTGAAATTGCTTGCCTTTCACATAAAACAAAAATTGCCAGAACAGGATTACGACTGATTTTACTTTTGTATTTAGTGCTTTACACCAACAAAACACAAACCTACTTCAGCTTGGGCTTGCAGCTCTTCCAAAACTTTAACAAGGTGCTCACGGGATGCAGGAATTTCCACTTGTTGTGTTAGCATTCTCCTCAATCTTCATAAAAAATGTAAACCATAAAGCAGCAATATGAATGCTAAAAGGAACTGAAGTTATAATTAGCAAAAAGAAAAAAGGAACTAATTTACTGTGCAACACATACATAGATATCATATTGACGGATATTAATTATTAATTTAGAGAAATAACATATTAATAATTCGGACCTCCTATAGTTTACATATGCATTTAGTCTATAAATGACGACCCAATCTGCCAGACAATAACAAACACACAATAGGCAACGACAGAACCTGTCCCCTGATTTTAATTAGAGTGGACAATGGCATGATTCAACATTCAAATTGCAAGATGGGTTATCAAAATTTCAAATCATAAAATTTTCAGTTTAAAATAAACGTTATCCACATTCAATAAAAAAATCTTAAACGTTTGTTGCAAATTGTCACCAACTATAATCAGGGAGTATGTTGCGGTTTTCCAATAAAGGAGCTCCCATCAATTAGAATCAAGGTAAGAGACTAAGAGGCATGTTAGTTTTTCCTCAGTATGATTTTTGTATTATAAGTTCTGCAACTAGAATTATTTTAGACAATTTAATGAATGGCTGACCAATATGCATGCAGAACTTTACATAGACAACTCATACAAAATTAAGCAGAAAACAAGTTCTTTTTATATATCAAATTGCATAAGAGTCATATGACTTTCACCCAATATGAAACTACTAAACGCTCATTCGATTATGGGTTAAAAAAAAAAAAAGAAAAATTACTAATTTGATCAAGATGGTTTTTAATTCAAGTTTACATGTCTAAAATTCAGTGATATCTAGCATTTCGGGCATTTTGCTCTTAAAATAAACTCTACAGTTATGTTAATAATCTCTTCATCACTGCTTAATCACTATTCCACAAAGAATAATTGACAAAGGATACTTAAACAATTAAAGCATATTAACACATATACAATATTTCCAATCATCAAACCAACTTGTCACTCATACCTCTGGACGACTGCAGTGTCCCCATGACCAGTGCAGATGATAAGCATAGTATTAGCAGGTAAACTGGAGCACAAAGTTTTGACTCGGGCATTTAATCGGTGAAGGACATCCTTTATTTCAGAGGTTATCTTGTAAGTGATGCATTTTTTCCTTGTCGGAATTTTTTTACAAGTGAGCAATGAAATCATATTTGCCAGCTTTTCCTTCAACTTGTCATCATCCTCTGCTTGCTTCTTCAGAATGGTATATAATTCCGAGAATTGTGCCCAGACAAAATGCACTTTTTCATTATTTACCTGTGTTCAGAAAAGGTCAAACTACCAACTAAACAAATTTCCGACACCATTCTTTCTCAAGACTTTTCAAAAGGAAATTACAAGAATACAAACCTCTTTTTTTGCTTTTGTAAGAGCCTCATCGTCAGATGATATTGGTATTGCATTGGATGACTCGGATGCATATCGCTTCACTACAGATATATTGTCAATAACAGACGATGTCTTGCCGCATTCACCTAATACTGTAAGCAGTTTCTTTCGCATGAATGACGGAGGGGCACCAAAGTCCGGTCCTATATTATAAACAATTAAGATGAGGAGAAAAGCAACATAAGATTGAAATAAAGAAATACTGAGGTGGGGCGAGGGGGGGGGGGGGGGGGGGGGGGGGGGGGGGATGGGGGATATGGGAGTGAACAGGATGAACTTAATAAAAGAACATGAATAAGTAAATGAAAATCAAAGCATACACATCCTTAACTCACGACTTTCCTATTAGCCATTCTTCATTAATATCTAATAGCATCGCCATACCTATCTACATTATTTATTAACATCTTACCTTTAACAAAATCCAAGTATATTATATCATCAATGGGGTTTATCGTTGACTTGAGATATTATTAATTGTAGAACGAATCACAAGTCGTAAATATCTTTTTACGTGCAACTCTGATCACTATTAAAAGTAGGAATGGGCATCGAGTCACTTTGGGGCCAAATAGAAAAGGTCTTAGGTCTAAATAAAAAGATAATATCAGATAAAAGAGCATATTAATATAATCCATATATTAAAGGGAATCCTGAAGCACTTCATCCTTGCATAATTTCCCCTCCCCCAACAACTAATGGGATATACACAATTGTGATCTAATCAAACCTAAAAGGCATATAGTCATACAGAAGCAAATTTCATGCTCCCTAGTCGATGAATCTAATATTTAATGTCTTTGTAAAAATAGACAAACACTTGCCATGTCTTATTTTCAGCAGTGCTAGTTCCATAGTAGCTCTTGCATCTTCAACACTATCATGTCCACAATTTGAGTTCTGTATCTCTCTGGCAAGAAATTTTCGAGTGAGCACACGGAGTGATATCTTATAAGTAGAAGTGCCACCACGTGAATGCTTGTACAATACAGCTGTATCTATCACAAGATGGTGAGATATTTTAAGTGCTAGCAAATCATTTTCCAATGAATGCCCAACCAAGATGGTTTCTTTGTGTACAAGCTGTACAAAATCTTCCTGCAGATTGTATGAAACAAACAAGGTGAATAGATTTTGCGAGGTTATAAGCTTAACTTGTTTCATAAAGGAAATCAAGTAGGCCAAATGTAAACCTGAATATCTTTGAGGGTAATGGTCACCGGATCTAGCATCTCATGTGTGATGCCGCTGTACCTGCATATAAGTATGTTAAAAGCAATGCACAACAGTTTTTCATACAATCGAGTTTCACTTGGTAATTTGTGTACTTCTGCATTTTTCTTGAGATTTGGATAAATGTAAAAATGTTTCATTGCAAGTAAAATAAACAAAACAATATCCAATGAAAGATTTGAGAAGTTAAGCTTATATGGAACATATCCAGGGGAATAAAATATAGAAACATCTTAAAATCATAAGAATCACAACAGACTTGTAATCTGATCCATATTCTTGAACTAGGAGCTCCTTGGAAATAAGAATTGTTTCACATATATTAATATTGGGGGGGGGGGGGGGGGGGGGGGGGGGGGGGGGCGGGGGGCGCTCCACATTATCCCTCTTAAAGATTACCAAACATAAAAATCTTTTATCAGGCTAAAAAATGGCACATAACATGTTAGAAGTTCTTGCAAAGCAACCCAAAGATTGTCGATTTAACCTTTCCTGTAATTAGCCTTAATCAAAGTGCACATGAAGGATATTGCTTTCCGTGTTAACTCTTTTAAAAAAAAAATTGCGCCGTGAAAGCTTGATATGATGATATCAAACCACAGTGTTCGTAAAGAGCGCAATAAGCCAAGGGCGATAAGGGATCTTATTGCAAAATGGAATTTACGCTAAAGTTTAAATCCATATTATATTATTAAATCCACACCAGAGATCTTTCATTGTTGGTCCTCCGTAGTACGAAATTGGGGCAAAATGGGTTAAACGGCATTTTGGTCACTCAACTGACAAGAAACTTGCAATTGAGTCATCTAACTCAAAAACCTTTCAATCGCATCATTTTACCATCATTTGAGAGGGATAATGTGATGCTCCACATTATCCCTCTAGAAGATTGAATATTTAGCTTCTTCCCAAATTCAGCCAAACATAAAAATCTTTTATCCGGCTAACATGGCACATAACATGTTAGAAGTTCTTGCAAAGCCACCCAAAGATTGTCGATTTAACCTTTCCTATAATTAGCCTTAATCAAAGTGCGCATGAAGGATACTGCTTTTCGTAAAATCTCTTTAAGAATTGCGCCATGAAAGCTTGATATGGTGACATCAAACCACAGTGTTGGTAAAGAGCGCAATAAGCAATAAGCCAGGGGCGATAAGAAATCCAATTGAAAAATGGAATTTACACTATAGTTTAAATCCATATTATATTATTAAATCCACACCAAAGATCTTTCATTGTTGGTCCTCCGTAGTACGAAATTGGGGCAAAAGGGGTTAAATGGCATTTTGGTAACTCAACTGATAAGAAACTTGCAATTGAGTCATCTAACTCAAAAACCTTTCAATCGCATCATTTTACCATCATTTGAGAGGGATAATGTGATGCTCCACATTATCCCTCTAGAAGATTGAATATTTAGCTTCTTCCCAAATTCAGCCAAACATAAAATTCTTTTGTCCGGCTAACATGGCACATAACATGTTAGAAGTTCTTGCAAAGCAACCCAAAGATTGTCGATTTAACCTTTCCTATAATTAGCCTTAATCAAAATGCACATGAAGGATATTGCTTTCCGTGGAATCTCTTTAAGAATTGCGCCGTGAAAGTTTGATATGGTAACATCAAACCACAGTGTTGGTAAAGAGCGCAAGTAGTACGAAATTTGGGCAAAAGGGGTTAAATGGCATTTTGGTCACTAAACTGACAAGAAACTTGCAATTGAGTGATCTAACTCAAAAACCTTTCAATCGCATCATTTTACTCTTGAAAATTTTCATTCAAGACAGTTGCTACAGACTCCGTTAAAAATTGTACGGGAAGCTGAATAAGCATCCTGAGTTTGGCTTGAATAAATCCACCGTGGTATGTACAGTAAGATAAATATATTGACATGTATAAAAGATATAAGATAAATGATATACTTGTTTTAGAAATAAATATTATTCTCAACCCGAGACTTTTATATTTTAGAAATAATTATAAAAAAAACTAAATTCCGATTTTTTCCAATTTTCAAGGGGTGTAATGGTCAATGACCTGAATGAAAGATTACCCAGTTTGATGACTTAATTGCAAGTTTTTAGTAAGTTTGGTGACCAAAATGCCACTTTAGCTGACTATACATACCATGGTGTATTTATTCAAGCCAATTGCAAGTTTCTTGTCAATTTAGTGAGCAAAATGTCATTTAACCCTAGGCAAAAGTATAGGACTAACACCATGAAACTAAGCCTAAGGAATTATAGGATAACTTCTATACTTACGATTAACTCTATAATAATATAATAAAAGTTGGACTATTTAAACCTAAATGGAATTATATAGGAATTAAGTGGTATAGGCTTTTATAATAACTAGCTTAAAACCCATGCCCCATTATTTAGAACTAAATTAAATTCGGTTTTTCTAGTGTGTGCCCATAGGCACATGCTAAGCACCAACTCTCATGAAAATGGTTTAATTTGATTGGTGGAATTGGTGTGAATGCAGGGGGGCCATCAACATTTAATATCCATCCACCAATCGAAAGTTAGTATTCTCACGGGAGTTGGTGACTATTGTGTGCCCATGGGCACACCATAGAAAATTCGAATTAAATTATATAATATCTTATTAATGATGTTTGAATACTATATAATATATATCTTTGAAAACAATAATATAGATATTTGAATTTTAATAATGTGCTTGATGGAGAATTTGAAATCATTAATGGTATCTTAACCATTAGAAATGGAATTTTCCTTAACATCTAACTGTTGTTATCTATTTAGCAGGAAGCTCCGACGGCTATTATTAGGAATAACCAAACTACAATCTAGATTATTAATGTTAGGTGGCTGTTTTAAAGCCCTAAACCTTATGACAATCATACAGTTATAATTTTCTGAACTTCTGAGATGTGTTTATATATATGTAAATGCTTGTCAATGCCATGTGGTCATCCAAATATGTTGCGAAGTCAATTAATGTCTGTTTGTTTCTATGTGGTCCATGACAAGTTTTTATAAGTATCTTTCATTATTACATATTAGAAATGTGTCATAGACTTAGTGGTCAATATTCATGGTTTTCACCATGTTTATATAATTGTTTAACAAAATTTACTCATGTATTAATTTGGTTCTAGTTAAACATAAACATCAAAACAAAACAAAATTTTGATAATGGAAAGTGATTTGTTGATGCTTGACCTAGAACGACACGCTACTTGCTCCACATTACAAATGACACAAAAAGAGTTTAAAGAAAGTCACATCACAAACGAGACAAACTCAAATTCAAAACAGCTGAAGTTTGACACCAGCAACCAAAAGTCTAAACATTTAGTAAGAGAGAATTTTGAAATTTATACAAAGCCACATAATTGTGTTTACAAATTACATACCTGGTGTTATAATCCATAATCGGGTTTGACGGTTTTACCAATTTATCCAATAAGACCTGTAAAAGTATATAGGATTATCCAAATTGTAGAGATAAATAATTGAGCATATGATTGGGTTACCAAAGAGAGGATATTGATAAGTATATGAGTATATGACTCAAGCTTTTAAAATAGCAAATCCTCATACGACCAAGCTATCAATAACAAACACACTAAACCATGTTATTTTACAGAAGTTATCCAGAATTTTCATAAATGCAATAAAATATAAGATGATTCATAGTCACATGTTTTTTTTATCTGGTTCTCTACTCAAATTCATTCAGTATGTAAACATCATGAGTGTGAATTCAAATTTGCAGGGCATATCATGAACATGATCTGTAACTTACACTTGGACAAGCTAATTAAAGTAGAACTTATTTACATGGAAATACTCTATTCTACTTTGTATTATATCATCTTTACATATGATAAGCATAAGAGGAATCTAATCCAAATACCACCAAAGGTATAGGGTTTAATTCCCATTAACAAAATATTAAAAGTAAGGTTTATAGAGGGATCTTATATGAAGTACTACCAAAGGCCTAGGGTTTAATTCTCATAAAAAATATAAAAATGTAATATTAATTTTTTTGACTCTAAAAGTGTCCAAACCTTGGCATGTACATATAATTCATGACATTTGCTTTTAGTAGAAAAGGCCAATAGTTAGACAGTTACAGATGTTCCATATAGATATAAAGTTATTAGATGCGATAAAAGAACTCTTGAGTTCTATAGATGGAAAAAACGTATAAAAAATATGTAAACACGTTAATCATATCTACCATAAGTCGCGGACCCAGGATACTAAGTGAAGGGGGCCAGAACTTACCTCTTTTCATTTGGTGTTTCATTTTTTTTTTCTTGAAAGACAGTATTTTGTATTTTTAATGTACTAAATTACTATATTATGACATCTACCCTGATAAAAAGATGAAATGGAACAAAAGTTATGTGATTTTATTTTAGATTAACCGACTTCCTAAGATGAAAACCAAGTATAAATTGTTTTCACTTTCAAACTTAACCTCATTTTTATAGCAAATCAATTCAGGTATTAAAAGATAAGAACATAATTAATATCACAGAAGGGGGCGGGGAAGGAAATATAGCTGAAACCACTTTTAATGTCTTTTATATCTGTCTTATAAACTCATTGCAAATTTGATACATATATATATAAACCATCTAGTTAAGAAAATACAGGTCGATCAAAGATATGAAGCAGTCCAGCACTTCTGGGGCAAGAGTAGGTCCTCCAGTGTCTAGATTTCATTTTAATGCTTGCTGTGAGATAATTTGAACCAAGTGACTTATTGTACTTCAATTTTCAATAATTCTTCATCATTCTGAGTTTTAGGTGACTTTTTAGTTTTCAAAGATCTGATTGTAGAAATTTAGAAGAAAGTAAAATAAGATGCAAAAATAGAGTAAAAAAAAGTTGAGTTGAACATAAATATAAGAATCTATCGGCTTGATATACTGATAAATATATAATAGAAAATCCATGATGCATGACTTCTAATTAGTATCTGTAAGAGATTTTCTGTTCAAAAAAGCAAAAACATGTATTAAATTTTTAAAATTAAGTTGATAATTAATGGGAATACCATATAATGAACAGAATATATACTTATCTGTGAGTTGCGATACAAGAAGAACAAGCTTTCAACAAATTATACCTGTCCTTTAATATCCACCATTGTTACTCTCGTCAGCTCGAAACCCTCTTTCGTGATACACTGATTACAGAAGGAGGAGTTAATATGTAGCGCTATAATTTGAATTTGAAAGCACTATCTACTGTAAGAGATAATTCTGATATGTTAAGAACACATCTACAGCCAGATTACAAGGTTCTACCCGATCTCTGTAAACTTCATGTCCTAATTTTCCCACTACAAAATATATTATCCAATTATTATCCATAGCTACATGCTTCTCTGGGTAGTTTTAACAGAATTGCATATAAAATAAAAGAGACATCGGTAATGAGGGTTGTAGATGCTAATGTTGACCATCTTTACAATTCAAGACATGATCAAAGAACGACGGAGGAGCTACGTTATGTTGACTTTGTAAGCTTAAGAAATATCTACATCCACGATATAATACATATTATTCTTTAAAAAGGAAACACAATGAATATTTTCCAGAAAAAAATACCATGGGATCCATGTTACCGCCATTTTGTCATATTTGATAGCAAGTAAACTAGATAATAAGTAATGTTTTCGGTCATGCTATACAATATGTCAAAGTCACATAGTCAATAAACAATCAAACCACATAAATAATATTTGAGCCAAAGCTGCTGCTTCTTATTTTGGATATGGTCAATTACAGAAGTTAATATAGTCAAACATCTTAAAATAGTCGCACACAAATGCCTCCACCTAGGCCATAACTCTCCATCTCTTGTTAACAACAGAAGAGGGGCATCCACTGGGCTACATGAGAAGAGCTTACCATGGCTTGATATTAACATACTATCACTAGCCCCAAACTTACATAACTAGACACTTGAGAGACAAATATATTACTCAAACATGATGCACAACAAGAACTAAAACACAAGAAAAGGATAGATAAGGTGGATTATCCGCAGAAAACCCACGACCGTAGAAGAACCACTAACCTAGGATTTATAAATGCTATGCAATAATTGTTACTAGGAATGTATACTCTAAAAGGGACAATATTGGACAGACAACAGAGTGGACAAGGACTCTGCGTAGGTCAGATCATATAAAATAATGAGAGAAATAACACCTTGCAGTTCCTCCAAGTAAAATGATCATGGATCGCAACCCATAACTAGAGAGAACAATTCATAAATTTTAAAATCGAAGTCCCTTACAATTATATGATATATTAGAGCTCATTATATTGAAGTAAATACCAAAACTTAACCACCAAGTAAAAATCTTCCTAATAAAGGAAACATTTTGTTCTTATTCCAGAATATTCCTAACAATCTATATATAATATAATTAAACATTATGAAAAAATACAACTAGATCTGTTCCTAAACACTAACATAAGATAACTACAAACTAAAATTCTACTTTTTCGTTCCTCATCATTCTCCTTGCCTTTAAAAAAACTTGTCCGCGAGTTTTTTAAAATTTAAGAATCAACGTACGACGAGATGATTCACCAAAGAACTTGAATACATCTATATTCAACACTGGTAGTAGAATTTGAAGAACATGGAAAGGATGAAATATTTGAATAGGGTAGTAGTTCCCAATACAAATATAGTCTCTCCAAGAAAATCTTTATGCTCCACCAGGGACGGAGCCAAGTTTGTGATGGTGTTGGGGCAAATTTTTTTTTACGGTCTTGTTTAATAGAAGTATATAAATTTTTATCAATATTTTCATGTGATTTTATAAATTAAAAATATAAAAATCAAAAGAAAAATGAATTTAATCTTATATTAGGACATTTTTAACAAATAATATAGATTTTATAACTAGTTTAGTGTTATATTGTGACTAAACTGCTGTTAGGTAAACTGCCAGCCTCCAAAAATAAGGTTGCAGTAGGAAGGAATTGAACCCAAGCTACCAAAAAAACACACTGATACATAAACCATGGGGGCAAATCAGTAGTTGAGTTAAAATGTCTAACACAAACCTATATACACTATAAAGTTAATGGGGGCAAGTACCCCCACTGCCCCCAGTCTCCCTCCGCCCCTGTAGCTCCACCATCATGATATCATTATCCGCCTCCTCAGCCAAGATTTCTTCGTTTTTAGATGCATCTTTAACCCCGTCCTCTTCGTTTTTAATATTAATCCTATGAACTCTAATTTTCCTCGACAAGCGAATTGTGTCCATGTTCACTATCTATTTTACAGTTTCCATCATATTTAATAGGTTCTCTTGACACTTTTTTGGCATGAAAGTCAGCACCTTCCACGTTCACATTCCTTTCACCATTAGGTTGATGCTGAGGTGGGATGAAGTTCTTACAGATAGAACTTTATAATTTAACACAATTAGATATATTACTAAATAATAAAATAAGATATATACAAATTAATATTCTAATTATCGTTCCGCATCAAAACGCTTGCCAACAATTAGGTAGACAGCATTTGTTGGAGTATACCCCTCAACCCAAAAAAAAAATATACACTTTAATAATGTAAAATATTGTATATATGACAAAGTAAATGATCCATCTGTTAGTAATGACATAAACGATCATATAATGGAAGGAGTTTATGCTTTTTGTATCACTTTCAAAATTTCTTCAGAGAAATTAAACCAGCATAGAGTAAATCCTATCCAAAGTCCATGCAAATATTTCAATATGTAACTTTACCATTTCACAATCAAGTGCTAACATTTTGTGCTTAGGAACTCCTGAAGGAGAGGAAAGAGTCGAAACAAAATCTGCACAGCAGGAAAAGTAAACAAATTGAAATACAAGATAGCAATAGAAAGAATACTAAAGGCACAGTACATTATAATTACTCACCTGGTTGACTTATGCAGTAACCGTTATCTTCTAGTTCCTTCTCTGTGAGTGTATAATATGACAGGGGAAATAGTAATTTTTTTGGGAGATCGCCAAAGGTTAGATTGTTTACACCAGAATTAGAAGTTCCTGCATCAAACAAGCGTTTCAGTTAATTCAAGTGGGAAGCACAAATGAGTTGCCACTTAATACTAGAAGTTCTGAATGACTTCATAAAAGTGCTCCGCCAGAACCTTCACTCACACTACCACTTAGCTCTTATTCATGCTAACAATTTATTTTATTTTCACAGAAAGATGGCGGTTATAATATCAGTGGTCACTAATTGATTAATCATTCTCCACAGAATGTTCAGGTCACTCAGCCAATTAGACGAAATGCTTAAACTACACATAATATCTCATATAATGCTGCAGTAGTTCCCAAAGGGAAGCAAAATGCATTTAAACATCCTATCTATAGATGGTACATCTACCAAAACCAATAATTTACACTACCACAAGCGAAGCTGTGAAACGCACATCTAGTTATTCCTCAAGTTCTGAACTCAGTTTGACGTTCGCTGTAAAAGCCTAATTACTCGCTTAGTTCCAAACCCAGAATGACCTTCACTGTAAAAGTGCCAGCCAATTTCAGGAAGTTCCTAATTATTCGCTTAGTTCAAAACCCAGAATGACCTTCACTGTAAAAGCGCCAGCCAATGAGAAGAAGTTCTGTTTATATGCTAATTAGCAAAATATTTTAAGTATTTTCCACTGCTACTGAGAAGATGTTGGCCAGATTGCAACCGGCAATTTTAATGAATCATGGAATTCACCAACTATGGCAAAGAATTTTAGAATCTTCAAGAAGTAGATGATGTATGAAGAATTAACACCATTAAATATCATTATGACTTGACTGTCTTTTATATATTGTTTTTGCCAAGTAACAAATTGTATATTGTTTACTACACACTACTTATTTGTCTAAGACAGTGTATTTTATAAATTGTTTTCAATATTTCAAAATGCATGTGATTTGCTTTCCACTTAAGCTCTTCGACTCCCTTGCGCTTTTCCCTTTTGGCAGATATCTTAACTGTAACATATCAAAAAGTTATTTTGACAGTCGAGCCCCGCAGACTTGATCGAACTGATAAAGATGTTAACTTAAACAAACTTTAAAAGATTTGTCTTAACAAGTAACTAGTGGATCTTTTTAGGGGAAGAGTAAATTGTCTGAAATCTCCATAAAGATATACCTTGATCAAGTCTCTGAATAGGTTTATTAACTGACTCAGCATTGTCCCTTTTTCTTTTTACCTTACAGGTAAGAAGAGCATCTATAGTCTGCATTCCATCTGCTATACAGCTATCGATAAACAACAAACCATAAGCATCAATTTCTACAATATGCGATGCACAATATGATGTCATGCACCTCTGTTCTATATAACGTATAAAAAACCAACCTCAGAGCTAATACTGCCCTTGGAATTCCACAGAATTCTTTAAAACTGTGGAGCAACTTAGACTGGGACAAGTAGAGACCCGCATCAAGGCCAGGGACATAAAGCATAACCACTTTCGGAATCAGGGGTTTGTTCTGCAGATCAGAAGCTAGCAACTCAATATTACACAAAAAGTAAACTAATTCATGAAGCAGTGCCATAAAGAATTAGTGCATGAGAATGTTATACACACGCGAATACAAAATAAGGATATGAAAAACCTAAGCCTCAAAAAGTGAAAAGGTGACCTCAACTCTGGTGCAGAAAACAGACAAAATTACGATAGTGATGGCATACTTCGTAATATTGTTTATTGCTCAGATCATTCAATATCCTCAACAAAATCAACATAACATTACCCCTTAATTGTGCTGAAAAACTTGTAATTTTTACTTCCCACAGTGTAAATAAGCCCAGCAAAATCAAAATACTGATAATAAATAGAACAAAAGGACTGCTACAAGCAGCACTACAACAGAGAGAAATCTAGCTGTATTATTGCTAACAAGAGGAGAGGAGCCGCTATGTTATTGTACAATACATTTGACATTATGTGGGTAAAGTAGCACACATAGAAGAGACAATTACTTTTATAAAAATCCAGGACGGCATGAACCCCTCAGCAAGCACCCAGTTGACAAGTCCTTGCATGTCCTATTACATTATACAACACTTTAGATGCTTAATATTAAGACCATTAATTGAAAAGTAATATCAGCTTACTAATGGTCAGAAATCCTACTTGGAAGTTCAAAGAGGAGTCTGCTTCTGGAATCTTAAAGACAACATCTGCTTTTGCCTGCACCGCTTAAATGCTCGAAATTACGATAATGTGTAACAAGTTGCAGAAAATAAATAAAAAAGCCTGCTTTTCTATTGCTCTACACATAAAAGAAGCATTAGCTTCACAGTGAACCGGGCGGGGCACTCAGCGAAAGGGGACACGCTGAGCAAGTAAGTAGTGTTGGCAAAACATTGTATACTTATTGACAAAAAAAAGGCACTAGGCAAAACCGACTACAAGCGCCTAATCAGTAATCCCCCCAATCCCCCCATATCTTCTTACGGACATAACGAAATGAGCATTATAATTGCCACTACACAACCGGAATAGTGGTTGAAATAGATGAACTTTAATCTTCATTGGTTATCTTTATGCGCCAAAAAAAAAAAAAAAAAAAACAAGCATAGAGAAAGAAAAGAAAAGGGGGCATGAAGAAATCAACCTCGGGGCCATAGATGCTGAGATATGGGTTGCTGCTGCTGCTTTCATCTTTTTCCGCCTGGGAATCACTGAGATTGGAAGACACCATCATTTTTCTTGGGACTATATGTATAGCAGCAGCAGCAGTTCTGGTATACAGGACAGGAATATGGGTACTTCGTTGTATATAAAAGTAGGTTTTCGGAAGGGGGTTAGTTTAATATCAATTTCATGTACATCGGGGAGAGTTGGGCTTGGAGTAAAATAAAATTGTAATATTTGGAGATTGATAACCACACCGTTGGATTCAAATAAAACAAAGGGTGGATATGAGAGACACGTGGATCGTATTTATAAATTTTAAAAATCGAAAATAATTATCATATATGATCTGGAGATTGTATTATATTATATCGTTTTTTACTCTCATTGGCAGACTGTTACAGGTCAAACAAGGTCATACACTTCCTCCCTAAAATCTAATCAAATCGCGGAAGATAGGAAATAAGGAAATTCAAAATCAAGTACGGGATTATGATAAACGACATTGATTGTTTTCTCGATATTGATTGATGCAGGAGAAGAAAGATTAGTTTAGGTACATTAGAAACTAAAATCTATATGCCCATCGCTTTTTCCTTCAATTTTATAACTTATTTTAGTTTATTGTGGATAAAAAATTGATACCCGGTTGAAGAAATGTATAAGTGGTGTGTAATGAATGTATTTAGTAAAATTGTTCGATTGTGAAATGTGTTTTGTGTATGAATGGTGATGCATGTGCCCCTTCATGATGATATATGTGAGATGGTAGCAATAAATCTGATGTCCTAAGCTTATTTTAAACCCACAAATTTATATTATTCAATTTGAGAATGTTTGAGCATAGGACTGATTCCTGCAATCTAAATTGTAAACAATATTAGAGAAGATTTTGTTGATGTAGTTAAGGAGCCCAACTCATTTTAATTGAAATATGTGAGTTAATTAAAAGTTTTTTGTGTGAAAAGTCATGTGTTGATTCACATGAGTTTGTAAAATGCTTCAATTTTATTAATCTTTTGTCTGTGGATATGGTGATGAATGTCCTATTCTGATAGTGTACTGCATATATGCATTGCAATGTGTTGTTCTGCATTTTTTTAAAGTTGTGATGCACCAACTAGGTCCCTATTTTTGCTTTGAAACAAGAAAATTACTTTATTCAATTGGAGTTTCTTTGGCAAATGAATGATTTTTACATAATAAACTGTTAAACTGTTTACATATCAGTTTTTTTGTTCTCTATTATTGAAGACTAGAATGAGAGGGCGGGGGTCTAGTGTTTTTTTATGAAAATGATTGTGTTACTTTAGATTTTATGTGAACTAGCAAACATAAATGTAATTAAAAAGACTTTGATCACTTTTTTGCAACACGACGTAGGAGCGCAAGGCTATTTGAGAATGCTTGGATTAACAAGCCAAAAAGATCGTCAATTTATGAAAATCTAGAGAAAGATGTGGTAAACGAAGATGGTGAAAATATGAGGGGACTGAATGAGATAAGAAAAGGACAAAGTACCGGACAATGTCGTGGCTATTTTGTAAGCAATTTGAATGTGAGGTCATAATAACGAAAGGCAAAAGTGATACAGGATAGACTAATCAGTGATGAGGATGAAGATTTTGTTACTCCAGCAGAAAATTTTGTGAGGAAAAATCTTACAAAATATATCAAGGCCAAAGATGCAGCAAATCGCAACGAGGACATAGATATTAAATTAAGAATGGGCATCAAAGAACAACGTGCATGGTTTAGAAAGGTGTATATATATTATTAAAACTTTTTTGATCGAGGATATGAAGATTTTAGTCTTTTAGTAATGCTTTGATGTTGTGCAGGGTAAAGAAAAAGTTGATTCGGAAGTTGTTAATATGGAGGACAGTAAATATAGAATATGCAAGTGGTTAATGATGGTCAATGGTTCGCTATTCATGACCATATCAATAGCTTCAATATAGACATATTATAGTTTAATCTCGAAGCATAGACAATATAAGCCACAATATATTATAATTGGGTGGCAGATAGTGAATTGATAGAAATTTGTAAATACATAAAACTGCAAAACCACAAGATCTAAGCTTGCATCAGGTCAAGACAAGAATTTATTTACAAAATAGTAAAATACAGAGTTCATCATTTAATCACAGACATTATGATATTCTACTATATTGTTTTTGGTTCAGGAAATGTACGCAGGGCCAGTTTTGGGCATGTGCCACAGGTGCACCAGCACAGGGCCCATGATTTTTGACAAAATCTAGGGGCCTCATTTTATGATAACTCTCTTATATTTTCTAGTATACTCATGTCAAATATAACATGGTCGTATTAATATCTCTTTTATTCCTCACCTAATATTTTTGTCACCCTGCTTTAATATAAGTGTATGAAAATATGTAACTTCTTTTCATTTTTATGATTTTATATTTAAACACTTATCAATTTCTTGTGTATGTATCCTCTAATTCTTTCTCCTAGAAACACTAGCACAAACAGTTAAAACCACTCCCATATCCTTGTTGAGTTACAATAAAACAGATGCCAGTTGTAGTAATATAAATGTCTAAATGATATTTCGTTTCCCTAAATATTTATACAAAATTTATATTGTCATTTGAAAGGGTCTTAATTCAAAATTAGCCCAAAGCCTCAAAAAAGTCGCAGACAGCATGCATCTACAAGCATTGTGTCGTACCATTTCTCCACAATTACTACACTTTTATTTTTTTCCTATCTTCTTTAGATAGTTCGCAACTACTGTTTATTCAACTTCCACATCCTTTTTTTCAAACTTACATCTGTATTTTGTATCACAATGTATACTTGTTCAGGATGGGTAATGAACCTATCTACTCTATGTGCTATGTTAGCTGTTGATTTTGTCCCTAGTTTTTCAGACAAAGAAGAATATATTGTTTGCATACCACCAATAACCAAATCCACTTGCTCCTCATTGTCGCCAACAAAATTTAAGTGGTTCTTAAATTCAAACCATGCTCGGGTTCTCTTCAACCAAGTTCTGTCCTTTTGATTGCAGTCCAAACTAAAATTAGAAGATCCTAGAAAAGAATCCAGCCTTTTGTTTCGTCAGGAGCCACAATACATGTAGCCTCGGAACATTCGTCAGAAACCGGTACTTGCACATCTAGCACAGATTCTAAAGAGGATGAGCTTTCTTCAAGTGAGGCAGTAGACGAATAGTGAGATTAAGAAATTTCAATGTGTGCAAGGACATGATCATCTACAACATTAAAACAATTCGAGGAGCAAATCACTGGCTGTGAAACATTTGTAATCAAACATCAAGAAGATATGTCAAAAAAAAATAATCAATCATACATGTTATGAATCTTTTAAAAAAACAACAAAATAAGGTGACTCCAATTTTAATATAAACTCTTAGACTATAAAGACTATAAATAGGAAAAAAACACAACATGATACATTATTCTGCACTTGAAAATCAGGGTTAATAATCTGATTTGGCACTCACTTCACACCAATATATCATTCGGGGCACTCCTAAATTTTCGATCTCATTTAAAACAATGTTTTCAGAAATTGTATCAGTCTTAAAAGTAAAATGTTAAATTCAAAAATAAATCGACAGTTTGAGAAGTGTTACTCATGGGATTTAACACAGTAGGCTATATAGATTATGTAGGTACGATTAATTGAATTTCTGCATCAAAACAATGGCTATATATAGATTATTAGGGTTCTTCATAACCCATCTCTTTTTCCATCAATTTTACCCATTTTTGGACGCGGAAATTCATTTAATCGTACTTACATAATCTCTATAGCCTACTATGTTAAGACCCTATGAGTAACACTTTTTAAACTGTCGATTTGTTTTCGAATTTAACGTTTTATTTTTAAGACTGATACAATTTCTGAAAACGGTGTTTTAAATGAGACCGAAAATTCGAGAGTGCCCCGGATGATATATTGGTGTGAAGTGAGTGTCCAATCAGATAATTAACCCGATCAGAAAAATTCATTCAAATTTAATCCATTCAGAAATATCACAAAATCAAATGTACAAATTTTATTTAGTTTCACACTTGTAACTACTGAATTGAGCAGATTTTCAAACTAATATAAAATTTTAAATCACAATCATAAATGCATTTCCGTTATATTTATATAAGAATATATTATTCTGTGGACCCATAAGAGAATGTCAACTAACTTAACATTTAAAATTTACATTCATATAAGATATTTAATGTGTTTCTAGATATCGTCACCCATGATAAAAAAATCTAATTTGATGAATATTAACTTTGATACAAAAAAAATATTTTTGATAATTTTGCCTAATTCATTAATCTATTTGACAGAAAATTATTAAATTATATTTTATCATAAAACCGTAGATACCGATTATAGTCTAATTTTAAATATTTTTTCAAATTATTATATAAATTTTAATTATTGATTGGCAAATAAAACCCGAGCACCACTTTTTAAGATTAGGTGTGTATATTTTAACTATCGCCTAACTCTTTTAATATGCTATGATATAAATTTGTTTGAATATATTCACTCAAAAAAATATCAAAAAATTAATATATATATATATATATATATATATATATATATGTTTATGTTGTAGAACATAATGTGCAGGTTATTAAATGTTTCCGAATATTATTGAACAAAAAAAATTGAAATTTAGATGAATGAATACATTTTATCCAACTTTGTATTCCAATACTCCAATATTTTGTGTACTCTACATACATAATTATTGACTTGAATAGTTTTCCGAGCTAACATCTTATTTCATGTCAATATCAATATATATATATATATATATATATATATATATATATATATCCGTATTATTTATATAAAAATCATAAATTTTGTGAACCCACAAAATACAACTAACTTATTATTTAAAAATTATACAAAACGAATTATTTATAGAATTTGTGTTACAATGTATTGTCAACCATGTCTCGATCTTTCTCAAGAACCCACATAAATCACCCATGGCAAAAAATGTAATTAAATAGAAATTGAAGATCAATTCCATATGATGAACCTATAAATACACGGGATCATAGTAACATCAGAATAATTATACCTAGTGCTTGGGGTTAACTTAAAATAAGTGTTTATCGTTTAAAGTAAAAAAAAATGAAGTAGAAATCAGAATTTAGTTAAGATTTATAAATGATTAAAGTATTTGGATAAAGGGGAATTACCTTGTATACTGTTTTTTCAATCTTATATAATACTACCTTCTCCAATCTTATTTTCAAAAATACTACATTCTCTAAAATCTTTCAAATATACTATTTTTTTTGAAAATATTTTCCACAAATACGGTGGTTGCATATGCAACCATATATGCAACTGAATTCCTGATTTCAAGTTTCAGTTTTTAAATGTCATTTTCGACTGCATCTTTGGCATCCATATATATATAACTGAAACTTGAAATCAGGAATTCAGTTGCATATATGGTTGCATATGGTTATATTCAATTGCATATGGTTTGCATTCAGTTGATTCTATTGTAATCTAATGGCCCCGCCAGGGGCACACCATACATTCGTTGTAACTTACAGTTTTCAGTTGCATTTAGTTGCATATGAGGTTGCATTTAGTTGCATATGAGGTTGCATTCAGTTGAGTCAATTGCAATCTAATGGCCCGGCCAGGGGCACCCATACATCAGTTGTAACTTACAGTTTCCAGTTGCATTTATTGCATATGAGGTTGCATTCAGTTAATACAATTGCAATCTAATGGCCCCGCGAGGGGCACCCATGCATCAGTTGTAACTTACAGTTTTTAGTCGCATTTAGTTGCATATGAGGGTGCAACGAAAAACTGTAAGTTACAACTGATGCATGGGTGCTCGTGGCGGGGCCATTAGATTACAATAGAATCAACTGAATACAACCTCATATGCAACCACCGTATTTTTGAAAATATTTTAGAGAAGGTAGTATTTTTGAAAATAAGATTGGAGAAGGTAGTATTTTTGAAAATAAGATTGAAAACTTGGTTATGAATAAAAAAAGCCCAAAGTTAAAGTCATGGAACAAAATTCAAGATTCTCAACTTTTTATGAGTATTTCTTGATTTTTTATACAAACGGTACGAATAAGTGCTTCTAACTTATAACTTCAGAAGCGGGGCATAAAACTTCACCCAAACACCCACTATAAATGTTTGTTACGGTAGAAAAGAAATTGACTGAATTTGTAGAAAGAAAAGGTGAGCGAGAAATGTTGTAAAACAAAGAATGATAAACATTTCACATTTCAATTTAATCAAATTTTGGTTTGACGTCCGCTTGAACATCTCTCTCTCTCTCTCTCTCTCTCTCTCTCTCTCTCTCGCTCTCTCAAAATCTAAGCATAGATAGATACAGCACAGAACTAACAGCAAAACCTTCTAGTCTTTATCTTACTTTGTATCACTTGTAGACTTACAACTGCAACTCATATTATACATATAATCCTTAAATATATTGTTTGTGTATGTAATTAATTCAAACCAAGAAAAGGGGTGTTGCATATAAATGTGTTAGTTTGTGTATGAGACTGACATATACTAATTTGAGTTGGGGGTGTGTTTTGAATCAATCTCTGTGGATTTTATTGAAGATGGTAGTGTGGAGTTTGCCTTTTTGTATCTAGTAAGTTTTTTTAGCTGCTTAAAGTTGATATATATTTGTTTCATTTCGCATTTGGTGTATGATCAATTGGTTTGATGTTGTTCTTTACTGTTTCTGTCATGTGGGTTTTGGTAATTTATTAATGCCATGTAGTTAAGTTGTCATTTTTGTGTGTTCTTTTGTTAAAAATTGGATTTTTGAGCTATGTTTTTGTAATGTATTAGCTTGTGTGATTCAAGTGACGCTAAATTGTGAACTTTCAGATTTGGGGTTTTTGATGTTTGGTTTAGGGATTTGTTGTCGATATAATTAAACGCTGTTTAATTTTGTTTGTTGTTATGTATATGGCTACTTTTCAAGTGATGAGGCAATGTTTGTGTATATGTGTAGGTGGTGAATCCGAAACATGGTGCCTTCAGGGCCTCCTACTCCAAATGGTGGTGGGGGGCAGTCTATTCCACCGTCGCTCTTGAGGTCGAATTCTGCTCTCATGGGTGGTCAAGGGGGTTCTGTTAATTCTCCTCAGAACGGTTTTAATATGCAGCAGCGCAATCAATTCAACAGCATGAATATGTTGGGTAATGGGGCGAATGTTTCGTCCCTCCTCCATCAGACTTTTGGAAATGGTGGTCCAACTGCCGCTCTTTCTGGCCCAGGGAGTTCGCAGCGTGGAGTAATTGATAATGGGGCCGAGTCGGATCAACTTTCTAGTGTTGGAAATGGAATGGGTTTCAATCCCCATTCCTCATCATATTCAGTGTCAAATATGGGAAATCCTAATAACCCTGCTCAACTTCATCCAAATAATTCCGTTCAAGTTCAGGGACAACAATTTGCCAACCCTTCAGGCAACCAGATGTTTCATGATCAACAAGGTCAACAACTTGAATCTCAGAACTTCCAACACAATCAGCAGGTTTTGCAACAGTTTCATGCCCCCAACAGTATTCATCAGCAACAGCAGGTACAGTATCAATCTGTTCGAGGTGGAATGGGTGGAATTGGACCTGTCAAGTTGGAGCCACAAATGACCATTGATCAACATGGACAATCATCACTGCAGTTGCAATCTATGCGAAATCTAGGTGGTGTGAAATTGGAATCTCAACAAATGCAGACTATGCGAAGTTTGGCTCCTATAAAGATAGAGGGCCAACACTCTGATCAGTCGTATATGCACCCACAGCAGCAGCAGCAATTGCTTCAAATGCCCAGACAGCCACCCCAGGCTGCCCAGATGAATCTATTGCATCAGCAGAGACTTATGCAGCAGCAGCAGCAGCAGCAGCAACTCCTCAAAGCAAATGCCCAGCAAAGATCCCTTTTGCAATCTCAATTCCAGCCACAAAATGTGCCTTCAAAACCAGTATATGAACCGGGAACGTGTGCCAGGCGACTTACACATTATATGTATCAACAACAACACAGACCTGAGGTGAGATTTAACTTTCTTATGTTATCCTTGTTTATGTTGATTATGTGAGTATGTTAGCAAAGCAATGATAATTCTGATCTATTTAATTGTAGGACAATAATATTGAGTTCTGGAGGAAATTTGTTGCGGAATATTTTACTCCAAATGCCAAGAAAAAATGGTGTGTTTCATTGTATGGAAATGGTCGCCAAACTACAGGAGTTTTTCCCCAGGTTTGTTTCTTAGGAACTTTGTTAAGTTGAACTAGATTGTTGTCCACTTTATGCTCAGTAACAGGTTCTCATATTTGCATGGCTACTTGTCAAAGACTCAAAGGTGTACATGTAGTTTTCTGATTGCATAATGTGAACAATTTTTGGTTTCGAGGTTAATAACATTTATATATTAACTAATTATTATTATTATTGTAAAGCCTTGATGAACTGTTTAAACGCCTGTTGAAACAGCTTAGAAGTAATGTGATCCTCACTTGTAATTTTGCAGGATGTCTGGCACTGTGAAATATGTAACCGCAAACCTGGCCGTGGTTTTGGTGAGTTTTCTTTCTTTTTAGGGACTCTTGCTTTTAGCTAGGTCTTGGTTTTTGCGACTGAATGATTTAATTTATTTGTTTAAATAAATATTGTCACATAGAAATAGTTTTTTAAGCTAATTGCAGTCTTTATGTACACACACATAGACGTTGATGTTATTTATATACATGCATCACAAATACAAACTCACATGTTTATGTGAGTGTCTACATATATGCATATACATATATAGTATATATATTTTGAACACACTTCACTTTTAGTTATCTAATACTTGTATGCACCACACATGCAGAGGCCACAGCCGATGTTCTACCTAGGCTTTTCAAGATGAAGTACGAGAGTGGTACTCTAGAAGAACTTCTTTATGTTGACATGCCTCGTGAGTACCATAATTCATCTGGTCAGATTGTCCTCGACTATGCAAAAGCCATCCAAACAAGTGTGTTTGAGCAACTCCGTGTTGTCCGTGATGGACAATTGCGGCTAGTTTTTTCTTCTGACCTAAAGGTTATACAACAGATAATGTTATGTTTTAAAACTGCGCGTCCATGTTGATATTTATTTATTGTATCTAATCTCTGGTCTCCCTATCCCAGATATGCTCTTGGGAATTTTGTGCTCGGCATCACGAAGAGGTTATCCCTCGAAGACTCTTAATACCACAGGTATGGCTTGAGATCTCACTCACAGCACTCGGACATTCTTACTTTTTTGGATACATAAACTGACCTTAATCATGCAGCCTGAACTTTTGAGTTGATATCTATTTATCTTTCCTCATATGTTTTTTTAGAAAACTGTCACATACTCACATTAGTTATAAGGTTTGCATATTCTGCAATAATTGAACAATGTCCACATAAACCTATATAACTACTTTAATTTTATTTGACTTACAGCTTTACGATTACAGTCATCCACATTCGGCTTGTATATCAGTGCTTGGTGTTGATATTTAAAAAAAGAACTTGATTTGGAAATTGTAATCCTTGGCGATATGAAAGTATTTGCCTTTTAGGTTTCTGAGTCTCATTAATATATTAGTTTGTCAATATTCACATATATTACGTAGTCAATCACCAGTTGTTGTCAAGCAATGTGAAATGACATCTCCAATCTAGTATCTCCGCTATACATTGTGACCTTTTAATGACATCACCAGTTGTTCATATCTATAGCAATTATCGGAATTTTCCTATTATATATGTATAGGAATTGCGTACGTCCTAGTATGAGTGAGACGTATCTGGGAGTTTATGGATGCATATTGACTTTTGCTGACTGTACATGCAGGTTAGTCAGCTTGGGGCTGCTGCTCAAAAGTATCAGGCTGCTACTCAAAATGCATCAGCTAATTCTGTTCCAGAATTGCAAAATAATTGTAACATGTAAGTTCTGTATTACTTAAGATCCTTAGGTCTATGGGCAACGATTGTTCCCATTGAAGAATAGATATTGGCTTATTTGCATGCACCCATTTGGAGAGTTTATGTTCTAATTCCCATGAAACAGTTATTGAATATGTATTACTCCCTCCGTCCCATTAAATTCTTTACATTGGGATTGGACATGGAGACTAAGAAGAATGTATAAAGTAGTATAAAGTAATAAGAAAGAGTAAGAAAGGTGGAGAAAGTGGTGGTACCCATCTATATTTAATGGATAGATTTGAAAATGTAGATGAAAGTAGTGGGTAAGATTGAATTTTATATTACAAAAGCTTACTAATTTTGGAAAGTTTTGTAATGTAAAGTTTTGAAGGGTAACAATTCTTCTCATAGTTCTTCATAGGTGTTTAGTGTGTATTATGTTCTTATATCATTAATTCTGTCATAGGTTTGTTGCATCAGCTCGTCAATTGGCAAAAGCTTTGGAGGTACCTCTGGTAAATGATTTAGGGTATACTAAGCGATATGTACGGTGTCTTCAGGTACGGAACTGACAAATAAATATTGCATTTATCGAGATACTAGGGGTTAATAAATGCAACATATAGATTTGTGGCTATTTCTATATTGGTGCTTGTTGCTAGTAAAAATTAACTTTCCACTGTATCATTTTATCAATAGTTCTTATGCATATATTTTTTATGCGTGGGTGTATATCTTTGTAGTTTGTACTATTGTTTACTTGCCAAAGCACAAATTGAAGTTTACTTGTTCCCTCCATTATTTTGTGGATGAGATTCCTCTCACTATTTTCTCCCTCTATATTTATATATCTACATGGTGTTTTGGTTATATGGAAGTTTTTTTATGAAACATATGATACGAACTGTGTTGCAAACAACTCGGCCTAGATCTTCTATGAGGTATAAAGTTTATCAACCATGGGATAGCCATAAAACTGGTGTGCTTTCCCTCTTCTCCTTTTTTCTCTCTTTCGGCATACATGCGGGAACGGGGATATATTATTGACTTGTACTAACGAGTAGGTTCTGGTTGATATATAACTAATTACTGAGTGTTTTGTTGAGTATGGGGCTGATCTGATATGGAAGTCTCTATGAAAACTCTGCAGCTGGTAGGTATATGTATTTGTTGGTTCTATATATTCCATAGTTACACGGAAACGGGTACGCTGCCGCGTATCCCGAATCAGTTCGTTCGACCCGGAACACGGGTCGTTTTCGACCGGTTCGGTGTGGGATCGCGCTCCGGTTCGTGTGTCCGGCGACCCATATTAAATCCGTCAACCTCGTTTTTTCAACAAAGAAGTGTGAGAAGAGGAAAGGTACAGTGAAGCAAAGAAGATGAAGAGAAGAAAGAGAGATTGCAGAGAGAGAAGGAAAGGAGAAGAAGATGATGTGCACGCAAAAAGATAAAGGCAGCTGTAAATATAATAATTATGTAAACGTATACAGTGGTGTTTGTACATGACTGTTGCTTTGACTATAATTAATGAGTAGATTAATCGTTGACTTTCAGTATTCTATTTACTTTTATCTTTATTATTTTCTTAATTCAATAAAGTTAAATCTGTATATGTATATTTATATTTTTTTTATAAGAAAAAACTGAAAAGTATCTACCATTTTAAATTGTGAAACATATATTTCCTACTTTATAATTTGCTTGTCTTTACAACATAAAGAACATTATCGAAAATTAATTAAATTTAGAAATGGATTTATACTTGCTTGAATCACAGGGGTATAAAATTATTATAAATATATGTTTCGTACCCCAACGTTCCCTCGTACCCGAGCGTTCCCTCGTACCGGGTTCATTACATATAGCCTTCCGCGTATCCGTTTTTGTACCCCGTTTCGAATCGAATCCCGTCCCATGTAACTATGATATATTCCCTCTCTTTCCCAGGTCCATCCATTATTGTATTAGATACTTGAATGGATTTCAAGTAAAGAGAATACTTCCTCGTAATTTTCCATTTAAATTATTTGTAATAAACTGTGAGTTTCCTGTATTGCTTTCCCTTGGACCCTCAAATTTTCCCTATCATTATGTAAGTGTCATATAAGTCAAATTATTAGGTTTCCTACTTTTTAGCACAACGTGGTTGAGAGTATCAGGACTAGCATGAAAAAAGAACAGCAGAACTCTGTTGTAATTCAAACAGACTGACTTGCATAATTTAGATTGTACCGATTCATAGTTGATTTATTACTTATTCGTTTGTTGCTACAATGCAGATATCAGAAGTGGTTAACAGCATGAGAGATTTGATTCAATACAGCATAAACAATGGGATTGGACCTATGGGTGAGCTCATAACGGCAGCTGCCAATTTTACCACTAAATTTGGTCTGATGTGGAAACCTAAATATGTTTACAGAAATAAAATATTTCATTAAAGAATCGTGCAGAGTAAAACCGTAATAAATGAGGACTTGGGTGCTGCAGATTTTTAATTGAAGAATCATGAAAAGCTGCTTCGAACTAAAAAGACTTTAGAGAAGCGAAATAGCTTTCGATGTTTGCAAAATAGCAGTATAATCTAGTTCGGCTTTTTTGTTTTAATGCACAAAGTCTAGTATTCAAACTTGATCTTTAGGGTAACTGAGAAACTCACATAGTTTAAGCCATTATACCAAAATCTTCACAACCAACCATGCATCTCTTGTATAGGGCATAAGTACCAAGTATATGGGTTGCAATTGATGTTACTTTCATCATAATATTAATAACCTTTCCTCCAGATCATGTGACTTGATTACAGTTCCTTACTTATTTTATACTTAGATTACTCGTATTTATGCTTCTTCTAAATATTGTTATTTAATGGATGCTAAATTGGTTGCCATTTTCTTCTTTTTTTCTTAGAGAGCCTGGTCAAGTTCCCTCGTAGAACAGGTACCTCATCAGGATCTCATGCTCAGACCCAGCAACCTGAGCAACTACTGCAACAGCAAACAGTCGCCCAGAACTCCAATAACGTGGACTCTGTCCAGGCTACTATTATGCAAATGTCTTCTATCAACAATGGTATACAGAGCGTAAATAACTCTCTAAACTCAGCACCTGCTACTTCTTCTACCAGTACCATTGCTGGCCTTCTAAATCAGAACTCAATGAATTCTAGACAACAAAACCCAGTGCATAGTGCAAACAGTCCATATGGTGGAGGTGGATCTCAGATTCCTTCTCCTGGTTCCTCTGCTACTATTCCGCAAGTTCAGTCCAACCATTCTCCTTTCCAGTCACTAACCCCATCCGCAACTAATAATCCCTCACAAACTTCTCATAATGGATTGACAGCTTCAGCACAAACGAATACTGTGAATTCACCAAACATTTCTGTGCAACAGCCTGCTGTTTCGGGTGATCCTGACCCCAATGATTCACAGAGCTCTGTCCAGAAAATAATAAGTGATATAATGATGTCTTCTCAACATGGTGGTACTGGTATGGCAGGTGGGGGTTCATTGGGAAATGAGATGAAAAATGTGAACAGATTATTAAATTCAAGCAATAACGCTAGCCTCGGTGGTGGTAACAGCCTTGCGGAAAATGGAATGGTCAATGGCAATACAGGTGTTGGGGTTTCTGGGTTTGCAAACATGGGCAATGGACTTGGAAGCCGAGCTGCAATGCTCCTTAATTCTGCCAGCATGAATGGGAGGGTAGGAATGACAGCGAATCGAGATCAGAATGTTACTAATCATCAGCAACAGGATATGAGTACTCTTAATGGTCTTGGAGCAGTTAATGGTTTCAATGGTCTGCAATTTGACTGGAAACCATCTCCGTAAAGTTTTATGTAGATTGTGTCTGAATGCTGTTATACACAGCTCTGCTTATGCAGCAGAGAAATATTTAGATAGGTGAACGGTTTTAGGGCTTCCCCTGGCACTATGTCTAGTTTTAGAGAGAAGGAAAACATATAGCCGTGTTTGGTGATTAAGATTAGATATACATCGAGTTGATCTTTTTGTCCTCCCAATTCTCGTTTACTTGATTATATCCAAAGTTGATACATTTAGATAGACTCCTGCCTGCTTGTTCTTGCAAACAGCATTGGGTCTGGAAATACAGGAAGCGTGGAGCTTCTGCAGGTGGTGTATTCAAAATTCAACTCCTCTTTCTGTATATCCTTTATCCAACTGTTTGTGATTTCAGAGGCTTCTTTATAGTTATTGACCGAGTGCACATAGTTATTGATTGGCAGGAGCATTTTGGATGAGGACTTTCTAAGTTGGATCATCCAAATGTGATTCTTGATCAACTGGTTTACACAAATATAGTTGGACAAGGTAACTGTGGTGTCATGCAGAATTCCTGTGTGTACTCACTCTGCTGGGAAAATAAGTATGCCTTTGCCTTTCTTTTCAGAAGGGGTATTAAAATGCGAATGCGGCTTACATAATGAGTGTTTAATCCGTCCAAGCAAAGACCTTATTATAGTTTACTGGCATTTCGTCCGTGCGTAGAGTAGTTATAACTTAAGTAAAAATAATTTTATTAATATATTATTCAAGTATAAATTATTTTGATATCATTTATACAATTTTATACATTAATATAGGTATAATCTCTACTCTCAATTTCGGAATCCAAAATGTGAACAATTTGGGTTTAGTCTATACAGATTCTTGAATTTGCACTAAAAATCATACTCCCTCTGTCGCCCAGGTAGACGAGAGTTTGGCACGAATTCTAATACTCTTAAAAATATAGTTCCGTAACTTATCTTTATAATTTTTTTTTAAATAAAAATTTGATTTTTGAATTTTTATACACAAAAAGAAAATCTCAAAAATAAGTTACGGAACTATGTTTATAAGAGTCTTAAAATGCATGTTTACAAGAGTCTTAAAATGCGTGTCGAGTAGTGAAAAAACAATATAAAAATGAGTGGGACGACTGGAGTATTTTTGAGTTTTCCGAATAAAAAGCCTACGGAAAAATTTGAGTTTTCCGAATAAAAAGCCTACGGAAAAATTAATGCATATACATTTTTCCCCGATATTATTATTGCTTAGGTTCGTAATCCGGATATAGTGATTGACATTTGTATTTAATGCACTTGCATTTATTCATACGTTAAGTAATTTATTTTAAATTACGAATTTATGTATTGGGCAATGACATTATATACAGGGTGGGATATTATATACAGAGTGGAATTCACATCCTAGGGTTTAATAGAGGCGGCCATTTTCTCAAGGAGCCAGCTAGGGTTTAGGATTTTCGGAGCTTTAAGAAGAGGTACACCTTGGGAGATCGAAGCCGAAACTTCGTCCAAGGAGAATCAGGAAATACAGTTAGAGACGTGGATTTGAATCGCTTGCGCTGTAGCGATTAAGGTTAATATTCTATTCGTACTCTTTTAATTAATATCATAAAACGCAGAGCCAAGATTCGATTGTTCATACAATTGGCATCAGAGCCGGGTTCCAGGTTCTGCGTTTTATGATATGTAGTCCATGTCATGATTATATATGCATGTATATAGTGGTATACTTGTATTGATTCTGTGATGCAGGTTATTATTCATTATTATGGCCATGTTTTAATTATGTGTTTGGATCCTACGTGGTTTAATCATGTTTATTTTATTATGATTGGATTCCACGTGGTTTATCATGGTTTTGTTGTAAATCACGAGGGTTGATCGTGATGGTTTTGTTTTTTCCTATTCTGATCTTGTAATCTGGTAAATCAATTTGTAATTGTCTTAGATTATGATATGATGTAATAGAATAGTATGGTTCATCTGTATCATTTTTTATGTAATTGTTTGATCAACGGAGCTGCAAGAAACAGAGATTTTCTGCTGCTGCATTCTGTTTTTGGGGTGCTTCACTGTTTTGGCTGCTGATTTTGCATACAATGTCCGATTTGGGCATTACGATGTCCGATTGGGGCGTACAACACCTTTTCAAAAATGGCAGAACAAGACGAACAAGCATTAAAAGATATAAAGACAATTGGCCCATTTTTTTCAAGGCGTTTTGAGGCTGTTTAGGCCTCCAACCGGGCTCTCGAAGATTTCCAGAATTTTTCGAAGGATGAAGCTATTTTTATAGGGCCATAATAGTGGCTGTGTTTTATTATGTTTTACATAATTTCTACTTGTCTTGATTATTGCTAGTAAGTGTTTTTTGTCTGTGTTGTTATGTCATGTGATACTAATCCTTAGCATGCTAAAATGACATGGACATAGGGATGTTTTTATTAATACTTTAATCATGATAGTATGCTGCTATGTTATGTGTTCTTTGTGTTGTTATAATACATGTGGACTTCGAAGAAATAACATAGGACGATGCATCTAGTTTGAAATTCTCAAAATAAATACCAAGTGTGAGAGGGAATTAATATGAAATTAAATCCCATGGTGTTCATTATTGTTTGTATGTAATTTAACATAAAGACGAATGTAAATTATATATACGTCACCCGTCATGGCATGTAATTTATAGTGTCTAGAATATTATAGAAATTACTAGAAAGAACTTTTTAAATTAATATCTTTTAGAAACACGGAATAAATACGAATTTTCTTTATTTCTAATATGGGGCGATTTTGTCAACAACGGGTTCATCGAACTTGTAAGGCTGTGGGTGTTAAGTGAGACCAATGTGTCTCCTCCACTGCCTGAAAATCAAAACATTAATGAATATTGAATTCAATTCAAGGAAAAATTACGAATATTGGAAGGTATATAAGCCCCCCATCGTGGCGTACCAAGTTCCATAGATTTCGGATAATTTAAGATTTGATGATGGTATACACTTAGCTATGAAAAATAATATAGACCACCCCAACGTGACTTATTGTTTAGTAATAGGACAAAAGTAATATTTGAACAAATTTAGGTGATCTCACACATTGTGACGTGCCAGAAACTTATGGTGTTTAAATGTTAGTGGATTTAATTTTAATAATTGTTAGAGGAATCAATAGGTCTTAATTTTTAATGCACCCTTATTTATGTGTAATGTGATCTTATTTTTTCATGCATGATTCTCAGGATAAAATGGGATTTAATTCACAATTCACCATACTTAAGGATAACAAACTTACCGGACCTAACTATATTGAATGGAAACGAAATTTGGACATTGTGTTGACTGCTGAGGAGTACAAGTTTTGCACTTATGAACCCAAGCCTGATCAGCCTGCTGCTGATGCTCCTAAAGATAAGAAAGATTATTATAAGCGCTGGATTAAGGCTGATGAGATGTCACGATATTACATTCTGGCAGTAATGTCGGGTGTTTTGCAGCATCAGCATCAGTCTATGGCCACTGCTTTGGATATGCTCTTTAATCTCAAGGAACTTTTTGGAGATCTGAATAGGGCTGCTAGGCAAGTAGCCATGATGGCTTTAATGAACACTCAGATGGCTGAAGGAACACCTATAAGGGATCGTGTTCTCAAGATGATGTCACATCTGAATGAGATAGAGATCCTTGGTGCTGAACTTGACGAGAAAACCCAGATTGACATTATCCTTATGAGCTTGTCCAAGAGTTTTGGGCAGTTTCGATTGAATTATAACATGAACAAGAAAAAGAAAAAGACTCAGACATAGAAAGCTGTGAAGGTAGTGGGAGTTCAAGGTGGTGTGAAAAAGCCTAAAGGAAAGTGCTTCAGGTGCAAGCAGACTGGAAACATGATTGTCCTCTTCCTAAGAAGACAAACAATACTGGTATGTCTCTTTCTCTAGTTACAGAAACATTTATAGCGGCTATATCTACGAGCACTTGGTGTGTAGATACAGGAGCCACTGATCATGTTTGTAATTCTATGCAGGGGTTCCAACTATCCCGAATGCTTAGATCTGGTGAGATATACGTGTTCATGGGAGATGCTGTGAAAGTAGCAGTAGTTGAAGTAGGAGAGATTCATTTATCTTTTGGTTTTTATAGGAATTTGGTTTTGAACAATTTTCTTTATGTACCTTCTTTTAGAAGGAATTTAATTTCGGTTTCTAAACTTGCTTTGGATGGTTATAATGTCTGTTTGGATCGTATTGTTTCTATTATGATGAATAAACGAATTATATGTTCTGGAAGATTGCAAGACAATTTGTATATATTTAATCCTAGTCAACCTGCATTGCAACTACAATATAGGGAATTTAACAACACATCTTCTACCTCTACCAAAAGAAAGGAACCTTCTAGTTTGAACAAAACATATCTTTGGCACTTGAGATTAGGTCATATTAACTTGGGGAGAATTCAAAGACTGGTAGTAGATGGGCCTTTAATCTCATTGGCAGTGGAGCCATTTCCAGTTTGTGAATCCTGCTTGGAAGGTAAAATGACTAATAAGCCTTTCAAGGCAAGGGGAAATAGAGCCAAAGAAGTGTTAGAACTGGTTCACTCTGATTTATGTGGACCCATGAATATCCAAGCAAAAGGTGGTTTGTTAGGTCCAGATACGATTGTAGAAGGGGGGGGGGGGGGGTTGAATACAATCGATACCAAATTATCGCGGAAGTGAATCTGATTGAATAAAACTTGTTAATCAGATTATAATTAATTAATATAACAATGTTTGAAGTCGTTATATAATTAATATGGTTCAGTTTTAATGTCCACTAAAGTTCGTAGAATAAATTCGACAGGGTATATTCTAGATTTAGTGATTAAAACAACCGGGTTATCAAAGCACAGAAAACTGTGGATATAACGATCAAGCAAGTTACAAACAACTTGAAAGCTTTACAAATGCTTTGAATATCAAAGTGATGAACACTTGAAATGAAGAATACTAAGCCATATATATATGCAAAGCATTTGTACTTGTAAGACAATTGAAAGACAAGACAATTATATGTAGCAAAGACAAAGTGGCAAGGGCAAGACAAATGCAGATTGCCTTGCAAGCACAAGACAAAGCAGAAAGGCAATCCACAAGAAGGGCAAGACAATCCACCTTCGGTAGGACAATTGGAATTGTCTGCAGGAACCATTCGGCCAGACAATCAAGGATTGTCTTGGAAGCTTCATTCGGTCAGACAATCCAAGATTGTCTGGGAAGCCATAGACATTGTCTTGTAGGCAATTACCTCGGTCAGACAATCCATAATTGTCTTGGAAGCCACAGACATTCGGTAAGACAAAGTGATTGTCTTGCAGACTCACACAATCGGTCAGACAAAAGCAATTGCCTTGGCAGAAGACCAACACACTTCGGTAAGACAATTTTAATTGTCTTGCTGCCATTCATTTCCTTTAGCAGAAAATCGGTAAGACAATACAAATTGTCTTGCTGAGCTTGAGTAGGTGATTGAATGTAATTTGTTGTTTATATTAAATAGAAAATTATCCACTTAATTAATTTAATCATATAAATTCATAAATTAAATTAATTCGAGAGTGAATTAATTTAACAAATAAATTACATAATTAATATAATTATTTGAGAAGTGAAATAATAATCTATTAAATATTTAATCACCCATTCTTCAGTAGAACTGCTTCCCGTCTTCTTTAAACATTAATAACTTCGTCTTGATCTGTCGAACGAACGAACCACCAAATCTGCTTGACTTCAAATATTTAATTTGAATAACTGATACACAGATGTACTGTCTGGTTCATCTGTATCTAGTTAAATCAAATATTCTTTGTCAAATAAACATTAAGAATTTGATTTGTTCGTCGAGTCTTCGTCTTGTAAGTACTTCTTCATTAAATGGAATCTTCTGATAAAATAAAGTATAGAAACTTTATATCTTCTGAACTCCTGGACGTGCCACAAAAGATTATTTGTGCACTGAGGCTTGAACATATTAATGAACTTCTTTCAGTGGTGTGCAGCAGCATCCTGGAATTTATCTGACATATAATTCCCATAAATCATTTGACGTTCTTCGGACGGATTCCGATGACTTGCTATTTACTGAGCTTTCTTATCTGAGTTGAGTTGTACCTCTTTAAATATAAATAGGCTGAACATATGCCTTTCAATCTCCCCCTATTTGTTTGTTAACATAACATGCAAATTTCCTAGAGGATAACTCAACTAACAGATAAGACAAAGATTTAAACAAAGGAATGTAAATAACAAAAGTTTATGGCTTGCATTAAACATTAAACCATGATCATAAATAGATTACAAAGGATGTTCCTTGAACATATCTAACAAATATCCTAATCAATCTATTCACTCAGAACGAGTGACTTCTCCTTCTTCAGCATCTGAACAGTGAATAATTGGAGTAGAAGGCTCATTCGGATTAGGCTCTTCAGCTGCAGTGGATTCTCCACGCTTCTTTCTTTCACGAGCCAATGAAAGATGATATTGAACTTCTATGTCCACAGGGTCTTCGATGAAATCTGCTGGCTGAGATTGGTTGATATACTTCATCTTTCTGAAGTATTGTTGAATGTTCTTCCTTGTGCAGTAGTTCACAATCTCAGTATCAGCATCAGCTTTGGCCTTAGAAGCGAAGCCCTTGGTACGTAGAATTGTAGAAACAAGAACCATCTGACTAACATCATACTTAAGAAGATGTTGGTGGTCCAGGTAGAAGTTTCCAAACTTTCCCTCGTGAATGAACTTAACACAGTAGGGATTTCTGACAACTTGTGGACTGTTATGAATTGCACAATCCATAAGTCTGTCGCGTAAGAGTTCATTCAGATTTGAGCTGCGTCTGATCTTGTTACGAATCACCCAGATTTCAGTTAGAGATAGAAACTTGAATAAATCAATTGAAACCCTGAATGTTCCGTTTCTCTGAGTAGAAATAATGATCTCCCATTCATTGAGAAGATTCTTGACACCAATAGTTATGTATTCTAACTCGAGAGCAAGAGCACTCATAAACATATCCTCATTAGGGTTAGCCTCTCTCAGGTCATAAATGAAGGATTTGAACTTACCATCATTGAAAGGTTCCCTTTGAGGTCCAGAGAGGATTTGCCTAGCAATATCCCAGCTTTCACCAACTTTCCTGGAGATATCCTCTCTCTTTTCCTTGCATTTAGCATCCCATATCTTCTGTTTCTCCAGCTTGACCAACTCATCAGTTGTCCTCTTCTCATCCACCAGTTTCTGTAGTTCCTGAAGCTTTGCTTTGCTAGCTTCATGTTGAGCTTTAAACATTCTGACCTTTTCCATGTGCTCAGGGTCCACAGACTGATCTTCATTGAAAAGAAAGCCTTCCTCGAAACGACCTTCTTCCTCAGCTTCAAAATAAGCAGAATCAAATGCATCATCATCATCAACATCTTCAGGAATGTTGTCATAATCCTGATTAGTGAAGATGTTCTCAGATTCAGGCATTTTGCCTTTAGACTTGCCAGCTGCAGAAGAATCCTTTTCACTTGCTCCATCTCCACCCTTATCACTCCTATCAGTATCTCCACCCTTATCATTCCTATCAGCAGCATCAACATTGCTGTGATCATCTTTGTCATCCTTATCCTTCTTATCTTTCTCCCCCTTAGTTGAGGGATCCTCTGGAGTAGACTGAGATGTTGACGGATTAATCTTTAAGTGTTGAACAACTTGAGCCAGAGTTTGCTCCAAGTTGTCAAGCTTCGTCAGACAGAGCTCCTGATTTTTATCAAATTTGTCCATCCTAGAGTGAATGCCCTTTACATGATCATCCAATTCCTTTTTCAGAGAAGTAAAGGAGGGATCAACAACTTTCTCTTGCAGAGTCACTAGTTCTCCACTTCTGAATCTGGCATTCTCAGCATTCAACCTTTCAATCTCAGCTTTCAGAGCAGCCATTTGTTCCTGTAGCAGATCTGTGTTGGTGTGCGCACTCACCTCACGAACACTCAAAGATTTTTCACTATCCTCTCGTGCATGTGTTTCGCTCGGTGTTTGCCTTATTTCACTCGTAGTTTTCACACCGTCACCAGAACCTGTATATACAACCATAGTTCCCTGAGATGGAACTGTAGGAAGTGAAGGAACAAATTGTCCTTCAGATGCCTGTGAAGGCTGATGTACTTGCAGGTTGCCAAGTAGATCCTGATCCAAAAAGAAAGAGTGATCAGAAAATTTTTCATATAACATGTTTTGAAATTCTGTGCTCACCCTAAGTGAAGAATCAAAAGACACAGGTTCAGTGTTTACTAGCGTGAGTGCTAGTTGTGTGCTTGACTCTTTACAGGATACCGCGGTCGGACGGCCAATTTCAATAAATGCATTCTGTGGAGAGAATGAATCTAGAGACTGTATATTTACCGTTTCAGTGTCCAAATCCTTTTGGGAGGAAATGGATGCAGCTGCAGTTGTCTCTGGTTCTGCCACCCTTTGCTTCTTATGAGACAGAGCTGCGGGATCTCTTAAAATTGCACTCCCACTCCGTTTCCGGGCTACCTTTCTAACAACTGGGGTTGTAGTAGTGTTGTTTGAAGTGTTTGAGGAAGAATCAGTTGTTGAAATGGAAACGTCAGCTTGGATATGAACCTGGGTGTTTTCAGGTTCAATGCTGGGAGTCTGGAAATCAAATCCAATATCACAATCAAAATCTGCTATATCAATATTAAAGGTATCAGTGAGATTAGAAAGTACCTGAGCTACCTGTAAATCAGCCCTGAAGTCCTGTAGGCCTGGATTGATAGCAGAATCAGCAGGCAGTGGCTGAGAGGTCGATTGTGGTTGAGGAATGGTATGTGTATGTGTAGGTGAAGGTGTTGGTTCAGATTGAGAGGGAAGGATGGAGGCGGCTTGGTCTGGGAAGAAGTTGTAATGTGGAGGGGATTGGTGTTGAGATTGGTGAGGAGAATTGTATGATGATTGGTGAGGTGATTGATGTGGTGAATTGTAAGGAGGGTTGTAGGGAGAGTAATGTGAGGATTGGCTGGATGACTGATAGTCTTGCAGAAGTTGAAGTGGTTGAGGGTTTTCTGGAGGTGATTGTTGTTGCAGTTGTTCTTGTTGAGCTTGTTGTTGAGCTTGATATTGTTGATGTTGTAGAGGTTCAAGAACTTGAATAGGTTGGAATGGAGCACTGAATTGCTCTAGCATGAAAGGAGTCACCACCAGTGGCACATTGTCATGCTTTTTCTTATTTACCAGCCTGGTCTGGATCTTGGCACAAGTCCTCTGAATAGGAACAACAGGAGAATCGATGTACATGTTTCTATCAGCATCATTCATTTTATCATTCATAAATAACATCAGAAACCGGGGATAGAAGCATTCAACTTTCTCATTCTGATGAATTGATCTTTGTGTAACAGACCCCATCTTTCTGATAATCTCCCTCAGCAATATCTTCCCAAAGTTGATTCGTCGGTTATAAGCTATGCTGAATCCAAAGATTTGCAGCATTGAAGATATGTTTCCAAAATTCTTTCTGTTAGTGGGAGCAAACACCTTTGCAAGGGTGTCAAAGAACACATCCCATTCAACCTTCAGATTTCCCTTTGACATCTTAGGGAGAAAAATCTGAGCTTGATAATGAATATCCTGAAAGAATTGTCTCAGTTCATCCTCTGAGGGATCTGGCTCAAAATTATCCCTTGGAAATCCTAAGATCCGGTTCACATCATCTACAGTGATTACAATCCGTTTCCTGTTAGGTAGATCCCCTATAATCTTGTAGTTCTCCAGGGTCGTAATATTGACAGCATTTGAGTAGAAGTCAAAAGAGGTAGCAGTTTTATTGGAATATCTGCTGTCAGTGCCGTACTGACTAGACTCTGTCTCGAAAGAAATCTGACCCAAGTCCGGAATCTATCAGAGCAATCATCAGGGTTAAGACTGGCACAGTAGTTAGTCTCAGCAATCACGAATTCTCCGGCCATTTTTTTTAAATAATTAAAAATTGAATTAAGCGAGAATTTTTCAAATTAAATGTGAATTATCAAATGTCTCCCAAATTTCAACTAATAATTAAAACTTGATTAATTAATTAATAATTCAAAATATTAGAATAAAATCGAATTAAAAGTTAATTAACTAAAATGGCACTTAATCAATTAATCCAAAAGCTAGCCAATCAAACAAGTCCTTAAATTCAAATAACCCAACAAAGCCAAACGCGCCTTTAAATCCAAAAAGCCCCAATTTCAAATCAAGAACCCTAAAATCGAAATCCAAGCAATCGGTTTAAAGGAATCAAGAGCAAACGTTCCTCACTAATCGATGAACCCAGATTTAAGCAAGAAAACGCACAAAATACACCAAATCAGTCCAAATTTCGGCAGAGATTCGACTTGATCAAGTCGAAAACGAGTAACCAAGCAAGCAAAGATGCTTAAAATCGAAACCACAGCAAGTTTTTAAAGATAAAACTTGAAAGACCGAACTGAAATCGTGTGTGTATATATGCAATCGTGTGTATATGCGTGATGGAGAAGATGAAGGCAACGGGCAAGACAAACGAGATTGTCTTGCTCGAATTGTCTTGAGACATATATATACATACATCAAGACAAAGAGGAGAGTGGTCTTGGTAAGACAATTCAAAATTGTCTTGCCGAGACCGAGAAATGCAGACAAACGGTGTGTCAGTAAGACAATTAAATTGTCTTACTAATACATCAAATGACATAAGGCAGACTCGGTAAGACAATGGGATTGTCTTGCCGAGTTGATTGAAAAGCAGGCAAAAACCAGTTCAGCAAGACAATTTAATTGTCTTGCCGAGCCAACCTGTAGACAATGCAATTGTCTAGCAGAAAAACAAATAATAATAATATGATTTTTGATTAAATTAAAAGATAAAACTTTTTGCAATTAAAATCAAAAATCTATAATAAAAACAATACTATATATTACACAAATATTTTTGTAAATTTCAACTTTAATTAAATATAAATACTTATGACTTTAACTTTAATTCAATAAGATGAATTAACTTAAAATCAGATATTTATGCTTAATTAATTTTGAAAAATAAAAAATAATTACAAATAATTATCTAAATGCTTAGAGAATATTACAGGGGAGTGTATGAGCACTTAGAAAATTACTGACTAATATACAAGCATGCATAATTACTCAGAATATTATCAGATAATATACAGAAAATCATATAAAATAATTATACAGAAAATTCACAAAAAATATACAAAAACATATAATGCATATGAAAAATATATACAAGAGAACTATGTCATATTTAACATCCCTAACTCACAAACCAGCTTAGAGAAAGTGGATTCATCCAGTGGTTTAGTGAAGATGTCAGCAATTTGCTCAGTCGTGGGTACAAAATGTAACACCACTGTACCATTCATGACATGTTCTCGAATGAAATGATACCTGATATCAATATGCTTGGTTCTTGAGTGTTGAACCGGATTGTTGGAAATGGCTATGGCACTTGTATTATCACAAAATATTGGAATTTTGTTTACTACAACACCATAATCATTCAGTTGATTCTTGATCCACAAGATCTGAGCACAGCAGCTACCAGCAGCTATATACTCAGCTTCAGCGGTAGAAGTAGACACGGAGTGCTGCTTCTTGCTATACCAGGAAACCAACCGACGTCCTAGAAATTGACAGCTTCCAGATGTACTCTTCCTATCAATCCTGCATCCTGCATAATCAGAGTCTGTATAGCCAGTTAAGTCAAAACCAGTATTCTTAGGGTACCAAATACCTAATCCAGGTGTACCCTTAAGATATCTAAAGATTCTTTTGACGGCTATAAGATGTGATTCTTTAGGATCAGCTTGGAACCTAGCACACAAACATGTTGCAAACATGATATCTGGTCTACTTGCAGTGAGATAAAGTAAAGAGCCAATCATACCTCGATAGCTTGTGATATCAACTTTCTTACCAGATTTATCCTGGTCAAGCTTTGTGGCAGTGGCCATGGGTGTCTTTGCCGGTGAAGAGTCTTCCAGATTGAACTTTCGAAGAAGATCTCTGACATACTTGGATTGGCAAATGAATATTCCATCTTCCTTTTGGCTTACTTGAAGACCAAGGAAGTAGGACAGCTCACCCATCATACTCATCTCATAGTTACTCTGCATCAACTTAGCAAATCTCTTGCACAAGTTATCGTTAGTAGAACCAAATATAATATCATCAACATATATTTGTACAAATATCATATCCTTATCATGCAATTTGTAAAAGAGAGTTTTGTCTATGACACCTCTAGTAAAATTGTTTTCAATTAAAAACTCAGAGAGAGTGTCATACCATGTCCTTGGTGACTGCTTGAGTCCATAGACAGCTTTGAATAGGAAGTATACAAAATCAGCAAACTCTGGATTCTCAAAGCCAGGGGGCTGTTCCAGATATACTTCTTCTTCTAGCTTTCCATTCAGAAATGCACTTTTCACATCCATTTGATATACCTTGAAGTTGGAGTGTGCAGCAAATGCAAGAAATATTCTGATGGCTTCAAGACGAGCAACTGGAGCATAGGTTTCATCATAATCAATTCCTTCTTCCTGTGAATAACCTTTTGCAACCAGTCTGGCTTTGTTCCTTACAACAATGCCATCACCATCTAACTTGTTACGGAAGACCCATCTAGCTCCAATTGTAGATTTTCCTTTTGGTCTTGGAACCAGGGCCCAGACTTCTTGTCTCTCAAATTGATTGAGTTCTTCTTGCATGGCAAGAACCCAATCAGGATCAGCAAGTGCTTCTTCTATTTTCTTTGGTTCTAGTTGAGATAGAAACCCAGAGAATAGGCATTCATTTGTCGTAGCACTTCTAGTCCTTACACCAACATCAGGATCACCAATAATCAGATCAAAGGGATGATCTCTGCTCCAAATCCTTTCCCTTGGAAGATGTGTCCTTGATGATTCAGCAGTATTATCATTAAGCTGAAGTGTGTGACTAGTTGATCCATCAACTCCCCCTGAGTTGTTGCCAGGTTGACTTGATGATCCACCACTGGCATTAGTGGAATCTCCAGCATCATTGCCATTTCCTCCACCATTGCCTGGATCATTATCATTGTTGTCATCTCCTGTTGCAACCTCAGGTGGTATATCATCATCTGAATCAGAGTCTGGATAGTTGTCAAACTTCAGAGACTCAGATGGATCAGCAGATTGTATACTTGGAAGTTTAGTGTCATCAAATGTAACATTGACACTAACTTTCACTGACAGAGTATCAATTATAAAAACTCTATAAGCATTATTTGTATAACCAACAAAAATTGCTTCAGAAGCCTTTGGCTCAAACTTGTTCAAGTTCTCTTCACCATCCTTGAGAACATAACACTTGGCTCCAAAGACATGAAGATGTTTGACATAAGGTTTCTTGTTGTTATACAGATGAAATGGAGTTTTCATATGATCCTTGTTGATCAAAGTTCTATTTTGGGTATAGCAGGCAGTAGACACAGCTTCAGCCCAAAAGTACAGAGGAAGCTTTGCATCAGCAATCATAGTCCTTGCAGCTTCGATCAGTGTACGATTCTTTCTTTCGACGACTCCATTCTGCTGAGGAGTCCTTGGTGCTGAATACTGCCTTCTAATTCCCTTTTCAGAGAAAAAGTTGATTAGAGTTTGATTTTTGAACTCAGTTCCATTGTCTGATCTTACAGCTTTTACAGGAACACCTTTTTCCAACTCAACCAACTTGATATGATCAATTACTGTCAGGGGAGTTTCATCCTTAGAAGCCATGAAGTAAACCCATGTAAATTTTGAGAAGTCATCCACAATAACCAAGGCATATCTTCCTCCATCAATGGATGCAACATTCACAGGGCCAAACAAATCCATATGCAACAAATGAAGTGGATCTGTAATGGTATTGATGGTTTTGCCTTTGTGAGATGCTCTCTTCGCTTTTCCTTTCTGACAAGCTTCACAAAGATCATCAGTTGAGAATTCCAGGGAAGGCAACCCTCTCACTAGATCTCTCTTGACTAGAGAGTTCATGGTTTTGAAGTTGAGGTGTGAGAGTTTCTTATGCCATAACCAACTATCTTCAGCAGACGCTTTGGCGTAGAAACAGTGAACTTCGTTTCCAGGTCCTGAAGACAAATCAGCTACGAATATATTGCCTTTCCTTATGCCACATAGTGAAGGACGTTTATCCTTGATATGTTTAATGATACATATCTCCTTTTCAAAATGAACATAATATCCCTTGTCACAAAACTGACTAACACTCAGGAGATTATGTTGAAGTCCTTCCACTATAGCAATTTCTTCTATGATGATCTTTCCAATTTTGTACTTGCCATATCCCACCGAACGACCTTTGTTATTATCAGCAAAGCTCACTGTTGGGCCAGCTTCTTCTCTTATGTCTTCCAGCAGGGATCTATTACCAGTCATGTGCATTGACGCTCCACTGTCAAGCACCCAGGTAACACGAACAATTCCACTGGCACCCTGCAAAAGACAACTTGATTAAACATTCTTTGGGACCCACACTTGATTGGGTCCAGCAAACTTAAAGAACTGATTTCTATCAGGTGTAACAACAGAGCCTCTTGGACTGATACTTGGTTCAGACTTGACTGAACTTACTTCCTTAACAACAGCCTTATAAACCTTAGTTTTAGGCTTTGGAACATAAGTCTCCTTCCTAACACGAGTAGGACTAGCAGTCTTTGATCTAGCATGCTTGTTGTTTGTGTATTGTCTAGGTGATGTGTTTTCATTTTTAGCATGCAAATTTTTAAAATAAGCAGACATCAAATTGAAAGCACAAGTCATACAATTATCAACACTACAAGATTTATGACATGCATCAAAAGCAGGAACAACAGGAGTATCAGTCATAGTAGTAGGAACATCAATAGATTCTTCTCTAACCTTGTTATCAGATTTAAAGTTTTCAGTAGAATGACATCTATTGTTCTTGTTCTTACTATTCACAAAATTATTAGGCTTGTTGAATTTAGTTCTCTCAGAGTTGACACCTAAACCAGCTTTAGGCAACCTAACATTGCCTTTCACTTTGATTGGTTTCAGTGATGTCAGGATCTCATCTCTCTTCTCATTACTCTCTTTCAATTTAAGGTCTTCCTGTTTGAGTTCATATCTAATGACAACAGGAGTCTCTAAAAGAGGTTCAGCTTCTGAGGTTTTAAACAAAGGTTTAGGGGAATCTTTCAAAACAAAAGGAATCCCTCTCTCTTCAGCACTCTTCTTAAAAGGAGTAATGTTACTGGCCTTACCTACAGATTTGTTATAGTCAAAACCTATTCCAACAGTTCTCTTGATCTCTTGTTTATCATTAAGTTCTTTGACTATCATGGAGGCATCCTTAAAGACTTTACATTTCACTTTCTCTTCTTCTAGCTGAAGTCTTAAAGCAATCTCACCTTTCTCTAGAACTTTGACTTTAGCACATTGTAATCCTAAATCCATAGTCAATTGTTCTATTTTAGGTTTTAATACTTTCATCTCATTCATCTTATAAGCATGAATTTCTAAGACTAATGTATCAATTTTAAGATTGGCAGCTTTCATCTTTTTAATAGCATCATCTCTTTCAAGTCCTAATTGCATAAAAAGTTTAGGGCATGTAGGATCTACCTGAAAGCTTCCAGCAGGAGGAGGTGAAGATGATCCAGCATTAGCCATGAGAGCAACATTCCCAATCTGCTATTCTTCATCACTATCTGTATCATCCCAGCTTTTCCCTTCTGCTAGATATGATTTGCTCTTGAAGCTTTGACCTCCAGAAGTACCCTGATGCTTTCTAACCAATGCATCATACTTCTGCTTCAGCTCATCGTACGAATCTTTTCTCTTTCCTTGAACCTTGGGCTGTTTGCATTCAGTTGCAAAGTGTCCAGGTTCACCACAGTTGAAGCATTTGAATTTGCTTCTATCCACCATCCCAGTCTTGTATCCTCCTTTGCTTGTTGAAGATGAGTAACCTCCTTTTTGAAACCTATTGACAGTAGGTTTGTACTTGTAGGAGGGGTTCTTCCTGAATCTCATGTTTCCAAACTTCTTGGCAAACAGTGATAGAGATTGATCTTCTAACTGTTCAAGCTCTTCCATTGTATAGAACTCTTCGTCACCACTGGAAGAAGCAGTCTGACCCATCTCAGGTACAACAAATTCCTGAGTAGTCTTAGAAGGAACAACAACATCCTTCTTTTCTTCCGGTACAGGTGACTCAACAACTAGAGCTCTCGAATGGTTCTGTGTTTTACCCCAGCCATATCTCTGTTTACTCTGAACTTGCTCCAGTTCATAAGTTTTCAAAACTCCGTAGAGTCTTTCCAGAGAAATCTCATTCAGATCTCTGCTTTCCCTGATGGCAGTGATTCTGTGTTCCAGATGTTCAGGAAGTGTTAAGAGAAACTTCATGTTGACCTCTTTCTTGTCATAGAATTTCCCATTCAGATTTAAATTATTTATCAAATTATTAAGTCTGATAAACACTTCTGAAATCCCTTCTCCGGGATTGGAACCAAACTGTTCATACTGAGCCATCAGTATCTCTTTCTTGTTTTCCCTAACTTCCTCTGAGCCTTCATTGATAATCTCTAATGTATCCCAGATTTGCTTGGCGTTCGTACAATTTACAACAGCATTGTACATCACTGGATTTAGAGATTCAACCAAAATTAGTTGAAGAGCGTCATCTAAGTTCATCTTTTCACTCTCTTCATCTGTGTACTCAGAAAGTTCTTTCGGAATGACCTGATGAGGTATTAACACACCATCCTCTTCGTGTGCTAATATGACATTCATCGGAGTAGTAACACCTTTGTCCAAAATCCCAATGTATTTTCTGTTCGCTGTTCGGAGGAATAGGAACATGTGCCTTTTCCATAGGCCAAAGTGTTCCTGGCTGAACGGTGGGATTTTAATGCTACTGATCTTTTGCGTACTCATTTTTTAAGAATTTAAAGTGAATAGTGTTTGGAGAGATTTGGATTTTTGAAAGAAAAATATTTTAAATCAAAATTAATTTTTGGAATAAAATTAATTCGAATAAAAAATATTTGGACATTACAGAGTGTGTATAGGATCTGATACGGAAAATGGTATCAACCGCTCTGATGCCAATTGTTAGGTCCAGATACGATTGTAGAAAGGGGGGGGGGGTGAATACAATCGATACCAAATTATCGCGGAAGTGAATCTGATTGAATAAAACTTGTTAATCAGATTATAATAATTAATTAATATAACAATGTTTGAAGTCGTTATATAATTAATATGGTTCAGTTTTAATGTCCACTAAAGTTCGTAGAATAAATTCGACAGGGTATATTCTAGATTTAGTGATTAAAACAACCGGGTTATCAAAGCACAGAAAACTGTGGATATAACGATCAAGCAAGTTATAAACAACTTGAAAGCTTTACAAATGCTTTGAATATCAAAGTGATGAACACTTGAAATGAAGAATACTAAGCCATATATATAGGCAAAGCATTTGTACTTGTAAGACAATTGAAAGACAAGACAATTATATGTAGCAAAGACAAAGTGGCAAGGGCAAGACAAATGCAGATTGCCTTGCAAGCACAAGACAAAGCAGAAAGACAATCCACAAGAAGGGCAAGACAATCCACCTTCGGTAGGACAATTGGAATTGTCTGCAAGAACCATTCGGCCAGACAATCAAGGATTGTCTTGGAAGCTTCATTCGGTCAGACAATCCAAGATTGTCTGGGAAGCCACAGACATTGTCTTGTAGGCAATTACCTCGGTCAGACAATCCATAATTGTCTTGGAAGCCACAGACATTCGGTAAGACAAAGTGATTGTCTTGCAGACTCACACAATCGGTCAGACAAAAGCAATTGCCTTGGCAGAAGATCAACACACTTCGGTAAGACAATTTTAATTGTCTTGCTGCCATTCATTTCCTTTAGCAGAAAATCGGTAAGACAATACAAATTGTCTTGCTGAGCTTGAGTAGGTGATTGAATGTAATTTGTTGTTTATATTAAATAGAAAATTATCCACTTAATTAATTTAATCATATAAATTCATAAATTAAATTAATTCGAGAGTGAATTAATTTAACAAATAAATTACATAATTAATAAATTACTTCGTCTTGATCTGTCGAACGAACGAACCACCAAATCTGCTTGACTTCAAATATTTAATTTGAATAACTGATACACAGATGTACTGTCTGGTTCATCTGTATCTAGTTAAATCAAATATTCTTTGTCAAATAAACATTAAGAATTTGATTTGTTCGTCGAGTCTTCGTCTTGTAAGTACTTCTTCATTAAATGGAATCTTCTGATAAAATAAAGTATAGAAACTTTATATCTTCTGAACTCCTGGACGTGCCACAAAAGATTATTTGTGCACTGAGGCTTGAACATATTAATGAACTTCTTTCAGTGGTGTGCAGCAGCATCCTGGAATTTATCTGACATATAATTCCCATAAATCATTTGACGTTCTTCGTACGGATTCCGATGACTTGCTATTTACTGAGCTTTCTTATCTGAGTTGAGTTGTACCTCTTTAAATACAAATAGGCTGAACATATGCCTTTCATGGTTGTATTTCGTCACTGTCATTGACGATTATTCTAGATATGGATACGTTTATTTGTTGCGCCGCAAGTCTGAGTGCTTTGATAAGTTCAAAGAGTACAAAACTAAAACGGAGAAGCGACTTAATAAAGTATCAAGTCACTACGATTAGATCGTGGTGGCGAATACTTTTTTGGAGAATTTTGGGGAATATTTATCATAAAATGGGATAGAATCCCAGTTAACTACACCAGGCACACCCTAGTAGAACGGTATAGCAGAGAGAAGGAACCGGACTCTTTTAGAGAGTGTTAGATCGATGATGAGTTATTCGGATATACCCAAGTCGTTTTGGGGACATGCCTTAGAGACAGCAGCTTATGTTCTGAACTTAGTACATTCTAAGTCGGTTCCTAAAACCCCCTTAGAATTGTGGATCGGGGATAAACCGAGTCTAAGACACATTCGGATATGGGGTTGTCCAGCACATTTGCTAAACAAGAACGCGACTAAGTTAGAATCACTTACAGAAGTAAAGTTATTTGTAGGCACCAATGTAAGATTCTTATAGGAAGACTATATAATGAATCACAAATCCATGAGTAGTGTCATTTTAGAGGAACTAGTGGGAGGGACAGATAATACCCATGAACCTATAGTACAAGTAGAGGAACCACAACATGTCACTAATACCACCAGTGCCTCGTCGTAGTGGGAGGGTTGTTCAACAGCCTGATAGATTCAAGTTTTTGGGAAAGTCTTCGGACTTGGTCTCTGGTGAACATGATGATGATCCCCGGACATACGAAGAGGCATTACAAGACAAAGATGCAAATCTTTGGCAAAAGGCAATAGAATCTGAGATGGAATCAATGTTATCTAATCAGGTCTGGGAGATCGTGGAATTACCCAAAGGTATAAAACCTATTGGATGTAACTAGATCTACAAGAGAGGGGATCAGATAAAAAGGTGAAATCTTGGAAACCAAGACTTGTTGCGAAAGGGTATACTCAGAAAGAAGGTATCGATTATGAGGAAACCTTTTCGCCGGTAGTCATGCTTAAGTCAATCGGTATTCTTTTATCAATAGCAGCTCATCTCGATTATGAGATTTGGAAAATGGATGTCAGGACAGATTTCCTTAATGGAAGTCTTGAAGAAACCATCTATATGCAGCAACCAGAAGGATTAATTAAAGAAGGCCAAGAGCATCTTGCATGTAAGCTTAGGAGGTCTATTTATGGACTTAAACAAGCTTCTAGGTATTGGAACATTCGTTTTGATCAGGCAGTCCAGTTGTATGGATTTGATCAAAGTCCAAGCGAAGCATGCGTGTATAAGAGATGTGAGGGAAATGCAGTGGTTTTTCTAGTGCTATATGTTGATGACATTTTACTTATTGGAAACAATGCTAAGATGTTGTCTTCAATAAATGCATGGTTGTTCAAACAATTTAAAATGAAAGACTTAAGTGAAGCAGCATACATCCTTGGGATCAAACTTAAAAGGGATCATAAGAAAAGGATGTTGGCTTTATCTCAGGAGCCCTACATAGATGATGTATTAGCTCGTTTTAACATGCAGGACTCGAAGAAGGGTAATTTACCTTTCAGACATGAAGTTACTCTATCAAAGAGTCAGTGCCCTTCGACACCTAAGGATATAGAGAACATGAAAGCAGTTCCTTATGCTTCGGCATGTGGAAGCCTAATGTATGCTATGTCATGTACGAGGCCTAATATCTGCTTTGTCGTAGGCATGGTTAGCCGATACTAGTCAAACCCACGACAAGAACATTGGAGTGCGGTAAAAACAATACTCAAGTACCTGCGAAGGACTAAGGAGGTATATGTTAGTTTACAAGTCCTTTGATTTGTTGCCTTTGAGATATACCGATTCAGATATCCAGACAGATAAGGATAAGAGAAAGTCCACCTCGGGATGTATTTTTACTTTGGGAGGTGGAGCCGTAATATGGAGGAGTGTTAAGCAAAAATGCATTGCAGACTCAAACATGGAAGCCGAATACGTGGCAGCCTCTAAGGCAGCCAAAAAGGCTATATGGTTCCGAAACTTCCTTCCGGATTTGGATGTGGTTCCTAATTTGCCATAGCAAATCACGATTTATTGTGATAATAATGGTGTTGTGGCAAATACCAAGGAACCACGGGTCCATAAGGCAACAAAACATATAGAGCGTAAGTATCACCTCATACGACAGTTTGCTAAGCAAGGAGATATCATTGTGGCTGATATAGCATCAAAGGATAACCGCGCAGATCCTTTCACGAAGAGCTTACCAGCTAAGGCTTTTCAGGAGCACATGGAAGCGATAAGAGTCAGATACTTGGTCACATGATTATATAGTTAGTATAGTGGATTGCTTGTAAAAAACACTGATATACTCAAAGAATATCTTGATCTACTCGAAGTCTTGGATTCAAGTACCAAAAACGCGTCAGATTTCTACGCACACAAGAAGAACAGATCTTCATTCTTGGCAATCATCCTCGAGTATGGATGTGAGATCAAGACAACGTCTTCATATCAGGTCTTCGGTTGAGTCATATATTCGAGTAAGTTTTATCTTTCTTATCTTTGTTTATAATAGAGTATGTATCGTCTTTCTTGCGAATCACACAAAATTGGTTTTGGATCATTTCTTATTTTGATGTATATCTTCTTGATTGAGCGTGCATGAAGGTGCATTTTATTAATTTATCGAATTTGAGATATATGCTTATTTGATCGTGATGCTTGTATAGTCTTTGTATGGAATTTTACATTAATTTTTGTTCTTTTGGTGATGAGTCACAATATTGTTATGGATTGATAATAGATTTCTTCATAAAATAAACTAGTTTGTGTGTGTTCCCATGATTTCTTGATATGAATTTGTAAACAAATTTTTTTTTTTTTTTTTGATAAATGAGTTAATTCAATAATAAAAAGCCATACGGCATCTACATAAACAGTCGCGTCGAACAAACAAAATACAGAAACAATCACTGATTAATCCATTCATCTTGGAGATAAAATCACGTGATTTGTTGAAGATGATATCTACACAAACTTTGCCACTTTCGCTTCCGTCACAAACAGTTTGAGCTATCGACTGAGAATGCAATCCCTTGACAATTTCTATTACTAAATCAAACATCATACTCACACAAACGGTGAGAAAATAACAAAACTCACACAAACGGTGAGACAACAAAAAACCAAACCAAACGTGATAACCTAACAACCAAATCCGTAAATGAAATATTGGCTAAACCAAGTCAATCTTAGATCTGGGGAACAAAACTCACAGAAACACGATAACTCGGGCCACTTTCAAGGATAAAAGCACCGGGAAGAACGAGAAATCCGTAGTTCCGTGGAATTGAGATCTAAGAAAAGAAGGCCAAATCGGAAAAGGTTTTGAATCCTTAGATCCGGAAAAACAAATGCCAAAGAAGTTTAATTGGAAGAAAAAAGCAAACACAAAAGAAGAGAAATAAAAAATTTTGGGGCTTTCCACCGGTAGAGATCCGGTGGAAGCCCCCGCTGCTATTAAGCAAAGAAAGGGACAGAGGAGGGGAAATTAGGGTTTGCGGAGGCAAGAGGTAGATTGTAAACAAATTTTGTTAATCGTAGTTTTTTAGATTAGGTTATTAAGGATCATGAAAATCTTTTACAATTATCATATCTATCATGTTTTTAAAATCGATGAATTAGTATTGTTCATTTCTGCTAATAATCATATTTTAGGCAAGTAATTGTGTGATTTATTTGTCTTAAATGTGTCTTTAATGCTCTTTAAATGTGTTTTGCATATTATATAAAGTTGGTTGATTGTTCTTTAATTATAATCAGTTACCTTCTTAATTTGAAAATTGACTCCTTTTCTTAGGTTTCTAAGATTCAAATTTTAAATTTCTTCAATCAATGTTGTTAATTATGTATAACTATATTTTTTTAATAACATATAATTTTCTTTTAATATTCATAAAAGTCATTTAATATAATGTGTGAATGTGGGTGATTTATTTAGTGGAAATTTTTAGATAATTGAGTACCATTTTTTGGCGGTCAAGCCTTATGGCTTGTTTAGTGGCTTTTAATAGCCTGAATACCATTTTTTGGGGGGTCATAATTGATGGAATAATTGTGCCTTTAAGAGGTAATTTGGAGTCATTTTTTATGACTAATAAATATTAGTATATTTTATTGATAATTATTTAGATTATTATTCATTGTATTGCACTTACCGCTTTTTGGCTCTTATTTAAATTATTTAGACATTTATTATATAAATATATACATATATATATATATGTATAAATATTTTTCATTAATATAACTAGTGAGCTTATAGTTATTATTAATGAAATATATACTTTAGTATATTTATTTTTAATTCCAAGTTTTTGCAATTTAGAGGTTAAATATTACTATATTTTCATTTTATAATTTTTTTTATTAATTATCAAATTCTTCGTCCGTATTTAACCAAAGGGAATCCCTTTGGTTAGATTTATTAGACCTATAATTTTTTAATTAAATTATTTATTTTATTTTTCTAAGAGATTTTAATAGTAATAGCTCTTTAATTATTTTTATAATTATTATTTTTAGTTTAATAAGATTATTGTTCTGACATTAGTTTTGTTGTTTTGTACAGGTTCCATTGGTTCTATTTTCATACTTGAAGGTTTTATTATCTAAATTTCTGGGGACATTTCTGCATGTCTTTCGGTTAGATGATAAACCTTCTTGAATGAAAGAACTCCGTTTTACGAGTATTGTATTTCGGTACAATTCATCCACGTGAAAGTGATTATGACAAAAAAACATAGCATTTATTAAAACACTTTCTACTTTTTCTAATATTACTTAAAATATATATACTTGTATAATGTTTATAAAATTGCTATTATAGTATCTATAATATGAAGAAAGTTCTATGGAGACTGGATTATTTGGAGACTGTAGAGACCTAATCCTGGCCATCCAATCATTAAACATCCAACGGCTGCATATATTTTGTCCTGCACGTTTGTTTTATCACCCTATCATGTCCTGCACTTCTTAATCGATGAACAACAAGCAGTAATTCTAAATCTTGCATAACATAAAATAATAATTCCATAATATTGGTGTTCAATCACCGAAATCCTAACAAATAAAAATAATAATTGCATACAAAACAAAGATGCGGTTGGACACTGCTATGATTGGCACTAAACTCATTGTCATTGTCCTGCAACGAATTGAATTTGTTGCAAGACCTCTCACTAGATCTCTCTTGACTAGAGAGTTCATGGTTTTGAAGTTGAGGTGCGAGAGTTTCTTATGCCATAACCAACTATCTTCAGCAGACGCTTTTGCATAGAAACAGTGAACTTCGTTTCCAGGTCCTGAAGATAAATCAGCTATGAATATGTTGCCTTTCCTTATGCCACATAGTGAAGGACGCTTATCCTTGATATGTTTGATGATACATATCTCCTTTTCAAAATGAACATAATATCCTTTGTCACAAAACTGACTGACACTCAGGAGATTATGTTGAAGTCCTTCAACTATAGCAATATCTTCTATGATGATCCTTCCAATTTTGTACTTGCCATATCCCACAGTACGACCTTTGCTATTATCAGCAAAACTGACTGTAGGGCCAGCTCCTTCTCTTATGTCTTCCAGCAGGGATCTATTGCCAGTCATGTGCATTGACGCTCCACTGTCAAGCACCCAAGTAACTCGAACTGGCACCCTGCAAAAGACAACTTGATTAAACCTTCTTTGGGACCCACACTTGATTGGGTCCAGCAAACTTAAAGAACTGATTTCTATCAGGTAATACAACAGAGCCTCTTGGACTGATACTTGGCTCACTCTTGACTGAACTTACTTCCTTAACAACAGCCTTATAAACCTTGGTTTTAGGCTTTGGAACATAAGTCTCCTTCCTAACACGAGGAGGACTAGCAGTCTTTGATCTAGCATGCTTATTGTTTGTGTGTTGTCTAGGTGATGTGTTTTCATTTTTAGCATGCAAATTTCTAAAATAAGCAGACATTGTATTGAAAGCACAAAGCATACAGTTATCAACACCACAAGATTTATGACATGCATCAAAAACAGGAGCAACAGGCATATCAGTCATAGTAGTAGGAACATCAATAGATTTTACTCTAACATTCTTAACAGATTTAAAGTTCTCAGTAGAATGACATCTATTATCTCTGTTCTTACTGTTCACAAAATTATTAGGCTTGTTGAATTTAGTTCTCTCAGAGTTGACACCTAAACCAGCTTTAGGCAACCTAACATTGCCTTTCACTTTGATTGGTTTCAGTGATGTCAGGATCTCATCTCTCTTCTCATTACTCTCTTTCATTTTAAGGTCTTCCTGTTTGAGTTCATATATAATGACAACAGGAGTCTCTAAAAGAGGTTCAGCTTCTGAGGTTTTAAACAAAGGTTTAGGGGAATCTTTCAAAACAAAAGGAATCCCTCTCTCCTCAGCACTCTTCTTAAAGGGAGTAATGTTACTAGCCTTACCTACAGATTTGTTATAGTCAAAACCTATTCCAACAGTTCTCTTGATCTCTTGTTTATCATTAAGTTCCTTGACTATAGTGGAGGCATCCTTAAAGGCTTTACACTTAACTTTCTCTTCGTCTAGCTGAAGTCTTAAAGCAATCTCACCTTTCTCTAGAACTTTGACTTTAGCACATTGTAATCCTAAATCCATAGTCAGTTGTTCTATTTTAGGTTTTAATACGTTCATCTCATTCATTTTATAAGCATGAATATCTAAGACTAGTGTATCAATTTTAAGATTGGCAGCTTTCAACTTTTTAATAGCATCATCTCTTTCAAGTCCTAATTGCATAAAAAGTTTAGGGCATGTAGGATCTACCTGAAAGCTTCCAGCAGGAGGAGGTGAAGATGATCCAGTATTAGCCATGAGAGCAACATTCCCAATCTGCTCTTCTTCATCACTATCTGTATCATCCCAGCTTTTCCCTTCTGCCAGATATGATTTGCTCTTGAAGCTTTGATTTCTAGAAGTACCCTGATGCTTTCTCACAAGTGCATCATACTTCTGCTTCAGCTCATCGTACGAATCTTTTCTCTTTCCTTGAACCTTGGGCTGTTTGCATTCAGTTGCAAAGTGTCCAGGTTCACCACAGTTGAAGCATTTGAACTTGCTTCTATCCACCATCCCAGTCTTGTATCCTCCTTTGCTCGTAGAAGATGAGTAACCTCCTGTTTGAAACCTGTTGACAGTAGGTTTGTACTTGTAGGAGGGGTTCTTCCTGAATCTCATGTTTCCAAACTTCTTGGCAAACAGTGATAGAGATTGATCTTCTAACTGTTCAAGCTCTTCCATTGTATAGAACTCTTCGTCACCACTGGAAGAAGCAGTCTGACCCATCTCAGGTACAACAAATTCCTGAGTAGTCTTAGAAGGAACAACAACATCCTTCTTTTCTTCCGGTATAGGTGACTCAACAACTAGAGCTCTCGAATGGTTCTGTGTTTTACCCCATCCATATCTCTGTTTACTCTGAACTTACTCCAGTTCATAAGTTTTCAAAACTCCGTAGAGTCTTTCCAGAGAAATCTCATTCAGATCTCTGCTTTCCCTGATGGCAGTGATTCTGTGTTCCAGATGTTCGGGAAGTGTTAAAAGAAACTTCATGTTGACCTCTTTAGTGTCATAGTGTTTCCCATTCAGATTTAAATTATTTATTAAATTATTAAGTCTGATAAACACTTCTGAAATTCCTTCACCAGGATTGGAACCAAACTGTTCATACTGAGCCATCAGTATTTCCTTCTTGTTTTCCCTAACTTCTTCTGAGCCTTCATTGATAATCTCTAACGTATCCCAGATTTGCTTGGCGTTTGTACAATTTACAACAGTATTGTACATCACTGGATCTATAGATTCTACCAGAATCAGTTGAAGAGCGTCATCTAAATTCATTTGTTCACCCTCTTCATCTGTATACTCATGAAGTTCTTTCGGAATGGTCTGATGAGGTATTAACACACCTTCTTCTTCGTGTGCTAATATGACTTTCACCGGAATAGAAACACCCTTGTTTAATATCCCGATATATTTTCTGTTGGCGGTGCGGAGGAACAATAACATATGCCTCTTCCATAGGCCAAAGTGTTCCTTGCTGAACGGTGGGATTTTAATGCTACTGATCTTTTGTGTACTCATTTTTAAGGATTTAAAAATAATAGTGTTTGGATGAGAAATGGATTCTTGAAAGAAAAATATTTTAAATCAAAATTAATTTAAAAAAATTAATTCGAATTAAAAATATTTAAATTTGAAGTGAATAGTGTTTGGATGAGATTTGGATTTTTGAAAGAAAAATATTTTAAATCAAAATTAATTTTTGGAATAAAATTAATTCGAATAAAAAATATTTGGACGTAACAGAGTGTGTATTGGATCTGATACGGAAAATGGTATCAACTGCTCTGATGCCAATTGTTAGGTCCAGATACGATTGTAGAAGGGGGGGTTGAATACAATCGTCACAAAATAATCGCGGCGGAATAATCTGATTGGAGTGTAACTTGTTAATCAGATTTAAATTAATTAATATAACAATTTTTAAGTCGTTATATAATTAATATGGTTCGTTTTAAAGTCCACTAGTTCGTAGAATAAATTTGACAGGAAGTATTCTAACTTAGCGGATTAAAACAACCGAGTGATCAAAGCACAGAAAACTGTGGATTAAACAAAAGCAAGTTTAGCACAACTTGAAAGCTTTACAATGCAATGAACATTGAACAAATGAAGTGGTGAAGCCATATTTATAGGCAAACCATTGAACTAATATGACAAAGCTAGGCATGACAACCCTTAGGAAGCTCTATGACAATTACACAAGTGCTATGACAAAAGGTATGACAATTAGAAGCATTGTCATGGCACAAATGAGAAGGTATGACAATCTAAGGGAAGGTATGACAATCAGAATGACAATACAAGGGAAGGTATGACAATTACAAGCATTGTCATGCTGATTTTGAATAGGTATGACATCCGTATGACAAACGGTATGACAATCAGTGGGAAGGTATGACAATCAAACCTTGGAGGCTAAGTCTTCATGTGGTATGACAATCCAAGGGATTGTCATACCTTGTGATTTCGGTATGACAATCACCATTGTCATGCCTTAATCATTCGGTATGACAAACCAAATGGTTTGTCATGCCGTCTGACATAGGCACAAGTCATGGTGCGGTATGACAATCCCTTAGATTGTCATACCGTGCCCAAAAAGCATATAAACAATGATTTTTCTTATATAATTAATCCAATAATTATCCACTTAATTATATTAATTATATAAATTCATAAATGAAATTAATTCGAGTGTGAATTAATTTAATAAATAAATTACATAACTTATATAATTATTTTGAGATGTGAATTAATTAAAAGAATAATTATATTGAGCACTTCTTCAGCAGCAGGTCTTCTGACTTCCTTTTAAAAGATCTGATTCTTTGTCTTGATTGAACGACCACCTATTGTTGATGCAGAATATTTAATCTGAGTAGCTGACACACAAATGTACTGTCTGGTTCATCTGTATCTAGCTGAATCAAATATTCTTTATCAATTAAACATTTGTGAAGTGGCTTGTTCATCGAGTCTTTGTCTTCGTAGTTCTTCTTCATAAGTAGAAATAGTTTGGAATCTTCTGAATAAATAAAGTATTAAAAATTTTTTACCTTCTGGACTTCTGGACGTGCTACAAAATATTATTTGTACACTGAGGCTTGAACATATAAATGAACTTCTTTCAGTGGTGTGCAGCAGGATCCTGAAATTCTTCAGACATATGATTTTAATAAATCACTTGACGTTCTTCGTACGGATTCCTTCAATAGTGCTTGCTAATTTACTTTCTTTCTTATCAGAGTTGAGTTGATACTCTTAAATACAAATAGGCTAAACATATGCCTTTCAACTTGTATTTAATTTACATGTCTTGATTCATACGTTAAGTAATTTATTTTAAATTACGAATATATGTACTGCGCAATGACATTATGTACTCAATCAGAGGGTTGACGACGAATTTGGCGGTTATCTATCCCTCATAAGGTTAAGATTTTTGTTTGGAGATTGTGCAGAAATAACGTCCCAGTTCGAATAAGGTTGATGCATAAAGGTGTTAGACTTCCAATTACATGTCCAGTGTGTAATGCGGATAAAGAACACCTTCTTCACTTATTTTTCGACTGTAGATTTGCGGAAAACTGTTGGCAATCTGTTGATCTCAAGTATGACATGAGGGAGGCGTATTCAGTTTCAGATTGCTTACTTCATGAATCGGCCATTGCTAAATATGAAGATATTGTCTCTATCTGCCTGGTGTTATGGGGTATTTGGTTCTGGAGGAATAAAAAGGTCTGGCAAAACCAATGGATGAACCATGCCATTCCAATGGAGATTACGTTCAAAGTGTATAAGGAATGGAAGACTGCTCGTAAATCAAGTGTTGACACGAGAGCTATGAGTGTTAACGGAGCCAGCAACTTGAAGAGATGGCAACCTCTAGTATCAGGGGAGCTGAAACTCAATGTTGACGCTTCATTTTTCCCGGGGCATGAATCATTCTCTGTAGGTATGGTACTTCGTGATCAGGAGGGAGCATTTGTAGGCGGAAATGTATTACGTTATTCCGGCCAGCAATTGTGATGGAGGCTGAATGTATTGGTGTAAGGGAGGCTTTATCTTGGATTATGAAACAATCTGGACAGAGGGTGACGCTTGAATCTGACTCGCTGCTAGTATGTCGAGCTCTGATGAGTGGTACGATGAATTTACTAGAAGTTGGTCATATCCTGGAGCAGTGCAGACTCATACTTCGAGAATCTCCTTATGTTCATTATGTCATGTTCGCAAGCAATCTAATAGGGTAGCTCATGATTTAGCAAGAGTTGTGTTTACATCTACTCTGCTCATTTGGTGGAGATTATTTTGGATGATTTAAAGAAGTAATGAAAGCCTTTTGTTTCCAAAAAAAAAAACCTACAAATCAAATCAAATCTGACAAAAAGGATGACGGAATAGAATGAATATATCAAGCAGAAATGGTGAAAGAAAAAATGATGCGCTTAAAAAGAGATCTTGTCGTACATTTAATTAGTTGTACTGCACGAAAATTATATCTAATCAGATGTGCTCTCTATAACTACCCATCTAGACACCGATCAAATACTTCGTATGATTGTGGGGCTTGAGCATTACCGAGCTTTAGGGGCCGTTTGGTTCACTTCGGAGAAACGGAATGGAATCTAGAAAGAGAAACGTGGAGAAAGGAAAGGAATGATCCAGAATTGTTTTACCTGTTTGGTTTTGTTGCAGAAACGGAATGGAAATTTGTGTGATTAATTCTATATTCGATTTTTTTAGTATTATATAATTTCAAAAGAGTTAAATGTGTTCATATCTATAACAAGATAATTTATTTACATTCTAATAAATTAATATAATTTATTTAACCATACTATTAATTTTTTAAAATAAATTAACATGTGAATTATGTCACAATTATATTTAATTTAAAAAACTAAATTTAAAATTATTTTTAATTCTTAAAAATACTTTATATGATCATCTTTTATTTTAATTGTTTAAAATATGAATTATAACTCAAAATAGAAAAAATGCGGGGAAAGGGAATCCAAATACCTAGTTAGAGGTGGGGAATGAGTTATGAGCATTATTGGGTAAGCCCACTGCTAAAAAAAGGGAAAGGGAATGATGATTTTTATAAAACAAACACGTACAAAGGGAATCAATCAGGCTTATTACCTTTTTCTTTCCTGAATACCCCAAACCAAACCGCTCCTTAGTTTTGTGATGTAACTCCTACAGAGGAAAGAGTAGACCGCTAAATTCAGGAACTTCTAAGAACGCATACTAACCACTTTACTTTTAATATTAAAAGAGTGAAGAGTAAAATCATTTGCCGTCGTTTTCACTGGGCAAGTTGTTGACCACCAAATATATGATAAGAGCACAGGATTAGATCGCAAAGCTTGGTATTTATTATTTTACCGCTCTATGGATCTGCTTTGTTGATTGCATAAAATTTATTCTAAATCAATGGTTGATTCTTGATCATTTGTGTGATTTGATCTTTTCTGATTTTACATGATATACCCAAAAGATCTGCTACTTGTGTTGCCACCGGGCAGGAAAATTTTGTTATGTTGCGCGAGAAAATTAATATTATGAAATTTGAGTTCAAAATAAAATTTGACAAATAAATAAATGGAAAATATTTAATAATATGATGTACATTTGAGGCCAAATTTGAAATTAAAAAATTTATAATCTATTATTTATAAATTTAATAAATGAGATACACATCATAATTTTGTTATCTTCATCGCTAAATTGCATCGAACCGAATCTACAGATGTCGACATACAGGATCCACCATTCCAGTTTAAAAGCTCTGTTCTTTTATAAACTCTTTAACTTATCTTAGAAATTTAAGAGAATATGTCAGAATTATGTACGTTAATTAAGAAAAAAAATATAATATTTGAATAATAGTGATAATCTCAGTAAGCTTAATGACTAAATTTTATATCTATCATAACAAATTAACTATAAATCGAAACTCATATATCTATGATTTCTTCTTTCTTTCTTCTTTTGAAAAAATATAAGATATATAATCTATCCTAAATTAATATTAATTCAAAAATAATTTATGCGTTAAAAATAGAATGACACTAAAATATAATTTTCAAATATATGTGTACTGGTCCAAACCGATATGATTTCAGTCTTGTCGGATTTTTCCCATCTCATTTGAAAATTAAATAAATTAATTGTTCCATAAACTTATACAAATATTTTTTTTTTCCCATCCGGTCCGGTCCGCTTCTTTGAAATCATGCTACAACCTTCATAAATTATTTTATTTTATTATATCACCCTCAAAAATCATTATCTGACTATCCTCATGATATTTATTATTTCCTAAATCTAAGAATAAATATTTGTGGTTTGTAAAGAATTTTGGTAAATAAAAAAAATATTTGTGACATGATAATTTTAATTTTAATTTTATAGAACAGAATATGTGATTAATACACTATACCTTTTTAAAATAAGTGAGAAAAGTAAAGTTTAAAATATTTTAAAAATATATCACAATAAATATAGGAGAGAGGGACTATATGGAGTATTATACATGGTGAGAAACAGAAGGAAGATCATAAACAAGATCCAGTGATATATATGATAAAATTATATAATAAACTCATGTCATACTTTTTGTTGAGATTGCCTTTTGTGCTTTGCACTTCAACTTTTGGTTTATATACAAAGCTCATGAAATCCTTGATTCCTCGTATCCGTCAGAAATCTACATGTTGATGAAACAAAATCTGATCTTCAAAGTCAATTTTAGGTGTAGTATTTTATTCTAGTCTCCTGCCTGCATGGAGTATAAAGGAACTGGATTAGCAGATAGATACAGCAGTACACACAAGCATGTCAAATTAGAAATTTATGTTTGGTTGAGATGAATAAATACGAAAGAATATGTCAAATTAGAAAATTGTATTTGATTGAGATGAATAAATATGAAAGAAACACAACGAAATTTAAATTATGATAGGGGTCATCTAAATCCTTACACCCTATAAATATGAAAAAGAAATGTTTCGTATTCCTTTTCTTCTGAATTTTTATCATAATAATTTTCCACTCACTTCATATTTTTAAAAAAAATTATCCTATTTTTATTATTTTAATTTATTTTTAGTCATTCCATTTCATTCTGTTCCATTCTTCCCAACCAAATACAACATGAAAGTGGTTTTCCTGGTTTTTATATTTAGATTTTAAACCAATTTCGTTTTTAAACTGAAAATTTCTGAGTGGGTAATAAAGTTGAAATCAGTTTAAAGTTAGAAATAAGCAGAAGTTGGTCCGATGTACTTTTCTAATCAAATTATTTTTTTTGTGATTTTTTAATAAAAATCAAATTCATTAAAATAAATAAACAATTAAATTTATTATTATAATTTTTCAATTATTGATAAGTTCATTTATAATATTAATTATCCAAATAAATAATTAACTAAACACTTATTACATTAAAAATTTATAAAGTATAAATCATAATTTTAATACCACTCAAACTACCTCTAAATCTGACCAGCAAATCGGCGGTGTTCGAAGAATATACAGGAATGATTTATGGGGATCAATTATCCACTTATGTAATCTATCCAACAATTTGTTTTTAATTAGATATATAGGGTAGCACTCCATAGCATACCCTCTTATATGGAGTTACGTAGCACACCATTATAAATATGTACATAATATATATTCTATTATATTTTTTATGAAATATAATTGCAAATTTTGATTATTAAACCGAAAACGAAGTTATACAATTTTTTTTATTCCAAAGATCATCTAAAATTATGCAATATCTCAACATGATTCTATAACAGAATAATAATCATCCAGAATTATTCTGTTGTAGAATCAGTTTCGAAAATATGTTTTTTTAATCAAATTTTAAGTGTTAAATTACTTAAAATAGATTTATTTTATAGTATTTTTATATTAGAATCACATTTTATATGTATTCTATAACAGAATTTATAATAAAATTGATGATTTATAGTGGCGCACTATGTAACTCCATATAAGGAGTCCCTCTTTTGAATGTTGGCCTAGATATATATTTGTACCAAGTGGTCAAAGACTGAATTGTTTATCCAGATAAATTCTGATGCACGGCTGTGCTTGTTCAGTTATATTGGAAACTTAACTTTTTATAAAAGGTAGGTATTTAAATTTTCGGAAAATGAAAAAGCTAAAACGAGAATTGTATGATTAAAGAAGAGTGGGGGTGAGTAAATACTAACTTCTTACATTTCATAGATATTTCTTTCTAGTATCATAGATATTCATATTTTTATGAAAATTACTCTTCTCGTATTTTTTTAAACCAAACAACTTCACCTGTATGTATTTCTAAAGAAATTGAAATACGATATCAGGAAAAAACTAAACAAGCATTAGCATTAAAATCATAGTAGTCATGTTGTAAAGCTAGAAGTATACGGAAAAGATTAGAATCGAAGATAATATAGAAATTTGTCCATGTTAGACATAGATATATAAATCAAAAGAAGTTTTTATTTGTCTATTTAAATTAATAAATGATAATTAAACATGTTGATGAAGCAAATTTGTAATCAACAAAGATTAGTTTCGTCGCCGGAATTAAAGATTTATAATGTGGTTATTTGACGGGATATTCGTTCGAGTTTGATGGTTGTGTGTTTATGGATGACTGCGATCAAAAAAAATTTGATTGTTTTCTTGTTATCAACTTTTGTTCGCTTCGATGTGTCGTTTTACCCTGTATATATAGAAATTAAGTCATAAGTAATTCTCGAGCAGTAGAAAATCTAAGTCAATTATAGATGTGTTTCTTGTGGATGAGCAATAACCAAGGTGATAGCCCATAGACGAATCTTTTAAATTATTCTGCTACGACGGTCCCAATATGATTGGAGGGATTAACTTTAAAACCCAATACCTCATTTTAAATCCAAATACGTCATGGATTAGGCATTGCCCATAACTATTTGGTCGTACCGCGGGTGAGACGCATGGTATAACCATGACCATTCCGTAATGTGTATGGACGAAATCTTACTCTAGTAGGATTATCCGTCAAATTACAAAACAAGTTGTCCCCATAACTTATCAAGACATGATCATTTCAATCACTCGTGATGATAACCTGCCAATATGCAGAATCAAGATATGTGATCATTTTTCAAACTACCACGCAGGCCTTCAATAAATATTGTGATCATCTTAATCCCTGATAGAATACATGATTGAGGATCGCCAGGGTCTTCATTAAACACACCCTTGACGATGAAACTCCTTTCTACATTCTAACTATCAAGTTACAAGATCTCCTCTTCAAGAATTGTATCTTAAAGGACGCGCCCCTAATCTATTTAGTCCTTAGTGTATTTCCTAAACAATCATCCACAAGTGATCACATCTGTAAACAAAGGGGCGTGTCATTCCCTTCTCAAGAGGGCCATTTAGCAAAGATCTGGCCCGGGACCACAAACACATTTTTATACATAACAAAACTTATATTTATCAAAAATTCAATCGTCCAATTTTAATCAACGGATGAAAATAACTAATCAATCACCTAACGACTAACCATTAATTGTTAATTGCCGGCTGCCAAAGAGGGCCTTTATATGAGATGTGCATGGTACAAGTGTCTCAAAATTCCGCATCCATTCACATAGAACGAAGGACCTGTCACAACATGTATACAGTACAAGGGATGGACAGAACTACCGACTTGAAGTAGACGAGCAAATGTCAATATGTGCATTATAACTCGGCATTAATAAGACTCTTGATCTGCAGCTGCAAATGCAAGTTCTAACAGCTACGGTTTCAGCTTTGGCAGACTACAACTCAGAATATATTGTGGTGTTTCAGATGGTACTTACTAGGCATTGGTTAAAGCTATTTGTCCAGAACAGAAATGTCCTTGCACAAACGTACACCAAAATTAGTTTCATCGGAAGTACAATGCTACTGGAATAACAAAACTTTTTAAAAGGTCAGTAATTTACAATATGTATAATTGAAATTTTATTTCAACACAAAATTTATTAATTGGAAGAATTTATATTAGCTTAAGTATACCAAGCTTAATGTCAACATTCAGTTAAACATAAAATGTACTAGGTCTTCTCTAAGGCCCCATTTGATAACAAGTGAATGAGTGGATTGCTGGATCATTCAGAACCTCGTCCCGTTAAGATCATTTGTTTAGCAGTTATTTCAACTGGACGATACAAGAAAAGCGTTGGACGACAGAGCCTAACTTACCCTCACTCAATCGTCCAGCTAATAATCCTGCTCAAGTCCACTTCTCTCTTTGATAACAATAATAATTACTGCCACATTGTTTCCCTTTTAAAAATCGTTTGAATAGTGTTTTTTATATACTTGTTTGTTATTGAATATATAAATATTTTTTTAAGATGTCAAATTTACCAATTTTCTTATAACCCTTTTTAATTTATGTTTTATTAATGTATAAATTAAAATGGAGGAAAAAGTGATGAATGAACAAGAGAATAAATTTTTTATTAATAAAAATGAATACAGAACCGAAAGAAGGCTCCTACAAATATAACGTTAGTCATTTACAGAAATATATTTAAAAATTATCACCATCCAGATAAATTTAAATAATTATTAACAAATAACAATCATTCATTCAGAAATTCAGATTAACTATTCATCCAGATTTCCGGTCATCAAGAATCAGCTATCCAGATTTAACAAATGATCCCTAAATTGTTTTTAAAGACGCTATTTTATATAATATGCATATATATAGTAAATCTATTCTTAATTAATCATAGTACAAAATAATTAACTAATCATAAAAAGGTTTGTGTATTGAAGGAAATTAGGAAAGTAATGTATTTTTTTATATTATAGAATTTTACAATTTGTAAGTTTTGACGAAGAGGAAGGAGTTACTTCCACAGTTGAAATCATTTAAAAATATTTATAATTTATATTTAAGATTTTGTATTGTTTCATCATTTATATTAATATTTCTCGACAAGTTTTGCTGTGACAAAAAATATTTTTTGCCGACTTTCATAATTTAATAATTTTCTTCACAACTTATTATCTAGAAATTAGTTAATACTTATAAGTGATTAAAGTATTTGGGTAAAAAGTGAAGTGATGAAACAAAATTAGGATTCTTAACTTTTTATAAGTGATTCTTGATTTTTTACGCTTCTAACTTCGAGACTAAAAATTCCATCCAAACACCCACAACTTCTTATAAATATTTCTTGTTTTTTACGCAAACGAGGTACTAAAAAAAAAACCTGACTTCTTACTAAGAATATTCGGAAGTCCATCAGGCCAAACACGCACGGTATGTAACAATGTATTGCATAATTTGCACTAGATTTTTAAGTGTTACATGCAAGTTGCAACAGATCTTATGTACGGTCAGAATTACAAATGTCCCGTTTAAAACCAATGCTAAATTCTTACTCTATATGCTACAATATTTGGATTTATATTATCAAGTCCTTATTTTTTTTTCCTTTAATTTGCTAGTTTAACTAATGTTTGTTTCGAAAGACAGTTTATTTAATGATAGTAACTAGAAAGTTTAGAAACAGAGGCTTGGTGTTAATTAATAAATACTAATTTATTTTTATTTTATCAAAATGGGATAAGAAGAAGAAGAAGAAGAAATTAACTGTCAGGCAGTGAATTTGTTTTTTGATTTAAAAGTAGGGCTGCCCTGTGTACGTTCTCATTTCTGCTATAAAAACAAACCTCTCCTCTCATTCTTCTTCACAACTCAACACAACGAACCATCAGATATCTCATTCTTGCTTTCAAGTTGTTGATACCATCTCTCTCCTCGTTCCTCGAAGAAAACACTCTCTTCTTGAAAGATGGCTGCTGTTCTGCACTCTGTTTTTGGGATATTTGGTGAATCTTTGGTTTCATAGTTTCATCTTGGGTTTTGTTTGTGTGTTGATTTTAACTAATGGGCTTGTTTCTTCTTCTTGTCAACAGGGGATTTCACTGGTTTGTTCCTCTTCTTGGCCCCAATGTATGAAATTCTCATCAACATTGTTACTGTTTTTGTATGCATATAAGAAACACACGTAGTAGTAATGGTGTGTTGAATTTTGTCAAGTTTGTTGGTTTTCTTGAGTTCTTTGATGCAGTTGATATGGGGGCAGAGATGATTGTAGGAGACACATACACGCAAGTTGTTGATTGACATTTTCATGGGTTTTGTGTAGGATCACATTCAAGAGGATCATTCAGAACAAGGGCACAGAGCAATTCTCAGGCATACCTTATGTCATGACCCTCCTTAACTGCTTGCTTTCTGCTTGGTAATCTCTCTCTCTCTCTCTCTCTCTTTCTGTCCCCCCCCCCCCCCCCCCCTCTCTCTCTCTCTCTCTCTCCCTCTCCCTCTCCCTCTCCCTCTCTCTCCCTCTCTCGCCCTCTCTCTCCCTCTCTGTGTTTGTTCTGATTGCTGAATATTATCACTACATAGGTATGGGCTGCCTTTTGTGTCACCAAACAACATACTAGTCACCGTGGTAAACGGAGTCGGTACAGTCATTGAATCCATTTATGTCATCACTTTCCTCATCTTTTCTTCCAAGAAAGAGAAGATCAAGATTCTTGGACTTATCGCTGCCATGCTCGCTATCTTCGGCTCTGTGGCCTTAGTATCTGTCTTGGCTCTTCATCATCAGAAGCGCAAGGTCTTTTGCGGTTTTGCTGCTGCAATCTTCTCTGTCATTATGTATGCTTCCCCTCTTTCCGTCATTGTAAGAACAACTCTCAGCCTTCTTTTGTTCAAGTATGTTACAAGCTGAAACTTTTTGTTATCAAAAAAGTGTATGCTGGAAGTTACTTATGATTGATTCTTTCAAGATTACATTAGGAGGAAGTTTTGTAACTTTTGAACTTGTTGTACACATAAAAATGTGAGTTCCACCTGTTTTAAGGCTTTTGGTTGCTTCAATTGTGCAGAGGCTGGTAATGAAAACAAGGAGTGTGGAGTACATGCCCTTCTTCTTGTCTCTTTGCAGTTTCCTCTGTGGAACTTCTTGGTTTGTTTATGGCCTTCTAGGAAAAGACCCTTTTGTAGCTGTAAGTATTGTCATTCACTACTTTCAATCTTTTCTTAGTTCTTAGTTCTTGGTTCTTACCCTTGTGTTAAAAATGTTATTTGCAGGTTCCGAATGGTTTCGGATGTGCACTGGGCATAGTCCAACTGATCTTGTATGCAGTCTACTGCGGCGACAAGGGCAGCAAGAAAACTAGTGATGGATCATCTCTGGAGATGGGGCAAGGCAATAAGGCAAACCATGATCAGAAGCAAGTGAGCAATCAAGAAGACTCCATGTAGAGCAAGAAATGCATGCATGGAAATTTCCAACTATGATATGCTCTAATTGGGCTCTAGTTGTCTTACTTTTCCTAGTTAGCTAGGTGTTTTGTTGTTGGTTCAAGAAGTGTGACATTTCTAAACTGTGTTGGCAAGTGTAATGTGGTATACAAACAAAACCAGAATCTGGTGAGTCCTTTTTCACAGGTTGCTGCAGATTTGGGGACCAATCTTTCTCTACTAATTTTAGTTTACTGTTTGTTGCAATGTAGAAAGCTGTCATGCTTGCTATACCTTCTCATACAGCATTTAATTGGTTACCCAGAATTTACATGTTGTGTGAATTCATAACTCCTGTCTATTTCAACAATCAAAGGATTATTTAATTAAAGAATCAATCCTTATTGCATTAATTTATCTTAGATTTGTAATAGACCACTAAAAGTATATGTGAGTTTGGTTGAGTTAGGTTTTATGTCATCGGCGTTTAAGCTGAGATATTGGAGTAGAATTCATAAATTATTAATTTAGTCATAAATAATATTTTTAATTAGAGTTAGGCTCTGCGTAGTTAGGTTATTCAAATTTATAAATAATTCAATATTTATAAATAATTTTAAATATAATTATCATTTAATAATTAACTTTTATTTGAGTAAATTTAATCATTAACTTATTTCAACTTTAATAATTACTTAGATCATTGTTCTTTTTATGTATTACTAGCTTATAACCCGTCGCCGTCGATTATAATATTTTTTATTTTATTGTATATATATCAAATTTAATTTTTTAGTTTGAAAATAAAATTATAATAGAATAATGTGGTTAAATAAATTTTTTATCTAACAGTCGAATAAATAATTAATAATTGATCCTGTCAAATGGATAGCTAAAAATTAGATCGAACATATATATTTTAATAAGAATCTTAAAATATGTTTTTTTACATGTTGCAATTTAAGAATACCTATAAACCTGGATATAAACCAACCAATGAACCTTTTAATTTTCGTTATTAATAATTAATAATATAATATAGAACATATTATGAGTTAAAAAGACGCGTATACCCAAATAGGCAATACCGATCCATCATATTAACCTAATTTTTAATGTTTTGGTTTAAAAAATAATAGAAAATACATTATAATGTTTTATTAATTAAAGACGTTCATGGGTCGAATATTAACCGGCTCACCAAACTCGACTGACCGGCCGAACAATAAACTAACTGAGCTTTTCATGTTTCGGCTTTAATGGTATAATAATATATAGTATAATATAGATTTATAATATTACTTTTAAAGTGAGACCATTGAGGTATTTTAAAATAAGGTTAATGTAGCCCGTGTTAATTATAGAAGCTCGGCTTTTTAGTTAGATTATCTAAAAAAGATAATGTGTTTTAGTTAAAAAGGTAATTATTATGTTGCTCGATGTTATTTTGAAAGATTGAGTTTTTTTATTTAGAAAATATAAAAAAGATGGTATATTTTAGTTTAAAAAAATAAATGATTATATAAATAGACCCGTATTTTAGCCTAAATAACGACCGACCGAACTTTCAATGTTTCGACTTTAACAGTATAGTATAGATATTATTATACACGTCTGGCGATTTACATGAATAATTGTTCAATCTTTTAATTAAAAGACTAATGTTGTAGTGTATAATCTCTATGTTATCGAATGTTTATAAATATTATTGAAAAAATTATTAACACGTCATCCAATTCTGGATATCAATACTCTAATATATTTTATATTCCAAAGAAAATTTGGTAATATAATTAAGGAATTAAGAAACTAAAGTAACACAAGAATTTTGTTGAAATTATATTATATTTTTATCTATAATAAGTACTATCAAAAGTTTATCATCCATTCAATCATACACGTAACAAATAAGCACAGTTAGATTTGAACAAAATTATGTTCTATTCTATAAAACAACTCATATCTACTTGCATATTTTTGATTTTTTTTTTAATCCAAAACAAATTCTACCTTTCACATGTTTGTGATTTTTCTTAATTCAAAATAAATATTTTCTACCAGTTTTAATTGTCGAAACATATAAATCACACCGTCCCAAAATTATTTTTATCTAATATATTTTCCAACATACTAAATAAAAATAATATTATGCACAATATTAAGATTAATAAGTCGAATTTATGTGAGAAACGAACACAAAAATCTATTCTTAATCCAAATCAAATTTTACCTTTTGCTTGCATGTTAAGATATTTTTACTTAATTCAAAACAAATTATGTTTATCAATTTTAATTCTAGAATCATATAAATTTTTAGAAAAATAAATAAATCACATTAGGTATCATAATTCTAATATAAAATATATTTATAAATATAATCTAATAGAAGTTGGCATCACATATATAAAACCATGCTATACAAATACATATCAACCAAAAAATTAGGAGAAAGACGTTAAATTATCATAATAGATGTTGATATCACATACAAAATTCTCAGATACATATACAAATTAACCAAAAATATTATAAATAGCAGAATCTTCAACATCCGACACAATATCAAAATCTTTCAAATATAAAACTGGTCAAGATTTTGAATATAAATCACTCTACATCAGGCTCACGAGAGGCTCATTAATTTCTCCCATCATCTTCGTAAATATCATGTTGTAAACTTTTGTTAATATCAAAAAATGAATATATCATAAGAATAAAAGACGAGCATACGATTTCATGAAAAATATTTCAATAGATACATAAAAGAATAACAAAGACCTAATCATAATAAATGATGTTGCGAACAATATAACAATGCTACTAAACAATAAACAAACACGAACCATATGCGTATATTTTAATCATTATGTTTAAATTGCAAGGATGGCAATTTATGGGTATGATTCAATTTTGACAAAATTCAAATCCAAATTGACTAGTTATTTTTAAAACCATCGAATTGAAATTGAAGTTCAAAAACTAAAACCAAATCACAGATTTTCGGTAGGTTCAGTTTGAACCGAAATCCAAATATATAAGAAGTACTAAAAGATATATCTAAAACATAAATTCATAAACAAGTTGTTTGTTCAAAAATTAATATATTCTCAAATTATTATGTGCATATTAAAATTATATAAAAGTATAGATAAAAATATACTAGAATTTGTATAAATAGTCATGAACTTATTCTCTCTCAAAAACTAGGATTTGAAGAGCTCTCTTTTTCTTTATTTTTGTCCTTTTTCAAGCTAGTCGAAGGGTCGCGAAAAACCTCAACCACTTTGTTTTCTTTTTCCATTTGTCATTGATCAATATGACGCGATTTTTTTTGGGTGTTTTCGTGTATATCCTTTTGGAGTGATTGTTTTATCTCTTCTCTAGAGTGTTTCATTATATATTTGTTTAGTTATATTTAGATTTATTTGACATTGGATCTGTGAGAATTATTCTATTAAGATTTTTAGAGATTTGGAAAGCCAGCGTCAAATCTGAGCCAATAGTAATTATAAAAAAGAGCTTATTTTTTACAATCAAAGATTGTCATATAATAGAGGTATACACTTTAGACATGTCTGGTATCCAGCATGTAGCATGTGGATAGTTGTGATACTACTCCAATTTTAGTTTAATCGATTAGGATTTCTGAACACATTTTTGTGTGATAAAGTCAACTGTGAGGTTATTGCTTTATCGAACTTTAGTGTAATTTGGATCGCTTGAAATATTTTATTTGGATTTGGATCCAGAACTTAGCAGGTACAGAGAGGCATCTATGTGTTAAATGATAAGAAAACGAAACATGTAATTATTTTTAATATGTTACTTGTATCGCAACTTGCTCGTATCTGTAGTGACGGATTTATTCCGTCTGTATTATAATCTGAATGATGAAGTGTTTCATACAAGAGAATATTAAAACATCATATGCATTCATACATTTCACAGCACATGCTATATTGCCACTGTATGTCAAGACTTCTAAAAGTGTCAAAATAATAAATATCTGAATTCTATATGGCCAGAGGAAATATATCAGATATCCTATATCCCAACGGAATACAATGAAAAAAAAGCATATGTATTTCCAAGTAATAGTAACTCTCTACTTTCTACTGTAATCTATACCCACAACCAAATACAAAACAAATTTTAGCAAACTCCGGGTCACAACCAAATGATTTACAACTAAAACAAACTAAACGATATATAAAGAAATTGCTTAATCTTTGTTGTAAAAGTATCTTTACAATTAGAGGAGCCAGCATTGGCTAATTTGCATGTAATTTAACTTAATACGACGCAGTGCTATGCAAACCTTTCTGAGTTTAGGATGAACTGTGAGATTGTAAAAAGTATAAGTTATAATTGAACAGCTAAGCATGGACCAAATAACTAGAAATGGAAAAATCAAAATTCAGTCCAGATTTTGAGAGGTCTAAATAGTTCTCAAAATCGACCTTTAATCAAAGTTAAGAACTAGATATTCCAAAACCATGGAGTTTAGCTGAAAAGCATAACTAACAATTTTGAACTTTTGATCTGTGGGATCTTGGCTGGAGACCTGAAATATGTGCTTAAACAAAAATCTGAAGTAAGACAGGGAAATTTTGTTCAAAATACATCTTCGAGCAAGTCACTTCCTTTCACTCATCTTACAAGGACTTATCTGACTATTGAAGCAAGAAGACTCAGGAAGGCATCAGCAGTTGAAGTTGACGGCCGGTGACGGTTACAAGGGTTAAGTTGAAAGGTAATTGTACCCACACAGGATGATGATTGTTGTAAAATTGTCTCAGTAAGCAATTCTTACACCCCCTGAAATTTGTGTACGAGAGTTGTATTCGTCAAAATGTTCATTTCAAACAAAATTGTCATCAGCTTGTCAGCTCGATCAAAAGGCATGGGCCGGTTCTTCCATTTGTGCTTCTAATCATATATACAGAGGGTGAAGACAATGGACAAAAACTCACTTTGGCAGTTGGGTCCATGCGAGTACGGGTTCTATGTCTCTGTGTAGTTGCTTGGTGAGTCCTGCACTTTATTTGGTATGATATAAAAGTTACGATGAAGTATAGAACAATTATAAGCATTGTAATTAACAACCACTATCCGGGCAAAGTAGCGAGAGAAAAAGCAAGTTGGGATCTCAGGAGTCACTTCTAGAGTATATTACAAAAGAAATTCAACCAGAACTTGTTTCTCAACTGACAGACTCAAAGCAAAGAGTACTATTTTTTTGACCAAGTTATGGTTTCTTTGAAGTTGTCCTATATGTTTCTGACATGCAACATATTATATTTTAAACATTATATACTTTGTTGCTAACATATTTGTGTAAAGCTCATTGGATCCTCGTTTGCTGATTCCCTAAATGGACAATCACACAATTTTTAGCCAATAAACAAAGGGCGCACAGTAGAAAAAAGGACATAAAACTAACACAAGTGACAAAGAGATAGTGCCTTATCTAACTAATAAACTGCAGCAAGTAAGAACAGAGAGATCAAATTGGTAAAAAAATTTGCTTTTCAAGTTGTGGAAGATAGTAGCACACTCACCAAACACAATATAAACAAAAACTCAAATTAACAGCATGTGCCCAAGTGATACTTAAGCACCAAGAAAGACTTGCAGAAGCTAATACATATTTTAAAACTTGAACTTACAAGCTGTTTGAGAAGGGTTAGTGGTCAATCAATAAAGCTTGGAAGACAGTCCCAAAACTAGAAACTAAATACTTTCTTCACGTCAAGAAATACCAACCCACTTTCTAAATGCCTGGACATATTCAATTCTATTACTTTGAACCTCATTTTTAGCATTGGAAGCTTCCAAGTTCCTGTAAAGAGCCTTATGATACTTTAGAAACTCTCTTTTATACATCCATTTGTCCATGAACATCCCATGGTCCTTCATGTGACTAATGATCTCCATTACTCGTTCAAAGTATCCACCGCGAATAAAATTATACAGTAACAAGTCATACAAATCCCTGTGACATGCTAGACTACCACTCTCCATATTCCTTTTGATGTCACCCCATATGATTGTAATTTCACGATACATATTCAAAGAGGAATAGCCAGAAATCAGAGTAAAGAAAGTTAACCGTGTGGGATGTATACTCATCTCCTGCATTCTTCTGTATGCCTTCACTGCGTCATCAATCATATTCGCTTTCATGAAGAAGGAGATAGAGGAGTTGAGCTCGTTTACCACAAATGAGGTCTCTTCTTGCTCTTTAATTATTTCTCGCACTAGAGAGTTAGCCAAATCTGACTTATCACATATTGATACTGCCTCTGCATGTGAAGTTTTCTTTTCGTGAAGGGAAAGAAATGTAGAGTAGATCAACTCACTGGACATATTTCCAAAGACCCCAGCTTTCTCGGTTTGTTTAGTCAGAGCTTCTGCTTCTCTAAACATCTGTTGTTTGTAATAAGCTTTGAAAAGTGATAAATAAGAATTCATCCCCAACGGTACCCCCATCGAGTCCAAATCCTCCAAAATGTCATGGGCAGTTTCTAGCCATCCAATGTGAATACAGGCATCAACAACACCCGAACATAAATTTTCTCCTTGCACTGAAGTAACATTCTTCTCAATGCTAATTAAAAGCTTTGAGAGGTCGCTAATCCTTCCAGATCTCTTGAATATACTGATGATCGTAGCAAGTGCTTTGTTGCTGAGAACAAGTTTGCCTTTTTGGTGTAGAATAAGCTCCTGCTTGCCTTCAACCTGAACGACTGGATCCTTCTGTAGCACCTGAGGTGAAATTTGTAGTTTTAACCCACTTTTGAGATTTTGTGAACCAATAGGGACAAGACAAGGGTTCTGTGGTTTCATTGTATCGTCTTGACAAGAAATAGACACCTGATGTTTATACATGTCCATTATCAAACTAGAAGCAGAATCTACATCATTAAATTTCAAATGCAAGTTCAGGAGACTGTCAAAAAACTGTTGATAATGATGAACAAAACGATATGAAACCTTCTCAACATGATCTTTAAATTTCTTCAGCTCATCCCTCTGATAATTCATTTCATGGATTTGAGCAATTGCAGTGATGGTGTATACATCAGCTACAACCCCTACTTTTGCCATTAAATCAATTATCTGTTGACCTTTCAAATAGGATCCAAACCTTACACAAGCATCAAGAACAAGATTAAAAGTCACAGTATCAACCTTTATTTGATTTTCACCAGAAGATGTTTTTGTACATTCACAAATCTCAAACAATATATTTGACGCCAAAAACATCCCAATCTCCGTGTTCACTAAATGAAGAAATATCAACCCCAACATATTCATCTCCGGTAACCACTCCTTCTCAAGCATCAACCTGAGAATTTTAGAGGCATCAACCGGCATTTGAGCTCGTGCCAACGACAGCGACAAATTAGTCAACAAACACGGACGAAGCAGATCTGATTTCCCTTTCCGAATCAAAGACACTAAAGCACAAGCTCTTCGAAGCCACTTGGCATCAGAAGAGTAACACAGCTTGGTAACAAGCTTACTCATCACATTCCTTTCAGGAAACCCATACAATTTCTTAAACCCTTTATACGAATCCCACGCCTTATCCAAATCATGATCTTTCAAACTAATTTCAAGTTTCCTCAGCAGAAGTGTCTGAGAAGAACTTTCCCACCAAACCCTTTCTACATTACTACTTGTACAGCAAAGATTCGAACAAAAAGACAAAGGGTATCCATATCTAACACATGGCACTTGAATAATCTTCAGGTCTTTCACAAAAACTAAAGTAAAAGAAGAAACTTTTAGAGATAAAGAACAATTCTTGGCAAGATAATCAAGGGTAAATTTTGTTAGCAGTTGTGCCATTGACCACAGACTATATTAAAGATAAACACAATTAGCAAAGACCCATGTCAAGAAAACTGGGTTTTCTAACATTCATTATCAACAACGTTTCATCACTTACATACACATATGAAGATGAGGGGAACAGCCCAGAAATTAATTCCTCGAAAGGAACAAAAGCTGAGCAGATTGAGAAGTACAAGAACACCAGTTGAGCCGCTTGTTTCATGGTGGTAATCGACGCTTGTTTTGAGGTCTTTTCTTGACAATTTTATATTTTGTTAGGGATATTTAATTTAATGTTTTTTTAAAAAAGTAAACATAAATTAGGGATCAATCAGGTATTTATTATTATTTTTTAATTAAGGACTTGTTAGGGTTTTTTTTTAAATGTACTCTATATTTTATAATTTTTTGGATGTAAATGTAAAATATGTGTTTTTTTCATGTGTCATAAAATTAAGGACTATTTCAAAAAAAGTAAAATTTGATGTACTTTTCTATAATTTCCTACATTAACGCATCCTCCTTTCTAAATCAACAGTTACAAGGCTAGTGCTATGCTTGACTTGAAATCTGTGTCTTCGCTATATTCCACACCACTACTATTCCCACCGTCCTCAAATTCTATATCATCCCCTAGCTTTTGTGTTTTGTGCATTCTGGTATTAGATTTTTTTGTTGGCGAGTGTGGATTGTTATAAGTTCATTCAAATTAAAATGATCAACATACAATTTAGTTTTTCAATATGGCTTACACAACGCAACCAAATCCCTAACTGATAAAATATGACCATCACACCTAAAATATACTAGTGCCTCATCATACTCATACTTCTTAGTAAAACCTTTTAAATCATGAAAACTTAAAGTAACTACGAAAATCATGGATCACTTCAACTTTACCACCCATATACTTAACATTAGGAGGGGGACTGAAATCACCGTGGTGATGAAAGTACAAAGTAGACATACTGTCAATTCAAAAAACATATAGAAGTATACACATATCATCTACATCACAAACACAAACAATACATTCATACACACATTAAAAACATTTATACAGCTGAGTTAAGGTTCATACTTGGTAATACATGTCGAAGATGATGTATGGAATGTTCAAAATCCAAGTCGATTGAAAGATTTTGATCGAATTCAGCCTTGCCCTAAAATTCGCCCAACTCCCCCACCCCCACAAATTCAACTTCTCCTCGACTTTACTTGCCCTGAAATTAAAATCAACGGCTTTATTTTTGTTTGGAGTTTTAACAATTGACCCGCTTACATGTCTGCTATATCATCTTCCAAGTGGCATAAACGTGTGTCCACATAGCCTAAACGTTAAAGTCATGGTCCCGTTAGGTCAACATAAAAAGTTAACAACGCTGTCACTACTAGTTAGTATAGTGATACACTTGAGATGCCGATAACTAGAGTGAGACAATTGATACTAGCCCTTCAGTTGATTGAGCATTTTGAGATTTAATCCAATTGGTTTATAGTTTGTATTTAAGAGTTGGTTTGTATTTGATCACTAGCATTCTCTTTGGAGCGACCTTATATCGCTTGATGGCTTCTTCAAGTTTCAGTTTCTCACCCCCCGACCTTAGCATCCTCTCGTAGTTTCTTCACTTTTTGGTGAACAGGTTTGTCTAAAAGAGGTTTGTGAGGATGTTCTTTTTAAAGTCAAGCGTATTCCAAATTTTCGGTAAGTAATTGAAAAGATGTGGATGTACAGGACCTCTTGTTTCTGACAACGAGTGCGTCCACGTGAGCTTATAGGTGATATACAAGTTGCTAATAGGAAGAAATAATACGAAGCTCAATGTACCTATGTGTGAGGATCAAGTTCCTCATTTTACTTCATGACAAGGAGGAACCAGGGGATAGTTGTTGTACCCAAATATTAGTATAGCAATATTGGAGGCCCCTAGTCAGGTATTGGCCCAATTTACTAAGTGGTGATAAGTTGTAGGTCCATAATGGAATTATTTTGTGCTAAGAAAATAGGTTCTAAAAGGAGGTTCATAGCTGACAAGAAACCTTCTTGGAAACTAAGGAGTTGAAACTATCTAGGATGCTCTTAAAATGGTTATAAGAGCTCATTAGTGGAGTGAGAACAACTCAAAGGTAAATGCTTTTATACAATTACAATGAGGTTCCTTGATGGCCTGGAACCTATTTAGATTCGATCATTAGGGTGTCACTTGAGTAGCTCCCAGAATGAATAAATGGGGTTGTTTATGGAGCTCCACATGGTCAATTTAGAGGTCCACAACTTTTGTAGGAAGATAGGAAGTTCGCAGTAAACAGCTTCTTACAGGGCAAGAAGCTACCCAGCAGAGTCCTATTAGAAGACATAGACAACTTTCTAATATTTAGGAACACGTTCTTATAGGTATTATATCACATATTTACTACGTATTCAAGGATAATAGCGAGGAATTGATGATAAACTTGAAGGCTAGAGGCTGGGTACATCAAGGATGTTAAAGTTCACAATTCTTCCTTTACAAAGACTCCAGAATCTCCCCAAACACTATGAAATTAGTGTCTTGATGAGAGTTATCTACTGGAGATCTGTTCTTTGAGGATACAAAATCATGGGAAAACATGACTTAGAGTATAAGTCATAGAGACTTGATGGAATAGAACTACGGTGAGCTTGATCTCCTATATAAAGGAGTATGAAGGCACTTTACGGGGAATGGTATCATTCTTGTGAGGTCGAGAGCACCTTACACTTGAGAGATACACATCTCTGGTCGATTTAGAATGGCTGTGCAGAGAGTTGTATCGCTCTATTCACCAGAAATCTGTAAACACAACGCTTACCATTTCTTAAACACAACCCATATTCTTCGGAAGGGTGATCGTAAACCTCATTTTGGGCGGTTATTCTCTTCCGATTTTTCCGTGTTGAAATGAAGGTGTTGTGCCATTCCTCTATCAGCAAATAGTATGATATAACAAATGCTAGATAAAAACTAATATTTAAATAAAACTAGAAATCATTATTCAATATAATCACTAAATTGAAAATTTACTAGATTGTAGATAAATTTTTAAAAATCTAAAAATATTATCTAAAATACTAGAATTTTGAATATTTCATTTTAATGTAATACCAATTATTAAAAATGTGTGAAACTCAATATATAATATTTTAAAGATTTCGACTAACGATATAGTGAAATTTCTGATAAACATTTTCAAATTAGTGACTCGTATGAGTCAGTTTTGTAATCAATGACTCATTTGATACATTTAACGCAGTAAGTGGCCTACTTCATAATCAACATGATAATTAATTATTCAATATAGTCACTAAATTGAAAATATTATTTTTACTTCGTATATTACACCACCCATTCACCAGCCTTCCGTCACCGCCCAACCCCAATCGACCTGCCCTCTTCCAGGACATTACTTTTCTCCCGTGCCTCACCTCTTTCCGCCCACCCCATTGTCATCTCTAGCGTCATCCGATCTTCTACCATTCTTCTTTCCTCGCTTCTTCTCCAACTATCACACTTCTTATTCGCCGCTAACCTCTCTCTCCCCGACCTCTTGATCGATCTATATATTTTAACTAATTCTTTTTGATAAGTAAACATACGCACTAGTGTCAGTGGTGGCTAGAATCGAAGGAAGTAATCGTAGTGGTACAAGGTAGTGACCAGTGGTTCATTTTTATATGTATTTTGTAAGTGAAAAAGGTGAATAATTGCTAATTAAATATTCATTTATTTGTTTGATGAAAAATTATACATTTAAAATAACTACTATAATTTTTTCAAAAAAAAAAACGCACATGATGACCTAATTTATAATTATAAAAAGTTAAATGGTAAATTTGTTGTTTTAATTAAAAATTATCATATTTTATTATAGTTAATCATATTATAATATGAAAAAGTTTAATCGATAAAATGAGAAAACTATTGATATATATATATATATATATATATATATATATATATATATATATATATATATATATATATATATAGGGAAGTGCTCAAATACAAACTAAGTTAGTGTACAAACTACAAACTCAATATAAGCTCTTGGATGAATCTAATCCAATGGCCCCGCAGGGGCAACCACACACCAGTTAATATACACCCTGTCACATATGATCCGCAGATTCCCCTCCGTTTTTAATTTGAATTTTCCCGTTAATCGGTGAACTTTTTTTGAAATCCGACTTCACTGTATTTTTGTTCATCTCGCAACGATCAATTTCCATACCATATGTGCTATATTTCGATTTGATTTAGAGACTTTTTAATTTTAGTTTGTAGTTTGTACGTTAAGATGGTTTGTACCAGAGTAGGACCCTATATATATATATATATATATATATATATATATATATATATATATATATATATATATATATATATATATATATAGAGTCATGCTCCAATGAGAACCATTATTAATGTGAGATATGGGATCCAATCCTAACCATTCAATTTATACATTACATCAATCTCTCACCACACATTAATTTTTAATATTTAATTATTTTATCACCATCTATCATTCTAATTCCACCACCTACCACCTCCCACCACCGCCGACCATCATTTCCGGCCACCACCACCTCCGGCGACCACCGAAAAATCACCACCGACAAACATAAAATCACCACCGTCAAACCGAAAATCACCACCGGAAAATTAAAAATCACCGCTGCAAAACTGAAAATCACTGTCTGAAAACGAAAATCACCACATCACCACCATCTACAGACCACCTCCACCATCCACAAACACCCTAAATCTGAAAATTCACCAACTACAAAACAAAATCAGTGCTAGAAAACAAAAATCACCACTGTAAAATATAAAATCATCATCAGTAAAGGAAAAAATCAACTCCAGAAAAATAAAATCACCAACGCCAAAACAGAAATTACTAAGCGGAGCAAAACAGATCCAACAATAGCGTCTCCGGCGACGCCACCACAACACCCATTTCAACGCATATCCACCTTCAAACACCGCCCCTCCACCACCGATTAACCCTTTCTTCCCCTATCTCCTCTTTTGCCTCCGATCCCGTCTTCTCCTTCTTCCTTTTCGCTGAAAACTCCACCTCCTTCTTCTTCACCGGCTCCTCCATCGCCACCGCCAAGAAGCTCCACACCAACATCATGACGGAAATCGATGGTTTGGCCTGGTGATGTTCCAAAAGAATCGCGGTGAAAGAATCAAATAAGCAGTTGATCGTGTCACTAGGAAGGCGGCTGCGACGACTTAGTGGAAGCGACGTCGTAACAGTCGTGGGGAGTGGAGGAGAAGCAGTGGTGGTTGGTGAGGGAGGTGGATGCAAGAAAGATGAAAAATGAAATGGGCAGAGATGAAGTCACGGGAGAGAAAGGAGATTATGGAGAAATAAGGGGCTGGGATTAAAAGTTGTATTATAAAATAGAGGGCTGAGATTAGATCTCATATCTCACATTAGTTGGGGTTCTCATTTGAGCACTTGCCTATATATATATATAGGGGTTTATTCCACTAGAAACTAAATTAACCTAGAAACTAGAAACTAGTCCCTGACCAGTTTTTCATCACTGTTCTTAACTACATAAATCACTCATTAGTATATCAGAAATCACTAATTTATATATGCAAAAATCTGACAAATATAGATGTATAAATACACATATATACAACGTACATCATCATCATCTTCAATCATACTACATTGATGAAACTCCTGGCATCATTATCAACCCCTCCTGCCTTCACTTACAACCATGATTTTTGCTTATCACCGTCTGTCATCATAACTTGCCACTACCAATGACTATTTACCATCACCACATACCTCATCCCGCCATTTTCTACCATGATCACATACCTCTTACAACTATAATTGATCATCAATAATCGACCGCCAATGTCAATCCTAAGTAAATTTTCTTCAATTATTAAAAATAAAAAACTGATGAATATACTGTATAAATTAGTGATTAACAGCAGAGAAACTAGTGATTTCTGTAGTTATAAACAGTGGTTCAAGGAGTGGTTTCTATTTTCTAGAATAATATTGGTTTCTATTTGATCACTTGTATATATATATATATATATATATATATATATATATAGGCAAGTGCTCAAATACAAACTCCTTATTGTACAAACGTACAAACAATCACTAAATGACTTGAACAGAATCACTAAATGATTGAACATAATCACTAAATCTACCAGGGGGTCTGACCCCCTGATGGAGAGATAAGGGGAGGGGAGCACTTACGGGGCGGCATAAACGAGTGGTGGTGCAGCGCGGTCGACGGCAGCCGTGACACCGACGCGAGGGCAGTGCTAGAAACATGATTGAGGGAGAGAGACACGATGGAGGGAGATAAGAAAAGCAGTGGTGAATGTGTGTGTGTACCACTGGTCGGTGAGCGAACAACCAGAAAGTGAGAGAGCCGCTGGCAGTGGTGGTGGTTGGTGGTGGGTGAGAGTGTGAGGCGTTGGGTAGGGATGAGCGTGGTTCGGTTTGGTTCGGTTTCGACCGAAAACCAAACCGTAACCATATTAATTCGGTTTCTAAAATCCAAAACCAAAACCAAACCAAATAATATTGGTGCGGTTCGGTTTTATTAATTCGATTTCGGTTTGAAATGGTGCAGTTTCGGTTTAAAAACCAAATAATAAAAAATAGTACCAAAAGAGTAATCACAGAACAAATCACACGGAGCTCCAGATTTAAAATGCTAGTGAAACCATGTCAAATAGATCCCTGTGCATTGCTTCTGGGAACAGCAAGAAGCCAATAGTAACTTTCGAAATGGCCTCTATTAATGTCCTTTAAATCCCAACTCTGCTTTCCACCTTTGCTTGTAACAAAATCTACACTGCTCAAAATTAAACTAGCCAGTAAACTGGCCACCAGGAGCAACCTGTCAGAATACAATCTGCACAAAGAATACTGCCAGCAACACTCAACAGCATAATTGTAAAATACTGCTAGCAATTTGGATAATAAAAATGATGCATAACAATCTGATTAAGATACAGAATTTAAAAAAACATAATACAGGGCTAAAGCATGCCCGTTTCAAGCACTGACTATTATGCAGCAGACCAGCAGTCCAGGAACAAAACATGCAGTTTGTTACAAATTCCTCCGGATCAAAAACTAACAGAACAGATTATGCAACTAATTAGAAAGAAAGTCTTTTCAAAGTAGAACAGAACAGAAAGGCAACAGTGGTAGGCTCAAGGCTGGTAGCAATCATGAATCAGTAGATTGAGATCTACTGATTGAGAGCTAGGTCATTAGAAGTGGCATTTCATCAAAGTGCTCCCATGCTTGTGAAGTTCTCTTTTTTCGCTTTCTTACATCTTTATCATCCTCTTTATCATCCTCTAGGTTTAGTGGATTCTGAAAATCATCAATATTCAACAAGCGCGTCTCAACAAAACACAAGAAAAAAATATAAATACATACAACTACATAACATTATAAGTATGTACCTCTTTTGTAGCTTCTAAGTTTTCCTCATTTGTGACTTTGAAAGTTTCTTCAGTGTGCTCCATTGAAGACAACAGCAGGCCAGCAGCTCGAGTCGAGAGAGAACAGAAGACCTAATTTAGTAGAAAACAGTCGGCTCGCTGTGTGTATTGTGTAAACTGTAATGTGACAATGGGTATCTCTGTTGGACTAACTCTGGGCCTGCAATTATATTAAAGTCCAAAGACAGTGGATACTAACAATTAATAATGGGCTGGGTTACAAATAAACTTGGCCAGCAGCATAAAAATTATAATATAATTTATAAAATTAAATTAAGATATTATTATTATATATATAATTTAATATATATATATATATAATTAATTCTATTCGGTTCGGTTTGGTTTATATTCGGTTTTAAAAAATTTAAAACCAAACCGTAACCATATTATTGGTTCGGTTTCTATTCGGTTTGGTTATTAAATGGTTCGGTTTTTAATGGTGCGGTTTTGTTCGGTTTTTTATGGTTTCGGTTTCGGTTTCTGGTTCGGTTTTGCTCATCCCTAGCGTTGGGCAGTGGTGCTGGGCGTGTTGGTTGGTGGTGGATGGTGGAGAGAGAGTGTGACGCTGGGCAGTGGTGGTTGGTGGTGGGTGGGGTGGTCGTGGTGGTGGTGATTGGAGGTGATTGTGGTGACGGGGATGATGTATGTATGTATGTATGTATTTGTTAAATTAAAATCTGGTAATCACTAAATATTATTGTCATAATCACTGGTTTGTACGTTTGTACAATAAGGAGTTTGTACTGGAGTAAGACCCTATATATATATATATAGGCACTTGCTCAAATGAGAACTTTCTTAAAATGAGAACCGTGAGAACTTTTCTAATTTATCAATATCTCATTCATTTGAAGGGCCCCGCCAGGGGCACCTTCACAAAAAATGTATATAATTAAGGTCTCCACCTAGCTAGCCGAAAAAAAAAAAATAAAAAAAAATCATTGATGACGTGGCAGTGGACTTTTTTTTTGAATTTTTTTTGATTTTTTTTTTTTTGACTAGTTAGGAAGAGACTAGTTTTATATACACTTTTTATATTGGGTACCCACTAGTTTGATGTTTAGATTAGTCAAAATATGATAAATTAAGGAAGTTCTCACGGTTCTCATTTTAAGAAGTTCTCACTGGAGTAACACTCTATATATATATATATGAATATAAAAGTTTAATACTTATATTATATATGAAAATCCAAAATTTATGAGACGGATCGGGGTTATGATACACGAATCATTGAACCTATCCCGGTCCTAGATATTTTTTATATATTTTTTTAGTATCGTGTGGTTCGGTACGGTTTTGATTACCGCATCGTAAAATTATCAATTCGGTTTCTAAAATCAAAAATAAAAAATCAAAACCAAACCATATATAATGGTGAGGTTCTGTTTTCCGAAATCGGTTTCGGTTTTAAATGATGTGATTTCAATTTCAAAACCAAATATATAGATTCTTTTTAATATATTTATTAAAATGCAATATGAATATACAAATAATGATATAATATTAACATAATTTAAATATATAGAATAAAGTATCCATGAGTGATGGCAACGTCACAACCTCACAAGCATCTCCAATAAATTATATGGTTACTGAAATAACCTTTGCCTCATTCTGTTTTAGCATATAAACTTAAATCCTGACGAAGAAAAGCAGAGATAAGAAGAGAAAAACATCCCATAATGTATTGGACAATTATAAGATAGTCTGTAAAAACTAAATTAAAATATTAATATACATAATTAATATATTTTATATAATTAATTTTGTTTGGTTTTAAAAAATTTAAAACCAAACCACAACCATATTAGTGGTTTGATTTGTTTTTTTTTACAGCAGTGGTTTGATTTTTAATAATACGGTTTTGTTCAATTGTTTATGATTCCGACGGATTCGGTTCTAATTTTCATTCGATTTTTTTTTTTCATTCGATTTTGTTCATCCTGAAAAAATCTTCCATTTAACGAGATAACGACGCAGTGTTTGTTGGAGAAAATTTTGATCTACTTGAATCCATATACAGTAAACTAGTTGAGAAGCCGCGCGTTGCGGCGACCTATAAAAATTATATTAATGATTCAAATTAATATTTGTAGAATAAAATCAATTTGCGGCGACTTATAAAAATTATATTAATTATTCAAAATTAATATTTGTAGAATAAAATCAATTTGCAGCGACTTATAAAAATTATATTAATGATTCAAAATTAATATTTGTAGAATAAAATAAATTTTATATTATAAACATCTCGATCCAATACCAATAATTTTATATTATAAACATCTCGATCCAATACCAATATTAATATTTAAAATTGCAAAATTGGATGATAATTCATAAAAAAATGATAATAAATTTCTACATGATGAATTTTAATTTTAATTGTGTTTTTTTAAAGTAATCATGTTCTTGACTAATAGTGTCATTAACTTTTCCAAACACTGCTTCTTAAGGGTATTTATAGGTGCAGAGAGACTTCTGTGCTACTCTTTTCCATAATTAAATAATCTGAAACAGAATCAGATTCAAAAACTTGCACGCTACTATATTCCATAAATAATCTGAAACATAATCAGATTAATACTTGCAAGCTATTATATTCCATGAATAATCGAAATAAAATCAGATTAATACTTGCAAGCTATTATATTCCATAAATAATCTGAAATAGAATCAGATTAATTAATGTCAAGATATATACCATATCAATTAATCTGAAACCAAAAAGAGTAGTTTCTATTTTTTAATATCTTTCATCCAAAAATTCCAGAAAATTAGAAAAATAAAACGGAGCTATCTGAGAGGCGCCACCTACACGCCCATGCTTCTCCTTTATATAAGTATATTGATGATTGATGATTGATTGATATTGATATATTGATTAGTGTTTGAAGCCCACAACGACCCAAGTCCAAGCCCAATACTCCCCTCTTACACCTCCTCTTCAGTCCTCCCTCCTATATCACCTCATTCTTACATAACATAACATTTCTCCCAATTTTCCCAATTCTCCTCACTCACATACACAAACACAAACTCATACACACACACATACACATCTAGGGTTTTATTTATTCACACACACATCTATATCTGTAATTGACCTAGCTAGAAACTGAATCATGCCGCGGCGAGACGTAGACGACGACGACGATCTGGAGCCGGAAGAAGACGAGCAAGTGTACCAAGACGAGGAAGAGGACTACGACGATTACAAGTCCGGACGGAAGCGTTCCAGATCCCAGTTCATCGACGATGCGGCGGAGGAAGATGAGGACGAAGAAGAGGAAGAAGAAGATGACGACGATGATGAGGATTATGGAGGCGGTGGCAGAAAAGCCGGTGCGCCCAAGCCCAAGAAACGGACTTCCGGTTCGCATTTTTTCGACTTGGAAGCGCAGGTGGATAGTGATGAGGACGACGAAGAAGATGAAGGAGAGGATGGTAAGCTCTCTCCCTCTCTCTATATATCTGTCTCTTCATGTTTGTCTTTATACTGGAATTTGCTATTCATTACTGTTCATTGATGAGGTATTTGGTCGGTTCGTAATTTCCAGCTGCTATTCATTGCTGTTCGTTTATTAGGTTTTTGGACAGTTCGTAATTACTAGTTCTACTTGCTTCATTATGCTTCACTTGTTTTGCTTTAACGTCAACGACTCGAATCTTAGATTCTTAGTCTTGATCTTGTAGCTTATGTCTTTTATACTTGTATTTAATGCCCAAGGTTAAAAATTTGGGGATGCCGCTCTAGGATTATTGTTTCAGGAATAGCACAAAAACGTTATCTTGTAGGATCAGGATAACTGCATATACTTTTAAAAGAGTAAAATTCATATTCGGTGACAAAAATATATTCTTATTTAGTTATTCAGATAGGCAACCAAGACTCGGACATATTTTTAGTTGCAATATTCCTTGTATACATACTAGCATTGCTTAAACATAATATAAAATAAAATAAGGGACAAGTAATTCACTTAACTTTTTCTCCGTAGCAAGATTGTTTCTTTGAATTAATTGCTTGTTATCCTCATCTACACTTCTAGCAATTTTTTAATATGTATGCTAGTCACGTGCCTTACATTGATGAAGCAATTTTTTAACTTATATGAAATTCCTTATCCTTGCCTTTACTACAGTACTCCAAAGATAATATAAATAATATAGAAAGTAACGATTGATGGAAGAGGAAACTAATGCTGGACAATAAAGCAAAAGCTATGATTAACAAACCCTCCAGTGATTGAATCGCAATTCCTAAATTGACAATAATCAATTCCAATACAGAGAAAATAATTTTCGAATATCAAATGCTACCATGATATGTGGGGATTTCATCATTATATAGAGAATAAAACACGTAATGGACAAATGCCATGGTTATCAAAAGCGCGCTTAAAGCGCTGCTTAAGCGAAAAGCTCATTGAAGCGCACCTATTGGGCTTTGCTTTTCCGAGCACAGAGCAAATACAATACAGAAGCCCCGCTTTATGCATGCTTAATGCTGAAGCCCAAAGGCCCAAAGCGCAAAAAAGCTTAAAAAGTGCACTGTTTTGTAAATGGCTGTTTTTTATTATATATGACCATAATTTCAAAGACGGGTCAATATTTTATATTATTAGGATTGTTCAAAAGCCTGTACATTATACTTACACGACTTTTAGTCACATATACACTCCAAAAATCCTAGCCGCCTCAATCATCCTCCGCCAACAACTGAGTGGCCAATGCATTTTACCCACTTCCAAATATATTTTAGTATTATGACACATGGGCCTAGTTTTTTCTTTTGAGTTTATAAATAGTAATAACCATGTTCAATTATCTTAATATGTAAACATTTGTATTAATTAATATAGTGCCCTTTGTTCACAAAAGCCTGTGATTCGCTTTGTGCTTCACGCTTAAGATGCAAGAGACCCTTACGCTTCACCCCGCTTTTTGCCTTTAATAAAACTGACTAAGGCTCGATAATAATTGAGCTTTATTATAAATGAACTACTTAACTAATAAACTAGTTGCCCCACATATATAATTAAATAAACAGCTACAGTAATTTTCAAACACTAAACATGATCAAACTATTCACTAATAAAATTTATTCACTAATAAAATTAAGGACTCCTTTTATTTTCTTTTTAAACCCAAAAAAAAGATCTTGTAAAGAAGGAATTGAAGTACATGAATGATGTCCAGCTTCCATAAATTCTTTAGTGTTACAATAGGGATAATATAGATTCATTCCCCCCCCCCCCCCCCCCCCCCCCAAATTATAACTGTTTTCCTTTTTGGAATTTCTGTTTCTTATTTTTTTACTGATTGTTGGGAGCTATATTGTAGATTTCATTGTGGATAATGGAGCTGATCTGCCTGACGACGAGGATGCTAGACGGCTACATCGTCGACCTCTGCTTCCTCGTGAGGATGACCAGGAGGATGTTGAGGCTCTTGAGAGAAGCATTCAGGCTAGGTATGCCAGGTCCAGTCATACGGAATATGATGAGGAGACCACAGATGTAGAGCAGCAAGCTCTGTTACCGTCTGTGAGGGACCCAAAGTTGTGGATGGTCAAATGTGCGGTATGATCATTGATCAGAAACAACATATGCCTAGCAAACTGTTGTAATGCAAGTTCTTAAAGCATCATGGTTTCCTTAATATTTATTTTTATGCTTGCTAGATTGGCCATGAGCGGGAGGTAGCTGTTTGCCTCATGCAAAAGTGCATTGATAGAGGACCTGAGTTGCAAATTAGATCTGCTATAGCACTTGATCATCTGAAAAATTACGTTTATATAGAAGCAGACAAGGAAGCCCATGTTAGAGAGGTATGCTAGCCGTCGCTAGGCTTTAGTCGTGTACAGAAGTAGATCAACGGTATTCTTTTAGTGATATGACCTATTTTACCATTCAATTTATTCCTTTTCAGGCTTGCAAGGGTATGCGTAATATATTTACAGGCAGTAAGATTCTGCTTGTTCCTATTAAAGAAATGACGGATGTCCTTGCTGTTGAAAGCAAAGCGATTGAGCTTTCAAGGGACACCTGGGTTAGGATGAAAATTGGCACTTACAAGGGGGACCTTGCCAAGGTACACGTTTTGTCACTGTCATCATATCATCAATTGTTTTTTCATAAAGAATATTATAATTTCTCCTTTCCATATAGGTTGTGGATGTGGACAATGTGAGGCAGAGAGTTACAGTCAAATTGATTCCGAGGATTGACTTGCAGGCTTTGGCAAACAAATTGGTATGTGTTATTACTCTCTCATTCTTGTTTTCAGTTTGCTTCAGTGGAATACACATGGAATGGTGGGTTCTTCTGCTTTTTAGTTTTATGATAGAGGTGTTATTATTTCTCAAAATATTTATATTCTCTGTCTCTAATTAACAGTATATTAGTAACTAAAAGTGAATCAAATAATTGTTTGGTTTTATTTAAATAACAAATTCATTATTTCTCCTGGCAGGAAGGTAGAGAAGTTCCAAAAAAGAAAACATTTACCCCGCCGCCACGTTTTATGAATGTCGATGAAGCTAGGTAAGTTTAAATCTACACTTGAATATCCTATCCGTTGGCTTTGTCTTACAGTTTTTTGGTTTTGTCTCCAGGGAAATGCATATTCGTGTTGAGCGAAGGCGAGATCCAATGACTGGGGATTATTTTGAGAACATCAATGGTATGATGTTTAAAGATGGTTTCTTATACAAAACTGTATCAATGAAATCTATCAGCACGCAAAATATTCAACCAAGCTTTGACGAACTTGAGAAATTTCGGCAACCTGGTGAGAATGGGGATGGTGATATGGCTAGTTTGTCAACCTTGTTTGCAAACCGAAAGAAAGGTCATTTTATGAAAGGAGATAGAGTTATAGTTGTAAAAGGTGATCTTAAAAATTTGAAGGGGGTGGTCGAGAAAGTTGAGGAAGACACTGTCCATATCAAACCGTATGATGAAGGCCTTCCGGTAATTATAGAACTGCTCCTATTATTAGAATTTGTTTGTAGTTGATATTTTCTTAACTCAAAGATAATGTCATGTTTACAATATGCTTCTGATTGTCTAGATGTGATCCAGAACTTATTGATCTTAGAATATATATTCATCATTGTTGTACATTTCTAATATTGTAGAAAACACTGGCTGTAAGCGAAAAGGAGCTTTGCAAGTACTTCGAACCTGGTAATCATGTGAAGGTTGTATCTGGTGCGACAGAAGGTGCTACTGGCATGGTAGTGACAGTTGAGAGGCACCTGGTCAACATAGTGTCTGACACAACTAAAGAAGTTGTAAGTTATAAAATGTTGCCGTTTTGTTCCTATTTCCTTCTGAATGATTGATGTGGTATTATAAACATGCCATGATTGCAGATTCAAGTATTCTCTGACAATGTAGTTGAAAGTTCTGAAGTGACATCTGGCAAGACAAGAATCGGGGACTATGAGCTCCATGATTTAGTGTTGCTGGAGTAAGATTTTTCATTTGAGTAATAGTTATTATATTGTAATCATGCCAGTGCACCGATGTTGATTTGAGTTTTCTGCAGCAATATGAGCTTCGGTGTGATTATACGGGTTGAGAATGAAGCTTTTCAGGTGAACATATTTTAATGTGAGGTACGGGAATCATAATGTGTAATATGTTCATTAATAAAAAATATTAAATCTCAGGTGCTTAAGGGAGTGCATGAAAGACCTGAAGTTGCACTCGTTAGACTCAGAGAGATCAAGTACAAGATTGAAAGAAAGAATTCAGCACAAGATCGGTCACGGAACATAATAGCGGTGAAAGATGTTGTGAAAGTTCTTGATGGACCTTCCAAAGTGAGACTATCAGTCCAATCTTGTAAGTTCAAGGTTATGTTTATTCTCCCTAGGTACTTATATTTTTTCTTGTGTGCAGGGGAAGCAAGGACCTGTTGAACATATCTTTAAAGGAATATTGTTCATATACGATCGTCACCATCTTGAGCATGCTGGTTTTATCTGTGCCAAATCCCAAGCTTGCATGGTAGTTGGGGGACGTGCAAATGGTGATAGAAATGTATGCCTTTATTGTTCAGTCACTTGCTATAAGACATCTTAAATAGTTCTGTTTAGCAATATTCATTATCGTCAAATCAACTTTGTAGGGGGATCCAACCTCAAGATTTGCTCTCAAGCCTCCCAATCGTGTTCCGCCATCGCCCGGTAGAATGCCTAGAGGAGGCCACTATAACTGTACGTTCCTATGTTCAGAACTTCGTAATTAAAATGTTTTGAAGAATGTGACGAACACTATTTTTTATTCTTCTGTTTTTGATGTATTCGTATCACCTTTGCTGTTTCCTTGCTATAACTTTGTCTGTGTTTTTAATGCTCAAGCTAATAGTTATCATCTAATATATATCTCTTACCATTAGAATGTGTTATTTTACAGCTGGGGGTAGGTTTGGAGGTGGAAGAGGACATAACTCTTTGATTGGTACTAGTGTAAGAGTTCGCCTGGGTCGTTACAAGGGCTGCAAAGGAATTGTTAAAGATGTTAAAGGACAAACAGTTCGTGTTGAATTAGAGGCTCAAATGAAGGATGTGACAGGCTAGTTTTAATTTTTTTTTTCTTGCTTGGTTTTTGTTATGTCTGATTACAGTGGATCATGTCTTTGGGTTCATGTTTGCAGTCAATCGTGATGAAATTGTTGATACCATTACTACTGCAACACCATCCAGGTACGGGAAGCCTAGTATTGTTTGTTATCATCTTTACAAATCCCTACTTTCTTGACCCATTATGTTTTATCAGGGAGCAACAACGATATGGTGCGGGGAATGAGACACCAATGCATCCATCACGTACACCAATGCATCCTTATATGACTCCTATGAGAGATTCCGGAGGTTAGATATTTCTATATGCCGACAATTATGGTACCAAGTATTAATATGCAAGTATTTTTTAATAAGCATTTTATTTCTTGTGCTTTCGTTTCAGCCACACCTATTCATGATGGTATGAGGACCCCAATGCGGGACAGGGCTTGGAACCCTTACACACCAATGAGTCCACCAAGGTATGTACTTGTTTTTCTCGTCGTATATTTATATTTGGAGGAATCTCTTAATTATGTTTTAACTAGTATATGGTTTGAACAGAGTCTATTTGTCTAGAACATGTATGCAATTAAGTGATTAGTATGATACCTTAATATAATGGAAGTTGGGCTTGGTTTGTACATAAAAAGAATATGGAAACTAATAAAGTGAGGAGCAATAGCTGTTATAGTTTATCTGTACTGATAATGTTGCAGTTGTAGAGATTTCACCCTCTGTAATTAAGGCACTATGTGATACATTGTTTGTGATCCAGCATATTAATACCTAAGTTGCCTGTACTACTTATAATTGGCACTCTCGTAAAATGATCCCTGGAGTATCCTGTGTATGTCATTATGCGGCATATATGCATCCGCGAGACATTTTTTATATCCTCTTAACATCTGTCGAAGTGCCTTGTATTTTGGGGTGTATATTTGACTTTTCAACTGTTTATCAATTTATAGTGCATTCAACAGGTTTAAATTGGCGATTTCTAATGATTGTTGGTTGGTTTTTGAACAATATAGGGATAACTGGGAAGACGGAAACCCTGCATCTTGGGGGACAAGTCCTCAGTATCAGGTTAGGCATCTGTGCAATGTAAAGTTTAGTTTTTTGAAAATTCTGATAAAAGGTAATAGAGATTAAACTCAAGAAGTGCTGTGTGTAGCCGGGAAGTCCTCCTTCAAGAACGTATGAAGCACCAACACCTGGTTCAGGTTGGGCCAACACCCCTAGTGGCAATTACAGTGAAGCTGGAACCCCAAGGGATAGCAGTCCAGCCTATGGTAAGCTGATAAAAAATTTGTTTTTTTTACTCTTGGCTGAGAAGCTGAACAGTGACCTTCCCTTTTATATATCATTATTTAAAAGTTAATTTTCCTTTTTAGCCAATGCACCCAGCCCATACTTGCCGTCAACTCCTGGCGGTCAGCCGCCTATGACACCTAGTTCGGCCTACCTACCTGGTACACCTGGGGGGCAACCGATGACACCTGGAGGTGGTGGATTGGATATGATGTCCCCTGTAGTTGGTAATCTCCCTCTCTCTTTCTTCCATTCTTCCCTTGCTTAGCAAATATAATACTGTTATCACATAGTTGTGTGTATATATGTGTGTGGAAGTGCTGCTCATTTCTCTGTCTCTCACTCTGTGGAGAATTGGAGATATAATATTGTTCTCCATACTTCCCTTGCTTAGGAAATATAATACTGTTATCACATAGATGTGTGTATATATTCGTGTGTGTGGAAGTCCTGAAATCTGAGCAATGCAGATACCGGAACATTGGTTTTTATCAGGTGAACCATGAATGGCTTAAAAGGCAGACCCTTAAGATTTAAATTAGAAATTTGCATGATGTGGTAACTGACCCACAGTACAGCATTTATGTATGTATAGAAATTGTATTTTGGCATGTGTTGCCATGCATTGATGGAGGGGAATTTAGAGGTTAAAAATAAATCAAAAATTTGTGAAGCAAATAAGAATTTTTTATTAATATTCATTATGTACTTTGCACCATTTTACATATCAGATGGATAGTATCTTCATTGGCAACTCTCTTGTCAAAGTTGTTTAGACTGCCAAATTGAACTGGCTCATCTAGTCATATTTATATATTGAAATGAATTGTAGCAGTATACTCTTTCTCTTCATCTAGTTGGAAGCAATAGTTTGGTTCTAAATGTCACTATTTGACAGGTGGTGATCACGAGGGTCCTTGGTTTCTTCCAAATATATTGGTTAATTTACGGAGGTCTGCTGATGAAACATCTTTAGGAGTTGTTCGGGAGCTGCTTCCGGTATGAATAACTTTGTGATTTTACTGTTGTTACTGCCTATTCCTGCGAATTTGGTTTTGGTAACTAGAAGAATGTGTATATATATATTTTTATAAATCTGCATCAATATCATTCAATCTTTGGTATAGGCCTGTATTAGCTCATGTTTATGAGTCGGAAAAAAAGTTGAATATGAAGATCTATGTGATATTAAATGTAGTATATTAATGTTGTACTAGTAAATATATATAGTATAATAGTATATTTTCGTGCAGTCAGTATTTTTAATGTAATATCATCTGTTTTAGTATACTATATAACTAAATCATAAATTTTAATATGTTGTCAAGTTACCCACCTTCCGGTAACTATTTAACGTTGATAACTCTTTTGCCGTAGTTTAAATAAGTAGTAGAACGTTCTACAGTTGGTGACTGAGTGCCATCTACTTTTTTTTGCTAGATATTAGATTTTATAAAAACAGAAAACTATGTACAAGACTAGGAACATACCCCATCCATCATAGGGTAGTTACAATCCTACCTTAATACAACTACACTACCAGTAACCTGTATGTAATGGACTCGCTATGATTATAGCAACAAATTGCACTCAGATTGAACCACCACTTAAATATTTAACAAGCACAGTACGATTACAACTCAGATCTCAGTAATTTAAAACAAAAATGATGATAAATATGAACTTTCGAGAGGTCCACTCTCTTCCACTCAATTGCAACTAATACAACAATCAGGTAATCCTAATTTCCCTTGCCTCTTTCCCTTTTATCCTCTTTGATTGAAAAGACTCTTCCGCCCTTCAGTAACATCTGCTTGGACCTTTTTACTCTTCCTCAAATATACTCGTCGTCCTGGCTTGATGTGTGGGTGCATGACATTACCCTGCCCCCAAAGACTCATCTTGTCCTCAAAGACCTTTTTACTCTTCCTCGAATATACTCGTCCTCTTGGCTGATGTGTGGGTGCATGGCATTACTCCGCCCCCAAAGACTCACCTTGTCCTTAAAGATGAAAGGACGGAAACCGTTGGTGCATCAGACTCATATCCTCCCAAGTAGCCTCTCTTCCTATAAGCCTTCCACTCGATCAAAACTTTCAGTGCACGTTGCTGATGTTGGTGTCTTACGACGAGCATCCATTAAATCCTCCAGCTCCACTAGTAACTCTCCCCAACAGAATGCTGAGGGGGAATGGTTGGGGATACCGAACCCGTGCCAATAGCCTTTTTTTTACGGGGAACCTTTAGAAGTAAACTCCTAGTGCGGACCACCCTACTAGACCCAACATTAGGTAAATCAAGATCTTATGCACAGGTAGGTAGGTGGCTCCCAAAGAAATGTATGCTGCTCACGAGGATCGAACCCCTAACCACTTAAGTTGTGAAATATGGAATATTTGGTGGATAACTGGTGTTAGGCAGTGCCACCTCATTGGTGACCATGCCAATCCTCTTAGTAAGGGGAAATGGCTCTTAAAATCGGGGAGACAAACCTCTAATTTGGACGACTAGCCAGGGAACGAAGCCGCTATGGCTGGAGCTTTCTAGTACACTAAATCCCCACGGCAAAACATTCATCTCAAAGCTTTTTATCAGTTGAGGATGCGCTGCTGGGCAGTCACCAAATTATAATGCAGCTCATCTAAGATGCCGTTTTTCTCCTGCAGACAAGCGTCCAAACTATCCACATGTGATACTCTGAGAATATGAGGCTCTCGGCCATATAACACTTGGAAAGGTGATAGTTTGTAGCCAAATGAGACGTGTTATACGAGAATTCGGCCATGACAACCATTAATAAGGCTGAGCAAACGGTTGGTTTGGTCAAAAATCGAACCGCAACGAAATAACCGAAATCGAAGTTCCATATTTTCAAAAACCGGACCGAACCGAACTTATATTTCAAACCGAACTTAAACCTAACCGAACTACTTAGGTTTTTTCGGTTCGGTTACAGAAAAACAGAACTTTATATACAAGTGTAGCACTATGTATTTGGCCGACTCCTCACTCAGGGAACATTGGTATTCAAAGCACCACCCATCTCACCATTCAATCATGAAAATTAATAACAAACACACACTCTGCAAAGATCTAACCAAATAGGATTATGTCTATAACACCCATTCATATCAACTATGGGAAAATCTTGGTAAAAATCTTGGCCCCATGAAGTTCATCCAATAGGTCATCAATTACGGGAATGATGTATTTATTCGGGGTAGTTTCCTTATTTAGGGGGCGGTAGTCTATAGGATACCTCCAAGAATCTTTCCTCCTTACTAGCAGTATCAGGCTTAAAAATGGCCTTTTCAAAGGCCAGATGATGCCTACCGCTGACATCTCTTGTATCAACTTTTCTATTTCAGAATATCTATTATGGGGATAATGGTATGGCCCGACTCCAGTTGGTTCGCTGACACTTTTTAAGTGAATGGTATTTTCATGCTCGCGTGATGGAGGTAACCCTAGTGGTTCAGAAAAGAACACTAGAACTGGTGGATGATACACTCTGTATCATGTGGGATCAATCCCCTTGATGGTTGTGCCTGTGCCTCTTATTGCATTCCACCAAGTAGCCTCCCCCAGATTTTCTTACACTCTTAATCATTGCCCTCATTTAAACTTGAGAACATATTAGAATCTAATCACCCACTAACTTGATCACATTGCATTACCTGTGACTTTCCATTAGCGGTGCTTGGACCTAACGTTTCTAGCCACTGTATACCCAATATCACCTCTGCCGAACCCAGCTCTAATGGTAAAAAATCTTCACAATTGACTACCTTCCCATCCAACTGCAAACTAACCTGCTTATATACTCCCATGCCTTTGTTGTAATCCCCATTACTGAAACACTCTAAAGGAACTTGAGTCGTGATTTTCAACTCCTTGACGCTCCAAAGACAAAACATTATGAGTTATCCCGGATCTACCATCGCAATTACATCCCCGCATCAAGTCAACTCTGAGTTTTATAGTTTTAGGAATAGAAAAGCCAATGACTGAATTTAAAGATACATCAGTAGTAAGTTCATCCGTAGGAAGTTCTTTTTAACAAATTAGCAGATCTCAATTCTCTAATTGTCAAAGAACTTAACCCGGGGGGGGGGGGGGGGGGATGGTGGTGTGGTAAGGGTGTTATTAAGGACAATTTTTGGTGATTTTTCTGCAGATGAAAGGCTGTAGGGAAAGCAGAATATTGTTTGTTCTTTTAATTGCTGTTCTGTAGCTTGCGTTAATATACTTAGAATATCGTCTACTGTTTTCTGGCTTTCTTATTTTTTTGTTTTTTGTTATTTGACATTGTCCAGCTAAACTAATTAAGTAATCATAATATCTGATATGCAAACAATTAAAAAACGGCTGGCATGTTTGTTACAGGATGGTTCCTGCAGGGTAGCTCTGGGTTCGAGCGGCAACGGAGAGACGGTTACTGTTTTCCCTAATGAAGTTGAGGCAGTGGTTCCAAGGAAGTCGGACAAAATAAAGATCATGGGTGGTGCCTATCGAGGGTCAACTGGGAAACTCATTGGTATTGATGGGACAGATGGAATTGTGAAGCTAGATGATACACTTGATGTTAAAATATTAGACATGGTCATGTTGGCTAAACAAGCTTAAAGCTAATGATCTATACATACTAGTTTGGCCTGTGTTAGGCCCTTGTTAATTATGGAGGTGGAAGTACATTATAATGTATATTCCTGATATGAAGTTTCAAATTTTGTGGAGTTCACTCTCTCCTTTTCTACATGTGTGAAGACTTGGAGAGTGAAGAAATTTGAAATCAGAAGACTTGGAAGGTGCTATAACTTTTTGATTTGGTTGTTTTTAGTTTGAACATGTCTAACGATTGTATTAAAATAGATGGAGTTATTTTCGGAATGTAGCATTGAAAAATGATTTTTGGTGTGAAAATAGTATGAGGTCTTTATGGTTTCAAATCTAATGAACTTCTAATTATATCTATTTTTGAATATAAATTTAGATAACTTTAAAGTGCCTCACATGTATGAGTATTTTTTTTATATCTATTTTCTTACTTTTGGCAATTATAATTATTATTTGTTTAAAATTAAAAATTATTGCTAGAATTGCTTTATGATTTCATTACAAGATGGTAGGAAACAAGATATAGCATTACTGCTTTAGACTTTTAATGAATGACTTTTTTCTCAAGGTGGAGTGAAAAAGTTCAAATTGAAAGAACTGGGGACTATTTGATTGAATGGTTTTTAGTCACAACTCCAAGCAGTAACAATAATACTCTTTAAGTTGCTAAAAGGGTGTTAAAAATAGAGAACGGGGATATAATTTAATTAAAAATTTGAATAATATGAAAATAAATGAAACAATATATTATTGTACCATCTAAAATATATGAAAATAAATTAAAACACATTTTAATTTGTTGAGTAGGAAATCAACTATTACTCTCCCCGTTTCATTTTACGTGAAACACTTTTTTTAAACGTCTAAAAAAAATTAGCCTCCCATTTATAACATTTATTTAAGATTATTATAATCAAACTTTCACATACTAAATTTTTTTAACCTTTACTCTCATTTTTTGTGTTTTAAATTCAACTCAAACGTTCAATTAGGGGTGTAAATGAGCCGATCCGAGCCGAACTCAAACTAAATTTTTTTAACCTTTACTCTCATTTTTTGTGGTTTAAATTCAACTCAAACGTTCAATTAGGGGTGTAAATGAGCCGATCCGAGCCGAACTCTAAAGTGCTCGTATATCGTTTGTTAAAAAAATTAGCGAACTCGAACTCGAACTCGAGTTTGGATCGAGCCAAACATACTGTTTGAGTATCGACTCATTAAGAAATAACTTTGTTCACGAACGGCTCGCGAATCGCTCACGAACATGTCTCACGAGCTGTCTCATGAACTTTTGCTCACGAACTGCTCATTAACTTGCGCTCACGAACATGTCTCACAAATTTTTACTCACCAACCGCTCATTAATTTTGTTCACGAGCTTGTTTAATAAACTTTGCTAACGAGCTAGCTTATGCTCACAAATTTATTTACGAGCTTGTTTGTTATTTAATTTAATTAAAAAAAATAAATTAAAATTCTAACAGTATTTTTTTTTATACTTTAAGGAATCATAAATTAATAATAAATCATCCATTAATAAAACTCCCACATCCACGAGCCATGTTCACGAGCCAGGTTCATGAGCCAAGTTCACGAACCATGTTCACGAACTCATAATTCGAACTTGTTCGCGAACTATCGAGTCGAACTCTACTGTGCTCAAGTTCAGCTCGTTTATAAAACGAACCTTAAAATTGTGCTCAAGATCGACTTGTTTATGAATCGAACCGAGGTCAAACCGAGCTTTTTTCGAACCGAACACCGAGCGGTTATCGAGCGTATCAACTCATTTACAGCCCTACGTTCAATACTTAAAGGAAGTGCTTGTCAAACTGATCTATATAAAACAAGGCAGAGGGAGTACAAGAAATGGAGTATGAGAAAGAAAAATACAAGAATGGAATGGAAGAAACTTGGAGGTCAAAGAGGAGAAAAACTCGCGCACTTGTGGAAAAGGATAAAGGATAGCGAAAAAAATTTAGAATTCAACTTATAATTAAAAACCCCAGATTTCTTAATTTTCCCCGTAAATAGTCAACTTTCTCTTTTGTATATCAAAATCTCTTTGCGTTACCTGTATACAAGGTTTTGATTTGAACATAATAATAATTAAGGTTTTTTTTTCATATATACTCATACTCTTATTAAAAGAATTTTTGCAAAAATACTGTTATTTTTCTAAACAAATTGCGAAAATACTATTTTTCAAAACAATTTTTTTGCAAAAGCACGGTGGTTGCATCTGCAACCATACATACAACTCTTAGTAACCTTCTATGCAACCACAAATGCAACTTTGAAAAAATCTTTTGAAAATTACGTTTAGTTGCATAATAAGTTGCAACTAGTTGCAAATGGCTAAAAACGAATGCCCCTGCAGGGTCGATAACAATAACACAAAAACAACCACAAAAGCAATTTTAACAAGTATTGCAACCAAAAAATCAACAAAAGCAACTCAAATTATAAAAAATCAACTCAAAAGCAACTCAAATATTTATCTATCCTTCTAGTCTTCGTGACATTATTTCTCTCCGACGATCACGCTGCCGTGGTCGAGGGAATTCATCGTCGTCGGGGCTGCCAGAGATGGCGACGGATTTGATGGGGGATGTGGGAGGGGAAGGAGAAAAGAGGAGTTAGGGTTAGGGATTGAGTGGAGATGGAGACAAATAAATGGAGAGAAAATCGAGAGAAATTGAGGAGAGAGATGGAGAGAAAGAAAGAGACTGTGGGGGGAGAGATGGAGAGAGGAGGTGAAAAGGTTTGGACATCTCTTAATATTCAAAGCAATGGAAGCCCTGTGTACAACTTTAACAAACTACCGTATTTTTGCAAGCTTTCGTATTAATTTAATAAAGTAACGGTATATCTGCAATTAAAATCTGAAGAACGGTATATCTGCAATTAAAATGTTAAATATGGGTAATTTTGACAAATTCCCTAATAATTATATATAGGGGCTAGTGATTAAATACAAGCCAACAATTAAATACAAACCAAACGTTTCATAATCACTTCTTATAATTTTGATATCGCTGGTTTATAGTGTATTAATCATTATTTGATACTATAAAATCAACTACTTTTATTTTTCATAATTAAAAAATTCTACATATGCCACCTGTTGATGGTCGATTATTGATGATTAATTTGTAGTTGTAGGATGTCGCGATGATAGTAAGTGATGAGATGAGGTGTGTTATGATGGTAAGTAGTCGCTAGTTGTGGTAAGTTAAGATGTCAAGTAGCGGCGGCTAACACGAATGATAGACGATGGTGATAAGTTAAAAATGATGATGATAATTGTGATATGAAGTACATTATTGAAGTACGGTTGAAAAAGATGATCATAAACATTGTATATATAAGTATGTGTTATTTTACACAAAGTGGAAGAAAGATTGTAGAAGGGGAGTTGAATACAATCCTTTAAAACTTTTAAAAGATCAAGAACAAAACACAAAGTAAACTGCAGAAAGAAAATTACACCAATAATATAAATTACGGGTGAATTGTTTGATCCACCCGAGAGAAAATATAAGTAGAAATCTGTGGATTGATTACAATTTTCACAGCTGCTGGTTCAACACTAGTTCTCTCAAATCACTCAAGCTTTGCTAATGTTTCAAACAAGAACTATTGTTGCTACTGACTTGGTTATATATCCGAAGTTTACAAAATTAACTAGAATACAAATTTGCACTCTAAACTAAACTTTGTTCCACCACATTTGTCTTATGCATATCTTCTGGATTGTCATTATCTTTGACTGATCTTCTTCAAATAATCCAATTTGCATTGCACAAAAAACATATGTGTTTATGTTTCTTCTTTATTGTCCCAAATAGGCTACCATATCCAAATTAGTGTAATCAACCCATGTGATCTGTCAGAATTAAACTCTAGTCACTTTCAACGGCTGTTTGCTTCATCCATTGAAAATTGCTTAATTCATCCATCGATTGATTTATAAACTTTATCGATCGAACACTGTACTAGCTTTATCAGTTGAAAACTTGATCGTCATCCATCGAAAATAGTACAGCCTTCATCAGTTGAATTACTATGATTCATCCGTTGAACATCCCACACTTAGACAAAATTACATGGCATTTGATATTTACAATTAGCCATCCTATTATATCCATCCGTTAATGATTCTCAAGATAAACAAGATAACAATTACAACTGATAAAATGATAAAGATTCTAATTGAACAAGTTGCAAAGTGTTTATGTTATCATCAAACTTATTGATTCCTAACAAGTATGTATATATTTATATTTGAACGATATGTTATATAAGATAATGATTTGTAGTGTACAAACCAATTATTTCTATGGTTAAAAATTGTGATTCAAAATTAGTTAGGGACTGAATTTTTATTTGTAAGCTAACTTGATTTATATTGGAGTAAGACTACACACACGTATATATGAGTCATATAGTATAGTATAGAACACCTATATATCCGCACAACATATGTATGAATCTCATTATTCATCAAATATATAATTAATAAATCAAAAAAATAAAATTTTATCATTTTTCTCAAAAAAAGTCGAAAATTAATCATACTATCTAGACTGGTGCTATAATAAAAACATATTCGTCCAAAGTATTCTACAGTAGAACCGAATTTAAAAATCAAAATTTTTGCTTAAGTTGTACTCCCTCCGTCCCACCAGGTTTGTTACGTTACTCTTTGGCACGCATTTTAAGAATCCTATAAAATATAGTTCCATAATGTTTTTATTTTTTAAAAAAATCCTGAAAAAAAGTTTGATGTTTAAACTTTTATTCAAAAAATAATTAATTAAAAAAATGTTATTGAACTATATTTAATAAGAGCGTCAAAATGCGTGCAAACAGTGAACGTAAACATCCTGGTGGGACGGAGGGAGTATGAGTTAAATTGATTATGTATTGGAATCAAATTTTATGCATAAGTATGACTATTTTTAAAATAATTTATGAAATTTTAAAGTAGAACCATATGGTTCTGTACGAGACTCATAATATAATTTAAAAATGATTATAAACTCGTTAATAAATTATATTGCAATATGAAATAATAAAATTTATAAAAAAATATTATAAGTACGTATAAAATTATTTTAAATTTTTTCTAGTATATATGAGTACCGGGAAGAGAGAAGATAATAAAAAGAGAGCGGGAATTAGACGTTTCACCTCATTATAATTATATCTTAAACTTATTGAATAATTTTTAAATTAGATAAGAATGAATTAAAAATTTTATATGATATAAGTAAATTTTCAAATTTTATATTCAAGTATGAGTTAAAATCGCATAGACTACCAATTTTTACCTAACTTGAGATACTCCCTAATTTTTACGTAATCTTTTACTACATAGTTTTGGATTTCCGAAAAAGATATTAAAAATGTGAAATTCTTGTTATTTAACAATACAATAATTGTGACTATATTGAAGGTGAGTTGAATACAATCTACAAATTTTCAATATTTAAAATAATAATTACATTCAACAGAGAACTGTCAGTTGCTAAGTAAGAACACTAAAACAAACACAAGTTTTTACAAAATTTCAGGTGGATTTGTTTTCTCCACTTGAGAATTTTCTATATTGAAGAACTCTTCCAAGTTTGAATACTCGTCTGCTTTACAATATGAATGAAGAGCTAAGATTTACAAGATTGTTATTTAACAATACAAACAATGCAATTACATTGTAGAAGGGGGCTGAATACAATCTATAAATTTTCAACTTTTTTGAATAGATATTATATTAAAAATGAGAAGAATAAATTGCTTAACATGAAATTAATAAAACACAAGGCTTTTCAAAATTTCAGGTGAGATTGTTTTCTCAACCTGATAATTTTTTACATTGAAGAACCTCTCCAAGTAGTGGCTCTGGTTCCAGGAATCTTTCCACCTCTTACCATGATTTTGCAAGTGGCTTTCACAAATAGCAAAACAAGATCTCTACTACATGATTTATGATTGCTTGTCAAAAGAAAATGTTTGTATGCAAGAGACTAAATGATAAAAAAAATAGTGAAAGGAGTGGAGAAGAATAGACTACAAATGGAAGAAATGACTAAATGGTAAAATGAAAACAAAGATTTTAAAGAGTTATAGGACAAAATCTTGGTTTCTGGGTAGCTAGTTTCATTATTATGCACAAAACAAGAAAAATAAGGCGAAGGTTGCATTTTAGAGATTTTAGTGGCTTTAGAGCTTACAGACATAACTCGGGACTCTCTTTCGAGAACGTGTTGATGGTGGCGAGTCTAGTGGCACCGTAACTAAATGACAGAGAACACCCCTCCTTCTAGCGCCAAACGATAACTTCAATCTCCTATCGGGTCCATCCTCTGCCGTGTATCAGTCCTTCATGGTGTAGCTGCTGCCTGCTGGTGGGTGTCTACAGAACAACAACGGAGGGGGGTTTTCACCCCGCAGCGCCTCCGGCGTGAGAATACGTGGTGGCTTTGGAAGGAGATGATAATATATAAAAGATTTTTATATTGTGGAGGGTGTGTTTATAGGCTACTGTATATGTGAGTGAATGAGAGAATGTGGAGAGTAAACCTTAAACCCTTCATTCTTGGAGTATTTATAGCCCAAGGATTAGGGTTTAAGGATGGGTACCTTGCATCCTAGCTATACACCTGTAGGTTCCGAATACTTTACAACTTACAAGTGTCCAGGTGACAATCATGGAGCACTGTTTGGAACATTCTGGAATATGGCTTATTGGGCCAATAATTGACCGTTCGTGAGGTTTTGATTCGTTGCTTGGGCAGCAAGTATCGATTTTTGAACTTATATTGTTGTTGGGTCGTGGGACCGGGTTGGTTGTTCTTGGACTAGACTTGCTCCCGGGACCACGTTTCTTAGCAGGACTGAGCCATCCCTATCCATATTGGTCTCATTTCTAGGACATGCTTCCTGGAAGGATTGAACCATTCCAACATGGATTGGGCTCATTCCTAGGATCATGCTTCTTAGCGGGACTGGGTTCCCCGAACCAGAACTAGATATTGTACCAGGATCATGAAGTATAGCCGAACTGAATTATATTTATAATATAACCCCCCAATCCGGATTAGAGTTTGATCGTGTGCTTTTGTCCCCCCCCCCCCCCCCCCAATCTGGATTAAATCGAATTAGGAGTAAAGTGGCTGCCTTTTTGCCTCTTAATCCAGATTAAGATGGATTCAGAGTAGAGTGGTTGTTTTTTTGCCCCCAATCCAGATTAGGTTTTGATTGTTTGCGTTTTTGTCCCCCAATTCGGATTAATCTGAATCAGGAGTAGAGTGGTTGCCTTTTTGCTCCTCAGTCCAGCTTGATGTGGAATAGGAGTGATGTTTGCTTTTTTGCCTCTCAATCCGGATTGATACAGATTACAAGTAGTGTTTGCTTTTATATGTTTTGACCCGGATTGGTGTAAAGGACCAGGATTATAAGGGAGATTGTTTTATTAGTTAGTCCATATATGATATCTTGTCTGGATCAAGAGTAGTGATCCGGGTTGATGTAGAGGATCTAGACTGGCTGTTGTCCTAACAGGACTGAGATTCGGCTTAAGTTTGTTTGCTGTTCTAGAAGGACCGAGATATGGGTCAGGACTGGCTGATGTTTTAGCAGGACTGAGATCCGTGTCAGCACTAGCTGTTGTCCTGCAGGACTAAGATCCGAGTCAGGACTGGCTCATGTCCTAGCAGGACTAAGATCCAGATCATGACTAGCTGTTGTACCTGAAAGACTGAGATCCGGGTTAGGACTGGCTGCTGTCCTGGCAAGACTGTGATAAGGGTCTAATACATAATCCAGACTTATTGTTGAACCAGGACTAGTATGGTTGCTTAGAAAACACATTTTAAAAGGCATAGTCTGGATTTATTGTTGAATCAGGACTAGTGTGGTGGATTAGAAAAATGTTCAGAATATATTTTGGAAAGAAGTTTATAATGAGTTGGAAATATCGTATTGAAAAATAAAGACTTTTTCTTTAAGTTTCGAAATTTTAGAAAAATCGTAAATTGTGGGAAAGACAATATTGATAATATCTACCGAAAAAAAGTTCTTTTTGAGCTTCATACTTATGTGGATCATAATTTTTATTCATATATGTTGAATATAAAAAATTGATACACGCACACACCCACACATATTAAGATCGCAATAAATCTACATAAACTATCAAATAAAATATTTATAACTTAAATTATAAATAATAATTAATATTTATTTTTGGTATCTCATACAATATTTTATACGAGTTTGGTTTATTCAAATTCTTTAAATTCAACTCCATTCTTAACTTTTGTGTGCATTCTTAGCTTGTATGTTATACAAGCCATAAACCCGTGCTTCGCACTAATATGTAGTTCAAAATTTATTATTTATAATTTAAATTTTAATATTATTTTATTAATATTTTAGTAAAAATAAATTGAAATTTGATTAAAATTATATTAACCTACTACTATATTTTGGTATTTGAGTTTTTCTAGTAGCGCTGAGCCTCAGTGCTCCAGTTGTTGATGAGCTTAACCTAAAGATATTTCTGCAACATTTTCATCTGCAGATACTGCAACCATTCTTCCACCAAACTTTTCATTTTTGCTGATATCTTGTTTGATATGAACATCGTTTTCAACTGTTAACACCACAGCTTTTGTTCCTGAGGTCCTTCTAAGATGTCTTCCTCAATCTACTTAACGCATACATTGTCAGCTTTTTGAGATGCCTTCTTTCTGTACTTGATGAAGCAACACAAGGCAACCAAGACGAATGCAAGAAAGCAAAAGCCAATGCTTTCAAGTTTTACAACTTGCAGGCAAATCTTAGATTAGAAAACACTCCTTTAATATCTTAAAGAGTGCAACTCAAGCAAGTATCTCCTCACTTGACTCTGTTTTCAGTTTAACAATATTGAAATGTTGCTCACTGTAGTTACATGCAATGGCTACAAAATTGCAAGGGAGATTAAATATATCATTCCGGAGCAAAAAGAACACATTTCAGAGGACTACAACATCAAATTCACAAAATTTACATCTAGTAAAAAAAAGGACATTCTGTCTAAAAACTATATGTGTATCTATAGACATTACTGTAATGTTTTCTGCAGATTGATTCACTTAAGTCGTAACAAGCCCCTGGTACAAGCCTTCCACACAAAGAATTGGTGCTAAAATTTTTGAGAAGTGTTGACCCTTTTACCATATTTTGACCTTTTTGGAAGGTGTAAATTCAAAAGTAGTCATTCATGAAGGGCAACATTATCCAGAAGTAGGTATAGGTTAGAGCCAAGATGGTGTCGCAGTATAATGTACTGAGTTGTACCTCAATCCTGAGAAAGTAGATGTGAGAATAGAATTTCATTCCACGCATCAGGAACTCCTGGTAAGCACCAATGACTACAGTCTGGCACTAATGGATTGTCACTCCAAGTACCAACATGCGCATCACTCCGGGAAGCCCCCATGGGAGTAACATGCATCACGGTGACAGGAACTGTCATATTCTTCACTACATTGATGATAGTGTCTGAGAATGGGTTTTGCTCCTTGCCATTGGTTTTGTTCAAAGGCAACCTTGTTACTTTGCAAGTCAGATGGTTCCTACCACTGGTAACAACAATAATGCCAATCAACTTGCTAAGATTAAATACTAAAAACTATTGACAAGAGGTAAATAAGCTTTCGCCATTAGTCTGGTATGAGGGGAACTCAACAGCTAAATGTGGGTGTCTGTTATAAGTTGTAATAGTAATACCTTAATACCAGGGAAGAGTATAAATATAGACAACTTGAACTGTACAACTTGTTGTCAAATACTCCCTCCATCCCTCCTATTTCTGATCAAATGGGTTGGGCCCGGAGGTTAAGAAATATGTACTCCCTCCGTCCCTCCCATTTCTTATCAAATGGGTTGGGCACGGAGGTTAAGAAATATGTATAAAGTAGCAGAAAAGAGAAAGAAAAGTGGGTGAAGTGGTGGGACCCAATGACTTTTAATGTATAAAAAGAAGATAGTGGGGTAAAAGTAGTGTGAAAAGGAAAGAAAAGTGGAGAAGTGGCGGGACCCATTGACTATATTTGGTAAGTTTTGAAATGTAAAGAATTGGATGAAACACCCCAAAAAGGAAAGTGTAAAGAAATGGTTGGGACGGAGGGAGTATAAAATAGTGGAAAAGAGACAGAAAAGTGGGTGAAGTGATTGGGGACCCATTGATTTTTAATGTATAAAAAAAAGATAGTGGAGTAAAAGTAGTGTGAAAAGAGAAGAAAAATGGAGAAGTGCGGGACCTATTGACTATTTTTTGGTAAGTTTTGAAAATGTAAAGAATTAGACGGGACATCCCAAAAAGGAAAGTGTAAAGAAATGGTTGGGACAGAGGGAGTATGGATTAACAGAAGAAACACAGTCAAACATCAGTTTTTGTTAAGAAATAGCTAATGTTGTAAATATTTCCCTCTGTTGAAGTTTCTTGGCACATTGATACCTCTTGAAATAAAACCAAGATAAGTAATTAACAGACAGATGCAAATGTAACTTATATGGCACTGCATGAGACTTAAACAGCACCTAATAAAAACACTTAAGTTTCATATATCTCCTAATAAAAACACTTAAACGGCACTGCGTCAGTCTTTGTTGGAAAAATACGCAAAGATACAATTATTAATTGACTGGTAGTAGAGTTCAAGTAGTGGAAGCCAATTAGAAACCGACTATGGTTACTGACATTTTGTGAAGATACAATCTTATTTTGACAATAATAACATTAAGCAGTTTACGCACCTCCAATGGCTGGGTTCAAATGTCCGAAAGAATACACGTGTTTTATTTGTATCAATCATATTTTGCACCCAAGAAGCCCATGTAGTTAATGCTGTTCTGTATGCAGAAGCAGTTGACATTCCCAGCTTCAATTTTCCAGCAATCTGGAAATAGCAGCGCCTGTCTAAAAAAACCAGTCAAAACAATATTGCAGACATGAAATGAAACGTATGATCTTAATTTCAACAAATACTCAAACAGCCACGCATTTATTAAGCCTTGAACCCTCAACCTCTTGTTACCAGAAAGAGAGAGATGTCCTCTCCGCTACTAGACAAGGGATAGCTTATGATCTTAATTGCAAAACCTACAGCCGCCATTTTGCCTTTAAAACATGGATGTTAAATGGCTCATATAAAGGAAAACATAATGCATTTTCAAACTCAAGTGTACTCACTTTTCACTTCATAGTTTCTAAAAACGAATGTGAAATTCAGTATAGACCTGACAATATAGGCCCAAAACCATATATCCAAGTCCAAACCAAACCAATTTTTAAAACTTGGCCCAACAAAAAGTCACATATTTTATTGGGATTTGGTTGGTTTTGAAATCACCTTTTTTATCCAAAATATGGACCAAATATATGATATCCATATTTCAAAGAAAAAGACTTCACATTTTATAGTTAGATTGCCCAAATCCAGAGTGATGATTACTGGACGTAGCTCTGGACTAACTTTATCATTCTTGTTCTTTACAATTAATTAGTTTTTCATGGAAATTGGTCAGTGATCTAACAGTTAAGTAGCCATTCCTAAGAAGCTTTGGAGCTTAGTACTCCAAGCGCAAAAGTATTTTGTTTATGTGTAACTGGCATAGCTATGCAAGAAAAAAATTCAACCGTAAAGTTGTATATATATGTCAGGGGATGATAATGTAATGGTGAACAACGATGATACCACAGGCAAGGCCTTCGACTTGCAACGAGTCTAGTAGCAGCTGCAGCTCATCTACAGCTTTCCAAGTTTTTTACTTGTGTTGTTTTGGAATTTTTAAAATTTTGATACAAATATGGATATCTATATTTTAACCCATAACCATATAAAACCAAACCAAATTATAACCATATTTGGTATAATATAGTTAATATATGGTTTTGGTTCATAAACCAGTCCAAATCCATATTAATCAACCAAAATTGATCCAAAACTATATTCTGACAGGTCTAATTCAGTATAGAATATGGTGTACATGATTATAGGAGTCAAAAAAAGGAAGGCATTCAGGACACAGATTATGTCTATATATTACTACTAGAAGGATGATCTATCTTCTCCTAAATGTAATTCCATTTATATAATCACATTATTTTGTACTTTATACCTACATATGAAAATTAAACCATTTCCATTCTTGAAATGCAACACAAGCTTGACAACAAGGCGCACCTATGCCTTTACCTAAGTCAACACCTGAGTACAAAATTCCCCCCCTTTAGCCAAGTAGTTATTGGTAAATATACTCTGTGTATTCTTTACCAAGAAATGTCTCAACACATCCTGTGGTGGTGACCCATGTGTCCATAATATGAAAGTGAAGGTTGAAAGAAAGTTAAGAAAATAAATGCTCCACCCGATGTTATAGTGCCATCTTCACTCCAATCAATACCTCAATTAATCACTGCAGCCATGAACACTCCTGTATCCATCATCAGCAACACCACAGGAACCATGATCATAAACAATTGCAACCAGCCAACCACCATATTCAAAAAACCTTGACACTGTGAAAATGTAGCAGCAATCTAAAGCTATATATTCTGAACCCAAACTATGGTCCATGATATAGTTGTCAGACCAGAAACCCCTTAATGCGATCCGAATTTTCCAAAATCAATTCTAAAACTAAAGAAGAAATTTGAATTGAGTAATGGGATTACGGGAATGATTCCATCAAAGTAAAAGCCAGAGAAAATCACCACCCTCTTTAGATTGACTTTATCCCATTCTTTCCTATTACAAAATTTTCAACAGCTTTGCTCTCCCAACTTTTCATATAGTTCTGTTTTCGGGATTGACCAGTGGATCACTAGGAGCTTAATTTTGCACAACATTTAACCTTGTTATATGCATATAATGCTAACGTTACTAAGTGTAACAAGGATCTTATTATACTGAAAACAGATAACATATAGGGCAAAAATGCTTAACAAAATTGCAACTATATGAGCTTTATACAGTCGGCTGGTGAATCACATTGGGTTGTTATGGATAATAAAGGAAGGACCTAATGAAGCAATTTCTATCTTTTATATAAGCAAATACATCACATGATACCGTATTAATATGGATTCTTCGTAGTTAATAAAGAACAAACTCGATGAACCATTTCCTTATCTTGTATATTAGCAAATACATGATACTTGCATAGTTTCTCTTGTTGAGTTTAGCAAAATATGAGAAATTTTTGCATTGAAGCTATATAGGGTTAAAAGTCAAAAAGAAACATAAACTAGACCACTACATTAACTGGAATTGGTTCAATGTTTGATAAAACTACTATTGCTAAAGATAAGTGTAACTTACATGTCAAAGAGCTTTCCAGGAGTCCACCAATGCCCTGAATTGAAGATAAGAATATCCGACTGGATCCACTTCTTACTAATATCATCCAAGACATCGAGTTTTAATGTTGACTTAACCCTCTTTGGAGAACGTTTTGGGACTGCACCAGGCTGCACTAAAAAAACTGAACGATAGAACTCAACCGTCAAATTGAAAGATTTAAACTGAACCCCTATATGTCTGATCTGTTTAGTAATCCTGTTCCCAATGACTTGAGACACGCTTGTCTTATCCTCCACCTCAGTCATTAACAAACATATCATAGACTCCCACTGAGTTCTACCTAATGAATCACCAACAAAAACAACCCTTTTCCCACGAAGCATTTCCAAAACCTCATGAACATCAAATTTTCTGATATCACAATTCTCGGGCTTCCACCTCCACTTCTGATAATCTTTATCTTTACGACCATTAGCCAAACAATTGAAACCACGCTCCGCGAAAGGACAATCTGAAGCATTGTACAAAGGGTAACTCTCATCAAACACCCAACTCCCTTGAAAATAGTTGCATTCTTCTCCAGAAGCTGTGCCATTTAGCATATCATAAGTTTGTACAGCTGGCTGAAAATCATCATCAACAACAACATACGAATACCCAAAATTCATAGCTATGACAAAAAACACAAATGTAGCCACAACAATTAAACCTCCACTAAATGCCTGAGACACCCAACTCTTATAGTTTCCCAAACTAAAAATTCTTACAGGGGAAGGCCTAAAACTAAATGACTCAGATAAACTCAACTGCAATTTACCCATTACATGTATCAATACAACAACAACAGCAGAAGCAGAATTCAAATTACCATTAGTCTAAAACTTAATCAGACCCAGATCAGCACTCTGCAAAATCAAGAAAGCAGTGCTAAAAAAACTAACCAATTTGGATCAAAAATAGACTTAACAACTTGGTGTGAGATGGTGGTTTAGGAGTCACGAATGATTTGGTGGGGTTTGAATGTGAAGTGTCACCTAAATGGGTTGTGGTGAAGAAGCTGTTAAGTGATGATTAGATTGTTGATCACAGAATTTGGTGCTGCATTAAGAAAAGTAAGGTGAGATAAACTCAGACGTAATGTATGTAGTATAATTATATACATGTGTTTAGTTGGTCAGCTTCTGCCAGCTTTTGTACACTTGTAGAATCCGACAAATGAGGCATCAAGTGTTTGACTCTTGAAACAAATCACTTGTTTTTGGCTTTATTACAGAAAACACTTTCCAACTACGTCTTATATTTTATTATTTTAATATATTATAATATGCGACAATTTTATACTAGTCAATTGTTCTTTTCTAGTATTTGATTATAATTATTTCTCTTCTTTTGGTTTTGGATAGAAGTGTGCAGTGTGCACGACTGCTAATTTGCAACATCAAGGCTCATTCAATCCTTCACAAACATCCTCTATTTTGTAGGTTTTGATAACGTCAAATCCCGTTCTTGGTGCTTCCTCCGCCATGTACAGTTGTCTCATGGTGTAATTGCTGGATGGGTAATTGCAAAACAACGTCGGAGAAGGGTTTGAACCCTGCGGCATCTCCGGCGTGAGAGTGAGTACAGGCGTCGGAAATAAAAAGACGGAAAATAAGTTATCTAACAATTTAGAGGGTGAGTGTATGGGAGTATGGCTGCTGTGTGGTGGCCGGATGACTTTAGTGTTTGTATTTAGTTGAGTGCCCAGGTATCTAATGATTAGGGTTTAGAGGGACGTACCTGGGATCTTGGGTGTCGGCGGTTGAATAGCATTTTGGAATGTTCCCTTGTTTGTTTGTATCGCCCAATGATTGACCGTTGCGTGTGGTCCCTATCATGACAGTCTGTGACTTGTGCGGCAAGTGTCTTTGGACTTGACTAGCTGGATGAGCCTCGTTGTCTCGTTGTTGTGTGTGAGGGACTCTACCCGGATTAGGACCTCCGGCCGCGTTGGACCGCCAGCCTACCCGGGTAGTAGCTTTTAAGGGGTCCAGATCAGGTGGATCCGGATTATCCCTATCAGGTTTATCCAAAATTGATGATCGAGCATAAAATATGGCCACAAAATAGAGATTATTTTATTTTGTTCGATGCAGCAAGGTTTATATTGAGATCGCAATGAACAACATGAATGAATATGCTGATGAGTATTACATAATCACCGCTAAACATCAAGATATTGATAGAAAAGAAATGATCGTGGATAGAGTGCATGACTATTCTTAACAGAGGATTTTGATAAAATTTTAGTTTTGATATTTTTGAAGTTTGAGCATGACAGTATAATTTCATAGTTGCGTAAGAGTTTTAGGGTTGTAAAAACATAAGAGCTGGATTTGATAAATATCTTGATTTGTTTTTATATTGGTTCTCATCAGTGTTACAGAAATTGAGAATCAGACCTAATCGGTTGAGCTACCGATTCATCGGAAATCGGAGTTAATAGGAAAAATTAATCGGTGTAAAAATCGGATTTATTTTAATATTAAAATATTATTTAATATTTAGTTATTATTATATTAGCTATTTAGTAACTAATATATTTACTATACTCATAAACTTTATAATTACTCATATTTAAAGTAATATAGTATTTTTTTTTTTTTGACTAATATGGCTTATAGCCTTATAAAGTGAGTATCTGTTCGAAGATATTCTCGGGGTGAGCCAGAGTCGAACCCATTACCTGGGACGACAGAGGATAAACCCTTAACCACTGGGATATCCGATCGTACTCAGTAATATAGTATTTTAATTATAATAATTTATCATATATACTTCAATTAAGAAATATATATAAGGATTAATCGGATTTCAAAAATCGAATCGGTGGTCGACCTTGCAGGAGATTAATCGGTTAAATCGAGGATTTTTTAGAACACTGGTTTTCATTGATAATATCTACTCCCTCTTTCGCAAAATATAAGTCCGTCTCAAAATATAAGTCCGTTTTATTAAAAACAATTGTCCCAAAATACTTGTCTCTTTTTTCTTTCGATACAAATTTATTACTATATTAATTGTGACTTTTTTGAAACTCAACATTATTCTTATTTCTCATTGCACTAAATTTCCGCATGTATTGTGATTTTTTTGAAATTCAACTCTATTCCTACTTATCAATACACTAATTAATGATACATGAGATAAAATTATATCTAACCAATTTTTTTTTCAAAAAACGAAGGGAGTATATTTTTTGTATTTTTATAGGATAAGTCCACCTAATTTCGTTGTATTTAATCTTAGCCATTCCCTACTTTTCTATTCAAATGTTAGAAAGACTACGAAAAACATTACTCCCACCGTCCCCGTTTACATGTCCCCGTTTGATTTTTGACCAGTCAAATTGACTGTATTTTGACTGAAATTTTACATATATCATATAATTCAAAAAATAATAAAAATTATATCATTATAAAGTATATTTAGTGTATTGTGCAACTTTCAGATTTCAAAAAAAATGAAAAAATAATTTATAATGTTTAGTTAAAATTTGGTCAATTTGACCGGTCAAAAGTCAAATGTGGACATGTAAAAGGGGACGGAGGGAGTATATTACATTGAACTCAACTCTAATAGAATAATGATTTATAACAACGACAGCTTCTTATACAGTATTCCCTCCATATCCGAATAATAGTATTGTTCAATTTTTAGTCAAAATGTCCAATTTTTGGTTGTAAATAAATAATTATAATATTATTATTTTCAGATTCTGAAAAATATATCTTATATAATTTTAAAGTAGTATTAATTATATAATACGTGTAAATGTCGGCAAAATTTTGATCAATTTGACGAAATTAAATCGAAACAAGACTATTATTGTTAGATGGAACGAGTATTCATCTCCAACGGTGCTCTTAAATCATTCTTTAAACAATAATATAAAATGTGGCTCCTAGTAAGTTAATACACTGAAAAACGTGACAACTCCTTATACTTTGACTCCTTATTCACATTTTATATTCATTTTATATAAATGAGAGGAAAAAGTTAACTAAAAGAGAGAGAAGGTTGAAGGAAAATTAATATAATATTGAGTTAAGAGCTACTAGATGCTCTTTAAAAGAAAGGAGAGAGAGTGGGCTCTTAAATTTTTAAAGAGCATCTAGGAGCTCATTGGAGTTCTAAATTTTGATTTGCTCTTAAAATTTAAACTTAAGATTTTGTTTAGAGAGCCCTTGTAGTTGCTCTAATATAGTCATAAAATATTAACTTTATAATAAAGTATCTTATATAATGACAATAGTAGAGATTGGCTATGATATTTTGTTAATAAATGATCGGTATAAGTTACTAAAATATATGAAAAAAAAGGATGGGATTTCACATCCATGAGGTTGGATTTTCAATTTAACAATTAAATATAATGAAGCTGATTTATTTAAAAAAAAAATAATATAATGAAGCTGTTCTTCTTGTTCCACAAATTTTCTGAAGTGGTTTAGAGGAACTCTATACTTTATAAATTAACTTGTTAGAACTTTTCTGAAGTGGTTTAGAGAAACTCCATGCATTTACATTTTATTAAGCATCATAAAGTCTATCATATAGTTACTCATCGCCAAATTTTAGCATCTTAAATTCTATCATATAATTACCAGTGTTATGAAAAGCGCAAATCGGCTCTAGGCGGTGAAAGGACCTTCTAGCGCTTAAGCGGTAAAGCGGACGCTTAAGCGGAATCTTAAGCGGGCCAATAAGCGGATTAATAAAATATAATTAAATATTTAATTTTAATATTAATATATTCAAAAATAATGTTATATTGTGGTAAGAATTTAAATTTTTAAAAATATATATATTAATTTTTTAATATAATTATAGTTATATTATATAAAAAAATATTTTAAAACTGAAAAATTAGCAAGTCAAAATCATTTTGACCGCTTAAGTACCGCTTAATCCGCTTAACGACCGCTTAATCCGCTTAATAGTCCGCTTAATTTTCAAAAACGCTTAAGAACCCGCTTAATACAAAATCGTTGCGTTTTAGGGCCGATTCCGCTTAGGCGGCCGCTTAAGCGGCCGCTTAATGCGCTTTTTAAAACACTATTAATTACTCATCATCATTTACGTATTTTATAAAGAACCTTATAATGCCATGCAAATATGCAATAGTTACAAATATAAGATCGCGCTCAAAAGAGAATCGGTCCTTGAAATAGAACCACAGAACCTTAAACCCTAAATTTTAAATAAATTTTTAGGATCTAAATTTAAATACATGTTATTTCATCATTGTGTGTGTTCAAAAATAGTTTTAAAATATAACACATGGATATTGACATTTTTTTGCATGTGAAGTTCTGATGCAGTAGAAATAAAGTAACAGTTCTATGGTTCTCTCTCTAAATGTTCTCAAGACCTACAAATGTATTACATAATATATATCGAACATGTTGCGGTACATATGAATCCCTCAATAATACTCTCTCTCTAAAATTATTCATTGAACTTTTGCGGTATACTAATATTGAATTTAGAAATTACATCTTATTCATTTATGCATCATTTCCTTCCCACTCCACACATTGTTTAATCTCTTATTTTTGCCCATTTACGCATCACAAATGAACAAGAAAGATTGTCATATACATATAAGACATCTTTATACTGAACAGTTTAATACCTACTCCTCCAGACTTCTGACAGAAATTAAAACAATACAACAAATAGAGCTTGCTAGAAATTCGGAAAATGTTCAGAACTCAGGATAGTTACGTACTAGTTTTAATGTTTCAAAGGGCGTCTCTAGTCGCCATTCGCGTTGTTTTTTGTTTAACGGCCTTCCTTTCCCTGCTTTTTCTCTGTTGGCCCTTACATCAGCAATACCCCATGTGCAACACTTCGTTTCTAAATCATATGACACAAGCCTGAAAATACCATCACATTCACAGGGTGCGCCAGTTTCAGCCACTGTGCTGACATATTTCACATACATATTTCTCTCTTTGAACCGTTCAAGATCTTGAGGAACTTTGAATATCCTTTCAAGGCCCGGCGAGGACACCTAAACCGGCAATTTATTTGCAAAACTTAGTGAAGGATTAGATTTCTTATTTACTTTCTAACATGTCACTATCGAGAGAATATGAAAGAAGTTAACTGTGCTGCGATTTAGGCATCTACATCTATTAACATCAAGAGATAACATACGCTAGTTAGGAGAAGCTTCGTACAGCTTTATTCTTGACAGAACATGCGACTATTTTCATATTGAAATCAAAAACAAATCTATGGAGAAGTCGAGAATCCACCTCTAGTGATACGTTCCCTGGAATTGATCCAGAAACCTCAGCTTCATCCAGCCTTACTCTATAAGCTTTTGAAAAAGCTTCAATATCTTGTATATTGGGAGAGCCAGACCTGTAAAAAAAATTATTGCAGATCATAGCTTAAAGATCAATCAGTTACTTTTCTTGAGTTGCAATATTTTTTTTTATTTTATAATTTAGCAAAAAAGCACTTGCAATGTATGCAAGGGCATACATATGCTTCAACAGAAATATGACACTTTATAATCCTTCCAATTACAATTAAAAAAAAACAATTAACATAACATACTGCAGTATTATTTAGCAAAAAAAAAAAAACATACTGCAGTATTGCTCAACTAACACAATACTGAGAAGCAAAGAGATCATGAAACAGTTAATATAATATGAGCGAAAAGAAAGGTAAAAAGGATTGCCATATAATTTCAGATCCCGACATGCTTCCCACGGTAAGAACATTTAGCTTTCAGAAGCACGTAAAAAGAAGGTTTAGTCAAGTAAGGCAAACAAGGCAGACTGCGATGTTAGTTCTTAAATGTAGCAACGCATGCTTACATGTTCGAAAGTTTTTCTATGCGTACACGGATAATATTATTCAATAATGTCTTGAAGGCATATATTCCCAAGTCCCCTTCAAATGTTAAAGTAACTTCTTCTGCAATTGCCAATGCTTCTTCATCCCAGCTTGTACCAGCAAGTGATATTCCACCCCCTCCTTCTCCATCTCCAACCTGCAGTATGAAAGATAGAATTCAGAAAACCAACAGATATATGAATACTGGGAAATGATAAACAAACATGAATGATAAAACCAAACTCTCCCTTCTATCTGGGTTAAGACTTAAATCCTTCAAATATTTCTAAGCCATAAAACATTTTCATCAGATCTGTAGTACCTTGACCTTTATAAATCCAAGACTTCAATCTTTTGTCGTAAACATAGAAATTTCTAACTTTATTTCACCAACTCATCCGAACACTCAAAAATTCGAAACCCTTATTTTTTCCATTTCACCTCTTTCTTCTTTATCATATCTTCTTCCTTTCTAGATGGTAAGACCAAGCCTCTAACAGCGATTCAGATGGGTGTCTATGCTAGTACATCTGGGAGAATACCAGTTTTGACTAGTATTTCTGACGATGAATCTGAAAAATCCTCTGTCTCTCCGGAGGAGGCAACCATGGCCTATGCTATACGAAACCCTACAGTGAAAGCTGCTTTTGCTATAAACAAAATGGAGAGAGATGAACTTATTGCTACCAGAAGAAGGCTCAATCAATTGAGTGCTTTTCTCAAAAAAGTTCTTTAATTTTGTCGATGTTTTTGAGAAAAATCATAGTGAGCAGGGTTCTGGTTAATTTCAACAGACCATAAATAAAGATGAATTAGGTCTCCCGATATTAAACAAAAAGAGTGATGTGGGGGAGAAGGAAGAAAGCACTGTACACATTGTGTTGTCAATTTTTCTCAACCAGGTGCTATCAGGGGACAGGGGTCAACAGTTTTTAAAAAAAAACCTAGTTCCGGTCAAAATGCCGCGGCCAGTTCTTTTTAATTATTGCCCTCTACCAGCAGGTACGAATGCAGTGGTGCCACACTGCCACCAGATGAGGTACTCAAGAAAGGCATTGAAAAAAAAATGTTGTTTTGTCGGGCGGTTCACAAAAGGCACTCTTTCCTTTCAGGGTGTGAAAAATATTCCAAATATATATGGGGAACTAAAGGCTAAAGCAATGTTTATCAGAAAAGTAGCTCCTATCCTTCTTTAAGTTTAACACCAATCCTGAGAAGTATGCCATTTTAAGTAGTAAAACTTTGCACTTTGAGCGCAAATCGTTGGCTATTTCAGACTGCGGCAATGTAATGGCGGATAAACCAATCTCGGAATTGCCTATTTAGGTAAGTTTATTGATTTCCTGACTCGTATCAGACACATGTGGGTCTTGGTCGCTTAGCTAGTGTTATTTAAAATTCATTACGTGCGGATATCTCACATCTCAGCTAACACCCTCCAATTGCTCATATGTGAGCGCACTACTCAATTCGACACCCCCCCTGCCAGACAAATCTAAAGCAACAGATGTAAATCCTCTTTCAGGTGAAAAGTTTAAGGTTGAGGTCAACATAAGATATCAGTCAGAGCCGTTGGTTTGTTATGGATGTAATTCTTTAGGCCACCTTGTGTCTCCAGGCCCATATACCATCAGAAAATGGGTTGAAAAAGTACAACCTTCGTAAAACAGGGCTCAACTAAAGATGACAATTATGAATAGACAACTGTTCAATCTATCCATATGATGGTAAAAAATGTTTCTCCAACCGCTGAAGTATCAGCTATGCAGAAGGAAAGACAGATAATATGAAGTGCAATACAACTCTAAAATCTCAAGAGGAAGTCCCTGAGAATACCTCAGAATGGACAGAAGTGATAAAAAAAACAAGCATAAGGTTTTCTCATCTGAGGGATCTCCTTCTCTTAAGAACACTTTCAGATCCTTAAAATCAGTTGATGAAGTCGACAAAAATTGAGGATTTCAGCTGCTGGTTAATCCTCTCTTTCAAAGTCGCAGCAGAACAAACTATAAAGAAACTTGGGGTAGCTTTTCCCTACCTCTATAGTTTTTTATGATTACAGATTTTTGTTCCCCCAATGTTTGAGGCCTCGATATATAACAAACAAGGCTTCTCACCTGATTTTCACGGATGATGTCTTCAGTTTTTGCAAGGGTGATACTGATTCATAAACTGTATTATAAGAGGATTAAATAAAAAAATTGTGATGTCGGATTTACATCCAAAACCACAAATATGTCGATTTTTTTGGAAATGTTAATGAGATTAGTACAAAAAGTCTGCAGATTTCGGGGTTTTAAAGGGGAAATTGCCTAGCAAATATATTGGAATCTGTCTGTTAGCGAGTAGACTTAAAAAGCAAGACTGTGAGCCGTTAATTTCAAAATTAAGTACCTGAATTGACTCATGGACAAGTTGTTTCCTCAGTTTGCTGGCAGGCTTTTACTCATCCAAGTCATGTTGTTAGGTATACACTATACAAAATTTCGGTGTATGTATCCGGTGGGTATGAGGAAGGAATGTTGTCCTCCTAAACAAGAAGGCGGTCTGGGTGTTCATGATAGTCCAATGGAACAAAGCAGCTTCCTCTTCCAAGTCTGGAGATTAATTAACGTTATGCGACATCCAGTTGGCTTATCTGGACACAAACTTGCCTATTACAAAATAAACCATTCTGTACTTCAAAAATTCCCTCAAGCTGTCCCTGGTGTGTTAAGCAGATTCTTAACCTAAGATCAGAAGCATCGTCTTTTATCTCTTATCAGGGGGTGATGGACTTAATTTATTTTATTTTTTTTAGTGGCATGATTCTGCACAGCCTCTCATCAACACGTTCTACAGTCAGGTTATAAATCTTTCAGACTCAAAAAACCTGGCAAAAGCACAATCTATTTTGCAGCAAGATCAATGGAGCATAAACACCTCAAACCACAACCTATTGATTGAACTTCATCATCTTCTTAGCTCGTTTCAGGTTCAGATTCTGACTTTATCTCCTGGAAGGATGTTAATACATGATGGATCAGAATATCCAATAGTTTGGAAACTATTGGACCTCATGATACCCCTACTGGATGGTGTAGTGCAGTTTGGCACTCCTAGTCTATTCCAAAATGTTCATTCTATGGGTTGCTGTAAAATGACAACTTCTAACAAAAGATTGTATGATCTTGATGGGAATGCAAGCAACTACTTGTATTTTATGTAATCAGGAAGATGAAACAATTTCCCATCTTTTTTCTTCATGCTCATTCTGTAAGTGCATCTCGGGTTTTCTGCCCCCTCCCTTTAAATGATTACCACAATATTCGGATGGTCAATTCTTTGTGGGAGCAGGTACTAAACAACAACGTAAGCTTCCTCTGCTGTATTTATCGGTTGCTGCCCATTATATATGAAAACAGAAAAATGATAGGTATCATAACAAATTCTAGTCAGTTATACAGCTGTCAAAGGATTCAGTGATCGAATGCCACTACGCATCCTTTTTCCTTCTCGCGAACCACGGGAAGCGACCCTCGCTAGCCTATTACGTTTTCTGCAGTCTAGCTGCCTCCCTCTTCCCGGGTAGCAATTGCTACCCCAAGGCTCAGGCTATTGTAAACTGGGTAAACAATTGGCTAGGTTGAAGGCCCACTCTTGCATTTCTTTGGAAGAGGTTATTATCAAAAATCCTGTCTTACTGAACATGTTGTAGTGACTAATATTATGGTCTCAAATGTTTGAAGAAAATGTTATGTGATTTGTAGTTTGTCCTTGAATTGAGCATGTTATTTCCGGACTAGCATTCTTGTTTTTTTTTCGCAGGTACGCCCCCATGTTATGTTCTTGTTTTTCTGTGAAATAAATTTTTTATTCACTTTACGTTAGCGGACCTACATTTGAGGTTTGCTTGGTTACTCAAGCATGAAATCCCAGTTGAAACCTTACGCGGAAAGGGAGGACAGACCAGGAAAAAAATACAGGATTTTCTTTCTTAAGCAAAAATATGGGAAACAAGACGATCATAAAAATTATGGACACAAAAGTTCCTGTAGATATATTTTCAGAAAAACTTACACAGGGTTCATTGTCTTCTATTGAATATTCATCATCCTCCAGTTCCTCTATACAAAAAAGAAGCTGTTAAACAATAGGTCCATGAATAGAACCATGATCATTATAATTTAATATATGATATGAAAAACCTAAACAACATGAATAATGTCTGATGACGCCTATATGATATGTTTGCCATTGCCTGTAAACTTCATGACACGATAGGTATTATGGTTGATTTCATCTATATACTACCTAAATGATACCATACGAGATAATGAGTGAATTAACATGTTAAACTTAAACTCCTACAAATTCTTTCTTTTTTTTTTTTTAATTTTATGGATAACTAACAATAGCAGGGTAACATTCATTAAAGAGCAACAAAACAATCATTATCATGCTTATACAAGATAAATTCTAACACCTACACTGAAAATGTCATGAACTAATTTCAAACAACTAAAGCCATATAGAAGTAGAATGCAGCACACACAAAAATATAAACATCTTTACAAGAAATCTCCATACCACACAGCCCAAAAACAAGATAATGCTACACACAAAACCAAGATTATGCCTTAAGTTAAAAGGCTCAAGATTTCAAAAGGTACCATCATCAAGAAAATCATCCTCATCAACAACATCATCATATGGGTCTGTAAGTGGTTGAGAGCTTTTCTTGGCACAGACAGAGACATGGGTATTTTTGGAGCAAGAATGGAAACTGAGTTTGTGGGGTTGGCTGAAAAGCTGCTTATTACTGATGCCAAGAAATGATGAGGACAAAAAAGGGGTTTTAGTAAGCCAACAACAAATTGAATGCATATTTCTTCGTCGGTCAATTAGGGTTTATGGTTTTCAAAATTTTGTCTATTCTCTGCGCAAAAATAAAAAAACGTGTTGCTCGGCCTCCTTCTGTTATGAAATAATATATGTAGAAAGATAATTGAGAGAACCAGATAAGAGATAAAAGAGTAGATTTCATTGTATTATCATATGACTATACAAATGGCCTTTATATAAGATTACAAGTGTCAGTTACAAGCAACTCAAAGATCTAGCTAGTGAAAAGCCAAAAGTCTAGTAACTGAAAAGCCAAAGGACATCCACATAAATATATTATTTATAACACTCCCCCTTGGATGTCCGTCAAATGAAATAATGTATTGTTATAGCCTTCCTGGAAAAACCTTTTGGGAGAAAAACCAAGAGAAGGAACAAAAACATTTATTTCATGATGTGCACGTGATGCTGCCTCGTTAAAAACCTTTCCAGGAAAACCCAGTGAGAAATACCATGGATAAGGGAAAAAGAGTGCAGCGTGCATTTGCTCCCCCACATGATTATATCAAATAATATCTCTGAGTTGATGAGCTCCTTTGTTCCAAAACTTTTGCCTTCATTGAGTTGTGTAGCTATCATCATAAGCAGTCAGTGGAGCTTTTAAATATATAGTTGATGGAGTTCCCATCCTTGTAAAATATCATAATCTTGTCATGCTACACTATTTTTCCAGCTTTGGTCATCTTAGATTGCCCAAGTCAAAATAGTGTGATAAGAAGTTCCTGCAACAACTCATTTTATACCAAAGGAAAAACTCTAATATAGTTTATTCAATATTGATCAACCGTTGAGGACTTTGCTCCTGCAAAATAAACTTAAAAATCAAATTTGTGGAGATTGAATAAACTTTCAGGATTCACACGCCTTTAGAGCGAGCAATTACTTAGCAACGAGTACTAATCAAAAGCGGAAAATCTGCTTTTAATAAATCTATAATTATATCAAAACATGTTAAATAAAACATTTTTGTACGGTTCTCCAGGACCGAGAATTTCTTTTTTTCAACTGTCCACAAAGTTCAGCGTACAATATTTATAATCCTTCTGGGATTCACATATAACGAAATATCACTCATTGAGAGATATTCTTCTTTCAATATATACACCACGAAATATTTTATCACCAAAAGTAACATAGATCTATTTTAATTATGAGGTGCAACTCATTTCAATGTCAACTAGAAACACATTCTAGTTTCCATCTGCTCTGGCCAGAGACTTTACGAGTTATCACCTATAATTTGGTATACAATGATAACATGTATTTTGTGTTGGACTGCTGGTCCAAATCCCTTTTCCATTTGAAAGGGTATAATTCTCGAGAGTTTGTTATACTGCTTCTGGCAGTCAAGATCCTTCTAGGATGATTATTGTCAAGTGGGTCGTATAAAATTTTAACTGAACCTTCACATATTGCGGGACTAATTCGCAATCAAATAATCATTTCCACCACAAATACTATTAGTCTTCATAACCAACACAAGGTTATCATACAATTATTTGAGCTTTACATTCATAATTTCTGAAACTTCATTTTGTTTTCACACAAATAATCATTCATATCCCACTGACTTTACACCTTCAGGTGTGTTAACTGCAGTTTCAAATATTTCTCTATTTTCAAGAGATAATGATTCGTAGGGCGCACTATTTTCACAACTTCAAGTGTGAGAGGACTACTGGTCCAAATAATTTTTCTTTATAATTGCCTCGATTATATCCTTTATTCTTTGGCCAATTATATCAATATTTTCTAACAAATTCTGCTTCATGATCCTCATTTTCAATAACCTCAAGTTCTATAAATATCATCGACGTCGATTCTATTTATGGTTCCACTTCATTCTGGACAAGACATAATATATTTAGATCTCAATATTTTTCATTACTTTTACTTTCTCAAAGTTTCATGTGTATAATCTCTACCAGAGATTTTTCAATGTCATGTCTATAATCTCTTCCGGAGATCCTTCAAAAATTATTGATTTCTCAATCTAGTCATCATCAATTATTGCTCCTTTTCACCTTTTGTATAAGATATATATGGAACCAACTTGTCTATCACACTTCAGGCGTTCTTTAGACATAGTAATATCTTGAGGTTGTCCTTCTGCGACATTAATATCATAGGAGCATATGTAGCCGGTGTTTGTGTCATAGTCACTATTTTTGGTCATCAAAATGAATTATCTGATGAACTTCTGGTTCATATTCTTTATTTTGAGGATCAAGATGAGGCAATGATAATTCATTCTTATATTTCTACTTTCACCGGCTATTTATTTTCTCCCCCTGATTTTGGGAAAACAAACTCATTAAATCAAGTCATAACAAATACATATTGATGATTCCAAATGCACTCGTATGTAATATATGAATCGATCTTACTAACGTGGTGGAAAATCTGTGATGACCAAATAATTTATTTATGATGGGGAGAGATTAAGAACAATTGTTTATATGATGCGAATCGATAAAAATTTGATACAAAATACTCAACAATTATTATGGACGAGATAATACTCATTATGAGATGCACCAGCATTATAAGCATATATTCTAAATAATGAATCTCGCATGCTTCAGGCTGCGAGTTGATAATAACTTTGTCTACAACCATATATTTCACAAAATATCTCACTGTTCACAATATGATATTTTTATCTCATGCCATATCTTCATAAATTCATTCTCAAAGATGATAAATCACAACTATATCTTTGCTGGTGATCAATTTTGCTTTATAGGCAAATACTATATGTATCACTGATAAAAAGAATCTACAGGTGCTTCAACAAAAGTGCATATAAAATTACTATCACATCTTTATCAAATTCAGATGGCTTAGCTAGTCAGGCCAAACTATAAACTTATAAGTAAACTTTTGGTTTACTTTCAAAATCAATTTCAATCATGCTTATTATAAAGTAGTGGAGAATCTTTCTCCAATTTTTTTTTTTTTTAGTGCACTGAATGAAATTCAATATATAAAGGCCCTTGATATCTCAATGCGATAAATTATATAAATTTCATTCTTCAATCTTCTTGGGAGAGTATAATTGCATCAATACTATACATGCTCTTCCAGAGTAAAATGTACTTCAGAGAGTAGATAAAATATATATGCCCTTCGAGAGCCTTGTGCATGCTCTTCAGGAGCCTGATATATGCTCTTCCGGAGCTTTATACTTTCTCTTTCCAATTCTTATATTTAGAAAAACTATAATGAGGCATCCTATATAATCCTCCCCTTTGGATGACTCATTTTAGATGTGAAGCATTGATATTAGTCATCTTTATATCAATCGAGAGAAATATTTCTTATACACATAATAAGAATAGACTTAAAGTATTTGTAATGTCATGACCATTGCTACGATCATGGTTGATATACTCTGATTTTCTAATATTGTCATATTATTGTACGATATCATTTGTTACAATTCATAATCTTTTCATCAATAATTCAAATTTAGTAAACCACAATTAATCACGATATCAACTCATGAATTTAACAACCCAAATATTACATCAATTTCATAATATTGTATCTGCGGGACACAATATAATATTTATTCATTTAAAATCTATTTATCCAAATATTATACTATTCTTTATATAGAACCATCCTTCAGGGGTATTATATCATTTGGGATAAACTCATAAATTGAATATTATACTAATATATCATTCTTCTGTAATGTAATCAAGTGTTTAAACATATTATATATACTCTGTTGACATCCTTCATCTTCAGAAATTAAACATATCAAAAATGTGTGATAAAAAATAAACTAATTTTATTATATAGACAACATCTGGTTGTTATTACGTGCGACTTCTGGTTGCAATCATATACTCAATCTATTAAAAACAACGTTAAATAGGTGTTGTAGATAATACCAACATTATCTCGCTCAAGTGGGAAAAAAAAATCATTTATACAAATCCTAAGTTTATATCACAAAGGCACATAGTGATTTTATCATTTACCAAGATATCATATAAAGATTTCGAAATATCACGTATTTGAAGCATGCATATATAAGATGTAATACACTTTAATAAGTGAGCAAGACAACTTAATACAAGTGACATAATGTGCGCATAAGCTATCTCTTTCAAAGCATAATATATAAAGTTTTGACTATCTCAAAATTTGGGGTGTCCTTAAAATCGAAAGATTAAATATGGTCATGAAACATATATTAATCTGAGATACATAGACAAAGACTAGAGATAAGGTCAGACATAATTTATATAGGTGTGAATGATATGAAACTTTTGTCTTTTTCATAGAATATTAGCTAAGTTATTAATTAAGCTTACTACACTCATGACCTTTTAAAGATTAAAGCAACTTACTATCTATTAATGATGTAAAATATTTGGATTAGAGAGTCACTAAGAATTTATGTTTTTTTTTGTATTCATTTTGAATAAAATGATCACATATACACAATATAAATTTGTCTCATATCCTATTTATCAAAATAAAATAATGTAGTGTACGCAAAAGAGAACGCCAGTGAGAATCATCACATATTAAATGAATTGTACACATATTTGAGAGTGACATAATATATATATCGATAGTTATCCACAAACGGTAATCATCAAAATTATATATAAAATATGATCACTAGAAATATGATATATGACTAAAAAACATGATTTTCATTTAAAACAAGTTTCTCACAAATTTTCAGATTTAAAGAGATCCAAAATATTTTATTGAAATCCAAAAGAATTATTCAGATCCAAAAGAGTCCAAATTAATTTACGCAAATCCAAAAGTAAGTATTCAAAACAATTTATTCAAATCCAAACATATCCAAATAATGTGTTTAAATCCATAAGAGACTAAAGCATATGCATATCAGTCTATACTAACTCCAAAAACTATAAACATCAACATATCCAAAATCGATCTATTCCAAAAGCAAACTCTAAAACATGTAAACATATAAAATGATTCAGTTTATGCACATCATGAATTCGCAACTTACATGTATCACATCAAAAATATTAACTAGTTTAAGTTTTAGAAAATTAAGTGGCTATTCCAAAATATCCAAAATCTCTCAAACATATAGTATAGTATCATAAAATGTAAAGAATGGTGAAGGGAGACTTACCTTAAAATCTTAAGTGATCAAATCATTTGAGTTCATGATTCCTTACTTCAAGAATTCTTTGAAAGACCTTTAATATCGGAAAAACAATTCACTCCTCATAGCAAAAACAATCTTCATCGATCAACACGTCGAAATTTTACAAACCATGATCCTCTTGAATAGAAGGTACACCAATCATACGAACAAAGTGAAAAGAGATACAACATACGTGCAAAGCGAATCGTGCTGATAACGTGTTATGAAATAATATATGTAGAAAGATAATTGAGAGAGCTAGATAAGAGATAAAGGAGTAGATTTCATTGTATTATCATATGGCTATACAAATGGCCTTTATATAGGATTACAAGTGTCAGTTACAAGCAACTCAAAGATCTAGCTAGTGAAAAGCCAAAAGTCTAGTAACTGAAAAGCCAAAGGACATCCACATAAATATATTATTTATAACACCTTCAAGTTTCTAAGGATTTTCAAAACTAACTAATTTTTTTTTTTTTTACTTAGAGTTAAAAATGGGGCGGGAAAATGGGGAAGTTGCCCTAACCCGTGGGGCAGATCTGCTCCGCTAATATGGGGAATGGAGTAGTGACGGGGAATAATTTTCTGCCCGGCTAAAATACGGGGTAAGTATGATGTATGTTGAATCCCCACCCCGCCTCGCACCGCATATGTCTAATATAAATAAATAATTATATTCAATATAATATATTTATTATATTTAATATTATTATTTTATAATACACAAAATTATAACTTTACAACTAGTAGACAATACATCAACTTGTATTGCAGTTATGTATACATGTATCGTATATTTTTATTTAATTCTGAAGAAAAAATAATTAAATGTTTAAGTAATATTTAAAATGTAATAATAAATATAGCAACGGGGTAGGGCGGGATGGAATAATATTAAATCCCTAGTGGGGCGGGGATGTGGATTAAAAATATATCCCCGCGGGAAATGGGGCGGGGACGGGGCAGGAAAAGTATATATGGGGTGGGGCTGGGAAATAAAGTCCACGCCCCGAATCCGCTCCATTTTTAACCCTATTTTTACCAAACTGACCATCCTAATTCAGGGTTTTCAGTATAGAATCTATTCTGTACCCCTGCTACGGGCGGACAAAAAGGTGGAAAATTTTAGGGTTAAAAATTATGTGATGTTTGATGATAAAAAGTTATTTTATTCTTACTTAGAATAAAATTAAATGTAGCTGATCAATGGGTAGCATTCTTATGCAGTAGCAATTGATTAGATTCACCCATCAACGGCTAATGTGGTACTGTAACAAAACTGGAGTACTTTAACAATTGATAGGCTAATATTATGAGCTTTTGGATTAGCAGTTGATCTATCAACAGATGAGTAGATATGTGACATAATTGTAAATATTTGAAGTCATGTTATCTATCCAAGTGAAGTGAAGATCGATCGCTAGTCAAGAAGCATCAATGGCTAAATAAACATACGATCAATCGTTACATCAATTCCATCAATGGCTAAACCTGGGAGGCTATCAGTCGCTAACTCAAGAAGCCATCAATCGCTATTTGTTTTAGCAATTGATGATCAATAGTTGAAAGCTACAAGACAAGTAAAGGATAGAAAGCACATGGGTTGATGTGACAGGTGCTGCACCAGTTTTGGAAGCTAAACTAATAGCAATTTAGTCAAATATTGAGAACCTCGAAACCTACCATTTCTGGCAAAGCAACAAGAATTTCAAGCTGCCAAATGCATTATCAAGTCTAAGAAATTCTACATTTGTAAGAGCTGGAAAAGAAGTAGGAAAATACTTTTGCAGACTATTCTTGTTTGTAGTAGTATATATTCACATTGTAATTTTCATTTCAATGTATCCAAACACTGAGAAATGAAGAGCAAAGCATTAGAGATAGCAAGCAAGAAATTGTAAGTTTTTGCTCTTCATTCTTTTGTAACCAGCCAAGTAATTCTTACTTGGAAGGTTCTTAATAAAATCTCTCAAGTGGATCAAACAATCCACCTGAAATTTTTAAGATCCTTGTTCTTTTAATTTAAGTTTTAGTTTTAATTTTCTCTTGTGTTTTGAATATAATCTGTTAAACAAAAATTGGTTGGAATTTTTGTAGATTGTATTCAACCCCCCCTACAATATAACTTATTGTTTGCATTGTCTAAATAACAATTGGTATCAGAGCTGGTCTTCTAACATACAAGAAGTCAAAGATATCAAAGACAATCAACAATGGGAAGACGAGATGAAGGAGTCAAGATTCAATGCTGGTTAAGGAACACTACTTTCACTGGAAAGTAAAAATGAGGATGCATCTTCTCTCTCTTGATCCAAGCTACATCAACTGCATTGAGAAAGGACCACATGTTCCTGTCAAAATCAATACTACTGTGGGACTTGATGGAAGTGAAGCTGAAGATATTGAAGTACCCAAATATGTCTCTAAGTTCGCAGAAGAAGATGAGAAAGAGGTGCACAAGGATAACAAAGCCATGTACATTCTGTTTAATGGCATTGATGATGATATGTTTGATAGTGTTATCAACTGTCCTACTACTAAAGAAGTATAAGACAATATTCAAACACTCTGTAAAGAAACTAACCAAGTCAGAGAAAACAAGATGCAGCTGTTTGTATAACAATATGAAAGTTTTTCACTCCAAGTCTGGAGAATCTCTAAATGATTCGTTTAACAGATTTCAAAAACTGCTAAATGGATTAAAACTTTATGGAAGAATTTATCTGGTTAAAGATTCAAATCTCAAGTTTCTAAGAGCCTTGCCCAGAGATTGGAAGCCTATGACTGTTGCCTTAAGACAGGCTCAAAACTTTAATGAGTACTCTCTGGACAAATTATATTGCATTCTTAAAACTTATGAGCTTGAGATTCAGCAAGATGAGGAACTGGAAAAGAACTCCATAAAGGAGAAGACTGTGGCCCTTGTAGCTGAAAAAGAAGAAGAAAATGAGAAGGCATTAAAATCTGTGGTTGCTGGTAAAGCTCCAAGCAGCAATGCTTGTGAAGGAAAGAATGAAGCTGGAAAGAACAAAGGCAAAATCATTGAAGATGTTAGGTCCAAAGTATCGTAGAAGGGGGGTTGAATACGATACTCACTATAATTTAAAATTCTTTCGAATCTTACGGATAAACAAATTGCAGTCCTGTAATGGGTTTCGTGCTCTGGATATTTATTGGGTCAGTTTCCGAGGATATGAAAAATTAAACCAACACACAATATTTTCCAAGGTATATCTGTATATTGATAAATATCTCGAATGGTGCTATAAATCCAAACCCGAAGGTTGGCTACAATGACCACTCCTCTAAATATTACAAGCCCTATCCACTACAAATATTTATGGTACAAAACTAGGCTAGGGTGTGCGTATATTTGAGAGAGTTTGTGCATAGCACTTGGCCATCCATCCCGAAGGATGTGTGTAAATTGTGAGAGCACAACTTACATATTTATAGGCTTCATAAACTAACCATGGTTAACGAGTTCGTCCTAGACGAATTGAGTTCGTCCTGGACGAACTCATATATAACCAAATGTGGTTAAATATGAATTTGCGCCACTTAGTTCACTGAGGTTGAACTTGCGCCAGGTCTTTTTCTCTGTGCTCATGACTTAGAAAAATCTAAGTAAGAAATCAAAATTGCGCCTTTGGGAAGTTGCGCCAAGGTACTTGCGCTTGGTGATGTGAAGTTGCGCCTAGGAGTACCCTCTGAGCTCCTCATTACTTAAAGAATTTCTTCAAATAATATGAACTTGCGCTAGCAACTGTGAGTACGCCCCAGTTCTCCCTCCAGGGTAAGTTGTTAACCAACTTGCGCCATACTGCCGCTCTCATGTGTACTGTTCTCTCTCATCAGCATGCAAGTTGCGCCAACAGCTTACAAATACAGTGTGCACAGTGATCCCTGCCTTAGTCTCCTGCTAGTATATCCACAACTCGCGCCATACTGTGTATACTGATGCTACAATGCCTGCATGGCCTCCATTATGCAAGAGGGTTCAAAGAGAGTGAAACCCTAGCTTGTAGTAGACACATGACATCATCATCTCCATGCATGCATAATATATATATAATATATTATATTATGTTGTGATTATATATATTAATAAATAAAAGTATATATAAATATATACACACATATTTATATTATTTATATGAACATATAATAATATATGTATATATATTTAAATATATTCTCATATATTCAGCCCATCTGCGAAATAATAACATGGGATTCCGTGATCTTCACTGACTCAGCTTTGTTTGAAGAGCCCGGTTCGAATTAGCAACAAGAATCTACAGCAGTTTTCATGGATCAACGAATTAACACCAAGTTTAGTTCCAAGTCATACTCTAAAGTGAACCAAAAGTTGAATTAAAGAAAGAGATTAGAGAGAGCAACTGCATAAGAATAAGAATTTACCCAAGGTTTGACATTGTCTTTGCATCCACAATCAATTTTATAAGTTCTCCGGCTGCATAAATATTGTTAATGGAGAGAAGTTAGTTTTTTTGTCATATTTAATACATAAAAAATTGTGTAGAGTAGTATAAGTTGTACCTTGATTAAGGGGTCATTGGACAAATCTGAATGAAATCTCTATGAATTATTAAATAAATATATCGCAAAATTTTATCGCATATGCATATCATGAAATAAATATATCACAAAATTTTAAAGATGTGTATCTAGCCAGACTAGACATATGCGAGTGTATGAATGAGTCATGCACGATTTTGGAAATGAATGGCTAAGCAGTTATAAGATTCGATCAGACAATCTTGGGGAGACAACAAATAACCTGAACAAGAGGAATCGCTCAGCTAAGCATCATTAAGCTCGATTCAGAACTAAACAAATGAGCCCTAAGTCATTCATTTTCTTTCTGATTATACTTCTATGAAATGCCGAGGGAAAAAAATGACTTATGAACAAAGATTTAGATTTTGAACGGGATACAGAAGATTTATTAAAAAAAATCTGGTATTATTTTAAGCGCACCGTCAAAACTAAAATGATTTTGTTCATAACTATTTTTTTCTATGGGAACAGATCATGTAGGAGGCTGATCCCGAACTCTGAATTGACATGTATGCACCTTAGAACTATAAAACGATAAAGAAAAATAAATAAGAGAAATTCTCATTCGAACTTCAACGGTGAGTTTAAAATACTGGTTGTTTCTTGATAAATGTTCAATGTCACTATCTAATCTCAAATCAGGATTTTTTGTGAAAAAATTGAAATCAACATCTTTTTCTGTTGATGAGGTTGGAGAGACAAATCACTAAAGCTAGTTGTAAGGTGTTTAGGAAGAAGGATAGAGTCGACGACCACTGTTCCATCATGTACATCCAAATTATATTCATAATTTGGATTGTAGAATGAATACGTAAAAGTGACATTAAGATGTCTATGGCTATCATTAGCACTAAAACTAATGAGATTTGCTGTGGAAGGTTGGAGGACGACTTTATGTGAAGTCAATTTTATGTACACATATGTCGATATAAAAAAAAAGATGAAATAAGAAGACAAATGCAAACAATAAAAGCTATGACACGAAAGGAATGACGGTTAGGAGGGGGGTTAATATGAGCCGGTGGTATAATAACGGGCGGAGCTGAGGGAGTGGGAACCTGGACATTCGAAGGAGAAGATGATATTACTTGTCCCACGGTGTTTTCATCGATCTCATATACATATGAGTATCGATCAATATCTTCATCACTATCGCAGTAGTACTCAACTGTACACCAAAAAAACTAACATTAGAACAAGTTATCGATGATCATTATTATTATTATTTATTACAAGTGAAGATCATTGGATTTTTTTGTTTATAAGACCATAGGTTTTTTGTATTTTTCTCAAGAATACTTACAATACATATTCTTCGTGCCACTTGTGCTAGCTTCGTGATCGTTCTTCTATTGCCTCAATGGAAATTGAGTCAACTCAATCTCGTTCTTGGTGCCACTTGTGCTAGCTTCGTGATTGTTCATCTCTTTGTTGTGGACAGAAATGGCGACTGGATGGAGGAGAACGTGTGAGTTGATTAGGTGAGCTAACTCGCAGTGGATGAAATTTAGAAGAACTCTGTTGTTTGTGTCAGATTATGAAGCTTTTACAGGTTAGGACCTAAAGCATACCGAAAATGACCCTGAAAATGATTATATTGTATTTATGATTTTCAAGTCTTTAAAGTTAATTAAAAAATACTGTTGTGTTTCAAATATATTATTGTACTTAGAATAGACAATTCAACCGACTATTAGGACCTAAAGCATACCGAAAATGATTATATTGTATTTATGATTTTCAAGTCTTTAAAGTTAATTAAAAAATACGGTTGTGCTTCAAATATATTATTGTGCTTAGAATAGACAATTCAACTGAATATTAATACAAGAAATATAAGAAATATTAAAAAAAAAAATTAAAACAACCCGTGCAAAGCACGTGCTTTGCACGGGTTAGAAAACTAGTTATATATAAGACTAGTAGTTTAATAAACAAATTGACTAATTATTAATTTAAAACTAAAATGATTTTCTACTATATTAAAAACTAAAATTTATGTTTATATAGTTTTTAATATTTTTTTAATTTTCCCAATTACAATACTATATATATATGTATATATATTTATTTGAGTAAAGTTTTGATTAATTTTATCCTTTTAAATTCAAATTCAAAAAATATTTAGAAAATTATGGTGTATAAATTAATAAATTAACAACTCATTGCAACTTTTTTGCATAACACTACATTTTAGTTGTAATTATTGATTTTTCCGATATTTTTCATGCATGGGGAAATATCATTCAAGTTTGCAAATACACGGGTTTTTATAACAATTTGAAAATTTTGTGAACTCTTCTTTACTAGAATTATATAGTTCTTAATAATATCCAAACCGCACTAATTTTGCATTGCATTCTTTTTATGCTATGCTTTGCATGCATGCATGATGCACTCTACGCCAGGAAGTAAACTAACTTGATTAAAAATAGTTGGATTGTCTTATACATCTGCCACCAATATCATATTGAAAGAACCAAATCAAAAAAGAAAAGAGATAATATTTCGTACACACCAGCAACCTCCTTCTCATAACAACTGCCACCTCTTGCGGACCAGCACGATCACTACCAATCAATTGTTCAAACTTCTGCTTCTGAACATCTGACTCGTATGTTTCAATGAAACAAAATCCTTGTTCAGCCTGCAGTGCAGGTGAAATAAAGATAAGGCAATCAGCAAAAAGGTGGAGAAATACGACTATTGAGTACTTATAAACAGCAGAGCTGACGATATTATACCCAATTCTTTTTCCGATAGCCTGTTGGTGAACTACACATCTTTCCTGCATTTAGACATTTTTCAAGTTACTAATCCAATAGAACAACAAGTATATATCTATAGACATATAACCCGTTATCCAACTCAAACATTATCCCAAGAGATACAGAGTACTGAGAGTAGCAAATAACGCAAACTATATCAAAAGTATATGTTAAGGATTCAAAGGCAAACTTGTTTGTTAAATTGCTGTAAGAAATGAGATTTTGACTGGAATTAGCTTTTCTGATCACCATATTACTTGACTAACGTGTACCTTTAAAGTGGCATCAATGATTTGTACAAATAGATATCTTTGCAGTCCACGTTCATACAAGTTATCTGGAGCCCGGTTCGAAGTAGCAACAAGAATCTACAGTAGTTTTCATGGATCAACGAATAAACACCAAGTTCAGTTCCAAGTCATACTCTAAAGTGAACCAAAAGTTGAATTAAAGAAAGAGATTAGAGAGAGCAACTGCATAAGAATAAGAATTTACCCAAGGTCTGACACTGTCTTTGCATCTACAATCAATTTCACAAGTTATCCGGCTGCATAAGAATTGTTAATGGAGAGAAGTTAGTTTTTTGTCATTTTTAATACAGAAAAAATTGTGTGGAGTAGTATAAGTTGTACCTTGATTAAGTCATTCATTATCTTTTGGATTATACTTGTATGAAACGCCGAGGGAAAAAACGACTTATGAACAAAGATTTAGATTTTGGATGGGATACAGAAGATTTATTAAAAAACAACCGGTATTATTTTAAGCGCACCGTCAAAACTAGAATGATTTTTATTCACAACTAATTTTTTGTGGGAACAGATCGTGTAGGAGGCTGACCCCAAACTCTGAATCGACATGTATGCATCTTAGAACTATAAAACGATAAAAGAAAATAAATAAGAGAAATTCTCATTCTAACTTTAACGGTGAGTTTAAAATACCGGTTTTTTCTTGATAAATGTTCTGTGTCACTATCTAATCTCAGATCGGGATTTTTTGTGAAAAAATTGAAATCAACATCTTTTTCTGTTGACGAGGTTGGAGAGACAAATCACTAAAGCTAGTTGTAAGGTGTTTGGGAAGAAGGATAGAGTCGAGGACCACTGTCCCATCATGTACATCCAAATTATATTCATAATTTGGATTGTAGAATGAATACGAAAAAGTGACATTAAGAGGTTTATGGCTATCATTAGCACTAAAACTAATGAGATTTGCTGTGGAAGGTTGGAGGACGACTTTATGTGAAGTCAATTTTATGTACACATATGTCGATATAAAAAACGGATGAAATAAGAAGATGAATGCAAACAATAAAAGCTATGACACGAAAGGAATGACGGTTAGGTGGGGGGTTAATATGAACCGGTGGTATAATAACTGGGGGAGTTGGGGGAATTGGAACCTGTACATTCGTAGGATAAGATGATATTACTTGTCCCTCAGCGTTTTCATCGATCTCATATACATATGAGTATCGATCAAAATCTTCATCACTATCGCTGTAGTTCTCAACTGTACGCCAAAAAAAAAACTAACTTTAGAACAAGTTATCGATGATCATTATTATTTTTATTTATTACAAGTGAAGATCATTGGATTTTTTTGTTTGTAAGACTGTAGGTTTTTTGTATTTTTCTCAAGAATACTTACAATACATATTCTTCGTGCCACTTGTGCTACCTTCGTGATTGTTCATCTCTTTGTTGTGGACAGAAATGGCGACCGGATGAAGGAGAATGTGTGAGTTGATTGGGTGAGCTAACTCGCAGTGGATGAAATTTAGAAGAACTCCGCTGTTTGTGTCAGATTATGAAGCTTTTACAAGTTAGGACCTAAAGCATACCGAAAATGACCCGGAAAATGATTAAATTGTATTTATGATTTTCAAGTCTTTAAAGTTAATTAAAAAATACGGTTGTGCTTCAAATATATTATTGTGCTTAGAATAGACAATTCAACTGACTATTAATACAAGAAATATAAGAAATATTAAAAAAAAAACTAAAACAACTCGTGCAAAGCACGTGCTTTGCACGGGTTAGAAAGCTAGTTATATATAAGACTAGTAGTTTAATAAACAAATTGACTAATTATTAATTTAAAACTAAAATGATTTTCTACTATATTAAAAACTAAAATTTATGTTTATATAGTTTTTAATATTTTTTTTAATTTTCCCATTTATAATACTATATATATGTATATATTTATTTGAGTAAAGTTCTGATTAATTTTATTCCCTTTTGCACCCCACTGATTTTGGCCAAAATCACTTTATTACCTATACTTTCTATAATTGCACTATGCAAACCTTTACTATTTTCGGCGCGTCACTTTGCACCCTTTCCGTTAAAAGTGTCAGGGTAATTTCGGCCCTCTAAATGATAATTTATGAAAATTCTTAAAGAACGATAGTTGTAGAGAACGAAAAGTTCGTTTTAAAACAATAAAATTCAAAATTATTGAAATCTTTTTTGTAATTTTTTAATAGATTACAAAAATTAGAGATCTTGTAAAAATTCGTAATAAATTCAATTAATTTCAGATTTTGATGATTTTTGATGTTTCGGAAACACTTTCAATTACCTATAACTTTTGTTCCTGTTGTCTCCTCATATCACGTTTCGAAATATTTTCGAAATAATAAAATGTATTTACAACTCATGTTTTTAGTTTAAAATTCAATTTTTCAAAAATATTTCGAAACATGATATGAGGAAACAACATGAACGAAAGTTATAGACGATTGAAAATGTTTTCCGAATCATTAAAAAACATCGAAATCTGAAATTAATTGAATTTATTACGAATTTTTACAAGATCTCTAATTTTTTTAATGTATTACAAAATTTCCAAAAAGTTTTCAAGAATTTTGAATTTTATTGTTTTAAAAGAATCTTTTCGTTCTATACAGCTTTCGTTCTTTAAGAATTTTCAAAAAATATCGTTTAGAGGGTCAAAAAAATTAAATAAAGATTTATCTGTAATTAAGTTTTAAATATTGCCAAAACTACCTCTGAGTCTTTTAACGGAAAGGGTACAAAGTGACGCGCCGAAAATAGTAAAGAGATGCATAGTGCAATTATAGAAAGTATAGGTAATAAAGTGATTTTGGCCAAAATCAGTGGGGTGCAAAAGGGAATAAACTCTAAATAAATCTAAATAGGCCTTGTACACATTAAACTAACTTAAGACAGAGGACAGTACCGGTAAGTGATCCACTATCTTTGATAACTCCAGATCATGTTCTGGCCCTTTCTCCGCCGTGCTCTGTCGTCTTGCAGTGTAGCTGCTGGATGGGTGCCTACAAAACAACACCGGAGGAGGGTTTGGACCTCGAGGCGCCCCTGGCGTGAGAGTAAGAGCGGGCTTTGAAAGTAGTCGGACGGAAACTGAGCTACCTTTCAATGTAGAGGGCGTGTGTATGGAGATTGCTGATGAGTGTTTATGTGTGTGAGAAATATGAATGTGGAGGAGAAGAGAGAGTAGACCTTAAACCTCTTGTCCTTGGTCTATATATAGGCCAAGGATTAGGGTTTAAGGATAGGAAACCTGAATCTTGGCCATACACCTGTATGTCTCGAATTCCCTACACGTGTCCCTCTGTCAGCGGTGGAACAGTAGTTTGAAATGTTTAGGGACTTGTCGTTTTCTTGATAGTAGTTGACCGTTCATGTTCTGTCCCTATCGCCTAGGGCTTCCATTCGTCGTGTGCTGGTCCGGGAGAGGGGGTGGATTGGTTGTATCTGAGTCCGCGATCATCTCTCAGGTCCGGGATAATCTCCTGGGTCCGGGATCATCTCCGGGTCATGTAGTGCTCGGTCCGGATTCAGCCGATCTGGGGTCCACGTTAAGGCAATCCGGGGTATACCCTATCAATCTTAATATCATAACCAAGGGTTATGACATTTTGCATCCACAGTGGTAAACCGTCAAGTTGCTTCGTGTTGAACTTCAGAAGATATGACTTCTCAAAATTCTAGGATACTAGCTTGCAAGGTCTTTTTCACAATTCCTGGAGTGTGCAAGTGATGGAGAAGGAAGACGTGCTCTAACTAGTTGTATGTGTAGGTGGAGTGGACCGGTTACTAGAGCATAGGGGTTACTACTTAGGCCATTTTCTGATTTTACTGATTTGAAACGAAAATAATTCTACTACTCTAAACAAAAAGAAAATATATAATATATTATAAAATTGTTTTTTTAAACTTGAGATAATAAAATTGTTAACTATATGTATAAATAAATTTCTTTAAATAATAAATATATAAAATATAATTTACTTTTTACATAGATTGTAATTGTTCGATAAAAATAATATTATAGATAAAATATAACTTATAAATTATTTTTTCAAATATATATTAAAAAAATATATTAATATAATAAAATATTAATTTACTATACCAGATAATTAGTTAACATCCCTCCAATATTTTTTAACTAGACTACTACTCTTTTGAAACAAAAATAAAGGGTATAAAATATGATAAATCTTTTAAAACTCATAATAATAAAATTATTAATTCGAGATATAATAATAGTAAATATATCAAATGTATTTTATTTTTTATGTAGATATTAGTTGTTCGATAGAAAATAATAATACATGTAAAATATAATTTATAAATATTATTCCCAGCATATATATATATATATATATATATATATAGAAAAGTTATTTGGAGTCCCACTTTTTTTGGAGTTTCCGGAGTCCCAATCCTAACCCTCCATTTCATTCTCATCTGACGGCTATAGTTTAATTAGAATTATATAAAATTTAAATAATTAACTACTTTATCTTTCCAAATTAAGCGCTCAGTCATCTCTTCCACGATTGTAGCGTCAGTTATTTTGTTGTTGAGTTTGTGAGAAGATATTATCCTGCCATTTGTTCTGCAACCTTTTCAGTGGTGCGTTATTTCTTTCTCTCTTTGTTCTGCAACGGCATTCTCCATCAAACACCCAGTTGTGTACATCTTTTTTTGTAAACTGCAGAACATAGCTGTGTCCTGCATAGTTTCATGTTCTTAATTTTGTTTTTTCCTCTGTTGTTAATATTTGTGGAATACATGTACAAATTGGGTTGGTGATTTGATGTATGATATATGAGTTGCAGCATACCCTGGAAAGATTCGGCATTGAATGATAAATTATGAGTTTTTTTAGTAATGCAAAGCCAAGTTGTGTATATCTTATTTGTAAACTGCTGAACATAGACCATAGTTATGTCCTGCATAGTTTAATGTTCTATTCTTAGCATTGTGTTCTGTGTTACATCTGATCTGTGTCCTGCATGGTGCATGCTATTTGGCATGATTTATGTAATGTCTATGTTATGCTGCATGATAAAATTTTAATGTGCGTATTTATAGTACTGCAATACCTGTAGCTATATAAATTATTTGAATAATATTTCTAGTGTCTGAATGCTGGACAAAAGTTGGATAGAGGGCTATGCATGATTGTTTCAGAGCTTAAGATTAGGGATATTAGAGAGTTTTAAAAATTTAAAATATATAACTGCTTGTGTCCTGCAGACTGTAGGATGGAGAGATGATCCAAGTGTTAAGAGGGGACTCCAAGGACTCCAAGAATTATGGGTTTCTAAGGAGCCCAACTATATATATATATATATATATATATATATATATATTTGAAAATACATGTTTATTCGATAAAATATTAACTTTTACTATTGAGACACAAAGTCTGCTACTACTGTTTCGAAATAATAATTAATTTTACAAGATATATAGCATTATTTTATCTGAAATCGATTTAATAAAATTGTTAATTCAAGATATTATATAAATTTATTTGAATATTAAATATAAAAAATATAATTTATTTTTATAATTTTATTGTAATTATTCAATGAAAAATAATATTATATGTAAAATATAATTTATGAATATTATTTTTAACTATATATTTGAAAATATGTTTATTCAATAAAATATTAATTTACTATACTACTATTACTACTATGATTGATTCACCTTTATATTACTACGATTTTTAGTTGATCGTTAAGATTGATATTAATATTGTAAAAAATACTTACATTAAATCAATTTTAAATTTTTAGAAGTCACCAAGAAAAATTTATAAGAGACGGATAATTTCTTACTTATAATTTAAGTTACTAAAACAATTATAATTTATTTTAGATGCACTATATATAAGTGTGTGTGTGTGTATATATTCTTTACATGTTTAATAGAATATATATATATATATATATATATATATATATATATATATATATTATCTTCTAATTAAGATTTTAGTGACATTTCTTTCTTAAGAATTTTTTTTAGACCAGTAAGATTAGTTTGAATAATTGATCAATTATATAAATAAAAAGAGCTCTTCTGAAGAAAAAGAGGTATCGTTATCAAAAGAATCATTTATTTAAAAAAGAGGTTTCTTTTTCTTCCATCATAAGAGACCTTTTTTGAAACAAAAGAGGTATCTTATAAAAATGAATCATTTATTTAAAGTAAGAGGTTTTTTATCTTCCACTATAAGAGACCTCTTGCCAAGAAAAAGAGGTAACTTATTAAAAAGAATCATCTATTTAAAAAAAGAGATTACTTTCTCTTTCATTATAAAAGACCACTCTTTTAGAAAATGAACTTTCTTTGATTAAGTAACCACTTATTCAAATCACAAGATTTCTTATTAGTGGTTTCTTTTCCTATATTTGTAGTAGTGTACTATCTACCATGATTTGGATGATGGTGATAGCAGAAATGTTTAGGTAAAATTTCACTGCAAACATGTTTAATTTAAATGTCACAAGAGCCACATAGCAAGTACATGTCCAACACATCGAATTATAAACATTTTAAAGAAGTGGGATAAGCGTTCAATTCGATTCATCTACCTATAATTGGTACGATATGTCTTTATTGTGAGCTCTTATATTTGGTAAGTGAAGATGTAAGCACTTATAATTCTACATTATTATGCCTAATTACGGTTTAATTAGGTTACATCATTTCAAACGAATTCATATAAATTAAGTATTCAGTTAGCCGGCGCAAGGTATGTTCCACAATACAATTTGTAAATCCAAAAATTGTCTTAATATTTTTTAAGAAATTATTTTTTGCTCATTAAAATAATGTGTCAATTATTAAACACATTTTGTCCGCGCTACGTGTGCTAAGACCCTCAAAAATATTATAAATCTAATAAAACATGCAAAATTCAGTAAATAATGATTTATTCAGAAAAATAATTCGCAGAACTCACAATTCTCAAAATCGAAGAATTTTCTAATGCTTTCGTTATTATAAAATTCTCCAAAAAATCATAATAAAAAATTACATAAATAATGATGACAAAAAAAACTTCACACTTGGAAACTTGTAACGAATTAGTATGTTAGGCCGAATTAACACACTATATGAATCAATATAGTGAACACAATCAATAACAGAACACCAGTATAAGAGAATAATTCAACTAAACTCTTATTCACAAATCACAGTAGCTTACAAATAATCTCTTAGTGATTTATATTTTATCACTAAGAGCTGCTAGGTTACACGAATGATATTCAATTGATAACTCATCTAGAGTAAACCCTAAGCTGTGATTATATACACAATTTCACGATATCTACTGATTGATTTACAATTATCTGCTTCCTAAAATAATCTAATCAGTAGCTATCCTTTTCCTGTTCTGATTTGCATAATCTCCTTGATATTCTCCTTCCTTGTTTATCCAGATCTTCTCCTAGAAATCAGCCGCCTGCAAACTCTGATCTTCGTTAAACTCTGATCCAGCTGGCAGTCGTCAAACTCTGATTTCCAGATAAACTCTGATATTCGATTCTGCACACTAAACAAGTTAGATACCAGTGACATCATCAAATATGTAACAATCTCCCCCAACTTGTACATTAGACAGAATGAACAAGTTCTATATATTTACTGATGATGTCAAAAATAATCAAGGACAAATGCATGAAATAATTAATTTGCAAAATTAATTACTACTTACAGAACAAGCAGAACCACCTATCAAATCAACCTATATCCATAGCTTTCTCTGACAAACTGATTTATCAGATTCTCTTCTTTCTGCTTCAAGGTCTGTATCATCTGGGCTTTAACATTTCTGAGCTCTTCAGTATCATCCCCAGTTTGATAGATAGCTGCTCTCAAGGCATTTACCTTGCTTCTTTGCATAGCCTCTCCAAGCTGTATTACTCTTGGCCTGTCTGCTTCATTGTTATAACCCAAGATTCTGGTATTTGCAATAGTCTCCATCACAGAGCTATTCTTTTCCATATCAATTTCAGTATCATCATCTTGAGCTATTTGTGGAATGTATTCTTCATCAGACTTTACTCCATAAAATCTTCTCTTTTCACTGATTGTCCTCTTCATCAGATCAGACCATCTCTGAGTAGCTTCATTCTTGATCTCCAACATGTAGTGAAAATGTTCCAGCTCCTTTCAGAGATTTCAGTAATAAATCAGCTTCTGAGATTCTATAAACTCTGCCAGACTCCAGAAATATGGCAATTTTCTCCTTGTCTCCTGTGCCATCATGAGTATCCATAAGGATCTGCACTGACTCAACCTTGTCTAAATCCTTCTGTGTGACAGCATCTCCCAACTTTTCAGTCAGAGGATAAGGATCTCTGAAAGTAGTTGCTGAGCCTGTTTGGATTTTCTCTTTCCTGTGACCTAGACCAGTTGTATCATAGGCTTCCTTTCCTCTGGTTCCATGAGTTCTTACTCTGGTTAGCATTGGACTTTTCTTGTACAAGCTTGTACCAAGGCTTCCATAGAGACTTCTTTTCTTCTGATCTTGGATCTTCTCAGAGTTTATTTTCAGCCAGGAGGCTTTAGCATTGTCAATCTTTTCTTCTGTTACTGAAGCTTTAACTTGAGCATTGTCAGAGGTTAAAGTCATGTCAGAGATTGATCTGTCATCACCCTTTCTTCTTCTGGTTAAACCAGCTTCCTTTTCTTCTACTTGATCAGATACATCAGTAATTATATTTGCATTTCTGCTTAGCTTTAACATTCTCTGAGAAGGATTCTCTGATGCTATCTTGATCACTGATCTCTTTATCACAGGAGGAGCTGAAGGAACTCCATCAACAGGTTTCTTCCCTTTGTCTGCTGCACCAGACTCAGATTGAGTTTGAGACCTGGTTCTTGGTCTGTTGATGTCAGTGTAGTTCACCTCACTGATTACTATTCCCTTTTGCTTTGGAATCTTCTGTTTTTGTGAGGGATCAGTAATCTGTTTTTGCTCATCAGACTTTGTCTTGCTGATCTTCTTCTTCTCAGCAGCCAGTCTTTCTTCCTCTTGTCTGATGGCTTCTATATCTACTCCTGGATTCTCCTGTTCAAATATTTTCCTTGCCACAGCTTCATCAATGATTTGCAAGGAAGGAGATTTGTAGAATAGAGTTGTTTCTTTACCTCTGAATCTCAGAGTTTGGCAGAACTTCTGAGACTCAGGATCTCCAGCCTCAATTAGCTTGTCAGCTCCAGAAATTTGAACTTCTTTCTTCTTTTCAACCTCAGAATTTACAAGAGCTATTTCTTTGGATATGACATCTGAATCTCTGACTACTTTACTTATGCTCTGAACTTGAGACATAACAGTCAGTTCCATAGACTTGTTTTTCTGAGATTCTCTGGGTTTCTCAGAGTTTGCATCCTTATTACTCCTTTGTTTTTCCTTGATTTGCAGCAGCTTTGGCTGTTTGTCAGCCATCTCCCCAATCTCTTCTTTATCACCATCTGGCTTTTTCTTCTTCATTTGCTGATCAGGTTTGCATTTGTCTTTGGATATTTTCTCCCCCTTTTTGACATCAGCAGAAGTGAGAACCTGAACCAGCTGAGCCACAGAAGCGCTCAAATCAGTCAGAGTATACTGCATTGAGGTTTGAGTGGCCTCAATGGAAGTAAGTCTGTCCTCAATAGAAGTAGGTGTAGCTCTGCACATCCTTTGACAATAAGTTAAGGTGCAGACTCTTCTTCTGGCAGGCTCAGAGGATGGAAGTGGAGAACTTGGAACTGTAGGATCTGTGATAGGAGAAGATTCCCTGACTGGTGACAGTGCCTTAATTGGGGAAACAGCCCTATCTGATGTAGTTTCTCTGACTGGCTCAGAGATTAGGAGGTGAAGACCAGAAGCCTGGATGGGAGTGGATGTAACCTCTGTTGCACCATCATCATCAATATCATCAGCAAAGATGCTCAGAGTATGAGATTCCAGAGCTTCAGTAGCTGCATCAGAGTTTGCAGCTGTGAGAATCTCCTGAGCAGGAGCTGCAACATTTGTTTCAGGCTGTAACATAGAGTCCTGAATCATCTGCAAGACCATCTCTATCTGTGCTTCTTCTGATTTACTTGGGTCATCAGAAGTTCTTTCTGACACTTTAGCATCAGCTACAATCATTTCTTCATGTTGAATCAGAGATTCCTGATTCAACTTCAACTCTTCATCAGACTTAGTCCCTGCTGTTTGATCAGTGTGATCTGAGATTGCTTCTGACATTTGTTTGTCAGCTTCTGTAGTTCAAGAGGAACTGCAGAGAGGGGTTCAATCAGAATTGGCTCTGCACTTGAAGGTTGCTCAGAGAATGGAATCATAACCTGAGTTTGATTCTCTGCTTGAGAGGGCTCAACAGTCAGATCAGTGATTGAGATTGGCTTGATCTTCTTTCTCTGTTTCTTTGCTGGTGGAGGAGGAGAAGGTGCATCATCAGAGTCAGAGTCTGATATTCTCTGCAGAAATCTTCTTTTTCTTGGAGGAGGGGAGGGTTTGGTTGGGGATTTAGTGGATCTGAGAATCCTCTTGGGTGAAGATGTTTCAACTGGCCCTTTTTGGGAAGAACCAGAGGTTGGAACTGGTTCTGGTTCGACAGTAGAAGGTGAAGGCTGTGGTATATTCTCATCAGAGAATAGAGCTGTATACTTATCAGGTAAAGCTACTCTTAACTTATCCTGTACAGTCACAGGAATGGCAAATACAGGGACATGTGGTTTCTTGCTATCCTTCTTAATAAGATCAGTAAAAGCACGTTTGGTGATCTTAAAGGGTAATTCATTACCAGTTTCAGGAATGGGCACATTAGGAAAGCAATAAGAGAATATAAGCTGACAGAATCTAGCATAATAAACTATATTCATATTCTCTTGTCTCCTATCACCAATGAATCTCAAGATAGATGTAGCAATATCAAATTTGAGATTATGAATGAGAGAATACCCAATCTGTTGACTGAAGATAGGGATGGCATCAAAGTTGCTACATTTGTTGCCGAAAGCCCTGGTGATGCAATCATAAAAGAAGCTCCACTCCTTGCAGAGATGTGGACGCTTAAGTTCCCCCATCTTGTCAGTACTTGCTGTGTACCCAAGGAAAATCATCATGTCCCTCAGAGTTTGAGTAGGGACTGAGGAATCAAACTTCTTCTCTTCAGGAAGATGAAGAGCCTTCCTGATAGTCGCTGATGAAACAACGTACTCCTGACCCTCGTAATCACAGGTCAGAGAAGGAGAACCATGGTCACCCCCATCATCATAATTAGCAGTCCTCCAGAAGGTGAGAACCTGAGACGGAGAGATGGACTCCGGCTGAGTCAGAGCATACATTAGCTCACTGTGAGCCAAGAAGTCCTGAATAAGATGAAACTCTTTGGGGGCTTCATCATTATCTAGTATGGCAGCGTAGTTGTTGGTGACAAACTTCGCTCCATCGAACTCAAAAGCTGTTGTTGACATGATTCCTGAAAAAAAATGAGAGTTTAAGGTAGTGCAGGTAGGGTGTTTGATGAAATGCTGGTGAGAAAATGAGAAGAGAGTTTGAGAGAGAGAGAGTAAAAATCGTGTGTAACAAGTGAAAAAGTTAAAATTCAAAATTGATATATATGTGTGTATACACGATGTACTGACTCTCGGTGTTAGTGGGGCACGTGGCAGATGTATAACGGTCAGAATGTGAAGTAGTGGAGGTGTAATCATGACAGGCGTGTAGTGGAGTGCGAAAATGAATTACAGTGCAACAATTTCCGAGAAAACACAATTATTTACCGTGTTTTTCTCCACTCAGGAATTCAAATGGATTTTGTACCGTTTGACAATTAAATCTAATATTTACCTGACCAAAATTCATTTAATTTAAACTCCGACTTGAATCAAAAAAATTGACCATTGACCAGAGTTTAAATAAATGGCAGATTGTGAGACAAAACAGCGATTAGTCATAAAATCTTGCACTGATGAGAGATAAATAAGGAAAATCTGACAACATTTTTCCTCAGAGTTTGCAAGCGATTATTTGAATTTAATCAAAAAACACTCGATGTCATAAATTTTTGTTAATCACAGATGTGGAGTGAAAAGTGTGTGTTAACATGATTCCTCTAATTGCAACAGAGATTGGCAAATTTCTTAAATAAAATTAGCAAGAATCAGATGTACCGAAGATGCTTTACCCATCTCATAAGCCGAGTTTCTCACATCATGGATCAGAGTATAAGGTTTCTCTCGTTTGTAAGACAAGTATCTTTTGAAAGGAAACTTCTCAGGGTAAGTGAGTCATAACCTTCATCAGATTTTTATTTCAGTGTATTTCTCCAGTAATCAGAGAATGTGAAAGGTCACCAAGAAAAAATACAATTTTCTGATGCATTTTGCTTAATACCAGCAGTGCACATGGATCTTTCCTTTCACAGAATTTCTAAGATCTCAAAGGAGTACCCGAAATGATTTTTCTTTCTTTTCTTTTCTTTTCTTTTCTTTTCTTGTCTTTTCTTTCCTTGTCTTTTCTGAGAAGAAACAAATTTTTGATCCATATCTGAGACCTAATCACTCTTAGCTCATAAGGGGAGTAAAGCAAGTTCTTCACTGAGTACTTATCTAATATTTAAGAAGTAAGGCAGTCTAAGTAACAAATTTAAATCATGTTTTGTGTAGCATAGATTTCCACATATGTAATGTCTCAAAAATCAGACTCCAGAGTTTTTCATGATCTAATTCAAGTATTTGCAACACATTATACACATGAATATCTCATATCAGTGAAAATTCATGCCATCAGAGTTTGTCGGGTCAGAGTTTAAATATCAGAGTTTGTCATATCAGTGCATAATCATCAGAGTTTAGATCAGAGAATAACAGATGCAATTGTAGATCAAGTTTATAACAACAATTACTAACAGATATAATATTATGCAATGTATCAGAGTTTAGAGAGGACCAGAGATCATCCCTAATTCGTTTACAAGTCTTGTAAATGTTGCTTCAGCCAAAGGTTTGGTGAAGATATCTGCCAACTGCTGAGCTGTTGGAACAAAGTGAAGTTCTACTGTCCCTTCCATCACATGCTCTCTGATAAAATGATATCTTATGCTGATATGCTTGGTCATGGAATGCTGTACTGGATTTCCTGTCATGGCAATAGCACTTTGGTTATCACAGTAAATAGGAATTTGAGTCAGAGTTAACCCATAGTCCAGTAGTTGATTCTTCATCCATAAAATCTGAGCACAGCAGCTTCCTGCAGCAATATACTCTGCTTCTGCAGTAGATGTGGAAATTGATTTTTGTTTCTTACTGAACCAGGAAACCAGTCTTCCTCCAAGAAATTGACAGCTTCCACTTGTGCTTTTTCTGTCTATTTTGCACCCTGCAAAATCTGCGTCAGAGTAACCAATCAGTGTAAAGTCTGATTCTCTGGGATACCAGAGTCCCATCTCAACTGTTCCTTTGAGATATTTGAATATCCTTTTGACTGCTACAAGATGTGGTTCTCTTGGATCTGCTTGAAATCTTGCACAGAGACAGGTAGCAAACATGATATCAGGTCTACTAGCAGTCAGATATAGTAGTGAGCCTATCATACCTCTATAGTTAGTAATTTCTACTAGTGATCCAGTATCTTTATCTAACTTAGTGGCTGTTGCCATTGGAGTGGTAGCAGCTGAGCTATCCTGCATGCCAAATTTCTTTAGCAAGTTTCTAGTATATTTAGACTGATTAATGAAAATACCCTCATCAATCTGTTTGACTTGAAGTCCCAGAAAATAGCTCATCTCTCCCATCATGCTCATCTGATATCTGGACTGCATAAGCTTTGAGAATCTCTTACAGAGTTTAGGGTTAGTAGATCCAAAAATGATATCATCTACATAAACTTGAACTAAAAGCAGATCATTACCATGGTTGAGATAGAATAAAGTTTTGTCAATTGTACCTCTGTTGAAACCACTGTCCAAAAGAAATTGAGCCAGAGTTTCATACCATGCTCTTGGTGCTTGCTTTAGTCCATACAGTGCTTTATCCAGTCTGTAGACATGATCTGGAAATTTTGTGTCCACAAATCCTGGAGGTTGTTCAACATATACTTCTTCCTCCAGCTCCCCATTTAGAAAAGCACTCTTTACATCCATCTGAAACACTTTGAATTTCTTGTGTGCTGCATAAGCCAAGAAAATTCTGATTGCTTCCAATCTGGCAACTGGAGCAAATGTCTCATCATAGTCAATTCCTTCTTGCTGAGAATATCCCTTAGCTACCAGTCTGGCTTTATTTCTTGTGATTACACCATCACTGTCTGTTTTGTTTCTGAACACCCATTTGGTACCAACTATTGATCTGTTCTTTGGTCTTGGTACTAGTGTCCAGACTTTGTTTCTCTCAAATTCATTTAACTCCTCCTGCATTGCCGTTACCCAGTCTGCATCCTTTAAGGCTTCTTCCACTTTCTTTGGTTCTGTCTGAGATAAGAATGAGTGAAATAAGCATTCATTTGCTGTTGCAGTTCTGGTTTGTACTCCAGCATCTGGATCTCCAATTATCAGATCTGGTGTGTGAGACTTTGTCCATTTCTTTTCATGTGGCAGTTGACTTCTGGAACTAGATCCTCCCCCATAATCCATGCCAGTATCATTTTGATTCTCTGATGCCTCTCCCCCATTATTCATGCTATCTCCATGAGCATTCTGAGTTTCTGATGCTCCCCCTGAAGATGTGTTCTCATGATTCTCTGATGTAGAATGATCAGAGTTTGAGGAGTCAGAATCAGAGTTTGAGTTTTCTGCCGAGTCTGCAACATTTTCATCCAGATTTTCATTTTGAAAGTGCTCCCCCTCAACATGTGCTTGAGGTTGGTGAGTTGGAGTGACATACTCTGATATGATCTCAGAGTCAGAGTTTATGGAATCAGAGAATGCATCTTCATCTTCAAATCTCAGTTGCTCATGATCAGCAAAATCTTGCATTCCAGTAATTTTCTTATCATCAAAGGACACATGAATGGATTCCATGATTACCCTTGTTCTCAGATTGTAAACTCTGAAGGCTTTTGTTGATAGAGGATAACCAACAAAGATTCCTTCATCAGCTTTTAAATCAAATTTGGTCAACTGTTTAGGATGATTTTTCAGAACAAAACATTTACACCCAAATATGTGGAAGTATTTGAGATTTGGTTTTCTGCCTTTGACCATTTCAAATGGAGTTTTCCCATGCTTATTTATCATAGTTGCATTCTGTGTGAAACAAGTAGTTTGCACAGCTTCAGCCCAGAAGTAAGTTGGTAACTTTGCTTCCTCCAACATGGTTCTAGCAGCTTCAATCAGAGTTCTGTTCTTTCTTTCTACAACACCATTTTGCTGAGGTGTTCCAGGTGCTGAAAATTCCTGTTTGATTCCATTTGCTTTACAGAACTCTTCCATGTTATTTTACACCAACTATAAGAAAGATTGTAGAAGGGGGGGGGGTTGAATACAATCTATTACGAATTAAAAGATTCAAGGAACAATACACCTAATCACAGTAAAACAGGAAACACCAAGTATTTAAAAATACGGGTGGATTGAATGATCCACCCGTGAGATTTTATATAGAAGAATCTGTGGATTGATTACAATTCACACAGCTGCTGGTTCATCACTCAAACAAGTTCTAACTCTCAGATTTTTCTCTCAAGTAATTTGAACAAGTTCAACTGATGCTTCTAACTTGGTTATATACTCCAAGTTTTACAAAGCTTTTAGCTAGATTACAAAATGCACTCTAATCTAAAAACAATGCTGCACAACTTTGTCTTATGTATGTTTTCTGAGATGTCTTCATCTTTGACCATCATCTTGATTTGATCCAGATTGCATTGCATAAGATAAGTATGTTTCTGCTTCTTCTTTATTTTCCTAATCAGGCTTCCATGTTTATTTTAGTGTAATTCGATCCATGTGATTTGTCAGGCTTAAGCTCTAGTCGCTTTCAACTGCTCTTTTGCTCCATCAGTTGAAGGTTCAGGTTGCTTTCAACTGCTCTTGACTTTATCAGTTGAATGTTGTTCTAGGGTCATCAGTTGATCGAATTACAAACTTTATCAGTTGAATGATGTTCCAGTCTCATCAGTTGAATTCCTTAGCATCATCAGTTGAACACTTTGTCTTCAGTTGAAAGCTTGGTCTTCATCAGTTGAAACATGATCCAGTCTTCATCAGTTGAACAGTTACATCTTATCAGTTGAATATCCTTCACTTAGATAAAATTACATGGCATTGGATATTTACAATTAGCCATCCTATTCTACCCATCCGTTGATAATTCCCAAGAATAAGAAAAATAACAATTACAACTGAAATTTGATAAAGATTCTAAATAAGATATGTTACAAAATGTTTATGTTATCATCAAAAATTATTGATTTCTAACAATCTCCCCCAATTTATGACTGGAGAATATTCAGACATAAATTCTACACTTGATGATAACAAAACATTGATAAAATAAAATACAGAATTTAAATACAAGAGTTAGAAAGGTTTACAGATGATCATGCTCCTCTAGACTGAGCAGTTACTTTTTCCTAGAAGATCTTCTTCTTCTGGACTTAAGTTTTGGGTTAATTATCAAGTTGGTCACTGAAGTGGGCTTAATGTATCAAATTGGTCACTGAACTCAAAACGGTATCAAGATGGTCACTACAGTCACCATAAATATCAAACAAGTACCTTGAAATATGAGTTCAAGTAGTAAAAATATTATTTATAAAGTTTTACACATTATTTTTAAATGTTACCACAACCAACTAAAAAGGTTATGACTTCTAGTATTTAAAATAATATATTTATATTTTATCAATTTTATTTATTATTTATATTTTATTATATAGTTATATTCTTTGTTTTAATTAAAAATAAATAATAAATAAACTTGATAAAATCTAAATATATTATCACAAATATTAGAAGTCATAACCTTTTACTTGGTTTTGGTAACATTAAAAAATAATGCGTAAAACTTTATAAATAATATTATTACTGCTTCAACTTATATTTCAAGGTACTTATTTGATATTTATGGCCACTTCAGTGACCATCTTGATACCGTTTTGAGTTCAGTGACCAATTTGATACATTAAGCCCACTTCAGTGACCAACTAGATAATTAACCCCTTAAGTTTTTCTTCAAGAATATCAATCTGTTTCTGAAAAATCCTGTAGAACCATTCTTCATCACTGTCTTGCCTGTTGAGCTTGGCTTGGAGAGTCTTTAGTGTATTCATGCTAGCAACCTTGAGTTGATCTTTAGGTCTGAAAAATCTCCTAACACCTTGACTGTCCCTAAATTCCATAACTGGAGTAGGTTCATGATGAATTCTCTTTCCAGTGTAGGGGATTTTCAGCCTTCATTGTAGACTAGCATCTGATGACCATTCCTTCCTCATTTCAAGGATTCTCTTTAGTACCATTTGCTTTGCAGGTGGTGTAAACCCTCCTGTCCTCTTCATGGAACCATAAATCTTTGTTAAAGAGCTGAATCCTTCAGAACTCAGAACTCTGTGAAGAGGCCAGGTGACATCACCCTTGCTTTTGTAGGAGAATACCAATCTTTCAGGAAGCTTTGAAGTTGCTTCTATTCCTCTCACTTCTTGAAGATCATCCAAATCAAGCTCTAACTCTGAGATTTCTTCAATGTTGGCAATGACAAGATAGTCATCTGGATTTTCAGGTTCTTTTGGAGGTTTGGGAGGGTTAGCCATTTTCTTAGCCTTAGACTTTCCTTTCTTCTTTGGCTTGGAGGTTTCTGGAACAGGAAAGGCTGGGATTGGGATATCCTCCAAGTCAATTGGCTCCTCCTTTGGCATAATTGGCTCATCATGGAAATTGACATCTGGATGTACTACTGTGGTATCCTTGATTGGAGAAGAAGGCTTTGAGATAGGCTTTTCAGGCACTTCTTCTCTTCTCTTGGCTGCCTCAGGCATCTTAGTTTTAGATTTGACTCTCTTTTTCTTTGGAGAAGATTCAAGAGGCAATCTTTTCTCAGTTTGAAGCTCAGCTGCCAACTCCTCTTCTAGCTCAATTGCATACCTTTCATCAACCTCTATTTCTTGATTCAAAGAGAGTTGAGATTCATACTCCTTTCTTTCACATTCTCTGGCCACCTCTTCAGCTTTTGCAAATGAGTAGTGAGGATGGCCAGTTCCAATAAACAGCTTTTGGCCTTCTCTGTAGATGATGGCAAAATGAGCTTTTAAAGCCACATCTGTAGAGTCTTTGTAACTTTTGATCTCTTGGCCCAAAAGCTTGTATTCACTTTTGTCAGGCCTGGCTAGTGGAAAGTAGATTGAGCTTGAGTCTTTTCCAGGCCTGGTGTAACCACAATTGTTTGGAAATAGAATGGCCTTGAACTCATTCAAAAATGATGGCTCACCCTTTTCTTTCTTAGAAGGAATAACAATTTCAGGTGTAATCACCCTGAGAATTGTAGTTGTGGTTTGAAAAGAGATTTGAGTTGTGGTGGCTGCAGATGAGGATGGTGAGTTTACAGAAGATTTCTTTCCCAACTGAGCCACTCTCTTTGCAATAGAATCTAATTCTGCAATCCTTGGAAGCTTTTGCTTTTCCCTTTCAGTATGGAAAGGAGGACGAATTTGGCTGATCAATTCTGCAGGATTTGGTAATTCTTTCTCCCCCTTTTTATTAGCAGCAAGTGTAGGAGATGAACTGGGAAGAGAAACACCAGAGGCAAGAAGAAGATGTTGAAGAAGTCCAGTCTGAATTCTTTGATGCTGCAACATCTCTTCCATTCTAGAGTTTAAGATATGGACATTTCCTTCCAGAACTTCCACTTGCTTTTCCAACTGAAGTTGCTTTTGCTCAGATTCAGAAAGTGCTGATTTGACTTTAGCTGGAAGCTTTTCATCAATTTGCTTGGTCAGATCAGTCTTGAAAGAGGCAATGAGAGAATTTAGATGCTCTATCTCATGCTGAAAGTGGAGAGATTGATATTTGTGAAGCTTGAGGTTGTACAGAGCCTGACTGGCAATAGTAGCAGAGATGGATGGAGGGGAGGATGAGCTTCCAGATTGAGGTTGAAGAATGGTGGAAACTTGCCTTTGCAGCTCCAAGCTAACAACAGTTGCATTGGCAGACTGCATGGAGACCCAAGAAGGAAGAGAAGTTGTAGGTTGTTCACCAAGAGAGTCCTCAAGAGCATCATTGAGGTCTTCATCACTATCATCATATTGAAAATCATCTCCAGCATTGGCAGGTAGAGATGTAAGGGCCTCCTTTGCTCTAAGCATGGAAGATGTAGTGTGAATCAGATTGAGATGCCTCTCAGCTGCTTGATTATCCATTATGGCAAAGTTTTGAATATTAGACATCCCATGAGTAAAAGTCTCAGGGTCTAGTGAAACACCATCCAATATGGATCTGTATTCAGCTTGAAAATCTTGTTCACTAAACCCTTCATTGACCCCTGCATTTCTCTCAATTTCTCTCTTTTCTTGCATCAAGGGCTCCCCTTGGCTCACCACACCACTTACCTCTCCCTCACTTACCCTTACTAAAGGGTCACTCTTATCCTCTCCTTTTTCCTGGCTGGAAGAAATAGCCAGACTCTCCACTCCCTCTCCTTTTGCCAGCACACTAGGCTGCCTCTCCACTCCAGAGCTCACTGCACTCAATCCTAGAAGTGTTTGTGCCACCATGTGATCAACTGCTGTAGGAAATGGTAGAGTTGTTGCAACAGCAGCAGTTGTCAACTGATGAGGGACATCAGTTGAAACACAAGTGGAAGAGACACTCAACTGATGAGAGCTGTTAAGCATATCAGTTGAAGAACAAACACTGTTCAACTGATGAAGGAGATCAGTTGAAGATAAGGAAGAAATAGGTTTAGAAGCTGTGATAGTTGAGTCTGTGTTGATTGATTTTAAATGTGACGGACCCAACATAATTAACCGACTAAAGCATGCATAAACGATAAATAAACTAGAATTATAGAGTTATGAAATATTAGAACTAAAATCTAAATCCACAATCCCCGGATCACCAGGAATGAGTATGAACAACATCTAAAGTTATTACAACCCAAATAGAAATCCAAATCAAGTCTAAGTCATACTACAGTTTTTAAATCCCAAAAGATTAGAAGAAATTAACTAGGGAACTACGAGTTCCCAACCTGCTCCATCATACGGCGGTAAGCAATTCCGTTGCCTGAGGTGGATTTACGTGCGGTCTGCTTGAATCGGGCCATTCTCGGGTTTCACTGAAGGGTTATAACAACAATATATATGAGCAAAAAGCTCAGCAAGTGAAAGCAGTAATAAAACAGTTCACAATATGCAATATAATCAAGTGCAAAAGCAACAACAGATATCACAAGGTATAAACACAAGTAAAGGTGCAATGTGGGATATCAATTTATTGGAATTGGAAACACACAGCGCTAAGAGCATTGAGGGGTGATCAGCCCACACCAAGCTCCGAACCACATAAAGTGATTCAACCAGGGAGGATCCTCGGCACATATTGGCCATAAACAGACATCAGGCTCCCCGCTACTGATGCTGCAATAATTGACTGGCGCCTCAGTCTTAATATAAAATTATTATCCAATTCCTTTTAAAGTCATTTCAAATCAAATCATTTTCAAAAAGGGGTCTTGATCAAAGACATGTTATAAGCAAGGGTGTTTTCAAAATACAAGTGATCTTTCAAAGTAAAGGATGTTATTAAGATCGGGGTTCCAAATGAGATAATTCAGTTTAATGTGGGGTATCAAGTTCTCATTATTCATCAAAGGACTATTGGAGTATAATCATGTGGGTGTAGGGTAATAACCTATGAAAAAGGTAATTCAAGTATTAAGGGTATTATTGGAATCCAAAGTTATGATCATGAGGGGTGATGAGGTAATTCAGTTCTAAGTAAACAGTAATTCAACGTCCACAGGGTATACAATCACAAAGCAAGTATAAAGGAAGAGTTTCACTTGCCTGGATAAAGCTTACTAAACTCCTGTATAGATGCTTCTAGGGGTTCCTTGCCTGGCCTCCTACTTGCACCTATAATTAGTAGTATCCTCGTCACTAACTACCCTTTCGCGTATAAATATATATATATATATATATAATATATACATATATATACAATATACACTTAAACTTAATTAAAACAAGTAGCATGATCATCAAGTAATACACATAGCAAGTAAGGCATGGTACTTTATCATTTAACTATTATCACTTAAGAATCTCTAACTACACCTAAGTCACTTAAGCATTTAATCAAGTAACACATAAGGTCTAAGACCAATACCTCCTAACTATACTCTACTGACCTCAATTTAACAATTTAATAGTAAGGCACTCTTGTGCCCCACTACCCAAGACTTACAAGTGAAGTGCAACCTAAGTGACTCACTAGTATGCTTACCTTGGCGACACTTGTGTGCCTTGGTAAAAGAATGCATCTACACTAAGTGAATTGACTTAAACTAACTTGCACTCTCTAATATGACTTAACACTAACTCATGGACTCAATATGAGGTCAAGGCCTCACTGATGACACACTCAAATGCAATGCATCCTAAGTTGGTACTAGAATGTGACTCCATGTGTGACACTTGTGTTCTTTAGTGGAAATGAGGCATCTCCACTTAGGGTATTGACTCCAAACCAATTTCTAAAGGTTGACACAATCTTAAACTAATATTATGAAGTGGTGTGACTCAAAGGCCTTGCCTATATGGGTCCTTAAAAGCTAGTGTACCAAAGTGACCATTCTGCCTTGGCAGTTTGGCACCTCTTGGGGGTTTTGGCAAAAACAAGTGTTTCCACTATGTGCCTTGGTAAAATTGTGACTCTACTGGGTACTTAAGACTTAAATCTAAGTTGTGCACTTGGAATGACACCAAGGCCTTGCTCAGGCCTCCTTGGGCCTCTAAACAAAGTTGGCACAGAGCACCCTGCCCTGCTGTGGGGACTGCCATGAACTTAACAACTTAGAGACTCACTAAACTCACTCACTACACCAATCCAGTGACTCAAATAGCTTCCTAATACTCCCCTAAGCTCATCTAAATCAAGGCCCCATGAGGGCCTCATCATTGACAAGGTGTTAACCACTCAAGGACACAATTAATCTTAAAGTGCCCTGTTCTGCCCTATACTCAAAGATGTGTGTGTGCATCTATGTAAATGATGGTTTTTATGACTTCTAAGGCTACTGGAGACTTGTATACATCAAGTCCCAACTCCAGGAGACTTGGGCCTATGGGGGCCTAAGCATGACACATCTATTTCTCATGGTTTCTAAGGTGCAAAAAATCTGCCATGGTGTGTGTGTGTCTCCTTCCACCTTAACACCCTTCAAAACTCCTCAAACCAACAAACCAAGCCACAATCCTATGCTAAAATATTCATACACCTACTGACTAGCCACACAAAGCAAGATATTACCAAATTTAACCATCCAAGAGCACAAAACCGAGGCATAAATAGAGGTAAAACAGAGCAGAATTTCAGGGAGCATATATGAGCAAATTTTCGAGTATATCAACATGGTATTCACATAATAGCTACTGATTACTACTAGATATCATCATACACACCATAAACTATCATTTTAACACTTAGAACATGGCATGCATTACTCAAAAATCACATACAAAACTCAATTTCAAAGCTTAACACTCGGTTTTCAAATAACTCAACATGCATCACTAGAGTTTCTTATACATAGCTTTATCTCATCATATAACATCAAAATACTAACATGCAAGGGCTGAAATCACACCAAATTCTTACCAAAGCATCACACCCTTCGAATATACAAGAAATCAAACTCAAAAACCATCAAAACTTTCAAGAAACCAAACCATTCCCTCGGCTCTCTTTAAGTTCATTGCCGAGGGTGATGAACAAGTGCTTTTTGGCTAAAATGAGATGTAAAACCTCACCAAAAACACAACAAGATCATCATTTAGGAACCTCCAAAATGGTGACTCTAAATCCACAAGGATCAAAGCCCCATTTCGGCTCCAAATCAACATGCATTACAAGTTTCTAACCTCAAGTGAAGATGCAAGCTTAGAGAGTGAAAGTCTTGGCCTCCAAAAGCTTGAAATGAAAAAGAATGGAAGAAAATGGTGGAGAGAGGGGAGGGTTTAGAGATTCAGCCGAGAGAGAGGGTGAGGGAGAGAGAAGAGAGAGATGAGAGGAGTGGGTTTGCTTGTTGTTGGTGTAAATGAATATGTGAGGTGTGGAAGCATGTGATTATTTGTTTTCTAGTGTTTTGACTTGACCAACTAATGGTAGTGGAGTGTAGAATGACTTGCTTGTCCTCTCTTCAAGTATTAGTGTAAAATGCATGCAAGGATAATGTAGTCTTTTGATAATTAATAAAAGTGTGATTAAAAGAGTATTAAAAGAATGAGTTTTAGTAAATAAAGTACAAATCGATAAATCATGAAATTAATATCACAAATAATATGAGATTTTAGAAGTTTAATAAAATAGTTTTCACAAATTTTGGACAAGAAATGAATTTTAAAAGAAATATTACAAGTAGAGCTCTAATAGTCACATTTCACATAAATATAAAACACGAATATAATACACGTAAAACCTCGAGAAGAATATATACAATGAAACGCTATTTTACAAGCTAAAGTTTATCGGCTACTCGCAATTTAATAAATATCACTAAATCGCATATATCTCTACTATTATTTAATCGGGTAACGGCAACGATCACATTTATTAATATAAAGTCAAAACCGTCGCAACTAGTAATATTATTTAATCGCGTAGCGAGAATTATTCGTCAAATAACATATAAGTACATTCTAACGACATACGAAAGTCATGTAACGATAAACGAGTCAAATTCACATAGTTTGGCAATTAAAACACGAATTTTAATATATCACCAAAATGAAATACTGTAATATATATAAGTCAAATATTACAGGCGTTACATCCTTCCCCCCTTAAAAGGATTCTGACCCCAGAATCTAAGTAAACAAATGAGGATACTTATCTAACATATCACTTTCTAATTCCCACGTTGATTCTTCAACTTTGGGATTCCTCCACAAAACTCTAACTAAAGGAACTGTCTTATTCCTTAACACCTTATCTTTTCTATCTAGAATGCTAACCGGTTGCTCGATATAAGACAAATCGGGCTCTATCTCAACTGGTTCATTCTCTATGATGCACTTGGTGTCGGGGTTGAACTTCTTAAGCAATGAGACATGGAAAACATTGTGAACGTGCTGCATTTGAGGCGGTAAGGCTAGTTCGTACGCCACTTTCCCAATTCTGCTTAGAATCTCAAAAGGACCAATAAATCTTGGACTTAGTTTCCCTTTCTTTCCGAATCTTGCTATTCCTTTCCATGGTGACACTTTTAGCAAAACGGCTTCTCCAACTTCAAACTCAACATCTTTTCTGTGCGGGTCAGCATACTTTCGTTGTCTATCTTGAGCTGCAATCAATCTGCTTCGAATCACATCTACTGCTTCTTTTGTTTGCTAGATCAATTCTGGACCAATTACTTTCCTTTCTCCAACTTCATCCCAATATATCGGAGATCTACACTTCCTTCCATAAAGAGCTTCGTACGGGGGCATTCCAATGCTGGCATGATAACTGTTATTATACGAAAACTCAACCAAAGGCAAATGCTCGTCCCAATTTCCTTTGAAGTCTAAAGCACAAGACCTCAACATGTCTTCGATAGTTTGAATTGTACGCTCGCTTTGTCCGTCCGTTTGTGGATGATAGGCAGTACTCATCTTGAGTCGGGTTCCCAAATGTTCTTGAAATTGCTTCCAGAATCTAGAATTAAAACGAGGGTCTCGATCTGACACAATAGATACTGGAACTCCATGACGAGTAACAATCTCTTTCAAATACATGTGAATCAACTTGTCCATTGAGAATCTCTCGTTAATTGGCAGAAAATGAGCCGACTTGGTCAACCGATCAATTATTACCCAAATAGCATCATGATTAGATTTCGTCCTAGGCAATCCAACTATAAAGTCCATTGCAATGTGCTCCCACTTCCATTCTGGTATCTCTAACGGCTGTATCAATCCACTTGGCTTCTGATGTTCAGCTTTTACCCTTTGACAAGTGTAGCATTTACTGATCCATTGAGCAATTTCCTTCTTCATATCTGGCCACCAAAAGTTTTGCTTCAAATCTTGGTACATTTTTGTGCTTCCGGGGTGAATAGAAAATTCTGAATTGTGAGCATCCTTCAAAATCTCATTCTTCAATTCTTCCACATTTGGTATCCAAATTCTTGATGAAAACCTCAAGATTCCTTGGTTGTCTTTCTGTGTGCAGATTTCTTCTCCGGTCAACTCATTCATCTTTTCATTCATCACTTCTTCTTGGCACTTCTTTATCTTTTCCATCAGTTCAGGCTGAAAAGTCATGGTACAAATCATTTCTGAAGGTGCACCAGGAGCTCGAATTTCAATTCCCATCTTCTCAAATTCCTGTGATAGTTCTTGAGCCATGGTCAACATATTCAACCTTTCTTTGCGACTTAACGCATCTGCTACTACGTTCGCCTTTCCGGGATGATAATTAATCGTGCAGTCGTAGTCTTTAATCAATTCCAACCATCTTCGTTGCCTCATGTTCAACTCTTTTTGCGTGAAAATGTACTTCAAGCTTTTGTGATCCGTGAATATTTCACATTTCTCGCCATAAAGATAGTGTCTCCAAAGCTTCAAAGCAAACACAATTGCTGCCAATTCCAAATCATGAGTCGGATATCTTTGTTCGTGTGGCTTGAGTTGTCTTGACGCGTAGGCTATGACTTTCCCGTGTTGCATACAACCTAATCCTTTGTATGACGCATCACTGTAGATAACAAAATCTCCTTGATCATCTGGCAAAGCTAGAACTGGAGCGGTGACTAACTTCTGTTTCAACTCTTGAAAGCTCTTTTCACATTTGTCGGTCCATTCAAACTTTTCATTCTTCCGAGTCAATCTTGTCAACGGTACTGCAATCTTCGAAAAATCTTTCACAAACCTTCGATAATATCCGGCCAATCCCATGAAACTTCTAACTTCAGTTGGGGTCTTTGGCCTCTCCCAGTTCATCACAGCTTCTATCTTTGCTGGATCCACTCGAATTCCTTCACTTCCAACTATATGCCCTAAAAACTGCACTTCTCGTAGCCAAAATTCACATTTTGAGAACTTTGCATACAACTTCTCCTTCTTAATGTTTCCAAAGCTATCCTCAGGTGTTCAGCATGTTCCTCTTCAGATTTCGAGTATATGAGAATATCGTCGATGAATACAATGACGAACTTGTCTAAATACTTCTTGAATATACGGTTCATCAAATCCATGAAGGCGGCTGGTGCGTTTGTCAATCCGAATGCCATAACTAGAAACTCGTAATGCCCATACCGAGTTCTAAAAGCTGTCTTTGGAATGTCTTCCGGCTTAATCTTCAATTGATGATATCCCGAACGCAAGTCAATCTTCGAAAAGTAAGTTGCTCCTTTGAGTTGATCAAATAAGTCGTCGATTCGAGGCAAAGGATACCTATTCTTGATTGTCAACTTGTTCAATTCTCTATAGTCGATGCACAGTCTCATGCTTCCGTCCTTTTTCTTCACAAAAAGAACTGGAGCTCCCCACGGGGATACACTCGGCCTTATAACTCCTTTGTCTAACAATTCTTGCAATTGCTTGGCCAACTCCTTCATTTCTGCCGGTGCCATTCGATACGGTTGCTTTGAAACTGGTTCCGTGCCGGGTGCTAAGTCGATAGAAAACTCAATTTGACGGTCGGGAGGCAATCCAGGAAGATCGTCAGGAAATACATCAAGAAATTCATTAACTATCGGAATGCTTTCTATATTCGGCGTCTCTTTAGATCTATCAATCACATGAGCCAAATAACCTTCACAACCTTGCCTTAACAACTTCTTAGCTTCAATTATCGTCAAGAATGTCTTAGCTTGTTTCTGCCCTTTAAACTCTACTTTCTTGCCTTGAGGAGACTTAAGGATTATCTTCTTCTTCTTACAGTCTATTTGAGCACCATTTTCTGCTAACCAATCCATACCTAATATAACATCAAACTCTCCTAATCGAAAAGGTATAAGGGAAGCAGGAAAACTAAAGCCAGAAATCTCTATAGTACATCGGGGGCAAATACTTCTAACAGATACTTGTTCTTGATTAGCAACAATGATAGAAAGAGGTTCATCTAACGGTTCAATCCCACAATTCAACTTGCCAACAAAAGATTCAGATATGAAAGATCTAGTAGCTCCAGAATCAAATAGCACTTTAGCATGGTTGTTGTTGACAGAAAGCGTACCTGCCACAACCTCAGAACTCTGAACGGCATCCTTGATATTCATGTTGAATGTCCTTGCTTGAGCCGGATAAGAGGGATGGAAAACAGGAGTTGCAGACTCAAAAACTTGAGTAGAAGGTAGTTGCAGAATCGGAGCAGAAGATGTCATTCCTTGATTGTAAGGGGTAGCTGCCAACTGCATCAACTTGTTGGTTCCAGAAGCTTTACAATCTCTTGACATATGACCGGTCTTTCCACACTTGAAACATGTAACAGAAGGCTTCGGGTTCTGGCACTCGTTTGCATAATGACCTTTCGAGTTGCACTTGAAACAGACAATATCAGCCTTATTACAATTTCCCGTGTGCTTCTTGTTGCAGAACTTGCATTCTGTAGTTGCTTGTTGACTCCTTTGACCACTCGGTCCTTGAATCTTCCTCACATTCCTATTATCACCTTTCTTAAATCCTCGGGGACCTCCTTGATTCTGAACTCCAAACTTCTTGAAATTTTTCCCTTTTTGGTTCCCTTGAGCCGAACCTTCACCAAAATTCCCAAGCTTCCTCTTCTTGCTGTCCTTCTCCTTCTGATTCTGATCACTTTCTCCTTCAATTACCATTGCCTTCTGGACCACTTCAGCATATGTGGCCAATTCAAAAGCAGCCACTCTGCTTCGTAGCCAAGGCTTCAATCCTTGTTGAAATCTCTTCGCTCTTTTCTCGTCCGTGTCCACATAATCTCCCACGAACCTTGCCAATTCTGTAAATTTCTTTTCATATTCCCCAACAGTCATTCCCTCTTGCTTCAATTCAAAGAACTTTAACTCCATCTGAGTTTGCATATACCTTGGAAAGTACTTGTCTAAGAAAATCCTCTTGAATCTATCCCAAGCAATAACCTCACCTTCTTCTAAAGCACGGGCTGACTCCCACCAGTAATTTGCTTCATCTTTTAGGAAATATGACGCATACTCAACCTTTTTATCATCGGTCACAACAGCCAAGGTGAAAGCCTTCTCCATCTCCTTTAGCCAGGATTGAGCTTCAACAGGGTCTTGAGTTCCTCGGAACTCGGGTGGTTTCACAGCTTGGAAAGATTTGAAAGTAGTAGGTGGTGGTGGTGCTTGTTGTTGTTGCTGGAGTTGTTGTTGAAGTAATTGTTGTTGTTGAGCAAGGGTAACAGATTGTTGGTGAAGAAGTTGCATAAGTTGAGCCAAGGTTGGTGGTGGTTCTTCGGTATTTTCATTGGTGGTGTTGCGGGTTCTTCGAGGAGGCATGATTCTGAATGTAGACAAGAAAAGCTTATTCACAGTTCAATATATGCATACAAGTTATATCAAAGGGAATATTGGGTACAGAGGTATTATTCAAAGGTTATTCACATGGTAAAGGTTTACTATTGCTATTATTATGGCATCATGGTATGTGTGTGTATTATTAGAGTCTAAGGTATCATATTGCAAAGGTACAATTATTCGGTCAAAGTCATATCATGGTATATTGGAAAAGTTTAAACATGATCGAGTTCTAAAGGTTTAACATGGCAATTTCTATCTAAGCATGGTATATATGCAATGACGATATGATGACAATACGGGGTAAATAGTCAAAGTGCGAATATTAAACATTAGTTCAAATGATAAGTACGGAACAGTACGAACGGAAATAAAGTGCAAATAAAAGTCTTCCCGAAAACATCCGGGGGTACAAAGTACGAAATGGAAAGTCAAAGTACGGATAACATGATCATAAAGATAAATAGACTAAGGAATAGTCTAGGGGGATGGTGATGATGCTGGTGAAGCTGATGGACTGGCAACTGGCTCACGGAGACTGCTAATCACACGGCGGAGCTCGTCAGTAATGGCGGTCAAAGTGATACGGCTCTCACGCTCGCGGTAGGGTGGAATAGCTGCCAACCGATCCTCGGCCATGCGAATGATCTCCTCGACCCTAGCAATCAAACGGGGACGGTTGCCCTCATCATCAAAGTCCTCACGGTACAGCTGGTCAATCCGATGCTGGAGAATCGTGTTCTGGCCCTCGAGTCGGTTAGTAAGCCTCACCATCTGCTCGTAAAGCGGGAACGGAACAGTAGCCGGGAATCCGGGACTAGAAGATGACGATGCCTGCCAACAGTTATATATATATATATATATATATACGCGGTTATAGTCAAATGGGTGAGAAAACTTAAAAGATTCTAACGCCCCAAGTCCCACATGATCTAAGTTCATCTTAACCTCTAAATCCTATCTTATATTCATTTATCCTATGTTGTTCAGTGACTCAAACCTGTCGCTCTGATACCAACTGTGACGGACCCAACTTAAATAACCGACTAAAGCATGCATAAACGATAAATAAACTAGAATTATAGAGTTATGAAATATTAGAACTAAAATCTAAATCCACAATCCCCGGATCACCAGGAATGAGTATGAACAACATCTAAAGTTATTACAACCCAAATAGAAATCCAAATCAAGTCTAAGTCATACTACAGTTTTTAAATCCCAAAAGATTAGAAGAAATTAACTAGGGAACTACGAGTTCCCAACCTGCTCCATCATACGGCGGTAAGCAATTCCGTTGCCTGAGGTGGATTTACGTGCGGTCTGCTTGAATCGGGCCATTCTCGGGTTTCACTGAAGGGTTATAACAACAATATATATGAGCAAAAAGCTCAGCAAGTGAAAGCAGTAATAAAACAGTTCACAATATGCAATATAATCAAGTGCAAAAGCAACAACAGATATCACAAGGTATAAACACAAGTAAAGGTGCAATGTGGGATATCAATTTATTGGAATTGGAAACACACAGCGCTACGAGCATTGAGGGGTGATCAGCCCACACCAAGCTCCGAACCACATAAAGTGATTCAACCAGGGAGGATCCTCGGCACACATTGGCCATAAACAGACATCAGGCTCCCCGCTACTGATGCTGCAATAATTGACTGGCGCCTCAGTCTTAATATAAAATTATTATCCAATTCCTTTTAAGGTCATTTCAAATCAAATCATTTTCAAAAAGGGGTCTTGATCAAAGACATGTTATAAGCAAGGGTGTTTTCAAAATACAAGTGATTTTTCAAAGTAAAGGATGTTATTAAGATCGGGGTTCCAAATGAGATAATTCAGTTTAATGTGGGGTATCAAGTTCTCATTATTCATCAAAGGACTATTGGAGTATAATCATGTGGGTGTAGGGTAATAACCTATGAAAAAGGTAATTCAAGTATTAAGGGTATTATTGGAATCCAAAGTTATGATCATGAGGGGTGATGAGGTAATTCAGTTCTAAGCAAACAGTAATTCAACGTCCACAGGGTATACAATCACAAAGCAAGTATAAAGGAAGAGTTTCACTTGCCTGGATAAAGCTTACTAAACTCCTGTATAGATGCTTCTAGGGGTTCCTTGCCTGGCCTCCTACTTGCACCTATAATTAGTAGTATCCTCGTCACTAACTACCCTTTCGCGTATAAATATATATATATATATATATATATAATATATACATATATATACAATATACACTTAAACTTAATTAAAACAAGTAGCATGATCATCAAGTAATACACATAGCAAGTAAGGCATGGTACTTTATCATTTAACTATTATCACTTAAGAATCTCTAACTACACCTAAGTCACTTAAGCATTTAATCAAGTAACACATAAGGTCTAAGACCAATACCTCCTAACTATACTCTACTGACCTCAATTTAACAATTTAATAGTAAGGCACTCTTGTGCCCCACTACCCAAGACTTACAAGTGAAGTGCAACCTAAGTGACTCACTAGTATGCTTACCTTGGCGACACTTGTGTGCCTTGGTAAAAGAATGCATCTACACTAAGTGAATTGACTTAAACTAACTTGCACTCTCTAATATGACTTAACACTAACTCATGGACTCAATATGAGGTCAAGGCCTCACTGATGACACACTCAAATGCAATGCATCCTAAGTTGGTACTAGAATGTGACTCCATGTGTGACACTTGTGTTCTTTAGTGGAAATGAGGCATCTCCACTTAGGGTATTGACTCCAAACCAATTTCTAAAGGTTGACACAATCTTAAACTAATATTATGAAGTGGTGTGACTCAAAGGCCTTGCCTATATGGGTCCTTAAAAACTAGTGTACCAAAGTGACCATTCTGCCTTGGCAGTTTGGCACCTCTTGGGGGTTTTGGCAAAAACAAGTGTTTCCACTATGTGCCTTGGTAAAATTGTGACTCTACTGGGTACTTAATACTTAAATCTAAGTTGTGCACTTGGAATGACACCAAGGCCTTGCTCAGGCCTCCTTGGGCCTCTAAACAAAGTTGGCACAGAGCACCCTGCCCTGCTGTGGGGACTGCCATGAACTTAACAACTTGAGACTCACTAAACTCACTCACTACACCAATCCAGTGACTCAAATAGCTTCCTAATACTCCCCTAAGCTCATCTAAATCAAGGCCCCATGAGGGCCTCATCATTGACAAGGTGTTAACCACTCAAGGACACAATTAATCTTAAAGTGCCCTGTTCTGCCCTATACTCAAAGATGTGTGTGTGCATCTATGTAAATGATGGTTTTTATGACTTCTAAGGCTACTGGAGACTTGTATACATCAAGTCCCAACTCCAGGAGACTTGGGCCTATGGGGGCCTAAGCATGACACATCTATTTCTCATGGTTTCTAAGGTGCAAAAAATCTGCCATGGTGTGTGTGTGTGTCTCCTTCCACCTTAACACCCTTCAAAACTCCTCAAACCAACAAACCAAGCCACAATCCTATGCTACAATATTCATACACCTACTGACTAGCCACACAAAGCAAGATATTACCAAATTTAACCATCCAAGAGCACAAAACCGAGGCATAAATAGAGGTAAAACAGAGCAGAATTTCAGGGAGCATATATGAGCAAATTTTCGAGTATATCAACATGGTATTCACATAATAGCTACTGATTACTACTAGATATCATCATACACACCATAAACTATCATTTTAACACTTAGAACATGGCATGCATTACTCAAAAATCACATACAAAACTCAATTTCAAAGCTTAACACTCGGTTTTCAAATAACTCAACATGCATCACTAGAGTTTCTTATACATAGCTTTATCTCATCATATAACATCAAAATACTAACATGCAAGGGCTGAAATCACACCAAATTCTTACCAAAGCATCACACCCTTCGAATATACAAGAAATCAAACTCAAAAACCATCAAAACTTTCAAGAAACCAAACCATTCCCTCGGCTCTCTTTAAGTTCATTGCCGAGGGTGATGAACAAGTGCTTTTTGGCTAAAATGAGATGTAAAACCTCACCAAAAACACAACAAGATCATCATTTAGGAACCTCCAAAATGGTGACTCTAAATCCACAAGGATCAAAGCCCCATTTCGGCTCCAAATCAACATGCATTACAAGTTTCTAACCTCAAGTGAAGATGCAAGCTTAGAGAGTGAAAGTCTTGGCCTCCAAAAGCTTGAAATGAAAAAGAATGGAAGAAAATGGTGGAGAGAGGGGAGGGTTTAGAGATTCAGCCGAGAGAGAGGGTGAGGGAGAGAGAAGAGAGAGATGAGAGGAGTGGGTTTGCTTGTTGTTGGTGTAAATGAATATGTGAGGTGTGGAAGCATGTGATTATTTGTTTTCTAGTGTTTTGACTTGACCAACTAATGGTAGTGGAGTGTAGAATGACTTGCTTGTCCTCTCTTCAAGTATTAGTGTAAAATGCATGCAAGGATAATGTAGTCTTTTGATAATTAATAAAAGTGTGATTAAAAGAGTATTAAAAGAATGAGTTTTAGTAAATAAAGTACAAATCGATAAATCATGAAATTAATATCACAAATAATATGAGATTTTAGAAGTTTAATAAAATAGTTTTCACAAATTTTGGACAAGAAATGAATTTTAAAAGAAATATTACAAGTAGAGCTCTAATAGTCACATTTCACATAAATATAAAACACGAATATAATACACGTAAAACCTCGAGAAGAATATATACAATGAAACGCTATTTTACAAGCTAAAGTTTATCGGCTACTCGCAATTTAATAAATATCACTAAATCGCATATATCTCTACTATTATTTAATCGGGTAACGGCAACGATCACATTTATTAATATAAAGTCAAAACCGTCGCAACTAGTAATATTATTTAATCGCGTAGCGAGAATTATTCGTCAAATAACATATAAGTACATTCTAACGACATACGAAAGTCATGTAACGATAAACGAGTCAAATTCACATAGTTTGGCAATTAAAACACGAATTTTAATATATCACCAAAATGAAATACTGTAATATATATAAGTCAAATATTACAGGCGTTACATTAAAGGTAAATCCACAGAACACACTGTCACAGAAGAAGGAATTGGAAGAGAAAGATCCAACAAATCATCAAAATGATGATGATCAATCTCAGAGGGGGGCTTCTCCATGAAATCCAAAGATGGAGAATTTACAAGTGTGGTGTGAATTAATTCCACATCCACAGAAGAGGTTGGGGATTGTGTTTGAGTAGTAGAGATGGTAAGATCATGAATATGGGTGATTTGTTGAGATGAAGAAGGGGGCTGTGACTCCACATTTATTGGAGTTACATCAATCTGACTTTGAGAAGTTACAGGCATTAAATCCAGAATGGATGCCTGTGTGTGTGCAGAGTGCTTAAGTTTGTCACTTCTCATCTTCTTTCTCCCATAAGCTTTGATTGGTGAAGAAGTGGTGTCCCTCCCCCTTTTTATCTGTGTCCCTGGTTGGGGACTATTTTCAATAGCAACATCCTTTTGGGAGGATGCTGCTAGGGATGTGCTTACTTCCATATTAACATCTACAGTCTTTTGGGAGACTGCAGAGTGGCTAGGCTGGTCAGCACTCACCTCTCCATCCTTATCCTTAGGGCTTCTTTTATGTTCACCCTTTCCCTCCCCTTACAACCTCCAATCACACTCCCCTCAGGTTTGTTTTTCTTGGATTTTACAACAGATGCCTTTTGGGAGGCACCTGAGGTTGGTTTAAAAGATTTGGTTTTAGAAGGTTTTGCCACTTGTGTGGACTGTTGATGGGCCTCTTCAACAGCCCTGATGGCAGAAAGCAAAGAAGATGAGGGTTGAGAAAGAGTAGTGGGAAAGCCATGTACCTCCTTTTCTCTTCCAGGCTCCATGGTTGGCAGGTACACCACCTCCAAGGAGGGGTATAGATTCATCCTAAAGAGATCTTTAAAGACTCTCTTTTCCTGCACAAAACTGGGAAGCTTGGCTTCCTTGTTAGTGATAACCAGCTTTTTATTGAGATGATTAGCCAGCATCATGAGAAATCTAACATAATAAATATTCCTAGGTCTACCAGTTTTATCACCTAGTTTCTCCCCAATTTCTTGGATCATCAAACCACCAAAGTTGAAATATTCATTAGTCAAGTACATATAAAGCATTTGTAAAATCTGGGAAGTAAGAGCATTAAAATTACTAATTTTACCAGAGAATGCCTTAATAAATGCATCACACAAATAACTCCATTCTCTCTTAAGACCTCTTCTTTCTATTTTACCTAAGGCATCAGTTGGCAAAACATAATTCATGGCATTAAGTAAATTAACCAACTGAATATCACTAGGCAAAGATAAAACAGTGTCTTCAGGAATCTTAAAGCATGCTTTCATAACATCAGCATTAACAGAATGAATTTCATTATTAATAGAGAAGGTTAGAGTTTCATCCTCACTATTAAACTCTGCAGAGGTCCACATCTCCTCCACTATTTCATGGTAGATGGTAGGAGCTTCAAGCATAGCATGAGAGAGCCGGCTTGATTTGATGAAGTTCATCATCTTGTGGTATTCTTTCTCTTCTACCGCCCCAGTGTCAACAAATGACGCGAAGTTGTTCTTCTCATAGATGAAGTTTGTTGGTGAGGAGTATTTCTTCATGGGCGCCATTGCAGTTACAGAAAAAGCTTGAAGAAAAATTAGAGCTTGTTTTTGCACATAGAGTGAAGAGCAGAGGGTTTATGAATTCGAAAGAGTGAGATGAAAAGAAATGAAAATAAATTAAAACACTTAAATACTTTCTCAGAAAATTGCTGTGATTGGCTGAGAAATTACCGTTGAGAAGAAATTACTCTTATTGAACTCTACAAAAATTACACACACGATTGTGTGTATAAAGTAGGAGAGAGACAAGAGAAACTTCAACGGCTCAGATCTGATAATGCTTTCAACGGATGAAATAAGCACCTCTTTAAACTTCCTATTCAACTGATGATGATCAGTTGAAAGTAATCTCAACTGCTGTCATCAGTTGAATGAAAATAAGACAAGAGGATATTGTTTCAAACATCAGTTGAAACAATTTCATTAGTTCATCAGTTGAAGTATTACAGACTTTGTCCAGAATTATAATTAACTTAATTTTGATAAATTAAAATTAATCAAATTCTGGCTGCCAAATTACAGAAAAATTCACTCTAAATTAGGAGAAATTTAACGCATACCTAATTTACTTACCAACCTTGTGAATGTGGATTCATCAAGAGGTTTTGTGAAAATATCTGCAATTTGTTCTTCACTTGGAACAAAATGCATTTCAACGGTGCCAGCCATCACATGTTCTCTTATGAAGTGATATTTGATGTCAATGTGCTTGGTTCTTGAGTGTTGAACTGGATTCTCAGTTATAGCAATAGCACTGGTGTTGTCACAAAATATTGGGATTTTTGAGAGATTTAAGCCATAATCAAGTAATTGATTTCTCATCCACAATAATTGTGCACAACAGCTTCCAGCTGCAATGTACTCAGCCTCAGCTGTAGAGGTTGATACAGAATTTTGCTTTTTGCTAAACCAAGAAATCAATCTGTCACCAAGAAATTGACATGTGCCTGTTGTACTTTTTCTATCAATTTTGCATCCTGCAAAATCAGCATCTGAATATCCAATTAGATCAAATCCAGAGTCTTTAGGGTACCAAATACCAAGATTTGGTGCTCCCTTAAGATATCTGAATATTCTTTTTATAGCAATAAGATGTGATTCTTTAGGATCAGATTGAAATCTAGCACAGAGGCATGTAGAAAACATAATATCTGGTCTACTAGCTGTCAGATATAAAAGAGAACCAACCATGCCTCTATAATTAGAGATGTCCACAGATTTCTCATTAGGTCTTAACTCTAATTTGGTGGCTGTTGGCATGGGAGTCTTAGCTTCTTTGCAATCCATTAAATCAAACTTCTTACGTAGATCATAGATGTACTTAGTTTGATTTATGAATATACCTTCTTTTACTTGTTTAACTTGTAAACCAAGAAAGTAGGTGAGCTCTCCCATCATGCTCATTTCATACTGACTTTTCATTAGATTAGCAAACTTCTTGCAAAGTTTCTCATCTGTAGAACCAAAAATTATATCATCTACATAAATTTGAACCAGAATAAAGGCACCATTTACATTTCTGTAAAATAGTGTTATCCACAGTTCCTCTGGAAAAATGATTATCTAACAAGAATTGAGATAGAGTGTCATACCATGCTCTTGGTGCTTGCTTAAGTCCATAGAGTGCTTTTAATAAAAAGTAAACATACTCTGGAAATTCTGGATCTTCAAAACCAGGAGGCTGACTGACATATACCTCCTCTTCCAGTTCACCATTTAGAAAAGCACTCTTGACATCCATTTGATAAACTTTAAAGTTTGCATGAGCAGCATAGGCCAGGAAGATTCTTATTGCTTCCAGTCTTGCAACTGGTGCAAAGGTCTCATCAAAATCAATTCCTTCAGACTGAGAGTATCCTTTAGCAACAAGCCTTGCCTTGTTTCTGGTGACAACTCCATTCTCATCCACCTTGTTTCTGAATACCCACCTTGTTCCTACAATTGTTCTGTTTTTAGGTTTGGGTACCAGCTTCCATACATTGTTTCTCTCAAATTGATTTAATTCTTCTTGCATAGCAAGGACCCAATCAGCATCTTTGAGAGCATCTTCTATGACTTTAGGTTCATCCTGTGAAAGGAATGCACTATACAAACACTCATCTTGAGTTGCTCTTCTTGTTTGTACAGATGCATTTGCATCTCCAATAATTAGCTCAAAAGGATGATCCCTTGTCCACTTTCTTTGTGGTGGAAGTGATTGCCTTGATGATGTGGCTTCATTGTTGAAGTTCAAGTTTCCATGTTGGAAAGCTCCCCCTAAATTTGACATCTCATTATTTCTAGACTGATTGAAATTTTGAGACATTCTTTCAACTGATGATCCTTGAGGTGTTTCAACTGATCCCTCCAATGTAGTTTCAACTGATGCTTCAGTTGAATTTCCAATAGCAGTTGTTTCTTGCACCAGAGAGTCATCAGTTGGAACATTAATTCCAGGATTAATTCCAACATTCTGAATAATGTCATCACAATCATCATCACTATCATACAGATCACCTTCACCTTCATTCTCAAATATGAGATTATCATGAAATCCTTCATCTGAGAATCCTTGAATCTTCTTATCATCAAAAACTACATGGATTGATTCCATAACAATGTTGGTTCTCAGATTGTATACTCTAAATGATTTTCCATTAGAATATCCAACAAAAATAGCTTCATCTGCCTTGGCCTCAAATTTTCCAAGATTTTCACCTTGATTTCTTAGAACATAACACTTGCATCCAAATACATAAGAAAGCTAATTGTTGGCTTCTTTCTTTTGAAGAGTTGGAAGGGAGTTAGATTATGAGGTTTGGTAATTAGTGAAATGTTTTGAGTAAAACAAGCAGTATTCACAGCTTCAGCCCAAAAATAGGTTGGAAGTTGAGCTTCATTAATCATGGTTCTTGCAGCCTCAATAAGAGTTCTATTCTTCCTTTCAACAACACCATTTTGTTGTGGAGTTCTTGGTGCAGAGAACTCATGAATAATTCCCTCTTCTTCACAAAATTCTTTCATCACAGAGTTCTTGAATTCTGTTCCATTGTCACTTCTTATCCTTCCAACTTTGACATCTGGATTGTTGTTTAATGCCTTGATATGATTGATGATGTTTTTCCCAGCTTCATCCTTAGAGTGCAGGAAGAAAGTCCAAGTAAATTTAGAAAAATCATCAACAATCACTAGGCAATATTTCTTTTTTGAGATGGACATTATGTTGACTGGTCCAAATAAATCCATATGCAAGAGCTGAAGGGGCTTCACAATTGATGAAAGAGATTTTCTTTTGAAAGAGCTTCTCTTTTGCTTTCCAAGCTGACAAGCTCCACACAATCCATCTTTGGAGAATTCCAGGTTTGGTATACCTCTTACCAAATCCTTCTTAACTAACTCATTCAAGGTTTTGAAATTCAGATGAGACAACCTCTTGTGCCACAGCCAACTGTCATCTGAGCTTGCTTTACTGAGAAGGCAAGTGATAGATTCAGACTTTACAGAATTGAAGTCAGCTACATACACATTTCCTTTCCTTTGTCCAATTAGAACCACATTGTTGTCATCTCCTTTAGTGACAACACGGGCTGCAGGAGTGAAATTAACTTTGTAACCTTTGTCACATAACTGACTGATGCTAAGCAAGTTGTGCTTAAGACCAGACACCAATGCAACTTCATCAATGATGACATTCTCTTTTGCAATCAAGCCATATCCCATAGTATATCCTTTGCTGTCATCTCCAAAGGTAATGCTAGGGCCAGCTTTCTCCACAAACTTTGTGAGCAGGGAAGAATCACCAGTCATGTGCCTGGAGCATCCACTATCCAAGTACCACAAATTCTTCTTGTGGTTTCCCTGCACACATTTCACAAACAGATCAAGTTGATTTTGGTACCCAAATTGCTTTGGGTCCAGATTTGTTAGTCTTAACAGCTTTTTCCTCATTCTCAACTTTTCCCTTGGATTGAACTGGTTCAATCTTTGGTTTTGGTTGAGAGGTTGGAATGTCAACTTTGTTCTTAAACACAGGCCTTTGAGGTATGCATACATTGTTCATGCCATGCAAATTTGAATGGAATTGAGGCAAGTTAAAAGCATTGAAATATGGATTGAACATATATGGCATGCTTGGATGAGAATATGGATTGTGAGGCAATAAACCAGGCATCATATTCATGGCAGATAAATTCATGTGAGGAGCAGATGTCAGAGATGTCATAGGAATAGGCAAAGATAAATTAGGAGCAGTCACAGTTTTACAATTAGCAGATAAATGATTTACACTACCACATTTACTGCAGGTTTTCCTAGGAGCACTTGCATTGGGAGTGTAATTGGTGTGCTTGTTAACTCCTATTGTACCATTTCTATTTCCCTTCTTCTTTTTAGTCTCTTCTGATTTATGCTCATTAGCATCCAACTTCTTCTTGTTCTTATTACTGGAATTAAGAGTGCTGTTAACACTATCACTTGTCTCAGAAGAACTATTCTCACCTTTAACAAAATTCTTTTTAATGGGACCATATTTCTTGTTGAGCTTCTTGAGAACTTTCTTGTCAACTGGTGAGTTTTTGTTCAACTGATGACTCTCATCAGTTGAGACTTTGTTCTTCAACTGATGATCATCATCAGTATTCTCATCACTTGAACTGTTCTCAGATATCTCAAGAACTTTCTTATTCCTTTTCCATTCATTCTCCACAAAGGTTTCTCTACCTTGCATGTTGATGATATTAGTGGAAACATCTCTCCCAGATTTCCATTTGGCAATAATCTCTTGTTCCTTATCAAGCTGTTTTCTTATGATCTCTTCTCTTTTCAGAACAACCAAGAGATCATCTTTGGCTGTCTGACACTCAATTTTCAGTTTCTCAAACTCAATAAATTGAGCTTCTAAAGCACTGTTTCTGTCACTAAGAAAGGTGTTAGCTTCTTTAATCCTACTATTTTCCTTAGTGAGAGATTTTAAAGAAACATGCAAATGATACAGTTCTGTAGACATTTCATTTATGGTAGCATTGCATTCATCTTTAGTTAACTCAACTAGGTTTGTAGTGAATACCTGACTACTGCTTCCAGTGTTTTCTTCTTGATCTGTGGAGTTGGCCATTAGAGCTAGATTGACAAACTCCTCCTCTTCATCAGAATCATCTCCAGCTGCCCAATCATCCTTTGTGATGAATGCTCTTTCCTTTTGTTTGAGAAGTTCATAATATTTCTTTTTATAGTCAATGTTTTCACTTGACCTCTTCTCAACTTTAGGCTTTTTGCACTCATTTGCAAAGTGACCTGCATTCCCACAATTGAAGCACTTGAATTTTGATATGTCAACCATGCTTCTATCAGACTTGGGATTGCCTTTGAATGATTTTGCAGAATTGAAATTCTTTTTGAATTTTAGTTTGGAGAATCTTCTTGACAGGAAGGCTAGATGTTCATCAATTCCATCACTTTCTTCACCAGAATCAGCTACATCTTTCTCTTTTCCTTTTACTTTGCTTGACTCTGAGCTTTCTTCTTTGACCAACTTCTCAGTTTCTTCAACTTGAGACTTTCCTTTGTCCTTGACAGTATCATCAAGAGATGCAACCAAAGCCACAGATGAATGTCCTTTCTTTTGGCTTTTCTCAATCTCTTCATCTTGCTCCATTTCAAGCTCATAAGTCTTTAAGGTTCCATACAGTCTCTCTAGAGTATAGTCTTTGAACTCTTGTGTATTTCTGAGAGAGACTGTCATAGGTTTCCATTCTTTGGGAAGAGCTCTTAAGAACTTCAAATTTGAATCATTAACTTGATATACTCTTCCAAAGAGCTTTAGACCATTTAACAGTTTTTGAAATCTGTTAAAAGTATCACTCAAACATTCACCAGACTTGAAATGGAATGACTCATATTGTTGAATCAGAAGCTACATTTTGTTTTCTCTTACTTGCTCATTCCCTTCACAGATGGTCCTGATGGTGTCCCAAACTTCTTTGGCACTTGTGTAGCTGATAACACTATCAATCATTTCTTGATCCAAACCATTGAACAGAAGGTTCATGGTTTTCTTGTCCTTGTGCACTTCTTCAGTATCTTCTTGAGAATACTCATGGATAGGTTTTGGAATCATTTTACCTACCATGTCTTCACCATCAGCTCCCATACTGGTGCAGACCTTCATTGGGACATGGGGTCCTTTTTCTATGCAGTTCACATAGCTTTCATCAATGGACAACAAATGCAAATGCATTCTCACTTTCCAGTGAAAATAGTTGTCTTTGTCAAGAACAGGAATCTTCACTCCAGCATCCTTCTTTCCCATCTTTCTTTAGCAGTGAATACAATCTTTTACGAATTAAAAGATTCAAGGAACAATACACCTAATCACAGTAAAACAGGAAACACCAAGTATTTAAAAATACGGGTGGATTGAATGATCCACCCGTGAGATTTTATATAGAAGAATCTGTGGATTGATTACAATTCGCACAGCTGCTGGTTCATCACTCAAACAAGTTCTAACTCTCAGATTTTTCTCTCAAGTAATTTGAACAAGTTCAACTGATGCTTCTAACTTGGTTATATACTCCAAGTTTTACAAAGCTTTTAGCTAGATTACAAAATGCACTCTAATCTAAAAACAATGCTGCACAACTTTGTCTTATGTATGTTTTCTGAGATGTCTTCATCTTTGACCATCATCTTGATTTGATCCAGATTGCATTGCATAAGTTAAGTATGTTTCTGCTTCTTTTTTATTTTCCTAATCAGGCTTCCATGTTTATTTTAGTGTAATTCGATCCATGTGATTTGTCAGGCTTAAGCTCTAGTCGCTTTCAACTGCTCTTTTGCTCCATCAGTTGAAGGTTCAGGTTGCTTTCAACTGCTCTTGACTTTATCAGTTGAATGTTGTGCTAGGGTCATCGGTTGATCGAATTACAAACTTTATCAGTTGAATGCTGTTCCAGTCTCATCAGTTGAATTCCTTAGCATCATCAGTTGAACACTTTGTCTTCAGTTGAAAGCTTGGTCTTCATCAGTTGAAACATGATCCAGTCTTCATCAGTTGAACAGTTACATCTTATCTGTTGAATATCCTTCACTTAGATGAAATTACATGGCATTGGATATTTACAATTAGCCATCCTATTCTACCCATCCGTTGATAATTCCCAAGAATAAGAAAAATAACAATTACAACTGAAATTTGATAAAGATTCTAAATAAGATATGTTACAAAATGTTTATATTATCATCAAAAATTATTGATTCCTAACATTCCATCTTAAAATTCTTGAACTCAGTGCCATTATCACTTCTGATGATCTTTACTGCATCTTTAGAAATTTTGTCCAGTTGTCTGACATGCTCAATTAACAGAGATGATGTCTCATCCTTGCTGTGTAGAAAATATACCCAAGTATATCTGGTAAATTCATCAACAATGACCAGAGTATATCTCTTCTTTGCAATGGACATTTTATTTACTGGTCCAAAAAGATCAACATGAAGCAGATGATATGGCTCAAGAATTGAGGACTCAGTTTTACTTTTGAATGAAGACTTTCTCTGTTTTGCTTTCTGACAGGAGTCACAGAGTCCATCTGGAGTAAAAACTGATTTTGGAAGTCCTTTCACAAGATCTTTCTTTACTAGCTCATTTATATTGTTGAAGTTCAGGTGAGATAATTTCTTGTGCCAGTTCCAGCTTTCTTCAATACTGGCTCTGCCAAGTAAACATATTGCAGAGCTTTCAGAGTTTAAAGAGAGCTTGGCTTCATAGATGTTCCCATGTCTATATCCTTTCAGAACAACTTTTCCAGTGCTTTTACTAATGATCTCACAGTGTTCTTCCAGGAAATCAACATGATATCCTCTGTCACAGATTTGACTTATGCTCAGCAGATTGTGCTTAAGTCCTGAGACCAGAGCTACAGATTGAATGATGACATTTCCAAGATTGATATTGCCATATCCCAAAGTTTTCCCTATGTTGCCATCTCCATAAGAAACATTTGGGCCAGCCTTCTCCACAAAGTCTGATAGCAGGGCTTTATTTCCTGTCATATGTCCTGAGCATCCACTGTCCAGAACTAGGATGTTTTTCCTGTTGCCCTGCAATCACATACACAACTAATGATTAGTTTTAAGGACCCAGACTTGCTTGGATCCTTTGTTCTTGTTAGGCAGCGGAAGATTTATCAGTGTTTGAATCAGAGTTTGTGCTAACAGACTTTTTTACAAATTTTGAACTAGGAGAATCAATCTTTTTCTTCAAAGAAGGTTTCAATTCATAATAATCATAGTATAAACTATGGTATTCCTTACAAGTGTAAATGGAATGCCATAAACTACCACAATGAAAACAAGGATTTTCTGGTCTAAATCTAGTATTCCTAGTCTTAACTTCTGATTTGGGAGACATAGCATTTATGTCCTTATTTTTCCTGCAAAAAGAAGCAAGATGATTAGGATTACCACAATTATGACAAGTTTTCCTAGGAGCATTTGGAATAGGCATATAATTGTTGCTTCTGTTAATTCCTACCTTCCCATTTCTATTTTTCCTAGGTTCCTTAATCCTGTTTTCTTTCTTAACCTCCTTGAGCTTATGCTTAAGCTGTTTCTGAGTCATTAAACCAATATTGACCTGTTTAGGAATATCAGTCTTTGATTTGTCCTGTTCCTTTGATTCTGCAACAAATCTTACTGGTACTACCTTAGGTTTTTCAATTTTAATGGTTTCTTGTTTATATGACTCAGCTTCATTTTTATCAGTGTATCCTAAACCTTTCTTCCAGTTTCCACTTTCTAAGATATTCTGAGTAGTCTTTCCTGAGTTAGTCCAAGTTCTGATTATCTCTCTTTCCTTAACAAGTTCTGATTCAAGAGAAGCATTTTTCTTTAAGAGTTCATTTTTAACAAAAACAGAGTCATCTCTTTCCTTCTGAACTTCTAGCATCTGAACTAGTTCTTTCTCAAGATAATCATTCCTTTTCTTAACTTCTAAGATTTCAGATTTTAATCTATCATTTTCTAAAGTCTGATCTCTATAACTGACATGCAAAGTTTTAAGGAACAGTCTTAACTCAGTTATATCTTCAGTATCAAAGGCAAGAGTGGAATGAGGTACCTTAGTTTCAACAGTCTTAGTGCTGTTGTCCATATTTGCCATCAAGGCATAGTTGACTTCTTCCTCTGATTCTGATGAGTCTGCCCAGCTTCTCTTCTTTGTGATAAAGGCTTGTTCCTTTTCTTTCTTGGCTTTCTTACACTCAGTTGCAAAATGGCCTTTCTCACCACAATTGAAGCAGGTGTATTTAGACTTATCAGCTTTTCCTGATTTTTCTTCTTTGCCTTCATTCCTTTTGAAGGCCTTCTTATCAGAGTTTCTGTCTTTCCTTGAGAACTTCTTCCCTTTGTTGAAGTTCTTGCAAGCCATCTTCTTGAAGCTTTTCACCATCAGTGCTGCCAGCTGCATCATCTCAGTATCACTGTCATCAGAGTCTGAAGGTCTATCAGTGTCTGAGTCATCATCAGAGTTTGATGACTCAGTATCAGACTTTTTGACATGTGCTTTTCCCTTGCTTTTCACAGCTGTTTCTTCTTGATCTTTTAGAGCAACTGGTTTGGGTTTCCCACCATGTCGTTTGCTCCTTTGCTCCATTTCAAGTTCATAAGTTTTCAATCTTCCAAAGATATCATCCAGAGACATCTCTTCAAGATTATGATTGTCTCTTATAGTGGTTACCTTCAAATCCCACTTTTCAGGAAGAGCAAGTAGAAATTTGAGATTTGAGTCTTCCAGATCATATTCTTTATCCACTAGAGATAAGTCATTCAGCAGCTTGACAAACTTGTCATAAAGATCAGTCAATGATTCACCAGTTTTTGAATCAAAGTGTTCATACTCTTGAGTAAGTATGGTCCTTCTGTTCTTTTTGATGGCTTTGGTTCCTTGACATCTGACTTCCAAAGCATCCCATATTTCTTTTGCAGTTTTGCAACCAATCACCCTATTTGACATAGCATTGTCAAGAGCACTGTGCAATAAGTGTTTTACTTTTGCATCCTTACTGATTGATGAGATGTCCTCAGGAGTATAGTCTTTCTTTTCTTTGGGAATCATCTTCTGGGGTTTATCTCCAACTGCAACAGAGCGCTTTGTTGGCATGTTTGGACCATCATAAATCCTGTCCAGGTACTCTGGATCTGTAGACTCCAGAAACATAGCCATTCTAACTTTCCAGATAGGATATTCAGATGCCCTGAGGACCGGAATCCTAAGTGACTCATATCTACTGTTTGAAGTTTGTGATTTCTCAGACATGATTGTGTGAATAAGATCTCACTGTAGGTATATCAACAGAGCTGGCTCTGATACCACTTGTTAGGCCGAATTAACACACTATATGAATCAATATAGTGAACACAATCAATAACAGAACACCAGTATAAGAGAATAATTCAACTAAACTCTTATTCACAAATCACAGTAGCTTACAAATAATCTCTTAGTGATTTATATTTTATCACTAAGAGCTGCTAGGTTACACGAATGATATTCAATTGATAACTCATCTAGAGTAAACCCTAAGCTGTGATTATATACACAGTTTCACGATATCTACTGATTGATTTACAATTATCTGCTTCCTAAAATAATCTAATCAGTAGCTATCCTTTTCCTGTTCTGATTTGCATAATCTCCTTGATATTCTCCTTCCTTGTTTATCCAGATCTTCTCCTAGAAATCAACCGCCTGCAAACTCTGATCTTCGTTAAACTCTGATCCAGCTGGCAGTCGTCAAACTCTGATTTCCAGATAAACTCTGATATTCGATTCTGCACACTAAACAAGTTAGATACCAGTGACATCATCAAATATGTAACATAGTAAATATTTTATTTGTCTCGCATGCCGAAACTATACGTACTAAGACCCTGGAATTTATTGATACACTAAGAAATATAATAAAAAGCATATTATCATTATTTATAGGTTAGGACCTAAAGCATACCGAAAATGACCCGGAAAATGATTATATTGTATTTATGATTTTCAAGTTTTTAAAGTTACTTAAAAAATACGGTTGTGCTTCTAATATATTTTTATGCTTAGTATAGACAATTCAACTGACTATTAATACAAGAAATATAAGAAATATTAAAAAAATAATTTAAAACAACCCATGCAAAGCACATGCTTTGCACGGGTTGGAAAGCTAGTTATATATAAGACTAGTAGTTTAATAAACAAATTGACTAATTATTAATTTAAAACAAATGATTTTCTACTATATTAAAAACTAAAATTTATGTTTATATAGTTTTTAATATTTTTTTAATTTTTCCAATTATAATACTATATATATGTATATATTTATTTGAGTAAAGTTTTGATTAATTTTATCCTTTTAAATTCAAATTCAAAAAATAATTAGAAAATTATGGTGTATTAATTAATAAATAAACAACTCATTGCAACTTTTTTGCATAACACTACATTTTAGTTGTAATTATTGATTTTTCCGATAGTTTTCATGCATGGGGAAATATTATTCAAATTTGCAAATACACAAGTTTTTATAACAATTTGAAAATTTTGTTAACTCTTCTTTACCAGCATTATATAGTTCTTAATAATATCCAAACTGCACTAATGTTACATTGCATTCTTTTTATGCTATGCTTTCCATGCATGTATGATGTACTCAACTATCTAACTCTGTAAACAAAAATTGAAATTCCATGATTTGGATGATTGGTGATAGCACACTACACCATAGATTGGCTACTGCAACCACATTTTCAAAATTTTATCAAAAAACATTGCTATTGAGAGATGAGTTCATCCAAATACCAAGGGTTTTTAATGGCATTGCAATAGAGTTTAAAAAAGTTGCAATAGCGGTGAAAAATATTGGTGGGAGTTTAAAATACATCCTATTGCAATGCAGTATGTACACGTTGCAATATATTACAAATTTTGGGCCCAAATTTAGGTGGGCTTCCGAAAAAAGAATTAAAAATGAAGCGCGCTTTCTATTGCTTTCTCGGCTATCAAATAAAAAAAAAGAAAATAAACAAAAACAAGAGAGAACTAAAATAGAAACAAAACTCATGTCGGGCTTCAGACAAGACAGACAAGACAAAGCTGAGAGTATACACTGGAGCGCTCGGAGGTGTGTGGAGCTAAATCAGCTGTGTGGAGAGAAGATTAAAGCTCTTAGTGTGACATCCCTCAAATCCGGGGGTCTGGATTTGTTGCCACTAAAAGAAAAACAATTTAAAACCTATAATTTTTGAAAGAGAGTAATAATAGATATTTCAATACCTGGATATTTACAAAGGGATTTAAATTACAAACCCGATTTTTTTTATAAGGTTTTGAAGAAAGACAATTTTGAACCCCTAAAACAGGATCGCATCCAGGTTCAGTATTGAAATTAGAAAACAACCAACCCGATCTCTGATGTATAACTTAACCAGTTAGAATCCTTGCCGCTTAGCATTACTCTAATGGCGCAGTCTAATCAGGTAATTCATCTCTGGCCTTAGCTGAAAGGTTTAGGATTGAAAAGCAAGAATGAGCCAAAAATGCTCAGCAAGTTCTAGTAGTAAAACAGCTTGTATAAAGATAGTTTGCAAGGGTGAGCTATGAAATGCTCAGCAGTACCAATATGAATAAACAAGAGATATAATCGATGTAAAACAGTTTATAAGAGCAAGAGTATAGAAATCATGCATGCTTTGAATATAAATCAGCAAACCATCATTTGATATATAAACTAGAAATCAACTTTTAATAGGATGCTGTAAAATTTGATAATCATAAGGTTTAGTTCCAAATCACTGGCATGCTATAACAGGATTTAGTCTCAAAATGAATTGTCAGATATAATGGACGCTAACAGGTGAAGATAGCTGATCAGTCTATCAACACCGGACGGCGACGAGGCCATCACGAATGAATGTTCCGGAACCTAAAGACTAGCTAAGTCTTTATCACGCTGGATTAAGGGGTTTAACAATGTGCACCACCCGACTTAGCTTCTTACGCAACACATGCTGGGTCGTTATCAAATAACAGAACCTCTTACACAGCTTCAAATAGAGATATTTTTTCCATTTCCAGTTTTCAGTTTGACTCAAATCTATTATATACCCTTTTCAAAACCATTACATGATATTCATGAATCAATACCATGTCTCAAAGAATTATACCACAGGTTTAGCAATGATAATCACTAAACATTTTCAGAATTTGAATCTCACTCGGGATAGATAATCTTATAAGATACTATTCTCCTAAAACATATTTTAAAAGATATCGAAATCCATAGCAACAGCGGAATACGTACTTAAAACATTTGATATTTGACATGAATTCTTGCTCTATGATAAACATATATAATCTGAACCATAAAGAGTATGGTCAAAGGCACTTGAATTATATCAAGAAAGTTCCAGAATATTTGCAGAAAAGGATTTGAAAGAAATATCACTTGAACAATAAGTGAAGATAGGGATACTTGCACTTTCAAATATATAAGAGAGAAATGGGAATACTTGCCTTAAATCTGATTCCTCACTCATAGCTCAGTCCCATCTTTCAACTCTCACAATCTAGCATATCATAACCTCTGAACAATCTCTGGCTATACTTTATTCTCAATATAGCTTTGCTTCCTCGATTCATTCCTTATTCACTTTGTAATACCATTTGAATTTTTGAACATCTTCGAGCGTACACGTCTCGTCCAAATCCTTTACGTGAATAAGATAATACTATGATCACTAAACAATCTATCGCATATACATATCACGTATATCGATACTCACTTATATATTCCTTTAAACCAATTAGATATCACTTAACACATAATCATGCTTTGACTCTACCATATAGTCAAGTCATATTCCACATAACCTATTACAATTCAATAATCATATAGGTCCCATCGAAAATCCGACAGCGTCTCGTCTATTTAAAAGACTATCCACCTGTTAACCTGTTCTAATCAACAACCAATCAATCAAATCAAAGTTCCATCAACCATATACTTATATCCAACGTCAATCAAGACACAATGCTATGCCTCCCAAATCATTTATCGTGTCAGAAATGAACACGTAATCACATAATTATCAAGTCATAGCAATTAAATCACATACTACCTATTTATTAGCACATAATCACATTCTAGACTCGACCATATTGTTAACTTATATTAGATTAAACTTTACAAGCTTCAATCTCTCTTTCATTTCGCTCAATTCTGAATTACAGATCAAAAGTTACGACCAAAACCGTTTCCTGACTCTTCTATCGGCACATAACATGTCAAACAGATAACAGACAATACATTGCACATAAGGTTTCCCATCCCATATATTGTCAAATAAAGTCTTGGGTTGAAAATGATTTTTCGGGAATTTTCTGGAATTTTTAAATAATTTTTAGAATTAAAACAGATAAAAGAATCAAGTTTTGAATAAATAATCAAGTCCAGATACTCGAAACTTGAATTAAAATCATTCATAAATAATTAAAGAACCTCGAACATATTTTATAAAAATAATACAAAGCTCGAAACTATTTTTCAGAATTTTAAATCAAAAAGAATAATTAACTCCAATTAGTTAATCAATTAAAATCAATTAATAATTAATCATATTAATTAATCAATTAATATTTAAATCAACTCATCAATTAAAATAATTAATTACTAATTAAAAATATTTAATAAACTAATTTCGATTTATTTTTGAATAAAGAAATGATTAAAAAGCATTTTTGAAATCAAAATAAATAAATAAAAACAATTTTTGAAAATTAAAAATAAAAGGGTTAAAAGTGTACAGTTCTAAAACTTTGCGGCCAGGGTGGTAGGTGTAAGTTTATGAAACTTGCGTGTACTCACTGTGTCTTTCCCAAACTATGGGGGCAGAAATGGTAATTAACCATCCACCCAGAAACACTCGGAAAGGTGCAAATTTATAGAAATCGACACCAGAAACTCGATTGTGTGCTCAGTTTTTTGAAAATAAGCGGCCAATCGGCCGGCAATCTCATCCAAAGGAATCGCCGCCGTCGAGCTTCGCGACTCCGGCGAGCTCGGCTCCGGGCTCCACTAAATCTAATGATACGAACAGGTTCCTCTTGATCTTCTCTTTCTAATGGTATTAACTACAACCACCCCGAATTCCTAGATCAAAAACGCCTAATTTTCAATTGAAAAGATTCATAAACATTCAAGAACACAACCTCAAGAATCAAACCAACTTTTCGAGGTGTTATTAAACTCAAAAATCGACATATGATATACCAAATCGACGATAAAAATACATACTACAACATGGAATCATCAAAACAACCAAAACAAATCATTTACAAAAATTCATAAATAAATCATATAACTTCGAAATTAAAAAGCTTGATCCGTGAAAATCTGTTGATACTGCACTATTCTAGTTGATAAAACTGGATTCTACGCTTCAATATCTTCGATTTGACTATTCATACGCCTCCATCGGATTCCAATAATATCTTCAAATCCTCGTTTGATTACGAAGAAGACGAAGAACGCAACTCGTTTTCTCTCGATATTTGTGAAATGAAACCGATGAAATGACTATACGTATGAAATAAAGCTATAGAAGGTCTATTTATATTTACGAATAATTGATACCCCAATGGATCATATCGGACATAAAATCAGAATACTTAATAGATAAGTATTAATAAAACAGATTCGTTCGGTACCGATTTTTGAGATAATCATCAAAATAGAGTCTTTTAAATTAATGATTGGTCTGCGAGTACCATTTGAAGATATTTTAGTAAAAAGCAATATAATAATCAAAATATCCGGTTTGCACGTATAACGAAACAACGAGATAATTATTAACTTTAAAAATACTCGCAAAGTCACGCCGGACCAAATACGGGGAAAACCGTACTCCGGATTGAAAAAGTTAAAGCACGAAAATTGCTCGAAATGTACCAAATAGCATAATGGCGAAATTTTCCCGGAAGCCCCCCGAGGTTTAAAAATGCTAAATAAATGATTTTAAAATAAGTATTAATTAAACTCTTAAATCAATTATAAAATCATATAACTCATAAATCAATATGAAAATATCTAAATAATCAATATTTTATCCTGAATGTATGGAAATTGAAATCTCTCAAATACGAACACATATAAGCAGCCGATTAAATAAACCAGGTAACACATAATTCACAAAATTCATATAATGTCACATATCAATCTTTTAAAACAATTATATGAAATTCAGTTTTGAAAAGACAACCTGAGTTGATAATACAATAACCCGGAATTTAAATATAAATTTTGAAAATTAACTAAACTGGAATAAAGTATTAAGTCTTATTCCCTTCCTTGAAGAAAATCATTTTTATAATAATAAATAGATTTTAAAAATTCGTGTCATTACACCTAGGAGATTGTTAACAAAGCTGTGTGAACGGGTATGTGCTTCTCCCCAAATCTTGTTCCCCCAATCTGTTGGATTTTTGTTTGCTCAAATCTGTTCGATTCTTTGTTGTTTATCTTGTAATCTTGCTTAATTTGTCTTCTCTCTTGCTTGTTTTCACTCAACCCGGTTTTACGGAGTTTTTTCCCCTGGTTTATTTGGGTTTTTATTTTTACATATATGTGTTAATTAGGGCTTCTAGGTATGTTATAATTTTACGTATTTGCGTTAATTAGAACTTTTTGGTATGTTTTTGCAGAAGTACTATCAAAGTTAGCTGCTCAAATGGAGGACAAAATGAACAAGAAGCTGGAGAAGATATTGGGAAAATTGGCTGAGCAGAATCCATCGCTGAATATCAACGTGAAGGAGTTGTTGGCTGTTGCTTTTGTTGAGGGCGAAGGCGAGACTGGCACAGATGGAGAAGAAGGAGTAGAGCAAGGAGTAGAAGAAGAAGCTGATGCATGACTTTGGATGTGAAGATGATTAAATTAACTAAGAATATTTTTGTCTGTGTGTGTAATTAACTTAGGAACGCACATGTGCACACTTTAGCCTTCTTTTGCTTGAACTTTTGTGTTTCTCTGTTAGACTTGGTAATGTGCTCATGTTGGAAAAGCAGTAATATATAGGACTATTGTACTGTTTGTTGGCCTTTTGGTTTGGCGAATGTTGGATTGTGTTTTAATATACCAATTAAATTTGGTGGTTGTTAATGAAATGTAAAGGTCATGCCAAATTGTTTTGGTAAATTCGCGTTACATTAGAAGGGTAAATAGTTGCTATATAATTCAAATTGGTTGCTATAAAATTCAAATTGATCAAAAAAAGGTAGTTACTGCAACCAATATAACAAAAACTAATTCTAAAACAGAGTTGCCATAGATATCGTAAGTATTGCAATGCTATTATATGCGTTGCTGTATTATTAAAAATGTTGCCATTAGCTGATTTTGCAACTACAAAACTGTGTTGCAATATAGCCCCAAATTAGTTGCCATAAGGCCCTATGGCAACCAGACCAAACATAACGCCTAATTTTTGCATATTCGTTGCCATATACCTTATTGCAATGGATTTGTGCCATATAGCAATGATTTTTTAGAGTTGCAGTAACCAATCTATGGTGTAGTGGCAGAAATGTTTAGGTAAAATTTCACTGCAAACAGGTATAGTTTAGAAGTCACAGAAACCACATAACAAGCACATGTCCAACACATCGAATTATAAACATTTTAAAGAAGTTGGATAAGCGTTCAAATCGATTCATCTACCTATAATTGGTACGATATGTCTTTATTGTGAGCTCTTATATTTGGTTACATCATTTCAAACGAATTCATATAAAATTAAGTATTCAGTTAGCCGGCGCAAGGCATGTTCCACAATACAATTTGTAAATCCAAAAATTGTCTTAATATTTTTTAAGAAATTATTTTTTGCTCATTAAAATAATGTGTCAATTATTAAACACAACCAGAGAATTTTGTCGGCGCTAAGACCCTCAAAAATATTATAAATCTAATTAAACATGCAAAATTCAGTAAATAATGATTTATTCGGAAAAATAATTCGGAGAACCCACAATTCTCAAAATCGAAGAATTTTCTAATGCTTGCATTATTATCAAATTCTCCAAAAATCATAATCAAAAATTACATAAATAATGATGACAAAAAAACTTCACACTTGGAAACTTGTAACGAATTAATAAATATCTTATTTGTCTCGCATGCCGAAACTATACGTACCAAGACTCTGGAATTTATTGATACACTAAGCAATATAATAAAAAGCATATTATCATTATTTACAGGTTAGGACCTAAAGCATACCGAACATGACCCGGAAAATGATTATATTGTATATATGATTTTCAAGTCCTTAAAGTTAATTAAAAAATACGGTTGTGCTTCAAATATATTATTGTGCTTAGAATAGGCAATTCAACTGACTATTAACTGATTTCTAATTATGCTTGCGCTAAGCGAGCTCCCAATAAAATTTTCTAATTATTAAAATAAAAAAAATTACGATTTTTAACATAAATGGCTAACTTTATGCCAATATGTAGCAGTAAAAAAAACAATCCCATAAAATATGATGACCACACTTAATCTTCTTAACTTGTATAGTGCCAATAATCGATAATGAGGGTTCGAATTTGTTTAAAGTCAATAATGAAAATCCGGTTTAAAACCCTGCCAAAAAGACCATAGATGTTTTAACATATATTTTTCTTCCTTTTAAAAGTAATTTTTCAATTTTTTTAACATATACGTCATCTTACAATATTATGTTATTCTAGTATATTTTACAAGGATTATTGACGAAAATTTATAATAATATATTTAGTAAAAGAAAAGACTAACCGATCATTTAATAAATTGAAATATTATTTTCGCAGTTCTTCGTATTTATGATTGTATAACATGATCGATGCCCTCCAACACTCCTGGCATTTTCTTATATGAAATATTATTGACAAATATTTGGAAAAAGACATAATCAACGAAGTTTTGATATTAGAGATTTAAATTTATATTTGTTTTAAATTACTACTTGATTACTATTCATGTACCAATAAGCCAGGGGTATAAAAATTTAACCAAATCAAATATATTTGGTTATATTAGTGAAATAATTATTATATTTCTATTAATAGTAGTAAAATCTACTATTTATTAAAATTTGGATAGTTGATTAGTTATTTAAGTTTTTTTCAAAAAAAAATAAATTAAAAAGATATTAATAAAACATGTATTTTGAAATTTTACATATATAAAATTTTATTTTATCATTTTAAATATTTAAATGTTATTTCCTCCATCGGCTATCTTTCTATTCGAGCTCAACAATAACAAAATCTGCAAGTACAGATTAATCCTTGCAACACAGATTTACTGGATTGAATAGATCTCCAATGTAAATAAAATATATATGCGCCACAGTAGGAGTAGCAGTTGTTGCATAGTCAGCCCATCTCAAATATTTTCTTAATCTGCCCCTTGAAGTATGGTACAAACTTGAAGCAACTCCTACTCCAATCAATGAAATACGGTTCAGATTATTTCTGCATCATATCAAATAAGGGAGTAATTAAAGCTGCATCCAACCAATATAAAGAGTGTGTACGATATGTGACAATAATGTCAGAATATAGTAAACCATACCTGGGGGTTTTGTATCCCAGAACCTCAAAAGGAATTGATGTGAGCACATTAGCAATTGTTTCTGTAGAGTTCCTGTCACCTGCAACAATAGAGAAGAACCTGTTAGCCGGCGCTTAGAGTTTTTATAAAAAATCTGTACGTCTTCCAATTATATTTAAGACATACATTTAGTACTATCGTCTTGCAGTACTAAAGTGTAATGTAGATGATTAGTTTTAGCATACCATTAGCCGTAAAGGAGAACCTTCAAGAGATTGCAACATCAGTAGCTTTTGGTTTAAATTATATTGTTATCATACTTTTAACACTTTAAACTAGAGATTGTCATCCCGACAAATATTGCAAATAGATATTGCTAAAGGTCTTCAATATTGTTTATATTACCATTCATACAACACCCATGAATGGGCCTAAGACATGAAGGACTTTGCTGCCATATACTCCTGTGAAAAAAATAAAAAAAATAAGAACACTGTGACGCATCCAGTGTATGAAAATAATATTGTACTAATTGGCAGGAACATATGTACTTATTGCACTATCACTATCTATTTAGCTCCAATAATTGCACTCTCACATCTCGACTGATGAATGTCACCCTGCGGATTCATCTCTTCCAAATCAAATGGTCGTGATATGAGAATACACAATGATAGGTCAGGATATTAAAAACAACGTGAAAATAAGCACACTGTAATTGGTTACCTCCAGATACAGAGTTCTGTGTGATACATGGTTGCATTTGATTTTCCTCCTGGACATACTGATGCGCAGATACAAGTATTTCCAGACCACGACCATTGATGTCAAGAGTGCCGAGAGGTTGTGTTGCGTAAAATATTAATGTGCAAGTGTACACAATCGCAAACAAGTCATATAGTAATTAATACCAGATTTCGTTCCTCAAGGACTATCTATACGTGTTAATCACAAATAATCTCTAACAGTTTGATTATCGAACACAATAATTATTGATGGTTTTTATATTAAAACTAAATTTAACCAACTAAAATTATACTAGATAGCTTAACGAGTTTCAAATATGAGAAAATAAGTCAGGATAATTACTTCCCCCTAACACAAGAATATCGGTAAAAGAGTCGCGAAATATTGTAGCAAATCAAAATTTACTAGCTCGAATTCAATTGTCATAGGTTTCTCTCGAAATCACTATGATATAATTCCTACAAATAAACTAACATATGTCTATGCCAATTTATTATTCGGAATTCAATTAAGCATCAATTCACAAAGCTATGCACGGTCACAATATATGTCTATACCGTAACTAAATTATAATCAAAAGATATAATCATGCACCATTCAAGTTTTGTGTCAATTAATCATAACCCTCTCAATATTATAATTAACTCAATAACCCACTAGAGTTGATCAGACAATAGCAAGTATTGACATGAAAAACACTTGAATGAGTAAACCACAAAATCGCATACAATAGTCTTTAACAAAACACCAAAATCCTCATGCTAGGATTCCATAAAAATCCCAACTTTATACAATTAGTTCATAATGAAAGTATCAAAATCAACTAAAGATGAAGAGAACATGTTCATAATAATAAGAGTAAAGGAGAGAATTCTAAACAAAGAGATGAAGGAACAAATCCACTGAATGTCTTCAATGGCCGAAATCTCTTCCGTCTCGCTTCTTCTTTCTCTCTAAGCTTGTGCCTCCTTCTCTATCTCGTCTGATGTCTCTCTCTAATTAGGTCTGAATACTCATCCCTTCATATCTATATTAAAAGTATTTTTAATGAATTAATGAAAATACAAGGAGATTTCCGAATCTGAATAGAATTCCAAAAGAGGAAATTCGCAGTTGACTTTTTGACTCTGATTCTGGGCTTATACGGCTGGGATAAAATTGCAAGTCCGCCTCTTAATTAAAGGCCTTGTTCTAAGCTTCGCGTGGGCTCCTGAATCGCCTGATTTGGACTTCTAGAACTCCAGATATGGCCCACACAGTGAATGCTGCGCAGCTAGCTTCAAAATCCGAATTTTATTCGAATTAATCACCAATCCTTGCTATTTAAACTCCAATCCATATTTGATTAGAATTCCTTGCATCCTACAATAAAACATTAATATTTATTAAATAAAAATCCAATTAAATACAAAATAACTAAAATACAGGGACAATATTAAGATAAAATGCACGCTTATCAGGTTGCCTTTGAGTGAAATCATTATCTGCTAAAACAAAAAATATCAAACAGAGTTCATGTGCAGCTATTAGAAGTTTATTAGTTACAGCTACGTGACATACCAGCCTGAGAATTCATATCGATTCTCTTAATTCTATTGAAAAGCATCATAGATCCTGCCATCATCCCGTCACTGAATTGAGAAGCTTTTTTAAGCCAAGATTATCACATAGCAAGTCCATCAGGTCCTGTGCAAGTTATTATATAACTTTTGCGAAGTCCTTCATTGCTTTCTTGTCATCATTTCAAATCCTTATCATTGTCATGTTTCTCGAATAAACTTAGAACCCTCATGTGTATTGTTTATTACCAAGAGAACATAATATTTGTCATGCCAAGAATATGGAAATGATGAACCTAAATGGTACCTTCTGTTAAGACATGGCTGTATATCCTCGTCTACACATCTAATCTGAGTTTTTAGGATATCATTTTTAAAAGACCTGGACTTGCGGAGAAATTTTCTATATCTTCGGGATTCGGAGTTTTAAGGATATCATTTTTAAAGAGAGTACTGACATTTGGTCCACGACGTCTGAGCACCACCTGACCTGATTTTCCGTTGTCTGAAATTTTAATTTTGAAACCCGTTAGAAAAAAAGATGCAAGTCAAATACACATATGTCTCCATACATCTCAATCATGGCCAACGACAAATTCTAATGTTGCCATTCACTCAGAATCTTAAGACACATGTCAATCATTTTGCATATATATCTCAAAAGCATAGTACCTTTGATCTCAATGTTGTAATTGCTAGACAGACTGTTCAATTGACAGAGAGGAGTGCACACCTCACTTGCAACAAACGCGCAAAAAATATCAGAAAAGCTTTTGTCACCAATGGCGCGGTGGAGTGAATCCCAAGAAATACAATTTGTAGCATTTTAAAAAGAGTATCTACTTCTTGTACCTTGCATTCTCCTTTAAGAAGCCTAAAGAGGTGTAAGCAATTAGCTTTAAACTATCACAATTCTCCCTGGAGAATCATATAAATTGCATACCTTCAACTGTCACAATTTTATAGATATTTATTAATCAATTTGTACCAAAAAGAAATTTAACTCTATTGATATTGTTTCTCTTTTTGAATATTTTGCATCTTTTTATAACTTGTGTGCTGATTGGAGGATTACCATCATTATTGTAAGGAACAAAATTTACAACAAAGTCATATATCTATACATGTTAGTACTCCATCATGGTGTACCTGCATAAAGCCATAATTGGATATTGTGCATCATTCTTAGTAGCAATCTTTGTAGGTTCAGCAAGGATACATGAATCTTTCTGATCTAGGTTTGTAAAATGAATACTCACGTGGGTAAGAACAATTCACGCTCTAACTGGTGGAGAAATTTCCAGTTTCTCCATCAAAATATCCACAATCTTCCTACTCTAATACAATTTAATCTTCTTAAGTGAGTTTTGTTTATATTGAAGTTGATTATATGATTATTTTTTTTGTGAAGAAATGGCATCTGGGAGCAACAAAGCATCAACACATTCACCTAGGAAGCAGAATGAGAGCCACACTTCTCATTATTAGTGGCTCAGTATACTATAAATGTGAGGCTTCATGCTGTGTATGAGCAATCTGGAGAGTCTGGTAAATTTTTCGATTATTCGCCGTCTGTTGGAACTGATAATGATTCTGTACCTGAACAACAAATTGTTGCATATTTGTCTAAAATACAAAGAGGGGGTCTTATACAGCCTTTTGGTTGTATGGTTGCTATTAATGAGTCTACTTTTCGAGTTATTGGTTATAGTGAAAATGCAAGAGATATGTTTTGTCACTCCCCACAATCAGTCCCTAATATTGAGAAACCGGAGTTTATTAGAATTGGAGTGGATGTGAGAACGCTTTTCACTTCTACAGGGACAACTTCGTTAGAAAGATCTTTTAAGGCTCGTGAAATTGCGTTGTTGAACCCAATTTGGATTTATTACAAGAATTCTAGAAAACCATTTTATGCAATTTTACACAGGATTGATGTTGGGATTGTAATTGACTTGTAGCCTGCAAGGACAGAAGATCCTGCTCTGTCTATTGTCGAGGCTGTGCAGTCACAGAAGCTAACTGTGCGTGCGATTTCACATCTGCAGTCACTTCCAAGTGGAGATATCAAGTTTCTGTGTGATGCTGTTGTGCAGGATGTGAAGCAGCTTACTGGATATGATAGGGTTATGGTTTATAAGTTTCATGAGGATGAACATGGCGAAGTACTGGCCGAGAGCAGGAGGCCATATTTGAATTCTTATCCTGGATTACATTATCCGGCAACTGACATTCCTCAGGCTTCTAGGTTTTTGTTTCAGCAAAAATGGGTTAGGATGATTGTGGATTGTCATGCCATATCGGTTCCCGTAATCCAGGATGATTTACTTATGCATCCCTTGTGTTTGGTTGGTTCAACTCTTAGGGCTCCTCATGGTTGCCATGCTCAGTACATGGCTAACATGGGATCAGTTGCGTCATTGGTTGTGGCAGTTATGTCAATGAGACTGGTGCGGAAGGTACGCGGGGAAGGCACTCTACCAGACTATGGGGATTAGTTGTTTGCCATCACATGTCTGCTAGAAGCATCCCATTCGCACTCTGCTATGCTTGTGAATTTTTAATGGAGGCATTTGCACTCTAACTCAATATGGAATTGCGACTGGCATCCCCAATGTCGGAGAAATATGTTCTAAGAACCCAAACCTTTCAAATTTAATCTTTTTGCATATAATCAAGCAGGCTCTATAATCTAATGTGGTACCATTGTCACTGACATATTCAGAAGAACGGTTTAATTCTACAACTATATAATGACACAAAGTGAAATAAAATCTAAACAAATCGGAGATGCACGTTTTACTGCATAACATTCACTTAAGCATTTTATCATACTGCGTAACACAACCTGATAAATACTTGCAGCTACTTTGAAAAATAATAATCTAGCCAAATTGTGACGCAATATTGACTAACTTAAAATTAAAAATCAGATCACACTACTTCACAATATTGACTAACTTATACACTAACAACACACTACAAAATCAATACATCAACTACAGAATACTGCCATCCATGTGCTTTATCTATGTAGTTGGACAAATACTCACTTAATGTTTTAAAAATGATATAAAATTCAATTTAAGCATGCTAACATAAAAAATGATTTACGACAACAATGATAACGCGCCAGATCTGCAACAATATTTCACCCAAATTTCTACTTAAAATTTTAATTTCAGAAGCCCCAACACGATCTCAATTCACCGACTTTAACCGGAAAATGAACTTAAATTCATATCAATATTCAATAGCCGTGCATCTATTCCGAAAAGAACTAAAATTTATGTTTCAACAACATCATCAATCAAGAACTAATTTCAGATCCATAACCACGATTTCCAACAACAACATAACAACACTACACGCACACCAGGTAGAGAGAGAAAGGGAGCGAGGAGTACCTTGAGAGGGGAGAGAGAACATATATGAGACAATACTCGTTCACTATTCTCATTCACCATTTGCAGAGAGACAATGGTACCAAGTGCTTCGTTTGCGGAGCTGCCACTATTCTCGTTCACCATTTTTAATGAGGGAGTGAACAAAAACTGAAGAGACAAACATTACAAATCACATATTATTGATGGCAGTATTCTCTGTTCTTACCAATCACATATTCTCTTTTAACCTGTAATGTGTGGAGAATCCTTCAACCATAAATCAATAAGACATCATCGGTATGACACGGTCACAATTTATAGTGTGAATCGTACAGAGTAAACCGGTGCCATGTTTGAAATCAAATTTAACTAAAATAAGTGAACGATTTCGAGATGTACACGACGAAGTCCATAGTGTTCTTCCATCTATCCATTCAAAAATTAAACAGCCTTCCTTGATTAATGCTAGTCAATAACAGCAAGCAGAAGATATAGCTAATATAGAATATGGGCCATTGATGGATTTATCCAGATGGAGTACTTTGAGAGAGGAGAGAGAGTAAGGGCGTGTTTGCAGAATCTCTTCTAAGCGAAGGTATGAGAATGGCGAGGATGAATAGAGGAGGAGGTGCTTGAAATTTGAATATTCATTTGGAGGGGGAGGAGGTGATCGAGAGAATCAAACATGATCGAGAGACTCAGACGGGTAAAAAGATTATCCAATTGGCTTGGTTTGCACCCGGGTTCTAAATGGATGGTCCATCTAATAAACGGGTTAAATATGGGACGGAGTTAGCCTAAAAAATTACTCAGGAGTAAAATGTTGGTTATTTTCAAAATCCTCACTAGCATTAGTAGGGGTGAGCTGAAAAAACCGAAACCGAAAAAACTCCCGAAAAAACTGAAAAACCATATCGAAAATAAACCCGAAAAAAACTGAAAAATAATGGTGAGGTTTTATTTTCGGTTATATTAAAACTGCACCGAAATTAACCGAAATGAAATATATATATATATATAATAAATATACATATATATATATATGTATATATTAATAAATTATAGTAAAGCATCTCAGTTATTTTATACTTCCCATCTTATTTTATTTATTTTATAAAGCACCTGCTGGCTTATTCTAGAGACTACACACACTGGCTGAGGCACTTAAATAATTGTAAACTCAAGCGTCAAGTTTGCTCTCCAATCTCTACAAATAACCTTATAAGTAAATGATATTAAAACAGACTCTTGGTTTTTCAAAGTTCTTTCTCACTCCTTTCAATTCATATAATACTCCGGTGAATCCTTCTTTATTTTTCTTGCTCTTAATCAGATTCAAACACCAGGTTCTTATAAAACATCTAAGTTCATTTGTAATTTTATTTCTTTACACATAGTTTACTTATTGCTAATTTTTTTAATTGCAGATGGAGTTTAATGATCCATGTTAGGAATATGTGATACTTGATGATACAAAGTTATTTTGTTCTTACTTAGAATAAAATTGAATGTAGCTGATCAATTGCTAGCATGCTAAGGTAGTAGCCATTGATCAGATTCACCCATCAACGGATGATGTGGTACTGTAACAAAGCTGGAGCATCTTAGCAATTGATATGTTAATAATATATACTTTTAGATTAGTAGTTGATCTATCAATAGATGTATAGATAGGGTGACATAATTGTAAATATTTGAAGTCATATAATCTATCCAAGTGAAGTGAAGATCGATCGCTAGTCATGAAGTATCAATGGCTAAATAGTGAGTTTATCAATCGCTACATCAACTCATCAATTGGTAATCAAGGAAGGCTAGCAATCGCTAGTTCAAGAAGGCTATCAATCGCTAGTTCAAGAATGTTATCAATCGATAACTTAGCAATTGATGAAAGCTACAAATCAAGTAAAGGACAAGAAGCACATGGGTTGATGTGACAGATGTTGCACCAGTTTTGGAAGCTAAACCAAAAGCAGTTTAGTCAAATATTGAGAACCTCGAGACCTACCATTTCTGGCAAAGCAACAAGAATTTCAAGCTGCCAAATGTTCTATCAAGTCCAAGAAATTCTACATTTGTAATATCTAGAAATTGAGTAAGAAAATACTTTTGCAGACTAGTTTTGTTTGTAGTAGTATATATTCACTTTGTAATTTTCATTTCAAAGTATCCAAACACTGAGAACTGAAGAGCAAAGCAGTAGAGATAGTAAGCAAGAAATTTTAAGCTTCTGCTCTTCATTCTTTTATAAGCAGGCAAGTAATTTCTCACTTGGAAGGTTCTTAATATAAAAATCTCTCAGGTGGATCAAACAATCCACCTGAAATTTTTAAGATCCTTGTTCTTTAAATTTCTATTTTAGATTTATTTTTCTCTTGTAGATTGAATATAATCTGTTAAGCAAAAATTAGTTAAAATTTTTGTAGATTGTATTCAACCCCCCCTTCTACAATCTAACTTATTGTTTGCATTGTCTGAATAACAATTGGTATCAGAGCTGGTCTTCTAACATACAACAAGTTCAAAGATCCTAAAGATAATCAACAATGGGAAGAAGAGATGAAGGAGTCAAGATTCCAATGCTGGTCAAAGAACACTACTTTCATTGGAAAGTAATAATGAGGATGCATCTTCTCTCCTTAAATCCAAGCTACATCAATTGTATTGAAAAAGGACCACATGTCGCTGTCCAAATCAACACTGCCTTGAGACTTGCTGAAAGTGAAGGTGAAGACATTGAAGTGCCCAGGAATCCATCTGAGTTCACAGAAGAAGATGAGAAAGAAGTGCACAAGGATAACAAAGCCATGAATAATCTGTTTAATGGCATTGATGATGACATGTTTGATAGTGCTATTAATTGCCCTACTGCTAAATAAGTATGGGACACTATTCAAACTCTATGTGAAGGCACTGATCAAGTCAGGGAAAACAAGATGCAGCTGTTTTTTCAACAGTATGAAATCTTTCACTCCAAATCTGGAGAATCTCTGAATGATCTATTTAACAGATTTCAAAAACTGTTAAATAGATTAGATTAAATAGATTAAAATTGTATTGAAGAATCTATATGGTTAAGGACTCAAATCTCAAATTTCTAAGAGCCTTGCCTAGAGATTGGAAGCCCATGACTGTTTCTTTGAGACAAGCTCAAAATTTTAATGAATACTCCCTGGACAAGCTTTATGGCATTCTTAAAACTTATGAGCTTGAAATACAGAAAGATGAAGAGCTGGAAAAGAACTCCAAGAAGGAGAAGATTGTGGCCCTTGTAGCTGAAAAGGAAGAAAAAGAGGAGAAGGCATTAAAGTCTGTGGTTGCTGGTAAAACTTCAAGCAGTAATGCTTGTGAAGGAAAGAATGAAGCTGGAAAGAACAAAGGAAAAATCATTGAAGAAAATGAGGAACCTTCAACTCAAGATGAGCTGGATGATCTTGATGAGCATTTAGCCTTTCTTGCTAGAAAATTCTCCAAACTCAAGTTTAAAAGAAATGATGTCAGCTCTAGACCTTTAAACAGAGGAAATCAATCCAAACCATCTGGTATGGTTGATAGATCAAAATTCAAATGCTTCAACTGTGGTCTAGCTGGACATTTCTCCAATGAGTGCAAAAGACCCTCTGCTGAGAAGAAGGGATCTTCTTCTGAAAATGTAGATTACAGAAGGAAATATTTTGATCTACTCAAGCAGAACAAAGAAAAGGCATTCATAACTGAGGATGGTGACTGGGCTGCTGATGAAGGTGACTCTGACAATGAAGAACATGTCAATCTGGCCTTGATGGCAATTGGAGATGAAGCTGATTCTACCACAACCAGCAATGGACAAGTAAAAACCATCAACACATCTGATCTTACTAAGACTGAATGCAAACAAATCATTGATGACATGTCTAATGAAATTTACAATCTTAGAGTTTCTCTAAAATCTCTAACAAAAGAAAATGTTAGAATTAAAAGGACTAATGATTTGCTTGCTGAAAGAAATGGAAAGCGAGAGACTGAATTGATTCAATTGGATAAATCCAAAAAGTCTGCTGAGCTTGCTAAAGGTGAGTTGTTGGCTGTTATTAAAAGAGAAGAAATTTTCAAAAAGCAATTGGAAAGGGAACAAGAGATAATAGCTAAGTGGAAAGATTCCAGGAATGTTCTTGAGAACATGTGTTCCACTCAAATTCTTGATGAAACCTACAAGAATTCCTGGAAGAAGAACAACAAGTTGTTAGATTAATCCGATCTCTTATTGGATAGTGATCATCCATTGATAGACATTCCATTAACGGATGAAAGCTATCCATCAAAGAATCAGACAGCAGTTGATGAAGAGAAGCTTAAAAAGCTTAACAAGAAATATGGGCCCATCAATAAAAATTTTGTGAAAGAATTTGGTAGTTCTAAGAAGATTGAGAAAAAAGGAATTAGTCATAGTGTTGGGACTGTGGAGGCTGGAAAAGGGAAGAAGAAGAGCTCTAGGAATGGCAAAGTTGGGATCAATAAAAGGAATGATTACACACCTGATAAAAATACTGTTAGAAAAACTTGCTCTAAGTGTGGTAGTGTTAATCATCTTGCTGTTAACTGCAAAACTGTTTTATCTGATCATTGCATACTTAGTCCTATGATGAATGCTCACATACCTTATATTCCTATGTTTCCAAATGCCCCCATTCAATATGTTAACATGCAATTCATGCCTAATCCATATTTTGGTGCATTTAACATGCATGATGTGCCATTTCATAATAATAACATGAATCATGTTTATGTCAATCAATTCCCTGTGAATTCTACCAATGTTGGTTCTTCTAATTCTGCTGTGCTGCCTAAAGTTAAGAAGCATAATTCTGAGGATGGAGTTGTTTCAAAACCTTCTAAATCCAAAGAAAACAACACTTCTAAACCAAAGGTGGTTTCTAACAAAACTGGACCCAAGACTGCTTGGGTACAAAAATCAACTTAAAATGTTTTTTATCTGTGCAGGGAGCAAGAAAGAATATTTGGTACCTTGATAGTGGTTGTTCAAGGTACATGATTGGAGATTCTACCCTGCTCAGTAAATTTGAGGAATGAGCTGGCCCTAGTATCACCTTTGGAGATGACACCAAAGGATTTACTCTGGGATATGGCCTGATTTTAAAAGGGAATGTCATCATTGATAATGTTGCATTAGTTAAAGGTCTTAAGCACAATTTTCTTAGTATCAGTCAACTATGTGACAGAGGACATCAAGTTTGGTTCTCAAATGAAGCCTGTGTTGTTTCTGACAAAAAAGACAACAAAGTGGTGCTCACTGGAAACAGGAAGGGAAATGTCTACATAGCGGACTTCAATTCTACCAATGCAGAATCAATCACTTGCTTGTTCATCAAAGCAAGTTTGGATGATAGTTGACTATGGCACAAGAAATTGTCCCACTTAAGTAGCTATCCTCGACTTTGTGTATTCTTGAGCTTCAAGCTGTAGGCTTGATAGGTCTGCTACCAAACATCTTTTTTGCAGCATTCCTAAGGTTGAACATCTTTATCTGCCACGAGATTGACTTGACGTGGAATCAAATCTAATCCATGATCTCCAGTGACAGTGACATAGAGACACCAGAATTTGCTGTCAAACAATGATTGGAATGATAGTGGCTTCCTGAATACGCTTTAGGTAGGAACGCCAGTTTTCTGCTGTCATGGGAGCGGAAACTTGCTGTCTGCTGAGCTTCAGCCAATGTTGCTGTCAACTGCAAACTTGTTGTCATGACCTTGCAATTGTCTAACTTGTGTGGCACTGCTGTCAACCATCTTGACATTAGCAGTCTTTTATTCTTGATGTCATTTATCATCGCGCCTTGGGGCACGAACAATTGTGAATTGAACTTCTTCCAAGTGTAGAGACATTACAACTGACAGTAATAAAACTACACTACATAGACATACTCTGGCTGTGACAGTATGTTCTACTTAGATATAAATCTAAGTACATGAAAATGTTAAGTTGACTGCTGTCTATCACTCATAAATCCTAACACTAATTATATATTTTATTATACATATAATTTATATATTATATTTAAATATATAAAATAAATAATTAAATTAATATAAATATTATTGCAGTTCGGTTCGGTTTGTATTCGATTTTAAAATTTTTGAAAACCAAAACCAAATTATCGGTGGGTTTTTATTCAGTGCGGTTTTGTACGGTTTTTGGTTCGGTTTGGTTTCTGCTCATCCCAAATCCTAACTATCTAGTAAGTCAGAGTCGTTCTCACAAAGAAAAACGTATAAATCACTAGTTATTTTCAATTTAATCCAACCAAACAAGTAATACAATAAAATATGGAGATATGATTAAACTAAAATTATACTCATACAAAAAATATCTAAAAAACAATTAATAAAAATATTCAGAATCAAGTATCCCCACTAGCATGAATCAATGCAATTATGATTTTCTACCCCAATTAATTATATACATTACTTACGAGGAAAGATGTGCCCTATAAAATATCAATAACCTCTTCCGAGTATTAATGGCTTCTCTAAATTACAATCAAGTCTATTTCCATGATATCATGCAGTTTAGAGACATTAAACTCAACATCCTAACAATCCATTCTACCTATTTCCATAGAAAAGTTGATGTCCTTATTAGACAAATCACAACCATATAAATCCAACTTCCTTTGATAAATAAATACTGGTTCAAATAATACACATAATCACATCTGACATGTTATTGTTAATTAGCACAACTCAATAAGCGAGAGAAAATAACATAATCAATTAGAGATCATCGAAAATCATGCATCAACCATAACTAGGGTTCAACTTAACTATAAAATAAAATCTACTCTATCATAATAAATAAATAAAATATAAAGATGGATTATACAATGTAATCTTCAATCCCAAAGTCTTCAAAAAAGAGGCAAAATGTTTTTAACCTAACATAATTATACAAATAATACCCTCTCTCTATCTAATGTATTTCCTTACAATATATATCTGATTTTAATGCTTAAAAGGAAATACAAATCAATTTCCCAAATGGAATTGGTTTCTCTAAGGAAAATTCTTAACTGACTTTTCTCTCATGTTTCTGGGCTGATTTTGTTAGAATTTTGTATCTAGACCACCTCAGAATCAAATATAAACTTGACCTCTACATGTGGGCTGTTGAATCACCCAATTCTGACTAGAACCCAAGATATGGCCCAAACAATGAGAGTTGTGTGCAACAGTGCAATAAATCCGAACTTCCTTCTAATTCATCTCCAATTTAAGCTTTCTCATTTCAATTCCTTCCAAGTTTAGTAACTTCTTGTTTCCTATAATAAAACATTAAAATTTATTAAATAAATATCTAATTAAATGTAAAATACGATAAATATGAGGAATAAAATATTATTAAATATATGTTAATATATACTCTATCACTTATCAAGCGCAAGTTGACTACTAGGCGCCACTCAGCTTTAGCAGGCACCACTTGAGTATTACTAGCACCACTCAAATTTGAATGCAATGAACTAGTGCCACTTACAAGGGATCACTCACTTAACCAAACATGGTTAAATTGAAAATCTATAAATAGAAGCCAAGTAGTTTCATTTGAAGCTAACAACACACATTGTATTTGTGCACACTACCACCAAGCACTCTACAAAGCTTAGTCAAGACTATTCGAGATCATTTGTTAAGAGTTATAGCGAGTAGTGATTGTTGTCTTGTAGTCAACATAATTGTTGGATTTGTAGCACCCGTCATGGATTCATTCAATATGATTATTCCCCTAGCTTGTCTTGTTTATTAGTTATGACTAAGGACAAACTTGAACAGAACTATTCCGCAAAATTGAATTAAACGAATAATTTCGTAAAGACGTATTTAACCCCTTACGTCTACGTGGACCAACAAAATGACTAATAAAAAAGGAAAGTAATAAAGATAAGATGGAAGTTTTAGAAAAAAACTGAAGAAATTCAAAATTATCATGATGAGATTTGAGAACTAATTGACTCATGAAGAATTCATCGGGATATCATCATTGGCCCGATACATAAACAATATAATAAAAGAAGAAATAAAATTTGCAAACAATAATTTTAAAAATAATTTAAATTTCATTCGAATTCATTCACGGCGATAATACACGTGTACCAAAGCGGGTGTTGACCACATTATCACTATATCCATCATTAATGTCTTAAATATCACGATCCATAAAAATGGTCCCAAATTCTATTTATTAATATCTTGTAAAGTTTTAGATATTCATCAAAAACGCTACATCATTTAACGTTATGTTAGGGTTAAGAGAACAGAACGCTACATCGTTTAACGTTTTGTTGCAATTAAAATAACAAAACGCTACGCGATCTGGCATTTTCTTCCCAAATTGAAAATATTGAATTTTCAGATATTAATAACTGGTATTTGAGATCATTTTTCACAATTCTATCATTCTAACGGGGGTGTATTGGATTTGGATTTTAAAAGATTTTTTTGCATTCATGAAATCCGAGGGTATTCAATTGGCATTCTTTAACATCCATTAAAATCTAGAGGTATTCAATTTGGATTTTAAATTATGTTACAAAATCTAGTGGTAATCAATTAGGATTTTAAATTATGCTTTAAAAACTGAAGGTATTCAATTGGGATTGTTTAAAATCCAATAAAATCAGATGTTATTCAAATGCTAATGGATATTTTTGGATTTCATAAAATGATGGATTCAGTGTATTTTAAGATTATTGAAATCCCATAAAAATCCATGAGATTTTAAAGTATTGTGCTTAAATCCTAAATAATCCATATTAACTCTACCACATTTTATCAAGATTCCGCACAAAATCAAAATCACATCCAATTCATTAAAACCCTTAGACAAAAAATAATTCATTAAAATCTCAATCGAATACACCTCTTCAAGCATTACTTTTAGTTTTGTAATACTTTAAAGAGGTATTTGCAATTCGGACCCCCTAACTTTCATTCAAAAACGATATTGTACAAATACTTTTGGAAACTCAAATCGCACCCCCTATCTTTACATTTCAAGAACGATACGCACCCCCTCCGTTAACTTCTGTTAAAATACTTCCTCCGTCTCAATTTACATGTGCCTTCTGCTTTTCGAGGAGTCAAATTGACTAATTTTTGATCAACTATTAGAAAATATTTATTTATTATTTTAGAAAAATAGAAAGTTACATACTAAAATAGACTAGAATTACTTTTTGATGATATTTTATTAAAATTTTTGTTTGATTAAGTTATCCCAAAATCAAAATGATTTTACATATCAAATGATTTTAAATTTTTAGTGACCTGTGTATCAAGTACTTAAAATATACACTATTTTGAATATAAAAAATAAGAATTATGTGATATGTATTATAAATAATACATTAATTGATATATTGAATAAAATATATAAATTTTAACTATTTTTTTTTGGAAAAATTGATCACAAAAATTTAAAAAAAATATAATCAAAAAGTAAATATTGTCTATTTTAATATGTAACTTTCTATATTCTAAAATAATAAATAAATATTTTTCAATAGTTGGTCAAAAATTAGTCAATTTGACTGCTCGAAAAACAAAAAGACAAGTAAATTGAGACGGAAGGAGTGCGTATCGTTTTTGAAATGCCCCAAATAACTGAATTTAGGTTGAAAATACCCCAAATACCAAATACCCGAAACGTGGCCCTCACTAACCAGTAGAGACGCTACTGGAGTAGCGTTTTTGTTAAAACAACAAAAACGCTACATCGTGTAGCGTTGACATTTTATATATGTGTGCACTTATATATTTATATATGTACAAATATAATTATATATGTATATATGTATATTTAATTAAATATAATATATATAATATATATGTATATATGTTTTTTTAAACATATGTATATGTATATTTATATGTATATATATTTAAATAAATATATATGTATATAGTATATATATTTATATTTTACATAAACGTTTATATATTTAAGTGTATATAAATATATTATATTATGTGCATAAATATGTGTATATTTATATCTATAGATAATTATATATATATATGCCTATATACATTTATATTTATATTTACATATAATTTTATGTATATTATATATATTTAAATATATGAGAATATATTTAAATATATGTATATATATATATTACTATATGTTCATATAAATATTATTTATATACATTTATATATATATATATATCTTTATTTATACTTATATTTATATAATATTATGAATATAATATATAATATATGGATGGAGCAAACTCAAGTCAAGGGCACTTGGGGCAGTCAAAGGAGAGACAACAGAGGAGTTCCTCACTGTATGGAGCAAGTTCAAAATACTTAGAATATTTCTAAGTGTAACACTTTGATACACTGTGTCACAGGGAAATGAATTTGAGGTGCAAGGTTTGACTTCAACAAGTCAAAGGAGTGATATCAGTGGAAGCCTCCACTATAGAAGCGCAACCTTCAGTTTACTTGGAATTTATTCTAAGTTTCTCCACTGTGCACAGGAATGCTTGTAGAGGTCAAAAGCGCAACTTTTGACTTAGTCAAAGTTTGCGCCTTTGACCTCCTCAAGAAGGAAAGCTCTACTTAGAGTTTATTCTCTAAGTGCCATACAGGGGATCACTGTGGAGCGCCAACTTTGACTATCTCTGGCGCGACAATTGACTTCGTCAACTGGCGCAAGTTCAAAGATGTGAAAATACTCTAAGGCATCACTGAGGAACTCTCTATGGCGCAAGTATCACTAGCGCAACCTTTGACTGAGTTGGCGCAAGGTTTGACCACTCAGTGTTAGTGGCGCAAGTTCAAGTTAACTTAGAATTTATTCTAAGTAAATCTAAGTCACTGTAAAACAACCGAGAGGCGCAAACTTTGACCGAAGATCAAAGCGCCAACTTTGACTTCCAGTGATGCACAGTTGTGACATGAATATATATATGAATCTGGGCGCAACTTTGCTATACATATATAGGTATATGTATATGGCGCCACTTCAAGTTGCTGAGGAGTTAGAATTATTTTGGACAATCGAATCCGTCCAGGACGAACTCAATCCGTCCAGGACGAACTCGTTAACCATGGTTAGTTTATGAAAGCCTATAAATATGTGATTGTGGTTCTCACAATTTACACATCATCCTCCGGGATGGATGGCCAAGTGCTTTGCACAAACTCTCTCAAATATACACACACCCTAGCCTAGTTTTGTACCATAAATATTTGTAGTGGATAGGGCTTGTAATATTTAGAGGAGTGGTCATTGTAGCCAACCTTCGGGTTTGGATTTGTAGCACCTTCGAGGTATTTATCAATATATAGATATACCTTGGAAAATATTGTGTGTTGGTTTAATATTTTCATATCCTCAGAAACCGACCCAATAAATATCCGGAAGACGAAACCCATTACAGGATTGCAATTTATTTATCCGCAAGATTCGAAAGAATTTTAAATTGTAGTGAGTATCGTATTCAACCCCCCCTTCTACGATACTTTGGACCTAACAATTGCTATCAGAGCGAGGTTGATTGATATACAAATCAGGATCCTTATCTTATGGAAAATCAAGAACCTAGCTTTTGATATTTGATTAGGGGAAATGTTCTTCCGGTTTGTGTTGCTGAATTTGTCCGTAGGCCTAAGCAAGGATTATCTGTCGGATACTGAACTTTGGACCGGGAATTATAAATTTATACTTTAAATTTTAAAAAAGTTTATTTTATAAATTTGACTTAATTTATTTTAAACTTATTAATTGAGTTTATTATGAATTAATTAAATTTATCTTATAAACTTAATTAAATTTACTTTATAAACTTTACTAAATTCAATTATTAAATTTGTTTAAATTTATTTTAGACTTGTAAAGTTTACTCTTAGACTTACCAAGCTTATCATAAATTTTTATAAATTTATTATTTAAATTTGTATAGTTTATGATATAAATTTAAGTTAAAATCTAGAATATAATCTTAAGAGGATTTTACTGATTATGGATATAAGTTCAAGTTCAAAGGTTCAATTTAGTTTGTTCTGGAAGCTATGATTTAATTGGAGACGAGACACTTGAATATTTTCAAAAATTAAATTTATTTAATAAATTTTAATATATTTACTAAATGAATTTGAAATAAATTTGTTCTAAACTTATTCGGTTTATTATGAATTTATTTGAATTTATTTTTTAAATACAATTAAATTTACTTTATAGATTTAACTAAGTTTATTTTATACTATATTTTCTTTCAGTTTTTAAAAACTTATTTTTAAATTTATTTTCTTTATAATTTAAACTTAGTTTAAATAATCAAGTGTCCCGTAACCTTTTTAATTATTTTACTCCAAGACAAATCAGATTGACATTTAGTTGAGTCGGATCAGGCTGACAAATTACAAGACAAACACCGGACTTTCAAATACCAGATTCTCAGAACCGGTAATGGAAGTACATTGATGACCCAATCCAATTGATTACTCAAAGGATTATTAGAAGTAGTTTTCTATGTTCGACAAAGCTGATTGTGATTCAAAGAAGATTCTATTGAAGACTAATTTGGTACTACTAAAAGTGGATTTTGAAGAAGGTACTTCAGGCCTTGATCTGAGTAATTACTCCGACTTGATTATTAGATCACCAGATCAGGATGGGAATGTGCTACATCTACAATGAAGCATATTTCCAGGGCTCGGAATGTCAACTTTGAATAGCACCACTGGTAGTAGGAAAAGAGAAGTTTTTGCAGAAGAATCTTCAAAGGATTTCAATCTAACTCAGTGATTCAGGGATATACAATTACACAGTGAATTGTATCAATGCTAAATCCATCCAAAATCAACTGAATTAAAGACAGAGAACTGTGGAGGTTTAAGGATATAGTTATCGAGTTACTACCGCACCAAATCAGTTTCATGCATTTATGTCAGAACCTTAGGATTGAACAGAAGAGTTTGTAACTGCTGAATTTGAGGAAGCTCAAGTCGATGAAAGTTAACACTTTTGAAGAATGTGAGGACAGAACTTCAAGGATTAGCATAACACTATCTGAGAGGTTTAGTCATGTCAGATTCAGATGGAATCCATTGGTTTCAAGTGGAGACTCTTCGGGGTTCAGTTCGACAGGTTGTTTGAAAACTGAGTTGGTCAGTACACACAATATTGTTTGGTATCTTAAGCAAAGAAGGGTTGCTATATATTTTGAAGCCTCGACAAACAAGGATGATAGGGCTTGTCTGAAATTCAAGTGGATGTTTTGAAAGAAACATCACAACAAGTTCTTATGCTATTTTAGGAAAGGTGTGAGCTGGATCAGTTGCTGATGAGAAGGATGATTATGGTTATCTGGCTATCCCAGCATTCTCTTAAGATGACTCACCTCGCACTTCTCAGGTACGAATTCTTTCTAACTATGCAATACTTATTTCTTTATATTCAAAGCATGTTATAAATCTCTGAGTAGAATTGTTTAATACACAAGCACAAGCATGATAGCATCACCATAGATAATGTTGAACTAGTATGCTAGATGACTGTTCTGGTAACTAGGATTGATGATAATCTTGTGCATGTGTCTTTAGCAGATTCTTAACATGTGTATGAATATTTAGGATTTGATTATTTGCAATGGTGAGATTAGAAGCTTTCCTTTGGAAAACAACTCTTAGTTTTAGGGGTTATGATCCTAGCATGTATAACTTTGTTAAAACACCTACTTTCAGATTCCCTAGTACAATTAGATTTGCTTATTTATCTGAATTGTTTGTTAAGGAATATATTTGTTCTATGATGGAATGTCTACCTTGTGTCAGTAGAACTTTAGAACTTCATGTTAGATCTAAAACTGACTTTGGTAATAGAGATAGTATAATGCCATATAACAACAGATTGGGATTAGTATGAATTGATAATGTGATTATTAATTTCTTGTGTCTAATCCATATGCTTTTCGAAGATTATTGAATATATGTAATTCTACTTGCTACCTGTTGCACTTGTGTTAATTGGTTTAAGTAGAGAGTACTGAATCTTCTGAAATGCATAACTGCCTGTCTTGCTTTTGTCTTATCTTTGATTGTTTGCCATGTGTATTCAACATCATGTCTGCTTATTTTAATGTCATGAATACATGTCTTTGTACTTGCATTGATTTTAGAAAAGCATGTTTGAGAATCACATTAGGGCAATGTCTAGATAAGAATTAACATGTTAAGGTTGCTTCTGTTGTTACCATTGTTAAAGAAAAATCTCTAATCCATCCGGACCCAGTTATGATTGGGGACCATAGAATTCTTTCCATTTATGATTGCAGGTTACATATGATCCATATGATTTTTGGTGCACTCTGTTTGCTGAGTAGCTGAAATCATATGATTCACAAAAAGTACCCTGTTAGCAAATGTGATCGTGTGAGCAGTTCCGTCAATAATCTTTGAAATATGACGACAAAGATTCTCTTACGGGACATGCCTGTTTTATGGAATGTCATCATGGAAGCATATCTTTCTTGAAAAGAGTTAAAGCACACAAATTCTGAGTATCAGACTGTTCTCTGACAAAGGACATTATGTCAGTTCATGGAATAGTGCTTTATCTCAAATCAGGAAAGATGTGAATCTGCTCGTAGCTAATATGGAACTATAATTAAAGATGGAGTGAGCTGTTTCGATAGTGAAGCTTCATCAGATGAGTATTAGCTATGGCACTTGAAGCTCTCAAACTTGTATGTCAAAACAAGGAGCTCTTTTTATTAGTAAGAAGAGAATTGGTGAGAGGACTACCTCATCTGGAATTCAAATTGGATGAAGGATATGAGTTATGTCAAGATAGGGAAGTCGAAGGAGCATCACAAAGAAGCAAAGATATGATCAACATTATTGAGCCGCTTCAGATGATACATATGGATTTCTACGGATCAGTTAATGTTATATCTACAACAAAGCCAGATATCTTTTTGTGATGATCGCTGACTACTCTAGAGTCTTTTGTGTTGTTCATATGTGTTCGAAGGACAAGATGTCACAAATGAAGGTTGATCAAGATGAACCCTGATCATTGATAAATCCAGAAAGACACCATTCTTGCTAGTGGCCAATTAGAAGCAAACACTAACTCTTGGTATGTGTTTGGAGGAAAATTCCTCTTTGCAAGTCTTGCATTTGAAAGAATACTTTCCTCGGCTACTCAATGGAGTCTACAGTCTACAGGGTGATTATGATTGATCAATAGAAGGTGATTGTAAGTCTAGACGGGACATTGAATGACATTTTGCTCCAAGCTGTTAAAGGTGATATATTGGTTTAATAATGATTCAGATCCAAGCATAATCTCTTTGCAAGGATAAGGATTATTAAAGAAATCTCAGCAACAGCTTAGGGGGAGCATTTGGTGGATCCACTAGTCAAACTCAACACCACAATGAATATGAACAGGACATATCAAGAACGTATCTGCTTAGACAAAGGGTTGGAAGTCAATATCATTCCCGGGTTCTAGTTCTTAAATGTTCCTAATGGTGAAGTGAAGACTGGGAGAGCTATTGTCAAAGAATGTTGTTTCTTTAGGTTTCAATCTAAAGTGAAACTTGAGGAAGATTCAGAAGCTCTTAAAAGGATCCAGATTGAGTGATTGCACAGCAATATGATCTCAATCAAGTTGGAAAGCAGATTGTGTGGATTCTGATACCCTGACCTAAAGACAATTCAGTACCTAGTACTTGTCGGGTATTCAGATTTCAACTGGATGTTTTTGGCTCTGTTACGAGGGACAAGCCAAATTTGGTTGCTAAGAGTTACTACAAAAGAGAAGGTTATGAAGATGATGGAAATAGAATCTTCAAGTTCAGGACTCTACATCTTAGGGGACTCAACAACCTTCATGATTGAACTAAAGCACCATTGACAAGACTCGGGTTCAGGATATTACAGTGATCTAGAGGATGAAGGTTCATACAATATTTCAAGGACTTTGCAGTTGCAGATCCAACAGAATTTGTATGCTCTTTCTTCACCAGCTCTCTATGAGGTCTTATCCAAGACCTGATGATAGTCACGGACATGGTATGACTTCTGACTAGCATATTTTTTTGAATATCTGTTTGCTAGAGTCATATTTGGTATCCAAATTATTACCTCTCATGATACAAGGCACACACAATACAACTATATGTGTTGTGATACCATGATTATATTATATGTGGACTAACGTCACTTGTGCAAGATAATTGCTAAGTGAATGCAGATTAGTGATATGATGAGTTTGTGGAAAGTTGCAATTGTTTATGGTCTACTAGTTAGCCTAAAGAATGATGGCAATAAAAGGAAGTCAAGGATCTTTTAAATATGCGCATTTTGGAAGATTCTAGACCTGCTAAGACTTATGCCAACAACCACTGGACTTGATCAGTACAAGAGAGGTACATCAACTGAAATGTCAAGTCTCAGAGGTATTCAACTTATCACTTTACTTAACTGCAAGTGGATCACATACTATATTTTCCATAAGGTATTACTTATTTCATGAGCATATCTATCGTATTTCTTGAATGAATTCATGAGTATTAAATTGTCTATACATAGGACTTGTGAATTTATTTAAAATCCAGTACCTCGTTCTTTTTGCTACTCTATGTGATTGCCATGTTTATTGCTTTGCATGCTTAAATGGTGATTATATGTTTTAGCATGAGTGTTTGTTATTTCAATTATTTAAATTGTGTTGCATGACAATTAAGTGACTTATTTGTTCATGATTTAAATGATTAGAGATGACATGAAGCATGACTTAATTATGTTATTTTTCTTGATCTATACCTCTTCAACAATTGGTATCTAGTAGAGAACTTTGTCATAATCCAGTCGTGATATATTTGTATTTGTGAACATACTTAGGATTATTTTCTAGGTTGAATTCATTTTTATAGGTATAAAATCTGAAGCATGACTTATTTGTTTCTAGACTTGTGACTTGTATCAGTAATTGGTATGTGGTTAGAATCTAGTTAGAATTTAGTCATGATATACTAGTATTTGTGGAGTTACTTAGATTCTCTCTAGGCTGAATCCATTTATATTAGTGTATATGTTTGAATCATAACTATTTGTGTTAGATATTTGATGATTTATTATTTGGTATCTTATTTCATGTCTAACTGCATATAGTTATGATACTTTTAGTGTTAGTGATTTTTTGAATGCTTATATGTAGATCACTAATATTAATTGTTAATATTTTTCTGCGAGGAGTTGTGTGAATTCACTTGTGTTTAATGATTACATTTACAGGACTTGTGAACTTTTCTTCAACTTTCCCTCGGGCTTGCGAATATCTTTGTATGATTGTCATAATTTTAGTTGTTATATGCTGATGTGATGATTATATGATATTGCGTAGGTAATTATTATTTTATCTTAGTTAGATTGTGATCCATGACAATTATATGCTTATTTGTTTCATGACTGACTTTGATAGAATAATAGAAGCATGATTAATTCATTTTTAAAATATATAATTGGTATCTACTTTTGATGCTTTATTGATGTTTTATTTGTAAATTGATTGTGATGTATTGGCACTGGTGAAATATTGTTGCATATTTCTTAAAACCACTGGTGCTAATATATTTTAGGTGTTTAATATTCTGAGTACAAGGGAGACAACATAATCTTTATTCTGTCTCGTATTTATGTTCTGGAGTGGTGAGTTTCTGTCAAGAAATTTCCTTATCAATTGATTTCAACAATTGGTATCCACTACTCTATTTCATAAATATTTCTTAGAATATTTTGCATCTATACATGAAGCGTCATAGGACGAGACACTGATTATCTTTTATTTGTGTACTTGGTGATCTTTGTCACTTGCAGCGTCTGTTTTGATGATGTGCTAGTATGAGGCCTTTTCACTAATTAGTGTGGCGAGTGCTTTATACACTGTAGCGCATAAATTTTCTTGTTTCCTTTTTAAATTGTAGTGAGGAACAGGAGTCTGTGTCTTTTTCAAAGACAAGTTCATTTAAACCTTTTATGCATAGATTCAGACTCTCATACTCAAACCAGTTTTTTAATGGAAAACTTTGATTCTTTCATCAGTTGTGATTGTCGTTCTTTATGAAAATCATTTTACACTCACAACTGGTTCATTTTTCTCAAAAGATTAAATGCAATTGCTTTCATTCAAAATCATAGATTTTCTAAAGTGCATGTATATCTCTTTCTGTTCTTTGGAACTTAATCAGCCTCTTGGCTTTCCTAGATAGTCATAAGGTTGAAAACCAACAATCTTTATCCCAGACTATAAAACCGAATTCAGAACACATCCCAACTTTTCCCCTGGAGTGATAAGGAACTTATTAGACTAGAGGTCAATGAGGGAGAAACTGTACTTGTTGCAGCAAATAAGGATGTGAGGGATAGTGTACCCACAGCTCTACCTCTGAAGGAGAAAAGGTGTTTTCAAACTTGAGGTAACTGTTGCTCATCTGTATTCTCTCAAAAGAATATAGAGCTGAAAAGGCAATAAAACAGTCTCTGGAATCATTCTCTCAACAGGATGAGTCTATTGAAATTCGCTCGTCAGCAGAGCATCTGGTATTGAGTCAAGCACATCATCAGTAATCACTCTGATGAAGAGCCTAAACAAAAATTTTATGGACACAATACAAGAGAGTGCACAGTAAGGTTAAAGGTTTTGTTCCAGAAGCAACTTCTTCATTTACTATTTTACGGTAGATAAGATGGTTGATGCCTTTACAGGTGTAAGGAGGAAACGAGGATCTCAATTGCCAAATCTTCAGGATTCTCGTCTCCCTCCCCAGATAAGAACAGATCTGGATCCAATCGGAATGGATTTCCTATTTATAGGAGATCGGCAACTCTCTGACTATGAGTCAATTTATTGATGAGTCAGTTGAGGATCGGGGATTTACGAAACCCCATTGCACCGCCAGTGACCTCTCTTGAAGGGGCTATGGTGATTTTCTCATGCAGGTACAGAAGACCATACTTTGAGTGCTGAGAGAAACACTGTGAGCCACACACTGAGAGTTAAACACTTGGTGAGATTCTGAGAAGAACCAGTGAGATATCAGAATGAAAAATATGTGAGCATGAGTGAGTGCAAACACATAGGAAATTGAGAAGAGTGAAACACTTGTGAGGTACATATAATAATAATTGGTATGGAAAGCTCACAAGTTGTTGAAAGAATTGATGGAAGCAACTATAGTTCATTCTATTTCACGGTGTGAACCCATGGTTGATGATTCTCTTGAATCAAGTGTCTTCACAGACATTGAGGGGCCTTTGCCATAATTAAGCCTTTGTATAACCTCCCAGAGCAAACAACTCTGGATCCTTAATTGGATAAGCCACTTAGTGGTTGGCAACTTGTGGACCATGATTCAGATTTATCTGATGAGTCTGTAGGGACTGGGAATTACGAACTCCCATTGCACCACCGGTGACCCCCTTTAAGGGTGGCTAAGGTGATTTTCTTGCAGGTACTCAGCATTTTGGAAGCTCAGTATTTGTGTGGTGGGATACACTTACAGAACTCGTGAGTGACACCCTTACCCAAAAACCGAGAGAAAATTGAGTGTTGAGTGATACACCTGCAGAACATTTTAGTGAGACACCTACTAATTACCAAATTTATACCTAAAGACAAAGTGGATGTTGTTACTAGAATGTTAGTTTTATTCATTACTTTTCTGTTTGGAACCTATTCTTTCAGCATAGGGACCAACCCAATTAAAGTAAACTCTTTCTTCTGAACTCTTTCTTCGACCCCAGCTTTAGTGTTGTTTAGTTCTCTATGGGGAGATTATCTTTTGGTACAGGATGTATTGGACACGTTCCTTGACCTATTTGATACCACATATCCTCGGAGGATTCCACAATTAAGGGGGAGAATATATGAAAGGGGGAAGAAAAAGTAAGTTAGCTTTCTTTAGCTGTCTACAACTAAGGAGGATTAAACTACTCTTTACCTGTGTACTACTGAGGGGGAGATTCTTCTTTCAACTAAGGAGGAGGATTGATCTTTCATCTAAGGGGAGACAACTACTTATCACTAAGGGGAACCTGATCAAGGTAACGGGAGGAGAAGTATAAGGTGATACAATTATTCTTCAGTAAGTGGTAGAAAGGAACTTATTCATTACCACTGAAGAATTCAATGAAGCTGCTGATTGTTCTTTGCATAATGGAATGTTTTGAATTCTCTTCAAGACAGACTATGAGGATTTTCAGGCAGGTAAGCAAGAACAAGAGAAATAAAGGTGATATGCACATTTGTTATTTCTATTCATGAAATCTGGAAATGTATTATATGATCCAGAAACTTTGTAGCATTATTTACTAGTCCAAGACTTTACTTTTTCTAGTGTTAGTTGAGTTATCCTCCAGAGGATTTGCTTGTTGTGGTTAACAAACAAATAGGGGCAGATTGTAAGTCTAAATGTAAAGACAACCCTATCTGTTACATAGGGATGATAACTCAACAATAGAACAGGACAAGTACATAACACTACGCCTGCACCGGAATCGGAAGATACGAAGACAAAGGTTGAAGAAGCCATCTACAGTCTTGAAGGAATAAGTTCACTGGAAGAAGTTCATTAATATGTTCATGCCTCAGTGAAGAATAAAGATTGAAGTATTCAAGATTGTGGAAGCAATGAAGATGTTGTCCAAGCACTCGAAAGATTTCAGTGCAACCCGTGAAGCAAGATATTTTTATATATCTTGGTTGGTTATTTATAATCAACAAACTGAAGCATAAACTAATCCGGAACCGACTGATCAATGTTTGCTGACAAAGACGGTACAATGTTTAACTTCAGTGTTAGTCGCTTGTGAACCAGACCAGTGCACTAAGCGTCAGTACGTACGGAGCTTTGCAAAGTATTTATCGATCGAAGAATTGATCCAGTCATATCAAGTCATTTGTTCCAAAGCCAAGCCAAGTCAAGCCAAATGCCAGCTATGCCAAAGCTTACTGCTCAAATGCCATATGTCAAAGCTTCCACAGAAAACCATATCAGGAAGTGACATTTTATATATGTGTGCACTTATATATTTATATATGTACAAATATAATTATATATGTATATATGTATATTTAATTAAATATAATATATATAATATATATGTATATATGTTTTTTTAAACATATGTATATGTATATTTATATGTATATATATTTAAATAAATATATATGTATATAGTATATATATTTATATTTTACATAAACATTTATATATTTAAGTGTATATAAATATATTATATTATGTGCATAAATATGTGTATATTTATATCTATAGATAATTATATATATATGCCTATATATATTTATATTTATATTTACATATAATTTTATGTATATTATATATATTTAAATATATGAGAATATATTTAAATATATGTATATATATATATATTACTATATGTTCATATAAATATTATTTATATACATTTATATATATATATCTTTATTTATACTTATATTTATATAATATTATGAATATAATATATAATATATGGATGGAGCAAACTCAAGTCAAGGGCACTTGGGGCAGTCAAAGGAGAGACAACAGAGGAGTTCCTCACTGTATGGAGCAAGTTCAAAATACTTAGAATATTTCTAAGTGTAACACTTTGATACACTGTGTCACAGGGAAATGAATTTGAGGCGCAAGGTTTGACTTCAACAAGTCAAAGGAGTGATATCAGTGGAAGCCTCCACTATAGAAGCGCAACCTTCAGTTTACTTGGAATTTATTCTAAGTTTCTCCACTGTGCACAGGAATGCTTGTAGAGGTCAAAAGCGCAACTTTTGACTTAGTCAAAGTTTGCGCCTTTGACCTCCTCAAGAAGGAAAGCTCTACTTAGAGTTTATTCTCTAAGTGCCATACAGGGGATCACTGTGGAGCGCCAACTTTGACTATCTCTGGCGCGACAATTGACTTCGTCAACTGGCGCAAGTTCAAAGATGTGAAAATACTCTAAGGCATCACTGAGAAACTCTCTATGGCGCAAGTATCACTAGCGCAACCTTTGACTGAGTTGGCGCAAGGTTTGACCACTCAGTGTTAGTGGCGCAAGTTCAAGTTAACTTAAAATTTATTCTAAGTAAATCTAAGTCACTGTAAAACAACCGAGAGGCGCAAACTTTGACCGAAGATCAAAGCGCCAACTTTGACTTCCAGTGATGCACAGTTGTGACATGAATATATATATGAATCTGGGCGCAACTTTGCTATACATATATATGTATATGTATATGGCGCCACTTCAAGTTGCTGAGGAGTTAGAATTATTTTGGACAATCGAATCCGTCCAGGACGAACTCAATCCGTCCAGGACGAACTCGTTAACCATGGTTAGTTTATGAAAGCCTATAAATATGTGATTGTGGTTCTCACAATACACACATCATCCTTCGGGATGGATGGCCAAGTGCTTTGCACAAACTCTCTCAAATATACACACACCCTAGCCTAGTTTTGTACCATAAATATTTGTAGTGGATAGGGCTTGTAATATTTAGAGGAGTGGTCATTGTAGCCAACCTTCGGGTTTGGATTTGTAGCACCTTCGAGGTATTTATCAATATACAGATATACCTTGGAAAATATTGTGTGTTGGTTTAATATTTTCATATCCTCAGAAACCGACCCAATAAATATCCGGAACACGAAACCCATTACAGGACTGCAATTTATTTATCCGCAAGATTAGAAAGAATTTTAAATTGTAGTGAGTATCGTATTCAACCCCCCCTTCTACGATACTTTGGACCTAACAAGCGTCTTGGTTAAATATTTTTTTTTAAAACTCAAAAACGCTACACGTAATAGCGTTTAAGTTTTTTAAATTTTTATAAATGGTAAAACGCTACTTGTAGTAGGGACTTTATTTTTATTCAGTTTTTTTAGCACACTGGCGTTTTAACTAAAACGCTACACTAAATGACGTTTTGTATATTAAACACGCTATCTCCATTAGCATTTTCTATTACTGAATTTTTTTAAAACCAGTTAAACGCTATACGAAGAAGCGTTTATGTTGGAGGCTTATTTAAAACGCTACTTAAAGTAGCGTTTTAACCTGTTTCTTGTGCCAAGGCAGAAGCCTTCTGCCTTACTGCCTTCTACCACACAAAAAATTCAATTCAATGTAAAATCCCACCACAACTTAAAAACCAAAACTTTTAAACTACCAATTCAATGTAAATTGCATAGACAATATAAACTAATTCATAACAAGATAAAATTTAATTTATATCATAAATCATTCATACAATTTTCGCCAAATTCAAACAACCATATCAAATTGTACTCCAACAATAGTACTACAACAATAAAAACAACTACAGAACCAACTGTCTCTCGATGAAGTCCCTCCATGCTTTCCCCGGCTCTAGAAATCCATCTCGTTCCTGTATCTCGTTGTTTTTCTTCGCCCCTTCTTCTTTTCCATATCGGGGTCATGCACAACTCTCGGGAAAGCAAGCTCTGTAGGATATCGAGGATCACCCCTGTTTGGAATTGGCTCAAAGATACCATTATAAATCTTCGACTGGTTCTCTAACTTATACCAATCTCCAACAAACGCATGGAAGTTCATCTTCACATTTGAACAACATGCAATTACATGGGAGCAAGGGATTCTATAAGTTTGAAATTTTCCACACGTACAACTAGACTCCATAAGACGAACCGTGTCTGTGTTTCCTCCTTTCAACCCATCCCTCCTTGTAACTACTTGGAATAACCAAGTCCCCCGATCAAATATCTTTACACTATGTCCCATGGAACGTCTTGCAGCACGGTTCAAGAAATGGGATGCATATTTGGTGAAAATCTGACCTTTCGATACTTGTGTTACAATTTCAAGACGACATTGATCAAAGCACTCAACCGTCTTATGTAATAGTACTCGCAACAATGAAGTAAGCGGGAGTCTCCGAGCATCGACAATTGCTTTGTTCCAACTCTCAGCGTGGTTGGTAGTCATGATGCCAAAACGATGATGCTCGTGGTCATGTGCCAATGACCAGTTCCTTACTGGTTTGTCCTCAAACCATGTAAGTGCTCAGGGCTCTAGTGCCAAAAACTCCCCCCATAGTAGTTCAAATTTCTTAGGCTGGACCTGATATGCCAACTCAACCAATCTATCCTTCAATCCAGCTTTGTTGAATTTGGTGGCAAAGTTTGTGGCAAAATGTCTCACACAGTACCGATGATGATTAAGTGGCTCACACCATCCATCCTTCTGCATAGCTGCCATGATCCCTAAATGTTTATCAGAAATGACACATATCTCGTGCCTCCGACCAACCACCAAGCTCCTCAACCTATCCATGAACCAATCCCAGCTAGAGTTGTTCTCCGACTCCACTATAGCAAACACCAATGGTAGAATGTGACTAAACCCATCTATAGCTGTTGCACTCAGAAGAACACCCGGATATGGTCCATACAAATGAGTCCCGTCTATCAGTATGACGGATCTGCAATACTCGAAGCCATCAATGCAGGGCTTAAAAGCCCAGAACAATCTCCTAAATGTCACTTCCTGTTCCAAATAAAAAACAAACATTACATTAGAAAATGAATAACGGCATCCGGGTACTTAATGAAAATGATTTAAATTACACGGTGATAGAACATACCTCTAGTTGCTCTGCATCATCCTCCCTAAAGCACCAATCCACCTTCGTGCCCATATTGAAGGACTGAAGAGCTTCCATCAAATGTGGCAAGTCCTCGTATGATCATTCCCACGAGCCATGAATATCCTCCATTGCAATCTTCTTTCCATTCCTAATCTTCTTTCGTCCCGGCTCATATCCAAACTTATCTTTAGCAGTGGCTAGCAACACCTTCTCCTTAATTGTCGGATCGGCAACAATTTGAGATTTAATCACTCCAGCAATCTCCGAGGATGTCAAGTTGGGATGGTCTCGTGTGATGGTAGTGCTCAAGCAACTATGTGGTCCTACACTCTCCATGATTTGAAATTTACCATGTGAACTCCTCTTTCTAGCTTTCAACTTCCAAATGCAACCATCATTTCTATACTTGCACGCAACATACCAACTACTCGGATCTGATCGTATCACTCCAATCTCTAAGTGATTCTGAATGTGGTATTGCTTCACCACATGCATCAAATCCTCTTTCGTGCTAAATAACCTCCCCTCCTTCAACTCCAACGGGACCTCATTATTCGCAACCTCGACATCATCGAATGAGGTCATCCTCTCTAAATCGGAAGTATCGACCGACATGAAGCTATCAACCACATCATGGTCATGTCTAAAATGACTACCACCCGAATCACGCCCGCTACTCTTCTCCCCCACACTCGAACTACTCCTTAACAAATTCCCATCACAAGACAATTTCTCTACATAAATTTCAACAAAAAAGGGCATCCCTTTTGACACCACAACACCAAACATTAATTCTACATCATCATCATCTTCAATAGGTACAATCCCGAATTTCAAATCATCGGGATTTTTACACCTATAAAATAGCCTCGACTTACTACTACTATCAATCTTCAACTTGGAATGTAACAAAGCACATAAATTAGCGTAATTCATAGACAAATCTAGCCTAAAATGCTTCGAAACAGGTTTATCATAAACAAAACCTTCTAATTGAGATTGGATGATATTACCGTCATTGTATATCCATCCAAGAACCGTATTCTCAGCTTTCGAACCCGAACCCGAACCCGAAGCCATGTTTGTATCTATGGAATGTTTGAAGTATGAATTAGGGCAGATTTTGGGTGAATTAGGGCACAACAATGTTTGGCTGTGTTTGGAGTTGTATGGCAGTGTGTATGGCTGTGTTTAGGTTCTGGGAGTATATTTTAAAAAAACAAAACGCTAGACGCATTAGCGTCTAGCTAATATAACGAATTTATGTTAAACGAAAACGCTACCTTAACAAGCGTTTTTGTTCATTAAATTTAAAACGCTAGACGCAAAAGCGTCTAGGTTATATAATCAACAAAAACGCTACTTCCAGTAGCGTTTTCATCTTATTAATTGTCTTTTTAGAATATTTAAAAAGCTGATTTTGAATAGGCATATTAAATTTCTTTTAATTTTAAAACGCATTTTTTTGAATTAAAAATGATTTGTTTTGATGTATATTGAAATAAAAATAGGTAAACACTAATTTTGTATTTTTGTTTTAATTTGTTTACAAAATAGGTAAACAGTAATTTTGTATTTTGTTTTAATTTGTTTGAATGAAAAATAAAATGGTTTAAAATGAATTAATAATTCTAAAACCCAAAACACTCAATTTGAATTTTGTTTACCTATTTTGGATTTTTTTCATTTACTTCAAAACAAAAATACCAAATCTTTTTTGATGAAAATTTGAATTAAAGCCTTGCATTAATTAAAGTTAAATTAAAGTATAAAATTATCATTCTGCAACCCAAACCTAAACCCTAAATGTTAACAGTTGTAAATTTATTTCTTCCGCCGGCGACTCGGCTTCAGGGCCTTCGGCCCTTCAGCCTCGCTTAATTAGGGTTTAGGCTCGAGTGAGTAGGGCCTACCGGCCCTACACCCTCAATCCTAAACCCTAACCGTCGGCCAATTTAATATAAAGTATGAATTAATCTTTCTAAAACCCAAACCCTAAATGTTAACGGTTGTAAATTTATTTATTCCGCCGGCGTCTCGGCTTCAGGGCCTTCGGCCCTTCAGCCTCGCTTAATTGGGGTTTAGGCTCGAGGGAGTAGGGCCTACCGGCCCTACACCCTCAATCCTAAACCCTAACCGTCGACCAATTTAATATACAGTATGAATTAATCTTTCTAAAACCCAAACCTAAACCCTAAATGTTAACGGTTGTAAATTTATTTATTCCGCCGTCGTCTCGGCTTCAGGGCCTTGGGCCCTTCAGCCTCGCTTAATTAGGGTTTAGGCTCGAGGGAGTAGGGCCTACCAGCCCTACACCCTCAATCCTAAACCCTAACCGTCGGCCAATTTAATATACAGTACGAATTTATCATTCTACAACCCAAACCTAAACCCTAAATGTTAACGGTTGTAAATTAATTTATTCCGCCGGCGTCTCGGCTTCAGGGGGTAGGGCCTACCGGCCCTACACCCTCAATCCTAAACCCTAACCGTCGGCCAATTAAATTATTAAAACAGTAACGCTGTACTAAAACAGAAACATAAGACATGAAATTAAAATATTTACAAGATCCGTGCTATCATAAATCACAAGTTCAGCATCCTATAACTAGAAATGTCATCAAAAACCTACAAATATCATCATGCCCTATGTGAACCAGTACCACAATCAGGAGCCTTCCTATCCCTCTTTGACCGGCGAACATAAATGACCTCAAGATCAGCCTGATGAACTCTAACTGACCTCCTCTACGTACCAGGCTGACTAGGCTGCGTAGACTGTGTAGACTGTGAAGAGCTGCCCAAGTCAAAAGGGGGTACCTCTGGTGTACCATGCCAAGGCCGAATCCGGTGCTGACGCTGTACAACAGGAGGAGGTTGCTCTGTACTGGTATCAGGCATGTGAGAAGTCTACTGCTCAGGTACTGGCTGTGAAGGCCAACTTAGGCCTAGAGAAAAACTAGGAAACCAGTCACCGGCACCAGTAGTAGTAGCTGTGGCGGCAGCAGCAGCAGCAGCAGGGGGAGTATAAGCCTCGGCTATAGTAGCAGTAGCAGTGGCAGCAGCAGCAGAAGCATCACCAACAGTAGCAGCAGCAGCAGTAGTAGAAGACTCTGGTCCTCGATCCTCGCCTGTACCTAGATGATCCTGTTCATCAGCATGATCAGCATCATCATCCGGCTCATCAACTAATCGTCCACCGCCTCGGCCAAAACTGCCACGAGCACGGCCTCCTCTGCCACGAGCACGGCCTCCTCTGCCACGAGCACGGCCTCTCCTGCCACCACCACGGCCTCCTCTATCACCTACATCCTCCCCTCCCCCGTCCTGTCTAGCATCCTGCTCCTCAACTTGACGTGGATCAAACTTGTATGCATTCCGATCTCGGAGATGGTGCAGACTCTGAGTGGCTAGTTGGGACATATCCGGGAGGACGTCTGCTGTCCTGGCTGCTATAGTCTCTAGCACAACTCCCTGAAATACAACGAATACAAATGCAATATCAACTACTAGAACCCATCAAATAAAGCATGACTACTAATACAACTAATACCCCAACTACAGATACGAAAAACACATGACACATATCACAGAAAGTGCAGATATAATAGTCAAAAAATACTTACCAGGTGGGTATGCAGTGCACCCAACTGACTAATGAACCTCACAGTCTGAGGCAAGTACCAATCCATGTACTCTGGGACTGTAGCATGACCATCAATCAGGTCATCAATCCAAATATGCTCTAGACGATGCCGCCAGTGTGTCATACTCGGCTGATGTACGACTGCATAATCCAAGACCTTCTGGCCCCTCAGCGTCATAACGTGATGCTCGTGGGAGTAGTGTGGCTGATCCGGAATACGCTGTATCATGCCAAACTGTCTAGCAACTCTGTCCGGCTGATGTGGCTCGACTATGTAAACACATATCATGGGGCCGCGAAAGCGCCAGAGAGGACGGCCGGCTAAACAATAGTCTGGCAGTGTATCAAGAATCCCAGCATAAGGCTCCCAAATAAACTCATCTGGAGCAAGCGCATCCAATGCCGCCCGAGACGTAGTCACAGTGCTTCCATCACTCTCAACGAATGAATGTCCAACAAGCCACCTATAGACATCATAGGAATACAAAAAAACACATTAGTCAATTTAAAAAGACAATTCACAATTGGAAATGTACAAACCAGTAAAAACACAGCTACTATGTACCTGGCTCCATGTGGTCCTCGAAGCTGATGCTCCTAAAAAGCAACATCCTCTAATGGAACAGTGGTCCGAACAGGGGCAAGAGTGGGCAACCTCTCCCATGCCCATAGCTGCAGTAAGAGAAGGCATCCAGCTACCTCCTTAATACTCGCTTTGCAACCATTTCAAAGCTCCCTGTATAGACGGGCTAGAACAGCTAGACCCCATGCATAACCTCCGAGGGCCTCCAGGTCACGAACAAAATGAACCCACGAGGAGTGTATAAGTCCACCAGAATGGTCGGTGAACAGTGACCCCCCAAACAACTGTAGCAAGTAACACTTGGCGTGAAGCTTGATCTCCTCAATCCCTGCATCATCATGTAATCTTGCTGGAGTGAGATTCTCTACCCATGTGAGCCGTAGCCTCGAGTTATTGAAAGCCTCGGGTGAAGGAATCTGTCCAAATATCTCACCAATGATGGTCGCCCAGCTCTGTCCAGGTGGAGGGCCTACAAGACACATCACGGGCTCTCCGTCAATGGGTAACCCGAGCAAGACACCAACATCCTGCAGTGTAATAGTACACTCTCCCATCGACAGGTGGAATGAATGTGTCTCTGGTCGCCATCTCTCTACCAGAGCACCAAGCAAACTCCAATCAAGCTGAAGAGTGGATACCCGAGCTACCCCATAAAAACCGGCTGCCTGCAGAATGGGGATCAATCGAACATCAATGTTCAAATCAGATTGGTTGGCGTCACGACGCCTGAAATACTGCAAGGGCGCAGCACCAGTTCTCCAGACAGAACGAGACCTATGAGTGGCCTGTAGGTGAAGAAGGCTAGGATCACGAGGTCCCTGGTCTCTAATAATAGTCTGTGAACAAAAACAAGGAAATACAAAGTCAGCACATCATACTAACCTTAGAGAGAAACTAATTAAAACACTTAATATTAAAACAACTAAGCAACTAGTTAATCTTGAAACGGGAACTATAATTTGGAAGTAGCTTATATTCAAAAGCAACTAAATCCTTTTGTTTTTTCCTATCCAAGTATGTGTAACAAACCATGTATATGTCCGTGCAGAGTGTTACTGATGACAGGGAGGGTACAGCTACCAGTATTCCAATTGGCGTTGGGGAAGGCTCACACATACAGAAAGCTATAGTAGACAAGAACGCAAGGATAGGCAAAAATGTTATGGTACTTAATACAACCTGTGTAAGTACACATATATCTCACAAAATAATAAAATATTTCTTCTTCATTTACTGCAGAAAAGTCTCAGAACATGACTACCAGGAACAATCACGATCAACAATTCGACATACATACGTAAATATTTTCACTCTGCTGTGTAGCTTCAAACATACCGGATAACTGTTACTTAAATACACTAAATTTTGCGCAGTGGCCTGCAACTCAAGGAAGCTTTAAAATTGCAGATAGACGTCCAAAAGAGTCTTCATGAGCAACTTGAGGTTTATAATTTCTTGCTTAATGTTCTTTTCACTGGAAAAGATCAATATATTTACGCACATTTTGTTATCATACAAGAGAGGAGTAGATTGAACTGAATGCATAAAAATACAAAAATGATTGTAGTCTAATATGTATTCTTTCCTTATTTATACTCTGTATATACACGCATTAACAAACACATACAACATAGCATGCATACACACATACAACGAACACATAGCAGGACATAGATTAACACAGGAATTTCATCAAACACATAGCAGGCATGTAAAAACAGTGAAGATTAAGACATTTTTGACATTAAAATCGCACAAATATGAAAGAACATACATTGAAATCCATGGGTATTTTCTTCAAGTCGTTGAATCAGCTCGCTTCAGTGGATGGTTGGTATATGTCAGTTTAAGAAATCGCACTCTCCTCTGTATATATCACTCCTCTCTTCTGTGATGTTAGCCGTTGTGTTTAAGAGAAGGTATATATATTAAAGAAAAACGCTACTGCGTGTAGCGTTTGGCTCTATATTAAAAAAGTTTAAAACGCTACACGCGGTAGCGTTTTAGTCTGAGCATAAACGCTAATACAGCCACGTCTCTAATGGTTATTAGGGGCCATTTTATCAAATATTGTTATTATGGGTATTAATATCTAAATATGGTTATTCAGGGCCTTTTTTCGTAAAGATAAGAGGTGCGTTTTGAGTTTTCAAAAGTACGAGTTCAATGTGACTTTTAAATGAACCCCTGATGCATCTAATTCATCATCATGAGCAATTAAGCATTGAGCGTCGCCAATAACTAGGGATGGCAACGGGTCGGATCGGTTCGGATATCTGTGATATCCAAACCCGAACCCGAAAATTTTTATCAAACCCGAACCCGATCCAAACCCGAACGGATTTGAAAAACCAAAACCGAACCCGATCCGACGGATATCGGATCGGGTTCGGGTTTTATCCAAACCCGAAATTGTGAAAAAAATCAAAATCAAAATCAGCAGACAACAATGAAAAGTAGAAGGCAAAGAAGTTGTAGGCGACCAGGCGGAGGCGGAGGTAGACCACGGACTCGGACAACGAACAACGGGGTTTCAGTGCGCAGGCGGTGACCTGAAAGTTGAAGTCGGCGACTATGAAATTAGGGATTCATGTGACTGTCTGGTGTCTATGTGAGAGACTGGGGGAGAGACTATTGTGTGTGTATTGAGTCTATAAAAGTCCACTGCCACTGAATAATTTAATTGCAATTTGCACGGACTGCCTGATGACCCGTAAACTATATAGAGCAGCAACTTAGTACATGTACATTAGTATAATTATAATTATAATATATTAAATAATATATACATCATTGCCCAAAAATATATATATAATATAAATAATATATATAATATTATAATATATAATATATATTATTCGGGGTCTTTTTCGGGTTTCGGGTTTGGATCGGGTTCGGATCGGATTTGGATTTCGGATCGGGTTTCGATACGGAATACCTAATATCCAAATCCAAATCCAAACTCGTGGGTCTAAAAATCAAATCCAAATCCAAATCCAAATCCAAAATATCAGATTCGGTAAAATCCATTCGGATCGAAACGGTCGGATATCCATTCGGATCGGATTTTTCTGCCATCCCTGCCAATAACCAAACCGATTCGTATAATCTTCATCGAAGCGGAGAAAACGCTTGGACGACTTTGCACGAAACCTCCACACACACCAACCCAAGCATCCCCACGCAACAAAACTTATCACACACACTCTCTCTCCCACAACTCTCTCTCCTGATTTCCCAGGTATGTATTTTTCTCCTACATATTGCTAATTACTCATCAATTTATCCTATTCTCACGTGTGAATTACTTTCTATTATGTTTTTCTAGGGTTTATTTTTAACTCATTGATGATTCTGCCATCTCTTTATTAATTAGGGCTTGTTTACGAATTAGAGAACCCTAAGTTTCGTGATCACAACTGTTCAACTCCAAATAAGGTCCTGTAGGTGATATTTAGTAGCTTTTCCAGGTAATTTCATGTGTTTGATTGTTTTAGATTTTTCGAGCTGGAGTATCAACTAAGCGATGATTTATTTGGTTTGGTTTCATGTTTTTTCAGCAATTAGGCGGGTTTGCTGATGGAATGGGGAGGGATTGTGTTGTCTCTATGTTTTATTCTGACTTTAGTTGAATCGTCTCGGATTCCCGAGGCTTTATGGTCAGTGAGTTTGAGTGGCGAGCATAGTTCCATATACAGCTGGACAATCGGGAGCGCTAGTGTTTTTGTAGCTGTTGCGCTTGTTTTGTCCTTGTATCTTATTTTTGAGCATTTAGCAGCCTACAATCAGCCTGAGGTTTGATCTCGTAATCTTCTACCTGGAGACTGTTGAGTTTTCTGTTGGTTTACTTTTTGTATGTTATATGGGACTCTGATGGAAGGAAGCTTAAATTCTTATTTCAGGAACAGAAATTTATGATCGGACTCATTATGATGGTTCCAGTCTATGCTGTAGAATCGGTATGTCCAAGCCTCATTGCTACGGAATATATATGTTAATTTATTTATTTTAATCCATTTATAGCTTAACATAATTAACAAGTCTGGACATATATTTTGGCTGCCTTTTGTATTAAACTGAGAAATAGTAGTTGATAAAGATTTATAGATAGTTCGTTACATGAGAGTGGCGTGCTTGTGTGAGTGCCATCATTTGTTTTTTTGTTTTTTCTTTTGCTGTATAATGCCATCACGCGTTGTGGTTATTTTGCGTGTGATAATAGCTATTGTGTACATTTTGTACGTGTAAAGTTAAAAAACCTTTCATAGTTTGCAAAGTAATGCTACTTGAGATCATTAATTGGATTCTAGGGAGCAGGTATTCTTCACATAGCTCACACTGCGCATCCGCGGGGCGGGGGGAGAGGCATTGCCTCCGGGATATGCCAGCATTATTATTTTGAACTATATCATACGAATTTGTTTTTGTGTATGCATGTTGCTTCATATGAAATTTAAGATATTGTAATGAGAAACAAAGTTATTCCCAGAACCTGTGAACCAGGGGCTGTGATATATTAACTTATTGACTGAACTTATTTGCATTGTTATTAACTATATATTTTTTCCTACAGTTTCTATCACTATTGGATTCAGATGCTGCATTCAATTGTGAGATTATCAGGGATTGCTATGAAGCTTTTGCATTGTACTGCTTTGAGAGATATCTGATAGCCTGCTTGGGTATGTACATGCAGTGGCCTCTTCTTTCTTTTCTCCACCAAAGTTTATTTTGCTACTCTCAGTTAAAGATTTAGCAACTTTGTATCCTACATATATGGTTAATGAACAGTTGCCTAGTGTCTATATTGAAGCATTGTCTGCAGTTGTACTTTTTTAGGATTTGGTGTAAATCGAATTGTGTGATCTGTTGTCAGGTATTCCAGTTTCAATGCTGATTTGCAAATGTTTTGGTGTTTTCTGTTATATTATATTCAAGCCGTTAATGTAAAGTAACAGGTAGATGCATAAAAGAAAGAGAGAAATTAGTGTTCTGAGAGACTGATTGTAGAAGAAGAAAGCTTGAGAGAAGTTAGTTATATAGAGAGATGAAAGAATTTGGTGTAATGAATTCCATTTAGGGGCCATTTGGAAACCTTCATTTCATTTCAAATGATGGATTTCAATGACAGGATTTGAGTTGTCATTTCAAATTCTCAGATTTATACTAGCATTTGAATGTGTGGATTTCAAATGAAATCCAAATCCAAATTCCCAAACAAGTTATTTGATCAAATCCAGGATTTCAAATGAAATCCTGGTTCCCAAACAGGCCATTATGTAAATCAACATAATGAAATGTTTACATCAGCTTAGCTACTTATACGTCCCTACCCTTACTCGTACATATACAAGATGTCCTAAATGCCCTTGAGTGCCAGTTGTCAGTTTGATAGAAAAATGTTTGTCCATTAGGTCAGGACTCCATTTCTTGACAACGGTGACCAGGGCCCAGGGCCAGTTATTTTTTATAGGCTGACATAGCTTGGCCCCGGTCCTTAGAGATTTACTGGAATATGCCATGGCTTACCCCCTAGTCAAGTAGTCAACACACTATAATTAGTTAATCCTAGCAATCCTAGCACAGGAGTGTGGCTGAAAGCTTGTTTCAACTCACGAAGAGCCTCTGCGGCTTTATCATTCCAGTGAAAGTTATCCTTCTTTATCATTCGGGTGAAAGGTATCCTTCTTTAGGAGATCTGTTAATGGTCTTGCAATCAACCCATAGTTAGCAGCCACCTAATCGTAAGATCTCCCCAAGTGCTTTAATATATTTTAAATTTCGGTAGGGGTCATGCCAACATATCCTCCACCTTTGTTTACCTTTGCTACTGTTAGGATATGTGTTTTGCTAGTTCTCGGTGATAGTCTTTTCTGGAGTTGGTTAATAGTCTAGGTGGATAAATAGCTGTAGTAGATGTACTACAATTCTGGTTATGCATCATAATCTGAATATGACGAGAATGGAATATTTTTCACCAATCTCTCTCTCTCTCTCGTTTGTTAGTTTCTCTCTACAACTAACTTTCTGTGCAAGTTAGGCTATCTTCCAAACTGTTCTCAACCTCTCTGAGTTCATCCGTCTAGATTTCTGTGTTCTATCTAAATTTCTGTGTTTTATCTCTACAATTTTGGTCTAATCTCTCTTGTTTCTCACCGTTTATCTGTGATTCTACCTGTTATCTTCAGTATACATTTTGTTCTCACACTTAAACCTATAGTAAAGTACAAAACATTCAGAAAAACTCATTCACGAACTAAAGGTTCCTGCAAATTGGTATCAGATCTCTTCAAATCGACCAATCACTGCTTTGTGTGTGTTGAAGATTAGTAATCACAACTGTAAGTTCATAAATCTGTTGATTCTAGTTCAGGTATTCTGTTTCTCAACTGTAGTCTCAGATCTGTTATTTTTCTGTTAGAATCAGTTGAGATTAAAGTTGTTTTAGTCAATTTAAGGTCGTTTACAAGTACTTTAGTTGAATTCTGCTGTTGAAATTAGAGTTTAGTGTGATTAGAGCGGATTTATAAATGTTTTGGTGCAATACTACTCTGTTCAAATCGTTGTACTGGTAGATTGTGGTGTGTGTGGAATTGTGTTGACTACAGTGAAATTCTTGTAGTGTTCCTGTGTGTGAATTCGTGGTTGAAATTAGTGAAGTTAAGTGTAAACACTCCAAGTGTTTGATTAGTGTTCTAGAACACTGAGTTAGATCAGTTATTATTTGAAGTTTTTCAATTGTCTACTCTTGTTGTAGCATAATTAGTAACTACTTGTGGTGATATTAAGAAAAGGACAAAAATATTCGATCAGTAACTATTTAACTAGTGTAGAACATCTTAACTGGTGGTGATGGATTTATTGATGTTTGAGAAAGAAGTTAATGCCTTAACTGAAGCTGTATTGAAGGTACAACAAAAATTTCTAAATCACAGAGTGGAGACTAGCATTAAGCTCCAAAAGCTTGAGGAGGTATTCAAGTTAGCTATGTAAACTTAAGTAACAAAATAAGGAAGAAGAATTTGAGAATCCTAAATGCATCTGGGCTGTAAATATGCAGGCCCCATACTAATGTTTTTATATAACTTATATTTTAATGTTTCAATATCACAAGCCCAATAAACAATCTAACTATTATGCCCAATCACTGTATAAATCAGTAAATTTACAATACACATGTTATAAATAATAAAATAATTTTATTAATAAATGTGTATATTACCAATTTAAATTGTTTATTATAACATAAATAACATATATAATTATAGATTTTTTTCAGAAGGATCCATCGTACCCATCGTACCCTTATGTTCCATCGAACCTGTACGTTCTGTTGTACCGTATTCACTAAAATTAATTTTCTGTGTATCCAATTTTGTCACCCGTTTCGAGTTGAACCCGGTCCTAACATTGCTCTTGAGGGTATAGCAAGGAGATGTTAGCAGGCCTATGTAGTAGGAAGATCATACATTATCTGGAACGATTTTTCTACAGTGCTAGAACAGAAATTGATGTATGAAAAGCTCAAGCAAATAAGGAAACCCGTGTTCTCTTATGTTTTTTAATGAATATAGAAAAAGAGGAGCTAGAAAATTATCAAGGGCATCCGAGGTATGATAAAGAAGTAGGGGACAACGCAAGAAGGTGTACAAACAAGCCAAAGCAATTGAAGACAAGAGGATGGACCAGCCAAGTAGCTTTACTGGTAGTTCAGTTAGCAACATAAACGAGGGTTATTCCAAGTCTAGAAAATTAGCTAACATACAAGGCGCAAGTACGGCATCCAATGGAGAGAAAGGTAGTTCAATTAGCAACAAAAATGAGGGTTCTTCCAAGTTTGGGAAATTAGCTAACACCAAGGCAAAAGTCAGGCATCTATAAAAAGAATTGGAAGACAGTGTTAAAAGGAGGCTTTTGCCCTTACTGTAACGATAAAGAAGGATCTTTACATGAGTGTATTTTTTTTTTTTCAGTTTGTGATTACTCATGAAGAGATGTCTACTTTTTAAAATTTAGAGCAAAGCTCGGAGGACAAGTCAAAACTCACTTATGCAATCTAAGAAAATCCAATGGTGGATTCAGCACTTATTTTGACACAAGACTTCCTCAGTTTAAAGGGTACCTCATTTTGACTGGAGACGTCCTAAGTTTAACGGAGCAGGAGTTCTGGACTCGACTCATTGCAGGCTTCTGCCTCATTTTGACTCTAGACCTCTTAAGTTTGAAGGGGCAGGAGTTTTCGACTCACTGCAGGATTATGAGCATTGAGCACCCAAGATCCATCTTAATAAACACTTTTGCCCATCCCAGTTTATTTAAAAGCTCCAAATTGAAGGAATATGAAACTTATTTTTTGTTGCAACTTGTAAGTGAATTTAGCTTCCTATAGTCAATGCAGAAGCTCCACCTCCACCTGCCATCCTCCTTCGCTGACACATCTGGAGAAGCAAACGGGGAATTATTTGGCCTTATTACCTTTGATTTCAACATCTCAAATACAAGTTTCTCAATCTCATTCTTATGATCAAATTAATTTCTTTATGAACCAATTGCGAATGATTGAGACTCCTCTTTTTGCTCTCTTCCATACTCCATGCCTGTATTGGGAGGCAGTTCAAGAGGAGCTTAAAATATATCGTCATATTTTAAGAGCTGTTGCAGTGTTTCTTGTAATCTTGTGTCACCTTAGAAATCTGCCTCAGCTGGATAGTAACTCCTCAGTTCTGGTGGCATACAGTGCATGTAGGAACCCATGCTCCTCCCTGTGACAGCATCTCAAGAAAGCATATGCACTCGTTTGCCTTGAGGAAGGTTCTACACCTTAAGGATAGCCCTTTTAACACCTCAAATTTCCTTGATATTGGTATTGAACCAAGAGTTTCCGGAAATTAAATGTGACAGGGTCTTGCAACCAGTCCACCCCCAATACTTAATCATAACTACTCATAGGCAGAGTTCTCATTGGAGTTCGAAATTTTTGCTCACCCATCCTCAATTTGAATCAGGGCATTCATAGTGACTGATCGAATGGTTTCCATTAGCCACAACTACCTTCATTGGATTGGTCTCTTTTAACTCACATTTCAATCTCTTAACAGCCCTTTAATCTATAAAGCTATGAGTACATCCTCCATCAATTAAGTTAGTAAATTCCCTTTTGCCCTTTAAACCAGTCAGATTAATAGTCCTGTTATTGGTAGCCCCCTCAATTGCATAAACAGTGTCTTCCATTCGCTCAGCGCCTTTATTAGAGCCTGCTTCCTCTAGCTGATATGTAGATGTATGCTAACTCAGAGGTATAGGCCTTGACCCCTTGGTGTCTGTATTTTCCTCCCTTTAACCTGTGGACTGGAAGGAGGAATGTCAGTGCCTTGCTGGACAGATACTCAACTTTCATCAACAACATCACTTCTCTCTTATAAAGGCCTTAGCTCCCCAGACTTTTTCATCATTTAAGCGTCTGTTCCAGTATTGTGGTCTTTGGTCTTTTTTGAATCTGCAATTATCTTGGCCTGCCAGAGTGTAAGTTCCAGGTTGCGAGGGCCTACTAACCTCATAATATCCTTCATCTCTGGTCTGAGACCACGCTCAATGTAAAACTCCTCTGTTATATAAGGTAACTTCCTCTTCAGCTGTTTCAGTAGGCGTTCAAATTGATGATATGCTGATATATGCCCTAAGTGAGGCAGTTTGCTCAAGCTGCTTAAATTTGTAGAAAACTAGCTCCTGTTCCCAAAATCTGGCTCTGAATTTCGCAATGATATCCTTCCAATGTATGTTAGCTCTGCCAGCAGCATAAGTCGTCTGGAACCGACTTTACTGCTGATAGATGCATCTATCCATCCCTGCTATTGCAGCCATCTTGTCTGTTTTAACCTCAATTTTTTTTAAAGTATTCTTCACAGCTTCTATCAAATCACTCACTGAACATCTTTATTAAACTTAGGACTCTCAGCTTAAGATGAGTGAGTTGGCTGCCTGAATATTCGTTCCTCTGGTAAGTGTCTGATTTTTCAGAGAAGTTTCTACACTAAACTATTTCACAAATCTTTCATTCTGATTCTTAGCATTCAAGTGCCTGATAATACATAATTACTGGACAGCTATTTCCATTAGCTGCTCAACCTTTTGCAGCTTCAGGTTAGTTTGTTCCGGGCATACCAAATACTGCTGTTGCAATTCCTGCATCAACTCATTATAAGCATTTCCTCGTTCCATTGCTTTGAACATCGAACATAGTCAATGCTCCAATAACTCCTCAAAACTTGAAACTACTCGATTGAGCTTTGACCAATTCAATCATTAACTTTTTCACAGTGAGAGAATCAATACACCTCTACGTGTTACAGTGAGAGAATCAATACACCTCTATGTGTTAGCAACCACAAATGAGCGACACAACTAGTAGAAATGAACTGAAATAGATGAAAGCTACCAGAACTTCAATTGGCTCCAATTTCACAGATTTGCCAACCAACTGAAAATTGAGTAGCTGAGAACTATAATCAAACACCTGGTGTGCAGTTTCATTAATATCAAGATACGTCTGCGGTTTGACTCGCCTAGACACACACGATGTCCCTGAAGCTTCAACTGGATGGAAAAAGAAGCTCTGGTATTAAATATGTTAGAAATCCCAGTTTCAGTGCAGATTCGTAAATGCTTTTTTGGTGTTCTCTGATATTATTAAGCAGTAAATGTGAAGTAACAGCTAGATGTTAAAAAGGGGGAGAAAAGAGACAGATTATATAGCCTTTAGTGTTTATTAAGAGAGATCGTAGAAGAAAAAAGGTAGAGAGAGAGAGACGAGAGAATTTGGTGGAATTTATCCATTCTATGTAAATCAACAATAATGAAATGTTTACATTAGCTTTAGCTACTTATAGACTCCTACCATTACTAGTACCTGTAGAAAATATTCTAAATGCCCTTGACTTATTTATGATATTATTCTGATTTAGACATGTGTGCGTTCTGTAAGAATATGAATATCAACTATCCATAATGGAAACACTTTTCATTGTAAATCTATTAGAAATACATACCTGTTATGCCTAATTTTGTATTTTAGAACTGGATAGCAGATTTTTTGGGTGAAAGTAATTTTAGAACATAGCTTTCTTGAAACATGCATCAAATGGTTATATTCATATTATTTTAAGAAACAAGCTGTGTGGTATACAGTATATAAAAACATAAGATAAACAATTTCATAAACCATAACAAGGGGCTTGTTTTCTACCCATTTGACCAATGAGTGGTTTCACTAAGTTTGCCTGTGATATGTTGTCAGCTGCTAGGGCTGTAAACGAACCGAGCTGTTCGCGAACAAGCTCGGCTCGACTTGTTTAAAGCTCGACTCGGCTCGACTCAGTTCGTTATCAAGCTCGAGTTCGAACAAAAAAATTTAATCGTTAAGAAACTCGAGTCGAGTTTTACTGGTGTTCGACTCGAGCTCCACTCGTAATCGACTCGAGCTCGACTCGGCTCGTTAAACTCGACTCGACTCGTTAAACAAAATATATATGATTTTTTAATTTTTAATGTGTAAAAAAATATGGATGATGAAATATAATTTTTTTTTTCATTTTTGATATTTTCCTAATATCATTAAAATAACTAGATCTTTACTGCTAAATTGTCAATAATTTTTTTGAGAAAAAAATATAACATCAATTCAGGACCAGACATATATAAAGTACTAGTTATTTTACTAGTTGATTATTAAAATTTCACATCAAATATATTTTTGTTTTGTGATATTTTTGTAAAATCATTAATATAAGAATATCCTAACATCTGTGTGGTTGAATCTTCAAGAAATATTTTAAAAACTTTTTTAATATTAATTATTTTTTCCAAAAAAAAAAATTCAAATTTTCGCGAACGGCTCGACTCGACTCGAACTCGATTTGACTCGAATTGTTCGCTACCAGCTCGAGCTCGACTTGGTTCTTAACGAACTCGAGTTCGAACAACAAAAAATGATCGTTTACCTTATCGATCAAGCTCGACTCGTTTAGCAAAATCTCGAACTCGACTCGCAAAAACTCGACTCGACTCGGTTCGTTTACAACCCTATCCGCTGCTATAATGTTGGCCAGAATTGCCATAAAAAATTGGCATGGTTTAAGCATCCTTATGTTCAAGTCATTACCTGCACCCTGCATCCAGTTAATTGTTGTTACATGCTCCACAACAAATGTCCTGGACCTTTCTTTAATTATTTATTTTGACTCATCGTGTCTTACTTTTTTTGTTGGGACTAGATGGATACAGGTAGGGGTGGCAATTTCGGGTAATTGGTCGGGTTTGTTTACCCAGTCCTGTTTTTGAGTCAACCCGAACCCGAAATGGGTTAAATTTTTTGACCCAAACCCGACCTATAATGTCCAGTTTTGACCTGAAATTTATTAAAAAATAATTATTTTAATTATATATATATATATATATATATTGATAATTTAGGCTTAGACGCCTGACACATTAGTATATGTTCTAATACTTATCGGGATGTCCCGGGACATCAGAGGATAAAGTGATAAACCTACCATCGGGGCTATGCGATCGCGCTCAATTATTTTTATTTTAAATTTATATTTATTTGTAATATTTTAAAAAAAATATAATGGTAACTTAATGAGGTGATATGTAAATTAAACTATTTAGATAATAAATGTATGAAATTATGTAATACAACTTTACATATTATACATAATATATTATATATATATAACTTTAGGTCGGGTTCGGAACCCTATTTTTCGGGAAAAATTCACTCAACCCGAACCTGTCCCGGAACACAAAAACCCCAACCCTAGCTCATACTTTTTCAATTCGGGTTCATCATTCATGTTCGGTTTCGGTTTGTGTCAGATTTTGGCAAAACCTAAGTTGACATAAATGAGAGTGTTTAGCTCCTTCCTGAATAACTAGTAGGGATGGTAAGGGTTCTAAACAACTGCTGATGTTCATTCACAGTGGCTCTCTCCTATGGAAGAGTTAAATAATCGAAAGTTACCACCGTTTTCTCTTAATATTCTTAATTAGGCATAATTTACGGAATAGACAATAGACAGAATGGGGATTAAGATGTGCACTCTGATTCTGGAGATGTTCCTTGTATGACAATTGACAAATGCATGCTCAGCTCTCGTAAGATTGCAATATTTTTTTGGGGTCCCTAGCAAAGAGTGCTCCTGTTGTGTTTATCCTCATAAGTGGGGCCTTTTTGTTTGTGATGGATGATGGGAAAATCGTGTTTGATTCTGTTTATTTATTTTTTAATTGTTATGGTTCCCTATTGATCTCTAACTCTATTTTTCTACAAACTGATTTACTTAAAGGTGGTGAGGATAGTACTATCAAATATATGGAAAGTCAAGGCGTTGTCAGCTCTAGCATGCCTCTTCTTGAAGAATCATATTCTTATGGAATTGTTGAACACCCCTTCCCTCTCAATTGCTTGTTAAAGGACTGGCATCTTGGTGCCGACTTTTATCAAGCTGTGAAAATTGGCATTGTTCAATATGTATGTACCGTTTTTGTTATTATTAATTTATTCATATCTTAGTTTTAGCTCCAAATCACAAATATTGTTCACTGAACATCATCAATCTGTCCAGATGATATTGAAGCTTATATGTGCGCTGGTAGCAATGATTACTCAAGTTTTTGGTGTCTATGGTGAAGGGAAGTTTGAGTGGGGATACGCGTAAGGCTCTCTCTGTCTGAGTGTGTGTCTGTTTGGGAGGGTGTCATGGATATATAATTGCAGCATGTACTGATTGGCAGCAACTGTTTTTGTTCCAGTAATATCATCAGAAAAATCTGCTATAATACATTTTTTCATAATTTTGTGGTTTGATTGCAGATATCCGTACCTGGCAGTTGTTTTAAATTTTAGCCAGACCTGGGCATTGTATTGCCTCGTACAATTTTATTCTGTTATCAAAGATAAATTGGCACCAATTAAGCCTTTGGCCAAGTTTCTCACATTCAAGTCCATAGTATTCCTGACGTGGTGGCAAGGCATAGCTGTGGCATTTCTTTTTTCAATGGGAGCTTTCAGAGGGTCCTTGGCAAAGGAGCTAAAAATGCGTATACAAGATTATATCATCTGCATAGAGGTATGATATCTATCATCTAATGGATTTTGTTCATTGTGAACTATATCAGTAGGCACTTCACTTCCAAACTTACAAAGACTAAACACCTGGTGGGTTAAATCTGCTCGATATCAAATTTTGTTGACCCGGAGATGTAGTTTTTGCTAATGGAGTATGATAGCATACAAACATATGAACTTGTTTTGGGAAAAGACGCACTTTATGGGATGGGTTAAGTGGGTTTAGTAATTAAGCACGATATGGGCATTTTTTAGTAAATTTGGAGTTGATGAATTTTAACAGCAGTTATCATTTGAAAGGAGGAACTAAGTTTCAGTCACTATCTGGGAGGATGAAGCAGTTATCCACTAAACTGTGGGGGTGGGTATAGTCAAGCGACCACTATGTAATATTATCCAGTGGTGTTGAAGGCATAGGTGCGCTGAGGTGCAAAGCCTCCTGGAACCTAGATGCGAGGCATGCGTTTGCAATTTTTAGTATATCAAATGACACTGCTAGGGGTAAAAACGTTTCCAGTATAAAGATTCAAAATAGATAATTAGCATAACTGGAGTTTGTGGCTAAATTCGAAAAATCAAATTGTCAAATAAATCTTTAGTGTATGGGTAACTGTTTATATATGGTGGTATATATACATATGTATGGTATGTGTGATATCTGGAAGGCAAGGAGAAAAGTATATAAATAAATATATACTCACCTATATATGTACCTAGAGATAGGATGATAAAGATATGTACACGTGTGGCCTAGTATACATCTGGGGTATATGTATGCATGTATATATTATAGACAAAGTGAAGACACCAGTTGAAGAAGGTGCAGCCGTAATGGTGAAGATCTTCGATTTAATATTTTTGTTTCAGGAGTTTATTGTTAGGCCTTGTAGTGGATCCAAAAGTATAAGGCGTTTTTTTTATTGTCTTGCACTTTCTGTGTCTCACACTTCAAGACAAAAAGCGTGTGCCTGTTTGAAGTTGATGCGCTTCTTGGGGTCCGCTTTTGTGGAGACTAGGAGCACATAGTCGTGCTTTTGACTTGCGCCTAGTTGTGCTTTTGACGATACTGATTCAGAAGGTGGTTTGTCTTGGCTTAAAAGTGATTTTTGCTTTAAAGTTTAAAATTGCATGTTTGTGTGTTAAGTTAAAACATGTTGGTTAAAGTTTAAATTCACAAGTTTGCAAGAGGTACTTCTTTCAACAACTTATGTCATTTTTGTATTTTATTTGATTACAATTAATATCATCGTTTACATGTAGAACTTATAAATTTTATTATTAGTTTTATATTATATATAAGTCATAAGTTCCTCAACAATAAAATTATCCGAACAGATAATAGCATAAACTGAAACTTTCAAATTTCAATTTTAACTTTTCAAAATTAACTTTCTTAAGTTTAGCCTAACGGGCTCTTAAATCTAACTGTAATTGTATATAGGACTGTACTTTAAAACCTATATTTGTAATTGTATTCAGGCTTTATGTAAACTATGTATCTGATGGGTATAGTTCAATAACTTATTTTCTAAAAAAAATTCTTTTTCTAAATAAAAATTTAAATGTTAAATTTTTATTCATAAAAAGGAAATCTTAATAATAAATTAAAGAACTATACTTTGCAGAAGAATTAAAATGTGTGTCACTTCCCCGTCCCCCAATGTATACAATTCAAGGGGACGGAGTATAACCTTTCATTTAAATATCATGTCTTCATCCTTTCCTTAGTACACAAAAGTAGAAGATACAATATTATTGGGTGGAAATAATAACATTGTAAGCATAAAATTATAATTTCCACCCAAATATCATCTCTCACTTTCTTGCATTAAAAAACCAACATGGTCTCAGAGCTTTAATGATCTTTAAGGGATCTGTCAGTGTGAGCGGATTGCTATGACTTCTGACTAGGGATGGCAATTTTATCCGAGTACTCGTCCCGTTTGGATATTCCCTTGGATCTGGATTCGGATCTTTTTTTAGACATGAAAGAGTTTGGATTTGGATTTGGATTTTAAGTATACAGAACCAAAAATCTGTTCCAAACCTGATCTGAACCCGAAAGAATCCGGTAACATATACATATATATAATACATAGATATCATGAATTATTAAATAAATTAATATCTTACATAGTTTTATAATAATAATACATGACTTATATACATTAAATAATTTAATCTAATGGTTATAACCGGTAAGTTGGATAATTGTTGATAATTAAATTTGATATATTTGTCGCTATTATTGAACTCATAAACATATAGAGTACTTCTTTTTTTGGTTAAACACACGTGCAGGCAAGGAGTAAGTCGCATCCTTGACCTACATTTAGGAAATCCAAAACCTGAAATCACTGCACCAACCCTTTATTAGCTACTGCTTTTGAATATAAAGTTGGCAAGAGTAGATCAACAAAATGATTTGATGAGAAGTGCATCGAAAAATGTGATTGTGGGGAGAAGTGCTCAAAGGTGATGACGGGAAGTACATTGTCAGTTTGAAATCTCAAAATTAATATTATAATTTTAAATCAAGAGGGTGATTTTAAATTGTAACTGAATTATTAAATAAGTTGATTGTTGTTTGATATTGTTTAATTCTGTTTTAATATGGTTTGATCATAAAATGTTTGAAATTGATTAGGATATTTAAATGGCACTAATCATGCATGTTTGAGTGTGAGAAGTCTGTAAATGTTTCATGATAATTAAATTATAAGCTTCCATCCGAATATTATATCTTCATCCTTGTACTAAAAAACCAACACTTCTTTTACCTGCTCAGCTTGTCCTTTTCTTAAAATACTTATAATTGTTTTATAAAACAAGTCATGAATTTAAAGATTATAATTTATAACCTTTTGACTTACTATTTTAAATAGTATCTCTGTTTCTATTGACATCTAAATTGAACATGTTAACAGATGGGAGTTTCTGCTATAGTCCACCTTTATGTTTTTCCAGCGATACCATACAAGCTTGGAGAGAGATGTGTACGTAATGTTGCTGTGATGTCTGATTATGCATCTCTTGGAACAGATCCAGATCCAGAGGAAGTTCGAGACTGTGAAAGATATACTAGAGTGCACTTAGGTCGCCATACTGATGGAGAAAAGCGGTTGAATTTCCGGCAGAGTGTTCGTGATGTTGTAGTTGGCAGTGGTGAAATTGTAATATTCTGAACTGCAAACTTTTTTTGGCTGGTTAACTGTAGTTTTTGTCCTTGTAAACTTTCTCATGGTCTATACCTGGTATTTTCATATGTGCCTTAGATCGTTGATGACATGAAGTACACAGTTTCGCATGTTGTGGAACCAGTTGAGAGAGGATTTTCAAAGATAAACGAAAAATTCCATCAGATATCTGAAAATGTCAAGCGGCTGGAGGAGCGGAAGAAGAAGACCAAGGATGATAGTTATGTAATTCCTTTAAATTCCTGGTCAAAAGAGTTCTCGGATGTGCATGATAATCTGGTAGAAGGCAGTTGCAGTGACAGCAATTTGCCCGATGTTAAGAGGAAGTATACCCATTCTAAAGAATTAGCTTCTCAATTTAAACATAGATAGATCTCATCATCATTATTCAATTATCAGGTAAAATATCTTCTTGAGGCATAATGTTAACTTAATTTTTAGTACTCTGTGAAGTTTATTCTTTGCTGGCTTGAATTTGTATTCTCTAGACTGATGTTTGGTTTTCTTTATGTGCAGTGGTAGATGACTCGGCAACATCCCACTTGTAGGTAAACAATCTTTGATACATGACTACTGACGATATTTGGTGAAGATATTGAAAGACCCATAGATTGCGGTTGGCAAATTATGAAAAAGGTGGTGTGTTGTTTTTGACCTAATACTAGATAGGAAATACTTGGAAGAGCAAAATACATGTGCCCCCGTGTAACATGTATTATTCCTCACAAATACAATCAGCATAATCTTACAACTACAACTGTCTTGTTAACAAAACTACTACTTGATAGTGCGACCTTGTAGGTATGATGTATCATTGTATGTACATATAATTTTCAGGGTACAATTGTCATAGGGTACAAACGTCAATTTTCTAGTGAGTTTTTCTTTTGTGGGATATAAGTTAATAGAACTACAGTATATTCAATGGTGTGATATTTCAGTTTATTCAGAGAAATCGTTTTTGACTTTTGAGCAATAAAACAAGTTGTTTAATGAAATTCAAAATGAATTTAATAAATTAATTTTCTGAATTTTTTTGAAGTTAATTAAATAAGAAAATCCATTCTTAAGCATACCTTTCACCTTTGATGACTCAAATGAATCTCATTCTGTTTTTTTGATTTTCAAAACCAATTTTGTGATTGCCTTTATTTCTTATTCTTCTTTATTGCTTTGGATTTGTTTGCGATATTCAATATTCAACACAGCATAATAGCTGCTTCGAAGTAGGAATCAGTTTCCATCTTTGAGTTGGGCGACTTGAAAGACAAAGTTTTTAGTTGTATATTCCAATAAGTGGTTATTTAATATGTCATTTAATTCATTTATTAATTTTTCACAAATTTATTAGTTAATTGCGATTTAATTAATGTCACGAATCGTGTGTTTAATGTATTTTTCAGCCCATAGGTGTGCCATCTTTTGTAGAAACAGCAGACCTTTGCAGACAACTTGGGAAAAAAAACAAAGCCATGAACACCGACAACAATTTATAATATGAAAACATTTATTTCTTATTACCTATTGTAAAAACCTGTAACATACTAATATGTTATGGGCTGCGGTTGAGTTTCACCAACGATATTTTGCCAAAATATTCGTAACTAACAAAGCTGGACCGATACTTACAAATGGTCAGATGTTTCGGAAATGTGGAGAAGTTTACAAAATTCCAAGGAGATGTTTACAAGGTTTTCAGCGTAAAAAGGTTAATAATATATTGCACAAAACCACCCTCTTGGTGACTTGGAGTCATGATTAAGAATATTGAAGGGTGGGTGAAAAATCTTTTGATTTTGTTAGCTACATGAATTTAAATACTTATTTAAAAAACATAAGCTTAGGAACCCATGATTTTTGGATGGTGAACATAGTTTACAGGCTTCATAATTAGTTGAACATGACCACATAAAGTTAATTATATATATGCAGTTAGAACTTAGAACAGTTCAGTGGATTGGTTCTCCCTTTGTCCTTTATGACATGGAAATCAGAAAGAGCAAATAATATTTTGTGGTATAAAAATGAATGGTGTAGTAGTTGTGTAACATATGGCATGGTTTGAAAGATGAGTTTGTGTCACTGAATGTTTGTCAACTCTACTTAACTCTACTCGGCAATGCAACACATCAGATAACAGCTAACAAGAAGTTGATAGTAGATTATGATTATAATTGGTGCCGGCTGGGCAGGGCATGATAAACAAGGATATATAGACATAGAATATGTCATTATCTGCAGAAACAATAATGGGGGGTATGCATGATTTCATTTTGGGGATTTTCATGGGAGGATTTATGTTTATGGGCTTGTTGGGAGTGAAAGTGGCAAGAGCTGATCATGCACTTCCTGGCTGCCAACAGACCTGTGGCAATCTCAGCATTCCATATCCATTCGGGACCCGAGAAGGGTGTTACTTGGATGAATTGTATTTCATCAATTGCAACAACTCCAGGCCTTACCTCAGGCACGGTGTCTCGGGTGTGCTGGACATATCATATGATGGCCAGTTGCGAATCACTTCTCAGGTGGCCTATGATTGCTATGACAGGGAAGGAAACCAGACTCTGCATTATCAGCACGAGCTGGCATTGCTGAGATTTTCAATCTCTAGTAAGCGGAACAAGTTTACAGCTATCGGGTGTGACACAAATGCAATGATTCAGGGGTCGTTTGGACAGAAGTACATGACTGGATGCATGTCTCTTTGTGAAAGCCTGAGGGATGTGAAAAATGGGTCGTGTAGTGGCATAGGGTGCTGCCAGACATCCATTCCAGAAGGTGTCCGGGACTTTTTCATACAAATTGATAGTTTTTACAGCCATTATGGGATTTATGACTTTAGCAGGTGCAGTTATGCTTTTGTAGTCGAAGAAGAAGGCTATAATTTCTCCTCCACTGATCTTTATAAATTGCGGAAAGAAAGCCAGTTTCCTCTGGTACTTGATTGGGCTGTTGGAAATTCGTCGTGTTTGGAGGCCAAAACCAATGCCTCATCATATTTATGTCAGAAGAATAGTGTTTGCTATGACTCTGAGAATGGTCCAGGCTATCTTTGCAAATGCTTGGAAGGTTACTCTGGGAATCCATATCTTGAACATGGGTGTGAAGGTAATGAATTTTGTCATAAGGTTATCATCATTACGATTATTTTCATTAATTTACTTCAAATTTATGCAGTGGTTGAGTTCTATGTTTACTGACTGACTGATCCTTGTGAAATATCAGATGTAAACGAATGTCTTGATCCTTCCCTTAATGTATGTACTGATATATGCATCAATGGCATCGGGAACTATACTTGTTCTTGCCCCAAGGGATACAACGGAGATGGAAGAAGAAATGGAACGAGTTGCATTCTGGACAAACGCGATCAGTCAGTCACCCCGGTTCTGACTGCAGGTAGCCAGATTGAGTGTTGACATGGTGTTGTGAGTCTAAAATATGTGTGATGAGATTTTGTGTTTTGTTTGTAGGAATTGGAGCTGGATTAGTAGGGATGTTTGTGTTTCTTTTAATTTCATACTGGGGGGTCCGACAGAGGCAGAGTATAAAGGTTAAAGAAAACTTTTTCAAGCAAAATGGTGGGATTATGCTGCAGCAACTACTATACAAAAGTGAAAGTATTGTGGAAAGAGCCAAAATATATACAGAGGAAGAGCTGAAGAAGGCTACAAATAACTTCAATGAGAGCAACATCATCGGTCAAGGAGGTTATGGTACAGTTTATAAGGGAGTGCTGGCTGATACGCTTGTTGCTATCAAGAAGTCCAAGGTAGTTGATCGGAGTCAGATCGATCAGTTTGTGAATGAAGTCATCATACTTTCGCAGATAAAACATCCGAATGTGGTGAAGCTCTTAGGTTGCTGCTTGGAAACTCCGGTCCCTCTACTAGTATACCAGTTTGTCACCAATGACACACTCTTTCATCATATACATGATGAGGGTTGTGCCTCGTCGATCCCATGGGATATGCGCCTCAGAATAGCTACAGAGACAGCTGCAGCCCTCGCGCATATGCACTCAGCTCCCATGCATATCATACACAGGGATGTCAAGTCAGCTAACATACTTCTAGACGACGAATACACTGCAAAAGTATCTGATTTCGGGGTTTCCAGGTTGTTTTCTCTTGAAGAAACTCATTTGGCCACATTGGTGCAAGGGACTTTCGGGTATATAGACCCTGAGTACTTTCACTCAGGGCTTTTAACACAAAAGAGCGATGTTTACAGCTTCGGCGTAGTGCTCGTAGAGCTTTTAACAGGAGCACATGTGGTCTCATTCGACAGAGAAGAAAAGGACAGGAATCTAGGCATGTATTTCTTGTCTGCAATGGAAGATGACCGACTGCATAAGATTCTTGAAGCGCGAGTGAGAAAAGAAGGGCATGCAGAGCAGCTAAGAGGAGTGGCGGAGTTGGCTAGAAAGTGCCTGAGAATCAAAGGAGACAAAAGGCCTACGATGAAGGAAGTTAAGGAAGAGCTTGCCAAATTGAGGGAGTTTGAGATTGAAAACCACTCTTGGGTGGAGATTGGGCCAAATGCAGAAGACAGAGAGCCATTACTTGAGGATGTTATGGGGTTTCATCAAAGTAATGCAGTGTCTGATCTTGATAGTATGAAGAACCAGGAAATGCAGATAAATAGTGGTGGAAGATAATTTATTTGGATTGCCTAATGTCAATTTGCAGTACATAGATGGAGAGAATATTGATATAATTTTTTGTAATATTCCTCATTAGTAACAGATATAATTTTGTGAGATCTATGTAGCTGTGTTGTATTAACTTCTTTTTTAGATGACCAAATCTTGATTCTAAACCTAATAATGATAGTAGAGTGCTGCAAGACTGCAAGTTACTCCCTCCATCCTATTTAATAGTCCACTTTGCAAAAATTACACATATTAAGAAATATTACTTACTCCTCCGTCTCAAAATAATTGTCACTTTGATTCTTTACACGTGAGTTGAGATGTAGAAAAAACATACTTTCATATATTATTTTTCAATTTTTCTTTTTCTGAGTAAGAATATATATGTTAAATTTTTATTCAGAAAAAAGAAATTTGAAAAATAATGTGTAGAAGTATGATTTTTTTGCACCTCAAATTTTATTTTGGGACAGAGGGAGTATGATATGTTGTTATCATAATCATAAGTTGGTTATAAAAAATACTACTAAGTTCTCATTCATTTTGTTAAAAGTCAACATAATTTGCATTGTAAATCATGAAAATTGTGTGGGCTAATAAATGTTGTCATTAAAACTTGTATAAATGTACCAACTTGCTAAGAGCTACTCCCTCCGTTCCATTTTAACTGCTTTTGACTTTTTTACACGTATTTTAAGATGTTAAAAAAATCACATCTAAATATAATTATTCTTTATAAAATTTATATCAAATAAAAGTTTAGAATATAAACTTTTATTTGATATAAGAATTGAATTTTTTTATTAAGCGTAGACATTGTCTTTTTACACCTCAATATACGTGTTAAAAAGTCAAACATCAGTTAAAATGGGACAGAGGGAGTATATTTTTTATATTACGCTTAGGAGTTGCATTAAAGACGATCTGAAAACAAGGAACCATCACTACTCCATTATACTTATTCAATATAATTAAATTTAAAATGTTATAAGGAACGAATCAACTCATTCTAATAGATTAAATTTAAAATGTTATAAGGAATGAATCAACTCATTCTAATAAATTATGAACATAATGGGAAATATGTATAGAAACTATTTCTGTTGCATCTGTGAATGTAAGTGTGGAGGAAACAAAAAGATACCTATTTCAGACATGTTCAACTTGACAATATGTATTGTTCCTATGCAATTGCTGACGATATTGTCTCTACCTCTGTGGGACGCCAAAACGACTTCTGTACACACAGCAAGCTTTGATTGTCTTTTGAGTAAGTAAACTGGATCTTCCATTGAAGAGACTTGGCCATGTTCTCTATCTCGTTTATTGTCTCTACATTGTCCCGTACAATTAGTATTCCTTTAGGCCTTAAGATTCTATCTACTTCTGCAATTATACCCACTAACTTGCACCTGTGTAATAATGAAATTATTGAAAACTCATTTGATTAGTTGAAAAGCAAAGGGTGATGACTTATTAATTGTTAAGTGAACGCATTTATTGTGTCAGAGTGGCCTGAAATAACACACAGAATAAAAGCACGAGTAGATAACATACCTCTTCTTGAGATCGGAAAAAAGATGATCTGCATGAACAAGATCATATGTTCTAGGGTATGTGCTGAATGATTCACACCAATCATGATACATACCAAATAGGCCCCGTTCATATATTATTGGAAGAGTGTCTGAAGAAGTTATTGGTACAACGTTCATTACCCACACTTTTACGTCTTTTAGGGCCGCAGCAAATCTACAATTGTACAATAAATATTGACATTGATTAAAATTCAGAACAAAATTGTAGATGGGGGAAAAACATTTCTACCATAACCTATCTATATGCTTACCCTCCATACACAGCCTTCATATCCATGACATTCCTCACCAGAGACCAGTCAATCCCCAAACCAGTCAAATATGATGCAGAGACGACACGTTTCCAGTGCTCATAGTCAGCAGCGAAGTCCTCTGGGGCCGCTTTTCCATATACTCCAATTGCAGAACTACTTAACCAGGACGGTGCACTCTCCAACCTTTGTGGCCATTGCTGAGGCCACTGGTTACCACGTTCTGCCACATTTTCCGGCACTTTGTGCATGCATGCTTGAAGTTCCACATTCCTTACGATGAGAACATTAATCAACAAAGACCATTAGACTTAAGAAGCCTAGTGGCATATATTTGCTACAGGTAGATTACACAGGACAGGGAAAAGAAAATATAAGTAAACTATAATTACAACTAGCATACTCCTAGATGAACCAATGCAGAAACACATAAGGTTTTTTAATATATGAAGGTGTTGTTTACTGAACAGAGCACATGTAGCGCAACTTCTATCCGAACTTTAGAAATGGTAATTAACACTGTTAGAATATGCCATGCCAGTATAGACTAACATAAAACAAGAGGTTACAGGATAACATACCAGACTGCATCTGGCTCATCAGATTCATTGCAGAGTGGTGGTTCATTTAGTGATCTTTGCTCATAGCAGGCATTGGTAACTGGTTTTCTGTATATTGCTGCTGCTACACCATTTAACTTATCACGGCTAATTTTGACCAGGTCCCAGCACATGGACTTTGTGAGCTCAGACATAGCTGCCACACATTTGAGAGAGAATGAGAAAAATACATCCATATAATAACTCACACTCATGACCATTGACCACACATGCTTAGAGTGACACATTCGGGAATAATTATGCAGCTCTTCTTGAAATAAACAGATGAACTAGTTAATGGAAACTATACCTTTCCATATGCCAGCATTTTCGGTATCCTTTCTGTAAACTGGAGTAGCAGACCACACAAAGTAGCCACCAGGCCGCAAAACACGGTTAAGCTCCAAAAGAAGTTTCCCACCTGCAACGATGAACGAACCATACTGTGCATGTAAGATAATGAATGAGTCCAACCCAAGCGACACTTTAATCTAAGTCAGGTAGAGGCATTACCGTCAATGTGCCAAGGGACTCTACAACGTGCACAATGGACAATATCAAAGACTTTACTCGGGAAGGGCAGTCTCTTGGTACCCATTACAGCTGATATAGCAGGGATCCCTCTTTCAAGTGCGAACTGCACTTGAGCTTCATGCTCATCCTTGGGAGCAAATGACATGGTAAGGACATCTCTGTCAAAAAGATAACCTCCCAAGCTGGCCACTCCACAACCAACATCCAATATAACACGACTCCTTTTACCCCAACCAATATCAGGAAGGGCCTGCATTACATGTATTTAAATGTAAGCAACTGTAAAATAATCAACTTTTTGAAGAAGTGCTTTAGATTGAGTACTACTACTGTATCCACAGGTCTCACATATTTAGGTCTCAATAACCCACACACAACAAAAGAAACTCGAAAACAAAGAGAAAATATTATCAGGTAGGCATGACTTAATATAATAAAAATTACTTGCTGAATGAAGTCAATGTAATGAAGAGCGCCATGTATAAATTGAGTCCCTCCACCAGGGAAAGTGAGGTGATCACCATCAACTTTCACCCAATTTTGATGCCCTTTAACCTCTGCGAGCTTGGTGTGGGGTACATTATAGTACCAAATCTGCATATCAGCAGTGATTATTAATAATGTGAACATAATAAAGGTCTAATGAGCCATAATAAATGATGATATACCTGCTCTCTGCTTTTTGGCCACTTGATTGACTGTTTGTAGCCTTCAGGAAGAGGCACGAGGCAGGTCGGGGCTTCATCCGGGCAATGTCTTTCACGATGTTGATAGTGGTCCCTCTGTGGAAGTTTCCTAATAGCCCGCAAATTGTCAAGACATGGAATATAATCTGGACCGGCAGTAACATTACAAACTTTCCATCTGTAGTCACTAGCATCCTTCAGTGATTTATGCTTTTCTAATTTCTTTTCACTTTCTGACTCGGCAACTTGAGTAGACCAAGCCCCACTCTCTGTGGTAGTTTCCTTTAGAATCTCAGACTGATCCCCAGTGGAAATCTCCACGCGTGCCTTTTCGTCTGCCATCTTTTTTGGTTTCTCCACACTTTCCTCAGTCTGTGACCTCTGAATACCCTCATTTGGGTTTGATTCATTCTTACTGTTTTCGTTTTCAGGTTCAGTTTGAGCATTGTCATTTGTTTCGGTACTAATATTTGATTCTTTGCCTTCTGAATTTGCTTCTTCGTTATCTGAAGTTCCATCATCTACTTTTGAATCCCCTTCACCTGTAGGGATTCCTCCAGAACTCTCCCCAACAGCCTTTTCCTCCTGGGTTTCCACCACATTATTGTCAGACTCCTTCTCAGACCAATTCTCAGACTCTCTGACATCAGAATTACTTGCATCCTCCGATTTTATAGGTTTGCTCACTACTTTTGTTGCAACTTCTTCTTGGCCCCCGGAGCTATTTTCAGATTGGCTGGAAAATTTGTCTTCGGCCTCTACTCTGATGTCTTCTTTGGAATCCTGAGAAGAAAAGCCTGCTCTGGAATCTTGGGAAGACAAGTCTGTCTTGGAATATCGAGAAGATAGATCTGTAAGTTGAACAGGATCAACAGATGATGGCATCAACATCCAAACCCCAACCAAACAAAAACCAACAAACACCACAATAACGGTTGGTGAACAATAATTTGTAGACTTCCTCCCATCAACTCGGGAGTATTTTCCCATAGCCATGTTCAATACGAAAGAATTCCTGTTCTATATATTATACACCTGTGGATGACAAATGGAAAAAGAACAACACAATTAAAGAAATAAGTTAAAAAAAACCTAACAATTAACTAAGTTAGAATAGTTGAACTTCATGAGAATGCACCCGAAGATAAACAAAGGACCACACAGTAAGCCAGCTCAGTGTTAATACACTTTCGGCAATTTCACGTTATAGGTACTTGGGTGTAGTAAGTTTCAGTAGACAAGGAATCAATATAACTATAAGTTCTTTCTAAAATGTGACGTAGAATGTGCCATGATCTAATTCAACTTGTCTGTACGCATCGAAACCTGACAGCCATACTTGTACAGAAGAAGCTTGTTATAGAACCTCTTAACCAGTTTCGGCATTGTAACATAAGGCTTTCTACGACAAAATAATCCATTAAAATCTCAGTTGAATACACCCCGTAAATGGCAATTCAAATAGCAGTAAAATCATATAACGAAAATGTTGGGATTTCTTTTCATCCAACTCACATAGAAAAGAGACCTAAACAAAACAAAATCAAGTACATCTGATGAACTAACTCACAAGATAGAAACAAATCAACCAAGAAAACAAATAAATTAAAGAAAGATTTAGTTTTAGTTGAGAATGAAGAAAAGATGGAACCTGGGTCTTCTGGATTTGACTAGAGAACTAGTAGCTCCAAAACCTCATCATCTTTCGCTTCAGATCTTATGGACAAAGATTCGGGAAGATTAGCGGAAACAGGGTTGAATCACATCACACAAATATACCCTTGCCGTTTATTTCTTTACAAATTTTATACTACTCCCTTCTTTATCCTCATTTTGAACCAGGTCTAATTTTGCATTCATATAAAAAGAAATATAAAAATTAGATTAATGATTAGAATAAAATAAATTTTATATTATAAATATCTCGATGTAATACCAATATTAATATATAAAATTGAAAAGTTAGACTATATAATTCATGAGTGAAATATTGAAAATAAATTTTTACATGTAATTAACGATTTAAAGCACAACAAATCGTAATGAAAGTTGTGTTTTTCTTTTTTGAAAAATAATCATGTTCTCGCTAACATTGTCACTTTCCTCCAATTTTTTGGATTGGTTGTACACAAAAACATCATCATCCATGGGATGGCGATCTATAACTACCATTGTTTGCCTTGTTTGCAACAACCTTTGTTTTGTTAATACTGTATAAACAATCTTCACTTAAAAGGTGCTTGAACCGAGCAAATAGATATTGTGAAAATGTTGCATGAATACTATTTTCATGTATACAAAGTAAACCATATAAAAATTAACAACAACAAACATGTCCGATTAACAAATCAAATATTATAAAAGAATAACCAACAAACATATATCACTAACAGTTAATTTATTGACCTTTTCATCCATCAATATCATGTCAAGACTATATTCTTCTTCTATATTTGGATTTGTTGACTTCCACATCCAACAAACTCTTACTCCTATCAACCAATTATCTTTATCGCTATTCAAAGCATATGGCATAGTATAACAGCGTAACTCGTTATTGTATTAGATAGAGAAAATAAATAGGCACAAAAACATTGTTTATGTGAAATTTTATGATGTCTGACCTCAATTTATAGGGGTTGATTTGAGAAAAGACCGCTTATCAAAAATATTTTCTGTTTTTGATATACGCCTTTTTGTAAAGCATAATGTAACGTAAATGTAATTACGATAACTCAACACAACAAAAGACAGGAAACAATACGTAAGTATAATACAGGAATCTACAGGTTGGAGATTCGATACGAACAGACAAAGACAATCAAGATATCTGAGACGAGCATCAGTCCACTGGAATAAGTTCATTTACATGTTCAAGCCTCAGTGAAGAATAAAGCACAATCAGTTTCTGCTATCAAGATTGCCTAAAGATCAAATATCAAAGACCAGAAGATTCCAGTATATTTAATTTGATTATTTATAATCAAATTTATCGAAGCAACGTCTAACCCGGAATGACTGATTAAGTATATTATCAAGCAAAAGAATTCAAGGAATTATTTCAGTTCGAGTCGTTCGTGAACCAGACCAGTGCACAGGACGTCAGGACATACGAAGTTATTCAGTGGATTCGTTCAACGAATTAATTGATCAAGTCAAACAAGTGTTCCTGAATGAGTTGCCAGAGACTTAAATTAATATGTACATATATATGTATATATATTTTATGATTAATTTAAGTCACTTGAATTAAATCAATTCAAGTGACAAACAATTAATATATATATATATATATATATATATATATGTATATGTATATGAAGACAAGGAGCACAAGTTTATCTCAAGAGAATTTGCTCTTAAGTCATGGACATGGCAACACAGTGAACAAAGGCGCCATCTTTGACTTCAGTCAAAGCTTGAAGGTTTTCCGTCAAGAAAATTTTTTAAGTGATAACAATGGAGCTACTATACAGTGGAGTATCAAAGGCGCAACCTTTGACCAAAGTCAAAGGCGCAACCTTTGACTTGTCAACAGTGGCGCCAACTCAACAACTCACTTGAGTTATTTTCTAAGTAAAGTGCCCACAGGGCAACTGAGGGAGTTCACCAGGAGCGCAAACTTTGAATAAGTCAAAGTTTGCGACTCCAAGCTATTCTTTCAGGGGATCAATCCAACTTAGAATATTTTCTAAGTCATACTCTACTGTGAAGCACAAGTCTAGCGCAACTATTGACCAAGGAACTCTAGCGCAGCTTTTGACTTTCAAAAGTGGCGCAACCTTGTGATACATATATATATATATATATATATATATATATATATGTATAGTGTATTGGCTCCACTTCAAGTATATATTTGAGTTAGTTTATTTTGGACAATTCATTTTAACTACAGTTAAAATGAATTCGTCCAGGACGAACCCAAGTCGTCTAGGACGAACTTGTTAACCATGGTTAGATGTTGAGAAGCCTATAAATAGAGCTTGGTGTTTTCATTTGAAAACAACTACACACTTTGTAAAGTGCACACACTATACACATTCTTGAGAGCTAAGTTAGAATATCGATTTTATCGAGAGTTTGTAATAGAGTGATTGTAGTCTCTACAGCCGACACTTGTGTTGGAATTTGTAGCACCCGAGGATTATATCTAATACAAAGAATATTCCCCGACTTGCTGGAGTTGTTTATTTACGATTGATTTAACATGGACTGAAACAGAATTATTCCGCAATTAAATCAAATCGAAGAAATTGGTATAGACGTATTCAACCCTCCCCTCCTACGTCTGATTGGACCTAACAATTGGTATCAGAGCGTCGCTGATCGATATACAGATCTGAGATCCGTTACCAATCTGAAAAGCTAGCGGTCCGTACAATCGTAATTTTATCCGATAACAATGTCGACACACAAGTTAGGAATCAAAGTACCTCCATTTGACAAGGATGACTACAACAACTGGAAAATGAAGATGTTGTTGTACATCAGAGTTGCTAATCCCATGTACATTGGAATTCTGGAAAATGGTCCGTTTGTGCCTATGAAGATTATTCCTGAATCTGTTGAAAATGGTGTTCGCATTCCACAGAAGTCTGTTCCTAAAGAGAAAAGCGAATACACTGAGACTGACAAGGAATATATTGCACATGATCATAATCTGCAACTCATAATTGTTGAATCAATGACCAAGACAATGACACATCTAATTATGAGTCTGAAAACTTCAAAGCAGATGTGGGATACTATAGAGGCATTGATGGAGGGATCTGAAGAAGTCAGGGAAAACAGATACGATATGCTAATTGCCAGATATGAAGCATTTCAGGCAATACCTGGAGATAACATTTCTCAAATCTACGCAAGGTTCATGTTGTTGTTGAATGAACTCACCCTGCATGGAAAGACTTATCCACAGAAAGAGATTAACAGAAAGTTCTCATTTGTGATGCCACCCCATCTAGTTGTGAAGACTGAGACCATCCGTGAAAGAAGCGACTTCAGAACTATGACTTTGGAAAAGCTGTTTGGGAAACTGAAGACGTTTGAGATGGAACTCGAACAAAGAAAGATTATATATGGTAGTGGATCATTTGAAGCCAAGAGTGTGGCCATACAAAAGACCACTGCACTTATTGCTGATCAACCGTACTTTGGTTATCAGCAATTAGTAGAATATGGTATTAATGATCACACTGTTGCTCAGAGTGATTGTTCATCTGACAAAGCTGATTATCCTTCTACCAAGTCTGAGATTGTAGAAGCTGAAATTGATGAAGTTTCTGGTGAACCGGAGGATGAGTTCTATACTCAAGAAGAGCTGGAGCAGCTGGAAGATAAGTCTATGGCTTACATGGCTGCAAGGTTCAAGCACATCAAATTCAGAAAGAACCCCCGGTACAAGAAATCTTCAGGGAACAAGTTTCAGAGTAAAGGAGGATACTCAGGGTCAGGGTCTAGAAGTACTGGCAGTTACAAACCAAATGTACGACAAGAGCAAGGTCAGATGCTACAACTGCAATGACTTAGGGCACTTTGCAACAGAGTGCAGGAAACCCAAGGCAGCTCCTGTCAAAGAAAGAAGCAACTCATATGATAAGAAGAATTCTTATGAGGATCTGAAGAAAGAGAATGAAAAGCTGAAAGCTAAGTTGGAAGCAATGGTAGCCAAGCATAAAGGAAGGGCTTACATTGCTGAGGGAAAAAGCTGGGATGACACGGATTCTGATGATGAACATGTCCAAAGCAATTATGCATTTGCATTAATGGCTGACACTGTCGAGGAATCTCCATCTCAGGGCACAGGAAAGAAAAGTAAAGTTGTGTGGGTTCTTTATAGTGGTTGTTCAAGACACATGACTGGAGAAAAGTCCCTTCTCACAGATGTGGTGATGAGAACTGGCCCAATTGTAATCTTTGGAGATGACAGCAAAGGCTTTACAACGGGATATGGTAAGCTGAAAGTTGGAAATGTCATCATTGAAGATATCTCTCTGGTAGAAGGACTCAAGCACAATTTACTGAGTATCAGTCAGTTCTGTGACAAAGGATACGACGTAATCTTTCAGAAGGAAGTTTGCTTGATCCAGAACCGGAAGAACAAGGATCTTACACTCCATGGTGTAAGAAAATCAAGTTTGTTTATAGCCGACATAGATTCAGCAAGTAAGGGGGAGGTCAAGTGTTTCTACAGCAAGGCCTCTGCTGATGATAGTTGGTTATGGCATCGGAAGCTCTCACACTTGAACTTTAAGACTATGAATTCTTTAGTCAAAAGAGAACTTGTGAGAGGTCTGCCACAGAAAGAATTTTGTCAAGAAGGACTCTGTGATGCATGTGAAAAAGGGAAGTCAAAGAAAGCATCACACATGAGCAAAGGCATGACTGACATTGGTTTACCCCTTCAACTGATTCATATGGATCTGTTTGGACCAGTCAACATTCCTTCTATATCAAGAAAAAGATATGCTCTTGTGATCGTCGATGACCACTCAAAATACACATGGGTATTATTCTTACATTCAAAGGATGAAGCAGCACAAGTCATTATTGATCATATCAAAAAAATTGAAAAGGAAGCAGATTTGCCAGTAAGGGCAATCAGATCAGATAATGGAACAGAATTTTGTAATGCTGTTCTTAATGAATTCTGTACTGATAAGGGCATCTCTCGTCAGTTCTCAGCTCCAAGGACTCCACAACAAAATGGTGTCGTAGAAAGGAAGAACAGAACCTTGATTGAAGCAGCAAGGACAATGATTAGTCAATCAAGACTTCCAATCTATTTCTGGGCTGAAGCTGTGAATACTGCTTGCTATACTCAAAATCGTACCCTGATAAACAAAGATTTGGATAAGACTCCATATGAAGTAATGGCCAACAGAAAGCCATCACTAAGTTACTTTCATGTGTTTGGTGCAAAATGCTTTGTGTTAAAAGAAGAGCATCTAGGAAAGTTTGATGCCAAAGCTAAAGATGGCATCTTTATGGGTTATTCTTTAGAGTCTAAGGCCTACAGGGTTTATCTGATCAATGACGACAAGCTGATTGAAAGCATCAATGTAAGATTTGATGATACCAAGCTCCCAAGTCTTCAAAAGGAAAATGAATCTGATTCTCTGGAATTTGAGAATTTAGAAGACATCTATATAGGAGAAGATGAACCTGAAGCTGATACTAGGGAACTTAATGCAAATGAAGGAACTGCTGATCCTGAACCATCTGGAGGAAGTATTGGCAACAATACAAATGATCATCATGGTCTGTTAGGTCTAGATACGATTGTAGAGGGGGGGTTGAATACAATCGATACCAAATTATCGCGGAAGTGAATCTGATTGAATATGACTTGTTAATCAGATTATAATTAATTAATATAACAATGTTTGAAGTCGTTATAAAATTAAAATGGTTCAGTTTTAATGTCCACTAAAGTTCGTAGAATAAAATTCGACAGGGTATATTCTAGATTTAGTGATTAAAACAACCGGGTTATCAAAGCACAGAAAACTGTGGATATAACGATCAAGCAAGTTACGAACAACTTGAAAGCTTTACAAATGCTTTGAATATCAAAGTGATGAACACTTTCAAATGAAGAAACTAAGCCATATTTATTGGCAAAGCTTTGTACATGAAAGACATTCACTAGACAAGACAATTTCAAGCTAGGAAAGACAAATACAAAGAAGGTATGACAATCTAGGCTTGGGCAAGACAATATAAGGCAAGGAAAGACAATTACAGATTGTCTACCAAGCTTTAAACATGTCAGAAAGACAATAGAAGGGAAGGTATGACAATCCTATTGGCAGAAAGACAATTAGAAGAATCGGCAAGACAATATAGATTGTCTTGCATACCTCCAAGCATTCGGCAAGACAAATGGATTGTCTTGGCAGAGATGAGACTCTCGGCAAGACAAACGAATTGTCTTGTCAGACCATCAACAATTCGGCAAGACAAACCCCAATTGTCTTGCTGCTTCTATTGAACCCACGTGCAGACAATTACGAATTGTCTTGAAAGCTAGATGAAGCCACTCGGCAAGACAATCCTGAATTGTCTTGCTGAGATGGTTTATGTGATTAAATAAAGTAATTTGACATATATAAAATAGAAAATTATCCACTTAATTAAGTTAATCATATAAATTCATAAATTAAATTAATTCGAGAGTGAATTAATTTAATAAATAAATTACATAATTAATATAATTATTTGTGAAGTGAAATAATAATCTATCAAATATTTAATCACCCATTCTTCAGCAGAACTGCTCCCGGTCTTCTTTAAACTTTAATAACTTCTTCTTGATTTGTCGAACGAACGAACTACCACTTCTGCTTGACTTCAAATATTTAATTTGAATAACTGATACACAGATGTACTGTCTGGTTCATCTGTATCTAGTTAAATAAAATATTCTTCGTCAAATCAACATTAAGATTTTGGTTTGTTCGTCGAGTCTTCGTCTTGTAAGTACTTCTTCATTAAATGGAATCTTCTGATAAAATAAAGTATAGAAACTTTATATCTTCTGAACTCTTAGACGTGCCACAAAAGATTATTTGTGCACTGAGGCTTGAACATATTAATGAACTTCTTTCAGTGGTGTGCAGCAGCATCCTGGAACTTATCTGACATATAATTCCCATAAATCATTTGACGTTCTTCGTACGGATTCCGATGACTTGCTATTTACCGAGCTTTCTTATCTGAGTTGAGTTGTACCTCTTTAAATACAAATAGGCTGAACATATGCCTTTCAATCTCCCCCTATTTTTTTGTTAACATAACATGCAAATTTCCTAGAGGATAACTCAACTAATAGATAAGACAAAGATTTAAACATTGGAATGTAAATAGCAAAAGTTTATGGTTTTGCATTAAACATTAAACCATGATCATTAATAGATTACAAAAGGATGTTCTTCGAACATTTCTAATAAATATCCTAATCAATCTATTTCACTCAGAACGAGTGACTTCCCCTTCTTCTATATCTGAGACATGAATGATTGGAGTAGAAGGTTCATTTTGAGAAGGCTCTTCAGCTGGAGTGGATTCTCCACGCTTCTTTCTTTCACAAGCCAGAGCTAGCTGGTGAAGTACTTCCAATTCCACAGAGTCTTCACGGAAGTCTGATGGCTGAGATTTTGTTACACCCTTCATCCTCCGAAAGTATTGAGAAATATTTCTTCGAGTGCAGTAGGATGAGATTACATCATCAGCATCAGACTTGGCTTTAGAAGCGAAGCCCTTGGTCCTTAGTAAGGTGGATGCTAGAGCCAGACGTTTGGCGGGGTACTTTGGCAAAGCCTCTTCATTTAGATAGACAGTGCAGAGGATTTCCTGATGAACGAACTTGACACAGTATGGGTTCTTAACAACCCGAGGACTGTTGAAAACAGCACAATCCAACAGTTTGTCACGAAGAAGTTCATTCAAGTTGGAGCAACGCTTGACTTTGTTGCGAAGTACCCAGAGCTCAGATATAGAGAATGATTTGAGAAATTCGACAGATAGTCTGAATGAACCATTCCTCTGTGTGTAGACAATCAGATCCCACTCTTCTAGCAAACCCCTAACAACAACAGTTACATATTCCAGCTCTAAAGCAAAGGCATGCATAAACACATCCTCATCAGGGTTGACCTCTCAGAGATCATAAATCAGAGATAAGAACTTTCTATCATCAAAAGTTTCCCTTTGAGGTCCATTGAATATTCTTCTTGCAATGTCCCAGCTTTTTCCTTCATTTCTTTTAATCTCAAGATTCTTCTGCTTGATCGCAGCATCATAGATTTTTTGTTTTTCAATCTTGATTTGTTCCTCTGTGATCAACTTGTCTTCCAGAAGTTTCTGATAATCACGAAGCTTACGCTTCCTTGCCTCATTTACTGCTTTGAACTTCCGGACATTCTCCTCGTGTTCAAGATGAAGCCACTCGGCAAGACAATCCTGAATTGTCTTGCTGAGATGGTTTATGTGATTAAATAAAGTAATTTGACATATATAAAATAGAAAATTATCCACTTAATTAAGTTAATCATATAAATTCATAAATTAAATTAATTCGAGAGTGAATTAATTTAATAAATAAATTACATAATTAATATAATTATTTTTGAAGTGAAATAATAATCTATCAAATATTTAATCACCCATTCTTCAGCAGAACTGCTCCCGGTCTTCTTTAAACTTTAATAACTTCTTCTTGATTTGTCGAACGAACGAACTACCACTTCTGCTTGACTTCAAATATTTAATTTGAATAACTGATACACAGATGTACTGTCTAGTTCATTTGTATCTAGTTAAATAAAATATTCTTCGTCAAATCAACATTAAGATTTTGGTTTGTTCGTCGAGTCTTCGTCTTGTAAGTACTTCTTCATTAAATGGAATCTTCTGATAAAATAAAGTATAGAAACTTTATATCTTCTGAACTCCTGGACGTGCCACAAAAGATTATTTGTGCACTGAGGCTTGAACATACTAATGAACTTCTTTCAGTGGTGTGCAGCAGCATCCTGGAACTTATCTGACATATAATTCCCATAAATCATTTGATGTTCTTCGTACGGATTCCGATGACTTGCTATTTACCGAGCTTTCTTATCTGAGTTGAGTCGTACCTCTTTAAATACAAATAGGCTGAACATATGCCTTTCATGGTCACAGTGGTCAAAGTGGAGGATCATCAAATAGAATTAGCATCAGCTCAGGGGGAGCAAGTCAAAGTGGATCTACTAGTCATCACACTCAACACAACTATGATTATGGTGAATCATCAAGATTGAATCTGCCAAGATAAAGGGTATGAAGTAGAGCCCATCCTGTTGAACAAATCATTGGTGATCCAGACACAGGAGTGCAGACTAGAAGAGCAACTCAGAATGAATGCAACTTTGTTGGATTCTTGTCTCAGACAGAACCAAAGAAAGTTGAAGAGGCTCTAAATGATCTAGATTGCGTATCTGCAATGCAGGAAGAACTCAATCAATTCGAAAGGCAGAAAGTTTGGAAGCTGGTGCCAAGACCTAAAGGAAAATCTATAATTGGCACCAGATGGGTTTTTAGAAACAAACTGGATGAAGATGGTATTGTTACGAGGAATAAGGCAAGACTGGTTGCAAAGGGTTATTCGCAAGAAGAAGGAATCGATTATGATGAAACCTATGCTCCAGTTGCTAGGCTTGAAGCAATCAGGATGTTCTTAGCATTTGCTGCACACTCCAACTTCAAAGTATATCAGATGGATGTGAAAAGTGCAATCCTGAATGGTGATCTGGAAGAGGAAGTCTATGTTGAACAACCCCCTGGGTTTGAAGACAAGGAATTTGAAGACTTCGTATACTTTCTCTTCAAAGCACTTTATGGCCTGAAGCAAGCCCCTCGAACCTGGTATGACACTCTTTCCAAGTTCCTACTTGAAAATGGTTTCACCAGAGGTATCATCGATAAAACTCTTTTCTGTTAGGAATCAATAATTTTTGATGATAACATAAACATTTTTGTAACATGTCTTACTTAGAATCTTTATCAAATTTCAGTTGTAATTGTTACATTTCTTGTCTTTGGGAATTATCAACGGATGGGTAGAATAGGATGGCTAATTGTAAATATCCAATGCCATGTAATGTTATCTAAGTGAAGGATATTCAACTGATGAGATGTAACTGTTCAACTGATAAAGACTGGATGATGTTTCAACTGATGAAAATCAAGCATTCAACTGAAGACAAAGTATTCAACGGATAATGCTGAGGAATTCAACTGATGAGACTGGAACATCATTCAACTGATGGAGTTTGTAATTCATTCAACTGATGAGCCAGGCATTCAACTGATAAAGTCAATAGCAGTTGAAAGCAACCAGAACCTTCAACTGATGAAGCAAAGAGCAGTTGAAAGTGACTAGAGCTTAAGTCTGACAAATCACATGGATCGAATTACACTAAAATAGACATGGAAGCCTAATTAGGAAAATAAAGAAGAAGCAGAAACATACTTATCTCATGCAGTGCAATCTGGATCAAATCAAGATGATGGTCAAAGATGAAGACATCTCAGAAAGCATGCATAAGACAAAGTTGTGCAGCATTGTTTTTAGATCAGAGTGCATTTTGTAATCTAGCTAAAAGCTTTGTAAAACTTGGAGTATATAACCAAGTTAGTAGCATCAGTTGAACTTGTTCAAATTACTTGAGAGAAAAATCTGAGAGTTAGAACTTGTTTAAGTGATGAACCAGCAGCTGTGCGAATTGTAAAACAATCCACAGATTCTTCTATATAAAATCTCACGGGTGGATCATTCAATCCACCCGTATTTTTAATACTTGGTGTTTTTCTGTTTATTGTGTTCTTAGTGTATTGTTCTTGAATCTGTTAAATTTGTGAAAGATTGTATTCAACCCCCCCTTCTACAATCTTTCTCATAGTTGGTGTAAAATAACAATTGGTATCAGAGCGAGGTTCCCAACAAACAGGGAAAAAGATCAACACTGCTAGAGAAAGATGGGAAAGAAGGATGCTGGAGTGAAGATTCCTGTTCTTGACAAAGACAACTATTTTCACTGGAAAGTGAGAATGCATCTGCATCTGTTGTCCATTGATGAAAGCTATGTGAACTGCATTGAAAAAGGACCTCATGTCCCCATGAAAGTCTGCACAAGTATGGGAGCTGATGGTGAAGACATGGTAGGTAAGATGATTCCAAAACCTATCCATGAATATTCTCAAGAAGATACTGAAGAAGTGCACAAGGACAAGAAAACCATGAACCTTCTGTTCAATGGTTTGGATCAAGAAATGATTGATAGTGTTATCAGCTGCACAAGTGCCAAAGAAGTTTGGGACACCATCAGGACCATCTGTGAAGGGAATGAGCAAGTGAGAGAGAACAAAATGCAGCTTCTGATTCAACAATATGAGTCATTCCATTTCAAGGCTGGTGAAAGTTTGAGTGATACATTTAACAGATTTCAAAAACTGTTAAATGGTCTAAAGCTCTTTGGAAGAGTATATCAAGTTAAAGATTCAAACTTGAAATTCTTGAGAGCTCTTCCTAAAGAATGGAAGCCCATGACAGTCTCTCTCAGAAATACACAAGAGTTTAAAGACTATACTCTAGAGAGACTGTATGGAACCTTAAAAACTTATGAGCTTGAAATGGAGCAAGATGAAGAAATTGAGAAAAGCCAAAGGAAAGGGCATTCATCTGTGGCTCTAGTTGCATCTCTGGAGGATACTGTCAAGGACAAGGGAAAGTCTCAAGTTGAAGAAACTGAGAAGTTGGTCAAAGAGGAGAGCTCAGAGTCAAGCAAAGGAAGAAGAAAGGAGAAAGAAGTAGCTGATTCTGGTGAAGAAAGTGATGGAATTGATGAACATCTAGCCTTCCTGTCAAGAAGATTCTCCAAACTGAAATTCAAAAAGAATTTTAATTCTGCAAAATCTTTTAAAGGCAATCCCAAGTCTGATAGAAGCATGGTAGACAGATCAAAATTCAAGTGCTTCAACTGTGGGAATGCAGGTCACTTTGCAAATGAGTGCAGAAAGCCTAAAGTTGAGAAGAAGTCAAGTGAAAACATTGACTACAAAAAGAAATATTATGAACTTCTCAAACAAAAGGAAAGAGCATTCATCACAAAGGATGATTGGGCAGCTGGAGATGATTCTGATGAAGAGGAGGAGTTTGTCAATCTAGCTCTAATGGCCAACTCCACAGATCAAGAAGAAAACACTGGAAGCAGTAGTCAGGTATTCACTACAAACCTAGTTGAGTTAACTAAAGATGAATGCAATGCTACCATTAATGAAATGTCTACAGAATTGTATCATTTGCATGTTTCTTTAAAATCTCTCACTAAGGAAAATAGTAGAATTAAGGAAGCTAACACTTTTCTTAGTGATAGAAACAGTGTTTTAGAAGCTCAATTTATTGAATTTGAGAAGCTGAAAATTGAGTGTCAGACAGCCAAGGATGATCTCTTGGTTGTTCTGAAAAGAGAAGAGATCATAAGAAAGCAGCTTGATAAGGAACAAGAGATTATTGCCAAATGGAAATCTGGTAGGGATGTTTCCACCAACATCATCAACATGCAAGGTAGAGAGACCTTTGTAGAGAATGAGTGGAAGAGGAGTAAGAAAGTGCTTGAGATATCTGAGAACAGTTCAGGTGATGAGAATACTGATGATGATCATCAGTTGAAAGGCAAAGTCTCAACTGATGAGAGTCATCAGTTGAACAAAAACTCATCAGTTGACAAGAGTGTTCTCAAGAAGCTTAACAAGAAATATGGTCCTGTTAAAAAGAATTTTGTTAAAGGTGAGAATAGCTCTTCTGAGACCAGTGATAGTATTTATAACACTCTTAATTCCAGTAACAAGAACAAGAAGAAGTTGGATACTAGTGAGCATAAATCTGAGGAGACTAAAAAGAAGAAAGGAAATAGGAATGGCAAAATAGGAATTAACAAGCACACCAATTACACTCCCAATGCTAGTGCTCTTAGGAAAACCTGCAGCAAGTGTGGTAGTGTAAATCATTTATCTGCCAATTGTAAAACTGTGATTGCTCCTAATTTGTCTTTGCCTATTCCTATGACATCTGTTCCTCACATGAATTTATCTGCTATGAATATGATGCCTGGTTTATTGCCTCACAATCCTTATTCTCAGCCTAACATGCCATATATGTTCAATCCTTATTTCAATGCCTTTAACATGCCTCAATTTCATTCAAACTTGCATGGAATGAACAATTTATGCATGTCTCAAAGGCCTGTGTCTGAAAACAGAGTTGATGTTCCAATTTCTCAACCAAAACCAAAGATTGAACCAATTCAATCCAAGGAAAAGGTTGAGAAAGTGGAAAAGGCTGCTAAGACTAACAAATCTGGACCCAAAGCAATTTGGGTACCAAAATCAACTTGATCTGTTTGTAAAATGTGTGCAGGGAAACCACAAGAAGAATCTGTGGTACTTGGATAGTGGATGCTCCAGGCACATGACTGGTGATTCCTCCCTGCTCACAAAGTTTGTGGAGAAAGCTGGCCCTAGTATTACCTTTGGAGATGACAGCAAAGGATATACTATGGGATATGGCTTGATTGCAAAAGAGAATGTCATCATTGATGAAGTTGCATTGGTGTCTGGTCTTAAGCACAACTTGCTTAGCATCAGTCAGCTCTGTGACAAAGGTTACAAAGTCAGTTTCACTCCTGCAGCCTGTGTTGTCACCAAAGGAGATGACAACAATGTGGTTCTGATTGGACAAAGAAAAGGAAATGTGTATGTAGCTGACTTCAATTCTGTCAAGTCTGAATCTATCACTTGCCTTCTCAGCAAAGCAAGCTCAGATGACAGTTGGCTATGGCATAAGAGATTGTCTCATCTAAATTTCAAAACCTTGAATGAGTTAGTAAAGAAGGACTTGGTAAGAGGTCTACCAAAGCTGGAATTCTCAAAAGATGGACTTTGTGGAGCCTGTCAGCTAGGAAAGCAAAAGAGAAGCTCTTTCAAAAGCAAGATTCTTTCATCAATTGTGAAACCCCTTCAGCTCTTGCATATGGATTTGTTTGGACCAGTCAACATCATGTCTATTTCAAAGAAGAAATATTGCCTAGTGATTGTTGATGATTTTTCAAAATTCACTTGGACTTTCTTCTTGCATTCTAAGGATGAAGCTGGGAAAATCATCATCAATCATATCAAGGCATTAAACAACAATCCAGATGTCAAAATTGGAAGGATAAGAAGTGACAATGGGACAGAATTCAAGAACTCTGTGATGAAAGAATTTTGTGAAGAAGAGGGAATTATTCATGAGTTCTCTGCACCAAGAACTCCACAACAAAATGGTGTTGTTGAAAGGAAGAATAGAACTCTTATTGAGGCTGCAAGAACCATGATTAATGAAGCTCAACTTCCAACCTATTTTTGGGCTGAAGCTGTGAACACTGCTTGCTTCACTCAAAACATTTCACTAATTACCAAACCTCATAATCTAACTCCCTTTCAACTCTTCAAAGGAAAGAAGCCAACAATTAGCTTTCTTCATGTGTTTGGATGCAAGTGTTATGTTCTAAGAAATCAAGGTGAAAATCTTGGAAAATTTGAGGCCAAGGCAGATGAAGCTATCTTTGTTGGATACTCTGATGGAAAATCATTTAGAGTATATAATCTGAGAACCAACATTGTTATGGAATCAATCCATGTGGTTTTTGATGATAAGAAAATTCAAGGATTCTCAGATGAAGGATTTCATGATAATCTCAGATTTGAAAATGAAGGTGAAGGTGATCTGTATGACAGTGATGATGATGATGACATTATTCAAAATGTTGGAATTAATCCTGGAATTAATATTCCAACTGATGACTCTCTGGTGCAAGAAACAACGGCAGTTGGAAATTCAACTGAAGCATCAGTTGAAACTACATTGGAGGGATCAGTTGAAACACCTCAAGGATCATCAGTTGAAAGAATGTCTCAAAGTTTCAATCAGTCTAGAAATAATGAGATGTCAAATTTAGGGGGAGCTTTCCAACATGGAAACCTGAACTTCAATAATGAAGCCACATCATCAAGACAATCACTTCCACCACAAAGAAAGTGGACAAGGGATCACCCTTTTGAGCTAATTATTGGAGATGCAAATGCATCTGTACAAACAAGAAGAGCAACTCAAGATGAGTGTTTGTACAGTGCATTTCTTTCACAGGATGAACCTAAAGTCATAGAAGATGCTCTCAAAGATGCTGATTGGGTTCTTGCTATGCAAGAAGAGTTAAATCAATTTGAGAGAAACAATGTATGGAAGCTGGTACCCAAACCTAAAAACAGAACTATTGTAGGAACAAGGTTGGTATTCAGAAACAAGGTGGATGAGAATGGAGTTGTCACCAGAAACAAGGCAAGGCTTGTTGCTAAGGGATATTCTCAATCTGAAGGAATTGATTTTGATGAGACCTTTGCACCAGTTGCAAGACTAGAAGCAATAAGAATCTTCCTGGCCTATGCTGCTCATGCAAACTTTAAAGTTTATCAAATGGATGTCAAGAGTGCTTTTCTAAATGGTGAACTGGAAGAGGAGGTATATGTCAGTCAGCCCCCTGGTTTTGAAGATCCAGAATTTCCAGAGTATGTTTACTTTTTATTAAAAGCACTCTATGGACTAAAGCAAGCACCAAGGGCATGGTATGACACTCTGTCTCAATTCTTGTTAGACAATCATTTTTCCAGAGGAACTGTGGATAAAACACTATTTTACAGAAATGTAAATGGTGCCTTTATTCTGGTTCAAATTTATGTAGATGATATAATCTTTGGTTCTACAGATGAGAAACTTTGCAAGAAGTTTGCTAATCTAATGAAAAGTCAGTATGAAATGAGCATGATGGGAGAGCTCACCTACTTTCTTGGTTTACAAGTTAAACAAGTAAAGGAAGGTATATTCATAAATCAAACTAAGTACATTTATGATCTACTTAAAAAGTTTGATTTATTGGACTGCAAAGAAGCTAAGACTCCCATGCCAACAGCCACTAAATTAGAATTAAGTCCTAATGAGAAATCTGTGGACATCTCTAATTATAGAGGCATGGTTGGTTCTCTTTTATATTTGACAGCTAGTAGACCAGATATTATGTTTTCTACATGTCTCTGTGCTAGATTTCAATCTGATCCTAAAGAATCACATCTTATTGCTATAAAAAGAATATTCAGATATCTTAAGGGAACACCAAATCTTGGTATTTGGTACCCTAAAGACTCTGGATTTGATCTAATTGGATATTCAGATGCTGATTTTGCAGGATGCAAAATTGATAGAAAAAGTACAACAGGCACCTGTCAATTTCTTGGTGACAGATTGATTTCTTGGTTTAGCAAAAAGCAAAATTCTGTATCAACCTCTACAGCTGAGGCTGAGTACATTGCAGCTGGAAGCTGTTGTGCACAATTATTGTGGATGAGAAATCAATTACTTGATTATGGATTAAATCTCTCAAAAATCCCAATATTTTGTGACAACACCAGTGCTATTGCTATAACTGAAAATCCAGTACAACACTCAAGAACCAAGCACATTGACATCAAATACCACTTCATAAGAGAACATGTGATGGCTGGTACTGTTGAAATGCATTTTGTTCCAAGTGAAGAACAGATTGCAGATATTTTCACAAAGCCTCTTGATGAATCCACATTCACAAGGTTGGTAAGTAAATTAGGTATGTTAAATTTCTCCTAATTTAGAGTGAATTTTTCTGTAATTTGGCAGCCAGAATTTGATTAATTTTGATTTATCAAAATTGAATTAATTATAATTCTGGATAAAGTCTATAATATTTCAACTGATGAACTAGTGAAATTGTTTCAACTGATGCTTGAAACAATATCCTCTTGCGTTGTTTTTCATTCAACTGATGACACCAGTTGAGGACGCTTTCAACTGATCTTCATCAGTTGAATAGGAAGTTTAAAGAGGCGCTTATTTCATCCGTTGAAAGTATTATCAGATCTGAGCCGTTGAAACCTCTTTTGTCTCTCACCTACTTTATACACACGATCGTGTGTGTAATTTTTGTAGAGATAAATAAGAGTAATTTCTTCTCAACGGTAATTTCTCAGCCAATCACAGCAATTTTCTGAGAAAGTATTTAAGTGTTTTAATTCATTTTCATTTCTTTTCATCTCACTCTTTCGAATTCTCAAAGCTCTCTTCTCTCTCTGTGCAAAAACAAGTTCTAATTTCTCTTCAAGCTTTCTCTGTAACTGCAATGGCACCAATGAAGAAGTATACTGCACCAAGTGGGTTTATTTATGAGAAGAACAACTTTGCGTCATTTGTGGATACCAAGGCTGTGGAGGAGAAGGAGTATCACAGGATGATGGAGTTCATCAAGTCAAGCCAGCTCTCTTATGCTATGACTGAAGCTCCCATCATTTACCATGAAATAGTGGAGGAGATGTGGACCTCTGCAGAGTTTAATAGTGAGAATGAAACTCTAACTTTCTCTATTAAAAATGAAACTCATTCTGTTAATGCTGATATTATGAAAGCATGCTTTAAGATTCCTGAAGATACTGTTTTATCTTTGCCTAGTGATGTTCAGTTGGTTAATTTACTTTATGCTATGAATTATGTTTTACCAACTGATGCCTTAGGTAAAATAGAAAGGAGGGGTCTTAGGAGAGAATGGAGTTATTTATGTGATGCTTTTATTAAGGCATTTTCTGGTAAAATCAGTAATTTTAATGCTCTTACTTCTCAGATTTTACAAATGCTTTACATGTACCTGACTAATGAATATTTCAACTTTGGTGGTTTGATGATCCAAGAAATTGGGGAGAAACTAGGTGATAAAACTGATAGACCTAGGAATATTTATTATGTCAGATTTCTTATGATGCTAGCTAATCATCTCAATGATAAGCTAGTTATTACTAACAAGGAAGCCAAGCTTCCCAGTTTTGTGCAGGAAAAGAGAGTCTTTAAAGACCTCTTTAGGATGAATTTATATCCTTCCTTGGAGGTGGTGTACCTGCCAACAATGGAGGCTGGAAAGCACAAAGAGGTACATGGCTTTCCTACTACTCTTTCTCAACCCTCACCTTCTTTGCTTTCTGCCATCAGGGCTGTTGAAGAGGCCCATCAACAGTCCACACAAGTGGCAAAACCTTCTAAGAACAAGTCTTCTAAACCAACCTCAGATGCCTCCCAAAAGACATCTGTTGTAAAATCCAAGAAACACAAACCTGAGGGGAGTGTGATTGGAGGTTGTGAGGGGGAGGGAAAGGGTGAACATAAAAGAAGCCCTAAGAATAAGGATGGAGAGATGTGTGTTAACCAGCCAAGCCACTCTGCAGTCTCCCAAAAGACTGTAGATGTTAATATGGAATTAAACTCATCCCTAGCAGCATCCTCCCAAAAGGATGTTGCTATTGAAAATAGTCCTCAACCAGGGACACAGTCAAAAAGGGGGAGGGACACCACTTCTTCACCAATAAAAGCTTATGGGAGAAAGAAGCTGAGAAGTGAAAAACTGAAGCACTCTGCACACACACAGGCATCCATTCTGGATTTTATGCCTTTAACTTCTCAAAGTCAGATTGATGTGACTCCAATAAATGTGGAGTCACAGCCCCTCTCTTCATCTCAACCAATCACCCATATTTGTGATCTTACCATTTCTACTCCTCAAACACAATCCCCAACCTCTTCTGTGGATGTGGAATTAATTCACACCACACTTGTAAATTCTCCATCTTTGGATTTCATGGAGAAGCCCCCATCTGAGATTGATCATCATCATTTTGATGATTTGTTGGATCTTTCTCTTCCATTTCCTTCTTCTGTGACAGTGTGTTCTGTGGATTTTCCCTTAAAATCAATCACCACAGACTCAACTATCACAGCCTCTAAACCTATTTATTCATTTTCTTCAACTGATCTCCCTCATCAGTTGACAAGTGTTTGTCTTTCAACTGATCTGCTTAACAGCTCTCATCAGTTGAATGCCTCTTCTACTCATGTTTCAACTGATGTCTCTCATCAGTTGACAACTGCTGCTACTTCGATTAATTTACCTCTTTCTACAGCAGTTGATCACATGGTAGCACAAACACTTTTAGGATTGAGTGGAGTGAGCTATGGAGTGGAGAGGCAGCCTAGTGAGCTGGCAAAAGGAGAGGGTGTGGAGAGTCTGGCATTTTCTTCTAGCCAGGAAAAAGGAGAGGATAAGAGTGACCCTTTAGTAAGGGTAAGTGAGGGAGAGGTGAGTTGTGTGGTGAGCCAAGGGGAGCCCTTGATGCAAGAAAAGAGAGAAATTGAGAGAAATGCAGGTGTCAATGAAGGGTTTAGTGAACAAGAGTTTCAAGCTGAATACAGATCCATATTGGATGGTGTTTCACTAGACCCTGAGACTTTTACTCATGGGATGTCCTCCATTCAAGACTTTGCCAGATTGGACAATCAAGCAGCTGAGAGGCACCTCAATCTGATTCACACTACATCTTCAATGCTTAGAGCAAAGGAGGCACTCACAGCTCTGCCTGCCAATGCTGGAGATGATTTTCATTATGATGATAGTGATGAAGACCTCAATGATGCTCTTGAGGAATCTCTTGGTGAACAACCTACAACTTCTCTACCTTCATGGCTCTCCATGCAATCTGCAAATGCAATTGTTGTTAGCATGGAGCTGGAAAGGCAAGCCTCCACTCTTCTTCAATCACAACCTGGAAGCTCATCCTCCTCTCAAGCCATCTCTGCCACCATTGCCAGTCAAGCTCTGGAAAACCTCAAGCTTCACAAATATCAATCTCTCCACTTTCAGAAAGAGATAGAGCATCTCAATTCTCTCATTGCCTCTGTTAAGACTGATCTGACCAGACAAATTGATGAAAAGCTTCCAGCTCAGGTCAAATCAGCTCTTTCTGGTTCTGAGCAAAAACAACTGCAATTGGAAAAGCAAGTAGAAGCTCTGGAAGGCAATGTCTATATCTTAAACTCTAGAATGGATGAGATGTTGCAGCATCAAAGAATTCAGACTGGACTCCTTCAACATCTTCTTCTTGCCTCTGGTGCTTCTCTTCCCAGTCCATCCCTTACACTTGCTGCTAACAAAAAGGGGGAGAAAGAATTACCAACTCCTGCAGAATTAATCAGTCAAATTCCTCCTCCTTTCCACACTGAAAGGGAAAAGCAAAAGATTGAAAGGATGAAAGAATTGGACTCCATTGCAAAGAGAGTGGCTCAACTGGGCAAGAAATCATCTACATCTTCTACAGCAACCACAGCTCAAATCTCTTTTCCAACCACAACCACAATTCTCAGGGTAATTACACCTGAGATTGTTATTCCCTCCAAGACAGAAAAGGGTGAGCCATCATTTTTGAATGAGTTCAAGTCAATTCTGTTTCCAAACAATTGTGGTTACTCCAGGCCTGGAAAAGACTCAAGCTCAATCTACTTTCCACTAGCCAGGCCTGACAAAAATGAATACAAGCTTTTGGGCCAAGAAATCAAAAGTTATAAAGATTGTGCAGATGTGGCCTTAAAGGCTCATTTTGCCATCATCCACAGAGAAGGCCAGAAGCTGTTTATTGGAACTGGCCATCCTCACTACTCATTTGCAAAAGCTGAAGAGGTGGCCAGAGAATGTGAAAAAGAGGAGTTTGAATCCCAACTCTCTTTGAACCAAATAGAGGTGGATGAAAGGTATGCTATTGAGCTGGAAGAGGAGTTGGCAGCTGAGTTTTTAAATGAGAAAGGATTGCCTCTTGAATCTTCTCCAAAGAAAAAGAGAGTCAAATCTAAGACTAAGATGCCTGAGGCAGCCAAGAGAAGAGAAGAAGTGCCAGAAAAGCCTATCTCAAAGCCTTCTTCTCCAATCAAGGATACCACAGTAGTACATCCAGATGTCAACTTCCATGATGAGCCAATAATGCCAAAGGAGGAGCCAATTGACTTGGAAGATATCCCAATTCCAGCTTTTCTTGTTCAAGAATCTTCCAAGCCAAAGAAGAAAGTCAAGTCTGTGGCTAAGAGGATGGCCAACCCTCCTAAACCTCCAAAAGAACCTGAAAATCCTGATGACTATCTGATCATTGCTAACATTGAAGAAATTTCTGAGTTGGAGCTGGAGCTGGATGATCTTCAAGAAGTGAGAGGAATAGAAGCAACTTCAAAGTTACCTGAAAGATTGGTATTCTCTTACAAAAACAAGGGTGATGTCATCTGGCCTCTTCACAGAGTTCTGAATTCTGAGGGATTCAGTTCTCTAACAAAAATATATGGATCTATGAAGAGGACTGGAGGATTTACACCACCTGCCAAGCAAATGGTACTAAAGAGAATCCTTGAGATCAGGAAGGAATGGAACTCAGATGCTAGTCTACAAAGAAGGCTGAAAATTCCCTACACTGGAAAGAAAATTCATCATGAACCTACTCCAGTCATGGAATTCAGGGACAATCAAGGTGTTAGGAGATTTTTCAGACCTAAAGATCAACTCAAGGTTGCTAGCTTGAATACTCTGAAGACTCTTCAATCCAAGCTCAACAGACAAGATAGTGATGAAGAATGGTTCTACAGGATCTTTCAGAAACAGATCAATATTCTTGAAGAAAAACTTAAGTCCAGAAGAAGAAGATCTTCTAGGAACAAGTAACTGCTCAGTCTAGAGGAGCATAATCATCTGTAATCTTTTCTAACTCCAGTATTTAAATTCTGCATTTTATTTTATTAATGTTTTGTTATCATCAAGTGTAGAATTTATGTCTGCATCTTCTCCAGTCATAAATTGGGGGAGATTGTTAGGAATCAATAATTTTTGATGATAACATAAACATTTTTGTAACATGTCTTACTTAGAATCTTTATCAAATTTCAGTTGTAATTGTTACATTTCTTGTCTTTGGGAATTATCAACGGATGGGTAGAATAGGATGGCTAATTGTAAATATCCAATGCCGTGTAATTTTATCTAAGTGAAGGATATTCAACTGATGAGATGTAACTGTTCAACTGATAAAGACTGGATGATGTTTCAACTGATGAAAATCAAGCATTCAACTGAAGACAAAGTATTCAACGGATAATGCTGAGGAATTCAACTGATGAGACTGGAACAGCATTCAACTGATGGAGTTTGTAATTCATTCAACTGATGAGCCAGGCATTCAACTGATAAAGTCAATAGCAGTTGAAAGCAACCAGAACCTTCAACTGATGAAGCAAAGAGCAGTTGAAAGTGACTAGAGCTTAAGTCTGACAAATCACATGGATCGAATTACACTAAAATAGACATGGAAGCCTAATTAGGAAAATAAAGAAGAAGCAGAAACATACTTATCTCATGCAGTGCAATCTGGATCAAATCAAGATGATGGTCAAAGATGAAGACATCTCAGAAAGCATGCATAAGACAAAGTTGTGCAGCATTGTTTTTAGATCAGAGTGCATTTTGTAATCTAGCTAAAAGCTTTGTAAAACTTGGAGTATATAACCAAGTTAGTAGCATCAGTTGAACTTGTTCAAATTACTTGAGAGAAAAATCTGAGAGTTAGAACTTGTTTAAGTGATGAACCAGCAGCTGTGCGAATTGTAAAACAATCCACAGATTCTTCTATATAAAATCTCACGGGTGGATCATTCAATCCACCCGTATTTTTAATACTTGGTGTTTTTCTGTTTATTGTGTTCTTAGTGTATTGTTCTTGAATCTGTTAAATTTGTGAAAGATTGTATTCAACCCCCCCTTCTACAATCTTTCTCATAGTTGGTGTAAAATAACATTTTCCATAAAAAGCATAAGGATGATATAATTCTTGTACAAGTATATGTCGACGACATTATATTTGGTTCTACTAATGATCTTTTGTGCGAGAGATTTTCTAAGCTGATGCAGAGCAAGTATGAGATGAGCATGATGGGAGAATTGTCCTTCTTCCTAGGACTTCAAGTTGTTCAAAAGCCTGACGGTATTTTTATCTGCCAATCTAAATACATCAAGGATCTTCTGAAGAAATATGGAATGGAAGAAGCATCTCCTGCCAAAACCCCTATGCCAACTGCTGTCAAACTTGATCAGGAAAAATCTGGTAAGTCAGTTGACATCACGAAGTATCGAGGTATGATTGGCTCTCTCTTGTACTTAACTGCTAGTAGGCCAGATTTCATGTTCGCAACTTGTTTATGTGCTAGATTCCAGGCTGATCCTAAAGAGTCTCATCTTATAGCTGTTAAGCGTATTTTTAGGTATCTTAAGGGAACCACCAATCTAGGGATTTGGTACCCTAAAGATACAGGTTTTAATCTGATTGGCTATACAGATTCTGACTTTGCAGGATGTAAGATTGATAGGAAAAGTACTTCAGGAAGCTGTCAGTTTCTTGGACGAAGGTTGGTATCATGGTATAGCAAGAAGCAACACTCCGTATCTACGTCTACAGCGGAAGCTGAATACATAGCTGCTGGAAGTTGCTGCGCTCAAATCTTGTGGATGAGGAATCAACTACAAGATTATGGACTCATGTTGAACAAAATTCCGATTCTGTGTGATAACACGAGTGCCATTGCCATTGCCAATAATCCTGTTCAACGCACCAGGACAAAGCACATTGATATCAGGTATCATTTCCTTCGCGAGCATGTCATGAATGGAACAGTAGAGTTACACTTCGTACCTACTGATCAACAAATTGCAGACATCTTCACTAAACCACTAGACGAATCCACTTTCTCTAGACTGGTTGGTGAACTTGGGATGTTAAATATGTCTAATTAATTAGACAAGAAATAACTGCAATCTGTTCGTAAGTCCACAAGTTTTAAAATGTACATATTTTCAGGACTTGTGAATTTACAAAGAGCATCCAGTATTTTACATATTTATCTGATAATTAGTTTTAATTATTTGCCATGATTAATATGATTTGCATGATTTTATATATGATTATGTGATTAGTTGCTAAGTGGTAGATATTTAGAATTAATTTTCTTGAATTATTTAAGTGCTCATATTCAATTAATGAATATTAGTATTTATTTAGTTCATATTTTAATTATATTTGATTAATGGATTTGAAGCAATTCAAATTATTTTAAGTTGTCCATTAATTAAATTTTAATTAAAATACTTGCAGCATAATTAATTAATTATTTTTTGACTAATTTTAATTTAGTTTAACATTATTTGAATTAATTGTGATTAATTTATCATAATATTGGATTATTTTGAATCAATCAAAATACATTTGATAAAGTGGTAAGTGGAGCGTGTACTTTTGAGAATTTTTCTTTAAAAAATTCTCTAAGTATAAGTTTTCCCCTGTTAAGGGATGACATTAGCGCAACATTTGACTAAGTCAAATGTTGCGCCAAGTGTTCATGGGGGGCACTGTATGAAGGCTTCGACTTAGAATTTTCTTTAAGTCAGGGTATCAGCGCAACATTTGACTTTTCAGTCAAACGTTGCGCCCCCAGTCCATATATGTGTATCTGTATGTTGCTTATATGTCTATGTACAAATGTTGCGCCTCATACAGTACATGTATGAGGGGCACATTTGTAAATACACATGTTGCGCCTCGGGCTTTTGTTTGTGTATACTTGTATGTATCGACTTAGAATTTTCTTCTAAGTCTATCAAAGTTGCGCCACTCATACACTGTATGTGTATGAGAGGCATTTTAGACTTTTCAAAACCTGCGCCTTGCATCCATACTCTGTGTAGCATGGAGGGCAACTTGGTAATTAACCAAGTTGTGCCTCCCGTCTCTGTGTATGTATAAGTAACACACTTAATCGTTTTTCTTTTTCAATCCTCACAAATACATACACAGATATACACATTCACAAAAACCACCACTGCCATTTTTAAAAAAAAACTCTCGACTTCGAGTTCTTTAAACCCCTTAAATCACCACAAATCCTTGTCCATTTACTGATTTGAGACCAGTTTTAAGGTCCTCTCATGATAAGCTTTCTATACATACCTGAATATTAACGATCCGTCGTTGTTTTTCGTTAGGGCTTTTTCGAAACTCTTGACCTTCTTGGACTATTTTTAACGTGATTTTAGGGTCAATAATTTGCAAGACCGATACCATAATTCTTAGAATTTCGAGAGGAACAACATACTATAATTTCATCGAAATCTAAAATTCTTGGATTTAAGGTTTTTTGGAGCGTTATTAATTAATTATTTTCGTAACATAAGTGAATATTTGTTCGTGATTAATCGTGAAATGAAATTTCTAATCATTTTTAATTTTAATTAAAAATGGCTGCAAATTTTGATATTCCGAAGACAAATTTCACAATTGTTGAAAATAATAATTTAATTACGCAAACAAATTATCGACGCTGGGTTCGATATATGTCTGAGTTTTCCTTTGCTAGATATGCAATGACAGAGTCTGTTATGCTTAATAAATCTCTTCTTCGAGATTTATTGTCTTCTGTTTCTGTTGTAAATGCAGGACAGGTACTTGGGCTTACTTGCAATATTCAGGGACGTACATTGTCTATCACTGAGAACACCCTGAACAATGCTCTACAACTACCTACTGAAGACTTTGAAGCAGTTACTGACAGAGCAGAACGAATTAATTTTTTCTATGCTATCCACTGTCAGAGGGAACCAGACGGGGAACTTCCAGCAAAGTTATATGTCAAACACTTGCCTCGGGAATGGAATTTCTTCTTTAATTCCATCTCTCATGTGTTTGCACCCAAGACTGGTGGATTCCATGGGATTACAACTTTCAATCAAGAAATTGGAATTGCCATTGCTCAGAACACAAGGATCAACCTGGGTCATCTGATTATGGGAGCTTTTCAGGATTCTCTGAGGAAGAACAGTCATGTGCTCCTATACCCTCGATTCTTCCAGATTGTGCTGAATCAGATGTTGACCCCTGCTGAACGTGCCGTCTAACCAAATATAGACAATGTCATCTGTTCCTTCATGACTACAAGGGTTATCTCAATGCTGGAGAATCATCAAAACTACTCCAACAATTAACATGTAGTGCTTCCTGAGGCAATGCAAGAATTTCTCAACAATCAGAACTTGCCTCCACCTCATGTTCAACATGTTGTTGTTCCTGTAGTTGCTGAAGAGGTTCCAGTGCAGCAAGCTGAGCCAGAAACTGAGCCAATCACACAAGTCAATATTCCTGAGGCTCAGACTACTCAAGTAGAGGAAGAAGTGATAGTGGAGGATGCTGCAGAGAACTCCTCTGAGAGTAATGCTCAATCTGAAGGTGAGGATTCCCTACAGGATAATTCCACTGATTCTGAAGATGAAGTGGATAGTCCTGTCCAATCCACTGCAGTTGCACCTAATAATGATGTCATGGTGGATATTGGTGAACTCTTCACCAACACCTACAATCCAATGCTTCAGTCAGGTATCCCTTCTGATCCTGACAACTTGTCTTTCAATGCACCTGAGGATTGGATTCAGAATTTACTGGATTCCAATCCACTATCTTCACCTCTTGCACGTGCCAGTGAATTTGAAATCCCACAAATTCATAACCAAGGCACCACTACACAAATTCCTGAAGCAGAAATATCTCAGCCCCTTAGCCAACCAATTGATATTTCTGAGCGCGAGGGAGAAAGTGCCTTAAGTGCACCACATAAGGAGATTGTTTCTGAATCTGCAGCTCTGTCTCCTAGTCAGGAAAGGAGAATAGAACCTGAGGCATCTGCAGATATGTCTATTTCTTCACCACCTCAACCACATGATATTCCATTGCACAGTGAGGTTGCACACACGATTGAAGAATTGACAATTGCTAACAATTTGTCGTCCATGTCAGGGATAGACACTGTTGTTTCTGATCCTATTCAGGGTCAAGTGCCTTCACAGGCTTCTGGGGGAAACTTGGGTGATTTGCCAAAATCTCCATCCTTGTCTACCCCCTGGGAGGAACATTCCCAGATCCCTTAAGGGACTCTTCACCTCTCGAAGGTGAACGGCAATCTGTTTTTGAGCCCTTCATTTCAGGAAGTGTGCCAGTTACGGAGGACTTGTCACAAAGTCTTTCGCCGTCAAAGGCAGTTGTGGGAAACCAGGGTGCTTTGCCAATTCAAAGATCACATCCTTCGAGCCCTGTGTCTACCCACCCTGAGATTCCAACTCAGGATCCACCTAAGGACTCACTACCTTCGAGTAGTTGGCAACTTGTTTCCTATGAATCAGATTCATCTGACGAGGAAACTGAGGACGAAGGTTCACGAACCTTCATTGCACCTTCTGTGACCTCTCTAGAAGAGGCTAAGAAGATTTTCTCTGCAGGTACAACTTCTCTGGATGCTGGAACTACTTTGAGTGAGAGGGAAACACCAACAGAACTTGATAAACAAACACCCTCTAACCCTCTGAGTGTTCTAGTTATGAGTGAAATGAGAGAAACACCAGCAGAATGAACAAGTGAGCACCCAACAGCCCAACCTACAATTGAATCTACAATTCCACCTGTATTTGTGACAGAATTTGAAGCTATGAAGTTCAAAGTTCAACATCTTGAAGCTGAAAATCTTGTTCAACGGGAGGAGTTAGTGGAGATTAAATCTACAATGGAGCAAAGGTTGGCTGCTCTCGAGGCTAAGTTGCTGGCATCTCAACCTTCCAGAGAGGATTACTCAACTTAGGGGGAGAGAGCAGCAGAAAAAGCACGAGGAAAACGGGTGATCACAGGGGTGTCAGAAGAATTAATTGACTCTGCTCTTAGAGGTCAATTCAGTTACAGTCATGATGAGTACATCCCTGAGTTTGTTGATGACAGGGTAATAACGATGGTTGGTGCTGATGATGATGATCTGGAAGAAGGAGAAATCCCTGACAAAGAAGTCTTTGCAACGAAGGTTCACGAACCTTCATTGCACCTTCTGTGACCTCTCTAGAAGAGGCTAAGAAGATTTTCTCTGCAGGTACAACTTCTCTGGATGCTGGAACTACTTTGAGTGAGAGGGAAACACCAACAGAACTTGATAAACAAACACCCTCTAACCCTCTGAGTGTTCTAGTTATGAGTGAAACGAGAGAAACACCAGCAGAACGAACAAGTGAGCACCCAACAGCCCAACCTACAATTGAATCTACAATTCCACCTGTATCTGTGACAGAATTTGAAGCTATGAAGTTCAAAGTTCAACATCTTGAAGCTGAAAATCTTGTTCAACGGGAGGAGTTAGTGGAGATTAAATCTACAATGGAGCAAAGGTTGGCTCCTCTCGAGGCTAAGTTGCTGGCATCTCAACCTTCCAGAGAGGATTACTCAACTGAGGGGGAGAGAGCAGCAGAAAAATCACGAGGAAAACGGGTGATCACAGGGGTGTCAGAAGAATTAATTGACTCTGCTCTTAGAGGTCAATTCAGTTACAGTCATGATGAGTACATCCCTGAGTTTGTTGATGACAGGGTAATAAGGATGGTTGGTGCTGATGATGATGATCTGGAAGAAGGAGAAATCCGTGACAATGAAGTCTTTGCTGATGAACTTGCATATCATAATGACATCTTCCCTCTTGAAGAGTATGAAATTGCAAATCCTCAAGACATTGCTGATATTTCTAGAGATTTTGCTGAGCAAAGGAGAGCGAGGGAGAAGTTAGAAAATCAAAGACGGATTCGTCGGGAAAGGAGACTTGCTAACTTGCATAAGGAAGGAGAAGAATGGGATGCTGCCAGGGCAGTGTTTAATTTTCCAGAGGTCATTCAAGAAAACAATGATGATGAAGTGAAAGATATCTTTGACTCCTTCAGGAACAACTACAAGGATCTACATGACTATCATGAGGTGTTAAATGATATCATATCTACTGTGTCTGTTGCTGTTCTTCCCAGGAGAGGATGGATGGTAAACATATCATTTGAGCTACAAAGAGAAGGCCATGGACTCAAGCATGTGTCAAGTCAGTTTCTCAGAGATCTCTCTCTAACTGAGCTGTTTGTGGTAAGGAAACAAGATCATCTTAACCGGCAGAAAGCATAATGAAGTATTCAGAGATAGGGGTGTAAATGAGCCGATCCGAGCCGAACTCTAAAGTGCTCGTATATCGTTTGTTAAAAAAATTAGCGAACTCGAACTCGAGCTTGGATCGAGCCAAACATACTGTTTGAGTATCGACTCATTAAGAAATAACTTTGTTCACGAACGGCTCGCGAATCGCTCACGAACATGTCTCACGAGCTGTCTCATGAACTTTTGCTCACGAACTGCTCATTAACTTGCGCTCACGAACATGTCTCACAAATTTTTGCTCACCAACCGCTCATTAATTTTGTTCACGAGCTTGTTTAATAAACTTTGCTAACGAGCTAGCTTATGCTCATAAATTTATTTACGAGCTTGTTTGTTATTTAATTTAATTAAAAAAAATAAATTAAAATTCTAATAGTATTTTAATTTATACTTTAAGGAATCATAAATTAATAATAAATCATCCATTAATAAAACTCCCACATCCACGAGCTAGGTTCATGAGCCAAGTTCACGAATCATGTTCACGAACTCATAATTCGAACTTGTTCGCGAACTATCGAGTCGAACTCTACTGTGCTCAAGTTCAGCTCGTTTATAAAACGAACCTTAAAATTGTGCTCAAGATCGACTTGTTTATGAATCGAACCGAGGTCAAACCGAGCTTTTTTCGAACCGAACACCGAGCGGTTATCGAGCGTATCAACTCATTTACAGCCCTATTCAGAGATATGGTGGAAGAATGGATCACTGATATTGGAGTTGAAATTCACGACAAGCCTTCAGTTATCAAGTATTTCAAGGATGGTATGATTCAGGGTATTGGACTCACTGATGAAGCATTATCAACCTACTCTCCTAGAATACTGAAGTATCTGGAAGCTCAAGTGAGAGAGAAGTGCTCGAGGACCAGCAAGGGAAGACTAACTGCTGAATTGCTATATGCTTATCGTCTGAACTTTGCTGCTATTAGAGACTTGGACTTGTCAGCAATCAATCGTCAACCACCATATCCACTGCCTCCACTCAACCCTGAAGTTCCTGAGAATCCCAACGCACCTGTTGTCACTTACAATTCAACCTCCATTATATTCAAAAAGAAGAAAGATTCTGAGGCCACGGCCATACCACTTGCAGATATTGGAAAATTCTCATCTAAAAGAATTGCTCGTGCAGTTGGTGCAGTTAAGTGGTCAGTGGTAAAAGAAGACAAAAATGTGCTCAAAGATCTGATTGATCTTCTGGAAATAAGGAAAGCTATAGAGACTGTTCACAACAATTCAAGGGTTCGTGCTCATCCATCAAGGGTCATCATGAAAATTGAAGGAATGGAGCTTAATATCACATTCAAGAAAATGGTCCATCTACAAACCTTAGAGAAGATGAAGAAGAATCTAGAGCAACCACCACCTGAGAATACTTTGGAGCAAGTGGCACTAAGCACTATAACTGCCAAGATTGAAGAGATAGAAAACAAACTCACTCAGAAAAGAGAAGAAGATGCTGCTAAAAGAAGAGCTGAGCAGAATCTGATAAATGCAAGAGCCAAGAAAGCAAGGAAAGTGTAGTTGAAAGGCATATGTTCAGCCTATTTGTATTTAAAGAGGTACAACTCAACTCAGATCAGAAAGCTCAGTAAATAGAAAGTCATCGGAATCAGTACGAAGAACGTCAAATGATTTATGGAAATTATATGTCAGATAAGTTCCAGGATGCTGCTGCACGCCACTGGAAGAAGTTCATTAATATGTTCAAGCCTCAGTGCACAAATAATCTTTTGTGGCACGTCCAGGAGTTCAGAAGACATAAAGTTTCTATACTTTATTTCATCAGAAGATTCCATTTAATGAAGATGTACGTACAAGACGAAGACTCGACGAACTAACCAAATTCTTATTGTTTATATGACGAAGAATATTTGATTTAACTAGATACAGATGAACCAGAAAGTACATCTGTGTATCAGTTATTCAAATTAAATATTTGAAGTCAAGCAGAAGTGGTAGTTCGTTCGTTCGACAAATCAAGAAGAAGTTATTAAAGTTTAAAGAAGACAGGAAGCAGTTCTACTGAAGATTGGGTGATTAAATATTTAATAGACTATTATTTCACTTCTCAAATAGTTATATTAATTATGTAATTTATTTATTAAAATAATTCACTCTCGAATTAATTTAATTTATGAATTTACATGATTAACTTAATTAAGTGAATAATTTTCTATTTTTTATTTACTACATTATTGCATTTCTTTTATCACCAAAACCGCCCAGCAAGACAATCTGTGATTGTCTTACCGAACTGGTCACATGGGTTGAAGACAAGGTGCAGGACAATTCAATTGTCTTGTCTTGGCGTGTGTATCAATGGTGTGCAAGACAATTCAACTGAATTGTCTTGCCGAAGGACTTGTGTGGCAGCAAGACAATCCATTTGTCTTGTCTTGCCGAGGGTCACACTTTCTGCAAGACAATCCTGTTGTCTTGTCTTGCCGAATGCTTGAAGGTGTGCAAGACAATCCTCAATTGTCTTGCCTTTTGTAGTGTTTGTCTTTCTGTCAATGAGATTGTCATACCTTCCCTTCTAATTGTCTTTCTGACTTGCTTAAAGCTTGGAAGACAATCTGTGATTGTCTTTCCTTGCCTTGATTTGTCTTGCCCAAGCCTAGATTGTCATAACCTCTTTGTAATTGTCTTGTCTTGTGTTTGTCTTGCATGTACAAAGCTTTGCCTATAAATATGGCTTAGTTTCTTCATTAGAAAGTGTTCATCACTTTGATATTCAAAGCATTTGTAAAGCTTTCAAGTTGTTCGTAATTTGCTTGATCGTTATATCCACAGTTTTCTGTGCTTTGATAACCCGGTTGTTTTTTAATCACTAAATCTAGAATATACCCTGTCGAATTTATTCTACGAACTTTAGTGGACATTAAAACTGAACCATTTTAATTATATAACGACTTCAAACATTGTTATATTAATTAATTATAATCTGATTAACAAATCATATTCAATCAGATTCACTTCCGCGAAAATTTGGTATTGATTGTATTCAACCCCCCCCCCTTCTACAATCATATCTGGACCTAACAATTGGCATCAGAGCGGTTGATATCATTTTCTGTATCAGATCCTATACACACTCTGTAACGTCCAAATATTTTTTTTTCGAATTAATTTTATTCCAAAAATTAATTTTGATTTAAAATATATTTCTTTCAAAAATCCAAATCTCTCCAAACACTATTCACTTCAAATTCAAATATTGTTAAATTCGAATTAATTTTTTTTTTTTAAAAAAATAATTTTGATTTAAAATATTTTTTTTTCAGTAATCCAAATCTCATCCAAACACTATTCATTTTAAATCTTTAAAAATGAGTACGCAAAAGATCAGTAGCATTAAAATCCCACCGTTCAGCAAAGAACACTTTGGCCTATGGAAAAGGCACATGTTCCTATTCCTCCGCACTGCGAACAGAAAATACATCGGGATTTTGGACAAAGGTGTTACTACTCCGATGAATGTCATATTAGCACACGAAGAGGATGGTGTGTTAATACCTCATCAGGTCATTCCGAAAGAACTTTCTGAGTACACAGATGAAGAGAGTGAACAGATGAATTTAGATGATGCTCTTCAACTAATTTTGGTTGAATCTCTAGATCCAGTGATGTACAATGCTGTTGTAAATTGTACGAACGCCAAGCAAATCTGGGATACGTTAGAGATTATCAATGAAGGCTCAGAGGAAGTTAGGGAAAACAAGAAAGAGATACTGATGGCTCAGTATGAACAGTTTGGTTCCCATCCCGGTGAAGGGATTTCAGAAGTATTTATCAGACTTAATAATTTGATAAATAATTTAAATCTGAATGGGAAATTCTACGACAAGAAAGAGGTCAACATGAAGTTTCTCTTAACCCTTCCCGAACATCTGGAACACAGAATCACTGCCATCAGGGAAAGCAGAGATCTGAATGAGATTTCTCTGGAAAGACTCTACGGAGTTTTGAAAACTTATGAACTCGAGCAAGTTCAAAGCAAGCAGAGATATGGCTGGGGTAAAACACTGAATCATTCGAGAGCTCTAGTTGTTGAGTCACCTGTACCGGAAGAAAAGAAGGATGTTGTTGTTCCTTCTAAGACTACTCAGGAATTTGTTGTACCTGAGATGGGTCAGACTGCTTCTTCCAGTGGTGACGAAGAGTTCTATACAATGGAAGAACTTGAACTGTTAGAAGATCAATCTCTATCACTGTTTGCCAAGAAGTTTGGAAACATGAGATTCCGGAAGAACCCTTCCTATAAATACAAACCTACTGTTAGTAAGTTTCAGAAGGGAGGCTATTCATCTTCTACAAGCAAAGGAGGATACAAGACTGGGATGGTGGACAGAAGTAAATTTAAATGTTTCAACTGTGGTGAACCTGGAAACTTTGCAACTGAGTGCAAGCAGCCCAAGGTTCAAGGAAAGAGAAAGGATTCGTATGATGAGCTGAAGCAGAAGTATGATGCCTTAGTAAGAAAGCATCATGGTACTTCTGGAAGTCAAAACTTCAAGAGCAAGTCTTATCTGGCAGAAGGCAAAAGTTGGGATGATACAGATAGTGATGAAGAGGAGCAGCTAGGGAATGTTGCTTTCATGGCTAATACTGGATCATCTTCACCTCCTCCTGCTGGAAGCTTTCAGGTAGATCCTACATGCCCTAAACTGTTTATGCAATTAGGACTTGAAAGAGATGATGCTATTAAAAAGATGAAAGCTGCTAATCTTAAAATTGATACTTTAGTCTTAGAAATTCATGCTTATAAGATGAATGAGATGAAAGTATTAAAACCTAAAATAGAACAGTTGACTATGGATTTAGCATTACAATGTGCTAAAGTCAAAGTTCTAGAGAAAGGTGAGATTGCTTTAAGACTTCAGCTAGACGAAGAGAAAGTGAAATGTAAAGCCTTTAAGGATGCCTCCATGATAGTCAAAGAACTTAATGATAAACAAGAGATCAAGAGAACTGTTGGAATAGATTTTGACTATAACAAATCTGTAGGTAAGGCTAGTAACATTACTCCTTTTAAGAAGAGTGCTGAGGAGAGAGGGATTCCTTTTGTTTTGAAAGATTCCCTTAAACCTTTGTTTAAAACCTCAGAAGCTGAACCTCTTTTAGAGACTCCTGTTGTCATTAGATATGAACTCAAACAGGAAGACCTTAAATTGAAAGAGAGTAATGAGAAGAGAGATGAGATCTTGACATCACTGAAACCAATCAAAGTGAAAGGCAATGTTAGGTTGCCTAAAGCTGGTTTAGGTGTCAACTCTGAGAGAACTAAATTCAACAAGCCCAATAATTTTGTGAATAGTAAGAACAAGAACAATAGATGTCATTATACTGAGAACTTTAAATCTGATTACAAGGTTAGAGTAGAATCTATTGATATTCCTACTACTATGACTGATACTCCTGTTGTTCCTGCTTTTGATGCATGTCATAAATTCTGTAGTGTTGATAATTGTATGACTTGTGCTTTCAATTTGATGTCTGCTTATTTTAAAAATTTGCATGCTAAAAATGAAAACACATCACCTAGACAACACACAAACAACAAGCATGCTAGATCAAAGACTGCTAGTCCTCCTTGTGTTAGGAAGGAGACTTATGTTCCAAAGCCTAAAACCAAGGTTTATAAGGCTGTTGTTAAGGAAGTAAGTTCAGTCAAGTCTGAACCAAGTATCAGTCCAAGAGGCTCTGTTGTTACACCTGATAGAAATCAGTTTTTTAAATTTGCTGGACCCAATCAAGTGTGGGTCCCAAAGAATGCTTAATCAAGTTGTCTTTTGCAGGGTGCCAGTGGAGTTGTTCGTGTTACCTGGGTGCTTGACAGTGGAGCGTCAATGCACATGACTGGCAATAGATCCCTGCTGGAAGACATAAGAGAAGGAGCTGGCCCAACAGTGAGCTTTGCAGATAATAGCAAAGGTCGTACTGTGGGATATGGCAAGTACAAAGTTGGAAGGATCATCATAGAAGATATTGCTATAGTTGAAGGACTTCAACATAATCTCCTGAGTGTCAGTCAGTTTTGTGACAAGGGATATTATGTTCATTTTGAAAAGGAGATATGTATCATTAAACATATCAAGGATAAACGTCCTTCACTATGTGGCATAAGGAAAGGCAATATATTCGTAGCTGATTTGTCTTCAGGACCTGGAAACGAAGTTCACTGTTTCTACGCCAAAGCGTCTGCTGAAGATAGTTGGTTATGGCATAAGAAACTCTCACACCTCAACTTCAAAACCATGAACTCTCTAGTCAAGAGAGATCTAGTGAGAGGTTTGCCTTCCCTGGAATTCTCATCTGATGATCTTTGTGAAGCTTGTCAGAAAGGAAAAGCGAAGAGAGCATCTCACAAAGGCAAGACCATCAATACCATTACAAATTTACTTCACTTACTGCATATGGATTTGTTTGGTCCTGTGAATGTTGCATCAATTGACGGAGGAAGATATGCCTTAGTCATTGTGGATGACTTCTCGAAATTTACCTGGGTTTACTTCCTAGCTTCTAAGGATGAAACCCCGATGACAGTGATTGATCATATAAAGTCAGTTGAACTAGAAAAGGGTGTGCCAGTAAAAGCTGTAAGGTCAGATAATGGCACGGAATTCAAGAATCAAACACTAATCAACTTTTACTCTGAGAAGGGAATTAGAAGGCAGTATTCAGCACCAAGGACTCCTCAGCAGAATGGAGTCGTCGAAAGAAAGAATCGTACACTGATCGAAGCTGCAAGGACTATGATTGCTGAAGCAAAGCTTCCTCTGTACTTTTGGGCAGAAGCTGTGTCTACTGCCTGCTATACCCAGAATAGAACTTTGATCAACAAGGATCATATGAAAACTCCATTTCATTTGTATAAAGACAAGAAACCATATGTCAAACATCTTCATGTTTTTGGAGCCAAGTGTTTTGTTCTCAAGGATGGTGAAGAGAACTTGAACAAGTTTGAGCCAAAGGCATCTGAAGCAATTTTTGTTGGTTATACAATAAGTGCTTATAGAGTTTTTGTAATTGATACTCTGTCAATGAAAGTTAGTGTCAATGTTACATTTGATGACACTAAACTCCCTAGTTTACAATCTGCTGATCCATCTGAATCTCTGAAGTTTGACAACTATCCAGATTCTGATTCAGATGATGATTTACCACCTGAGGTTGCAACAGGAGATGACAACAATGATGGTAATGATCCAGGCAATGGTGGAGGAAATGGTGGGAACACTGGAGATTCCACTAATGCTAGTGGTGGATCATCAAGTCAACCTGGCAACAACTCAGGGGGAGCTGATGGATCAACTAGTCACACTCTTCAGCTTACTGACAATACTGCTGAATCATCAAGGATACAACTTCCAAGGGAAAGGATTTGGAGCAGAGATCATCCCTTTGATTTAATTATTGGTGATCCTGATGCTGGTGTCAAGACTAGAAGTGCTACAACAAATGAATGTCTATTCTCTGGTTTTCTATCACAGTTAGAACCAAAGAAAATAGATGAAGCACTTGCTGATCCTGATTGGGTTCTTGCCATGCAAGAAGAACTCAATCAATTTGAGAGACAAGAAGTCTGGGCCCTTGTTCCAAGACCAAAGGGAAAGTCTATTATTGGAGCTAGATGGGTCTTCCGTAACAAGTTAGATGGTGATGGCATTGTTGTAAGAAACAAAGCCAGACTGGTTGCAAAAGGTTATTCACAAGAAGAAGGAATTGATTACGATGAAACCTATGCTCCAGTTGCTCGTCTTGAAGCCATCAGAATATTTCTTGCATTTGCTGCACACTCCAACTTCAAGGTTTATCAGATGGATGTGAAAAGTGCATTTCTGAATGGAAAGCTAGAAGAAGAAGTATATCTGGAACAGCCTCCTGGCTATGAAAATCCAGAATTTGTTGATTTTGATTACTTCCTATTCAAAGCTGTCTATGGGCTCAAACAGTCACCAAGGACATGGTATGACACTCTCTCTGAGTTTTTAATTGAAAACAATTTTACTAGAGGTGTCATAGACAAAACTCTCTTTTACAAATTGCATCATAAGGATATGATATTTGTACAAATATATGTTGATGATATTATATTTGGTTATACTAACGATAACTTGTGCAAAAGATTTGCTAAGTTAAGGCAGAGTACCTATGAGATGAGTATGATGGGTGAGCTGTCCTACTTCCTTGGTCTTCAAGTAAGCCAAAAGAAAGATGGAATATTCATTTGCCAATCCAAGTATGTCAGAGATCTTCTTCGAAAGTACAATTTAGAAGACTCGTCCCCGGCAAAGACACCCATGGCCACTGCCACAAAGCTTGACCAGGATAAATCTGGTAAGAAAGTTGATATTACAAGCTATCGAGGTATGATTGGCTCTTTACTTTATCTCACTGCAAGTAGACCAGATATCATGTTTGCAACATGTTTGTGTGCTAGGTTCCAAGCTGGTCCTAAGGAATCACATCTTATAGCCGTCAAAAGAATCTTTAGATATCTTAAGGGTACACCTGGTTTAGGTATTTGGTACCCTAAGAATGCTGGTTTTGACTTAACCGGCTATACAGATTCTGATTATGCAGGATGCAGGATTGATAGGAAGAGTACGTCTGGAAGCTGTCAATTTCTAGGACGTCGGTTGGTTTCCTGGTATAGCAAGAAGCAGCACTCCGTGTCTACTTCTACTGCTGAAGCTGAGTATATAGCTGCTGGTAGCTGCTGTGCTCAGATCTTGTGGATCAAGAATCAACTGAATGATTATGGTGTTGTAGTAAACAAAATTCCCATATTTTGTGATAATACAAGTGCCATAGCCATTTCCAACAATCCGGTTCAACATTCAAGAACCAAGCACATTGATATCAGGTATCATTTCATACGAGAACATGTCATGAATGGAACAGTGGTGTTACATTTTGTACCCACGTCTTAGCAAATTGCTGACATCTTCACGAAACCACTTGATGAATCCACTTTCTCTAAGCTGGTTTGTGAGTTAGGGATGTTAAATATGACATAGTTCTCTTGTATATATTTTTCATATGTATTATATGTTTTTTTTTTGTGAATTTTCTGTGTAATTATTTCTATATTATTAGATTTTATATGATATTCTGTATATTATCTGATAATATTCTGAGTAGTTATGCATGCTTGTATATTAGTCTGTAATTTTCTAAGTGCTCATACACTCCCCTGTAATACTCTCTAAGCATTTAGATAATTATTTGTATTTATTTTGTATTTTTCAAAATTAATTAAGCATAAATATTTTAGTTTAAGTTAATTCATTTTATTGAATTAAAGTTAAATTCATAAATATTTATATTTAATTAAAGTTGAAATTTACAAAATATTCGTGTAATATATATATTATTGTTTTATTATAGGTTTTTGATTTTAAATGCAAAATGTTTTATCTTTTAAAATAATCAAAAATCATATTATTATTATTTGTTTTTCAGCAGACAATGGCATTGTCTACAGGTTGGCTCGGCAAGACAATTAAATTGTCTTGCTGAACTGGTTTTTGCCTGTTTTTCAAACAACTCGGCAAGACAATCCCATTGTCTTACCGAGTCTGCCATAAGTCATTTGATGTATCAGTAAGACAATCTAATTGTCTTACTAACACACCGTTTGTCTGCATTACTCGGTCTCGGCAAGACAATTTCGAATTGTCTTACCGAGACCACTCCCCTCTTTGTCTTGCTGTATGTATATATAGATCTCAAGACAATTCGATTGTCTTGCCCGTTGCCTTCATCTTTTTCACCACTGCATACAAGAACATCACACACTCGATCATTCTCGGTTTTCAAGTTTCACCACGAAAACTTGCTGGTTTACATTTTATGAAGCTTTCGCTTGCTGGTTTGGTTCAAATCGCCGGATTTCAGCCGAACCTCTGCCGGATTTTAGTCGGATTCTCGTCGGTTTTTAGTCCGTTTTCAAAGCTTTTCGACTGAGTTTGCGCTGTGACTTGCCTAGGGTTCGAGTATTCTGTGTTGATTGTGTGTTCTTCGAACTGATTTAATCGAATTTGGAGTTAGGGTTTGTGTTGATTTTGGGGGTTTTGATATTAAGGACTCGTTTGGCTTGTGAAATTCTTAGTTGGATTAATTGACTAAGTGCCATTTTACTTAATTAACTTGTAATTCGATATTATTCTAATATTTCGAATTATTAATTAATTAATCAATTTTAATTATTAATTGAACTTTGCGAGATAATTGAGAATTAACATTTTATTTGAAAATTTCTCGCTTAATTCAATTTTTAATTATTAAAAAATGGCCGGAGAATTTGAGATTGCTGAGACCAATTATTGTGCTAATCTGAATTTCGAGGATTGTTCTGATAGATTCAAGAAGTGGATCCGTTTCCTGACTCAACAAAGCCTTGTCAGTACTGCACTAACCGCTGATATTCCCATACAAGTGCAACCACTCTTCGACTTCTACTCTAATGCCGTCAACTCTACAACTCTCGAGAATTATAAGTTGATTGGTGATCTGCCAAATGGACGAAGGGTTGTTATAACTGTCGATGATGTGAACCGGATTCTAGGGTTTCCAAGGAATAACTTTCAAGTGGAACCAACCAGTGCTGAGATTACTCAATTCTTCCAAGACATCCACTACCAGGGACAGATTTTTCTTCCTAGAATGTCTAAAAGCAAATTGAAGGCTGAATGGGATGTCTTCTTCGATACCTTGGCAAAGGTATTTGCTCCAACTACAAGACAGAATTTTCACAATATATCTTCCATGCTACAAATCTTTGGATTCTCTGTAGCTTATAATCGTCGAATTAATTTCGGGAAGATATTACTCAAGGAGATTATCAGAAAAATGGGTTCTGTCTCTCAGAGATCCATTCAGGACAATGACAAGGTTGAGTGTCACTTTCCAAGGTTCTTAATGCTATTCTTAAGTGACAAAATGAATGATGCAGATAGAGCCATGTACGTTGATTCTGCAGTGGTGCCCATTCTAAGAACTTGCACCAAGATTCAATCAAGACATGCTAATCAAAAGAAGCATGAGAGTGTGCCTCTTGTTGTGACTCCCTACATGTTGGAACAGTTTAATGTTCCCTTTCAACCTGTCCAAGTTCCACAGCCTCTACAACAGCAACAATATCAACCTGATCAACAACAACCAGCTCAACCTGAACTTCAAGAAGAACAACCTCAGGAACAATCTCCTCCTCAACACTTCCAACCACTTCAACTTCTACAAGATTACCAATCCTCCAGCCAATCCTCACAATACTCTCCATACAACCCTCCTTACAACTCACCACAACAATCACCTCACCAATCATCATACAACTCTCCTCAACTATCTCCAAACCAATCCACTCCACATTACAACTTCTTCCCAGACCAACAAGCCTCCATCTTCCCCTCTCAGTCTGAACCAACACCGTCAGCTACACATACAAATACCATTCCTCTACCAAAATCTGCCTCTCAGCCTCTGCCTGCTGATTCTGCTATCAATCCAGAGCTACAGGAATTCAGGACAGAAATACAGGTAGCTCAGGTACTTTCTAATCTCAATGATAACTTTAATATTGATATTACAGATTTTGATTGTGACATTGGATTTGATTTCCAGACTCCCAGAAATGAACCTGTAAACACCCAGGTTCATAACCAAGCTGACGTTTTCATTTCAACAACTGATTCTTCGTCAAACACATCAACCGACACTACTCATACACCAGTTGTTCGAAAGGTAGCCCGGAAACGGAGTGGGAGTGCAATTCTGAGAGAACCCGCAGCTCTGTCTCATAAGAAGCAAAGGGTGGCAGAACCGGAGACAACTGCAGCCGCATCCATTTCCTCCCAAAAGGATTTGGACACTGAAATGGTAAATATACAGTCTCTAGATTCATTCTCTCCACAGAATGCATTTATTGAATTTGGCCGTCCGACCGCGGTATCCTGTAATGAGTCAAGCACACAACTAGCACTCACGCTAGTAGAACCTTTGTCTTTTAATTCTTCACTTAGAGAGAGCACAGATGTTCAAAAATTGTCATATGAAAAACTTTCTGATCACTCTTTCTTTTTGGATCAGGCTCTACTTGGCAACCTGCAAGTACATCAGCCTTCACAGGCATCTGAAGGACAATTTGTTCCTTCACAACCTACAGTTCCATTTCAGGGAACTATGGTTGTATATACAGGTACTGGTGACGGTGTGATAAACACGAGTGAAATCAGGCAAACACCGAGCGAAACACATGCACGAGAGGATAGTGATAAATCTTTGAATGTTTGTGAGGTGAGTGCACACACCAACACTGATCTGTTACAGGAACAATTGGCTGCTCTGAAAGCTGAGATTTCAAGGTTGAATGCTGAGAATGCCAGATTCAGAAGTGGAGAGTTGGTGACTCTACAGGAAAAGGTTGTTGATCCTTCATTTTCTTCTCTCAAACAGGAATTAGATGCTCATGTCAAGGGTATTCACTCTAGGATGGACAAGTTTGATAAATCTCAGGAGCTCTGTCTGACAAAGCTTGGCAACTTGGAGCAAACTCTGGCTCAAGTTATTCATCACTTAAAGCTTAATCCGTCAACAACTCAGTCTACTCCAGAGGATCCCTCAACTAAGGGGGAGAAGGATAAGGAAGATAAGGATGACAAAGATAATCACAGCAATGCTGATGCTGTTGATAGGAGTGATAAGGATGATGCTGACAGGAGTGACAAGGGTGGAGAAAGAGCAAGTGGCAAAGAATCTTCTGAAGCTGATAGAAGCTATAAAAGATCCAAAGGCAAAGAACCATTACATCAATCTGAAAATGTCTTCAACACTGACAATTATGATGATTATCCCAAAGACATGGATGATGATGACGTATTCGATGCTACCTATCGTCAGGCTGAAGAAGAAGGTAAATTTGATGAAAGCTATTTGTTTCAGGAAGAACCTGTTGATCTTGAACACGAGGAGAATGTCCGGAAGTTCAAAGTAGAAAATGAAGCCAGGAAGCGTAAGCTTCGTGATTATCAGAAACTTCTGGAAGACAAGTTGATCACAGAGGAACAAATCAAGATTGAAAAGCAGAAAATCTATGATGCTGCGATCAAGCAGAAGAATCTTGAGATTAAAAGAAAAGAAGGAAAAGGCTGGGACATTGCAAGAAGAATATTCAATGGACCACAAAGGGAAACTTTCGATGATAGGAAGTTCTTATCTCTGATCTATGATCTTCGAGAGGTGAACCCCGATGAGGATGTTTTTATGCATGCCTTTGCCTTAGAACTGGAATATGTAACTGTTGTTGTTAGGGGACTGCTAGAAGAGTGGGAGCTGATTGTCTACACACAGAGGAATGGTTCATTCAGACTATCTGTCGAATTTCTCAAATCATTCTCTGTATCTGAGCTCTGGGTACTTCGCAACAAAGTCAAGCGTTGCTCCAACTTGAATGAACTTCTTCGTGACAAACTGTTGGATTGTGCTGTTTTCAACAGTCCTCAGGTTGTTAAAAACCCATACTGTGTTAAGTTCGTTCACCAGGAAATCCTCTGCACTGTCTATCTAAACGAAGAGGCTTTGCCAAAGTACCCTGCCAAACGCCTGGCTCTAGCATCCACCTTACTAAGAACCAAGGGCTTCGCTTCTAAAGCCAAGTCTGATGCTGATGATGTAATCTCATCCTACTGCACTCGAAGAAATATTTCTCAATACTTTCGCCTTTCGGAGGATGAAGGGTGTAACAAAATCTCAGCCATCTGACTTCCGTGAAGACCCTGTGGAACTGGAAGTACTTCACCAGCTAGCTCTGGCTCGTGAAAGAAAGAAGCGTGGAGAATCCACTGCAGCTGAAGAGCCTACTCAGAATGAGCCTTCTACTCCAATTATTCACTATTCAGATGCTGAAGAAGGAGAAGTCACTCGTTCTGAGTGAATAGATTGATTAGGATATTTATTAGATATGTTCGAGGAACATCCTTTTGTAATCTATTTATGATCATGGTTTAATGTTTAATGCAAGCCATAAGCTTTTGCTATTTACATTCCATTGTTTAAATCTTTGTCTTATCTGTTAGTTGAGTTATCCTCTAGGAAATTTGCATATTATGTTAACAAACAAATAGGGGGAGATTGAAAGGCATATGTTCAGCCTATTTGTATTTAAAGAGGTACAACTCAACTCAGATCAGAAAGCTCAGTAAATAGCAAGTCATCGGAATCAGTACGAAGAACGTCAAATGATTTATGGAAATTATATGTCAGATAAGTTCCAGGATGCTGCTGCACACCACTGGAAGAAGTTCATTAATATGTTCAAGCCTCAGTGCACAAATAATCTTTTGTGGCACGTCCAGGAGTTCAGAAGACATAAAGTTTCTATACTTTATTTCATCAGAAGATTCCATTTAATGAAGATGTACGTACAAGACGAAGACTCGACGAACTAACCAAATTCTTATTGTTTATATGACGAAGAATATTTGATTTAACTAGATACAGATGAACCAGACAATACATCTGTGTATCAGTTATTCAAATTAAATATTTGAAGTCAAGCAGAAGTGGTAGTTCGTTCGTTCGACAAATCAAGAAGAAGTTATTAAAGTTTAAAGAAGACAGGAAGCAGTTCTACTGAAGATTGGGTGATTAAATATTTAATAGACTATTATTTCACTTCTCAAATAGTTATATTAATTATGTAATTTATTTATTAAAATAATTCACTCTCGAATTAATTTAATTTATGAATTTACATGATTAACTTAATTAAGTGAATAATTTTCTATTTTTTATTTACTACATTATTGCATTTCTTTTATCACCAAAACCGCCCAGCAAGACAATCTGTGATTGTCTTACCGAACTGGTCACATGGGTTGAAGACAAGGTGCAAGACAATTCAATTGTCTTGTCTTGCCGTGTGTATCAATGGTGTGCAAGACAATTCAACTGAATTGTCTTGCCGAAGGACTTGTGTGGCAGCAAGACAATCCATTTGTCTTGTCTTACCGAGGGTCACACTTTCTGCAAGACAATCCTGTTGTCTTGTCTTGCCGAATGCTTGAAGGTGTGCAAGACAATCCTCAATTGTCTTGCCTTTTGTAGTGTTTGTCTTTCTGTCAATGAGATTGTCATACCTTCCCTTCTAATTGTCTTTCTGACTTGCTTAAAGCTTGGAAGACAATCTGTGATTGTCTTTCCTTGCCTTGATTTGTCTTGCCCAAGCCTAGATTGTCATACCCTCTTTGTAATTGTCTTGTCTTGTGTTTGTCTTGCATGTACAAAGCTTTGCCTATAAATATGGCTTAGTTTCTTCATTAGAAAGTGTTCATCACTTTGATATTCAAAGCATTTGTAAAGCTTTCAAGTTGTTCGTAACTTGTTTGATCGTTATATCCACAGTTTTCTGTGCTTTGATAACCCGGTTGTTTTAATCACTAAATCTAGAATATACCCTGTCGAATTTATTCTACGAACTTTAGTGGACATTAAAACTGAACCATTTTAATTATATAACGACTTCAAACATTGTTATATTAATTAATTATAATCTGATTAACAAATCATATTCAATCAGATTCACTTCCGCGAAAATTTGGTATTGATTGTATTCAACCCCCCCCCTTCTACAATCATATCTGGACCTAACAGTAGTTCAGTCTAGAGGAATAATGGCTACTTGTATTTACTTTTGAATTCTGGAAATTGTAAGATATAATCCAGACTGTACTTAGTATTATTTCCTGTTTAAATTAGTGTGCTTTTTCATTGTGTCAGTTGAGTTATCCTCTTAAAGGATTTGCTTGTCGAACTATAACAAACAAATAGGGGGAGATTGTAAAGCATAATGTAACGTAAATGTAATTACGATAACTCAACACAACAAAAGACAGGAAACAATACGTAAGTATAATACAGGAATCTACAGGTTGGAGATTCGATACGAACAGACAAAGACAATCAAGATATCTGAGACGAGCATCAGTCCACTGGAAGAAGTTCATTTACATGTTCAAGCCTCAGTGAAGAATAAAGCACAATCAGTTTCTGCTATCAAGATTGCCTGAAGATCAAGTATCAAAGACCAGAAGATTCCAGTATATTTAATTTGATTATTTATAATCAAATTTATCGAAGCAACGTCTAACCCGGAATGACTGATCAAGTATATTATCAAGCAAAAGAATTCAAGGAATTATTTCAGTTCGAGTCGTTCGTGAACCAGACCAGTGCACAGGACGTCAGGACATACGAAGTTATTCAGTGGATTCGTTCAACGAATTAATTGATCAAGTCAAACAAGTGTTCCTGAATGAGTTGCCAGAGACTTAAATTAATATGTGCATATATATGTATATATATTTTATGATTAATTTAAGTCACTTGAATTAAATCAATTCAAGTGACAAACAATTAATACATATATATATATATATATATATAAATATGTGTATGTATATGTATATGAAGACAAGGAGCACAAGTTTATCTCAAGAGAATTTGCTCTAAGTCATGGACATGGCAACACAGTGGTCAAAGGCGCCATTTTTGACTTCAGTCAAAGCTTGAAGGTTTTCCGTCAAGAAAATTTTCTAAGTGATAACAATGGAGCTACTGTACAGTGGAGTATCAAAGGCGCAACCTTTGACCAAAGTCAAAGGCGCAACCTTTGACTTGTCAACAGTGGCGCCAACTCAACAACTCACTTGAGTTATTTTCTAAGTAAAGTGCCCACAGGGCAACTGAAGGAGTTCACCTGGAGCGCAAACTTTGACTAAGTCAAAGTTTGCGACTCCAAGCTATTCTTTCAAGGGATCAATCCAACTTAGAATATTTTCTAAGTCATACTCTACTGTGAAGCACAAGTCTAGCGCAACTATTGACCAAGGAACTCTAGCGCAGCTTTTGACTTTCAAAAGTTGCGCAACCTTGTGATACATATATATAGGGTCTTACTCTAGTACAAACTCCTTACTGTACAAACGTACAAACCGGTGATTATGACAATAATATTTAGTGATTAGCAGATTTTAATTTAACAAATATATACATACATCCATCACCACCCCCACCACAATCACCTCCAATCACCACCACCACGCACGACCACCCCACCCACTACAACCACCACCACCCACCACGACTGCCCAGCGCCACTCTCTCTCCCTCTCCACCATCCACCACCAACCACCACTGCCCAACACCTCTCTCTCTCTCTATCTCTCTCACCCACCACCACCAACCACCACCACCACCACTGCCAGCGTCTCTCTCTCTCTGGTTGTTCGCTCACCGATTAGTGCTATACACACACAAACACACACATTCACCACTGCTTTTCTCATCTCCCTCAATCGTGTTTCTAGCACTGCCCTCGCACCGGCGTCGCGGCTGCCGCCGGCCGCGCTGCACCACCACTCGGCTATGCCGCCCCATAAGTGCTCCCCTCCCCTTATCTCTCCATCAGACCCCCTGGTAGATTTAGTGATTATGTTCAATCATTTAGTGATTCTGTTCAAGTCATTTAATGATTGTTTGTACGTTTGTACACTAAGGAGTTTGTATTTGAGCACTTGCCCATATATATATATATATATGTATGTATAGTGTATTGGCGCCACTTCAAGTATATATTTGAGTTAGTTTATTTTGGACAATTCATTTTAACTACAGTTAAAATGAATTCGTCCAGGACGAACCCAAGTCGTCCAGGACGAACTCGTTAACCATGGTTAGATGTTGAGAAGCCTATAAATAGAGCTTGGTGTTTTCATTTGAAAACAACTACACACTTTGTAAAGTGCACACACTATACACATTCTCGAGAGCTAAGTTAGAATATCGATTTTATCGAGAGTTTGTAATAGAGTGATTATAGTCTCTGCAGCCGACACTTGTGTTGGAATTTGTAGCACCCGAGGATTATTTCTAATACAAAGAATATTCCCTGACTTGCTGGAGTTGTTTATTTACGATTGATTTAACATGGACTGAAACAGAATTATTCCGCAATTAAATTAAATCGAAGAAATTGGTATAGACGTATTCAACCCCCCCCCCTTCTACGTCTGATTGGACCTAACACTTTTCCATAAATATGGTCAGTCTTGGAATAGAAGTAAGCCTTTTTTGGTATCAAAATAATTGAAAAGAAGTTTCAAATTCTGATTTGATATTTATTAAGGTAGGTAGTTTTTATTTTTGATATATTGTGAAAGGTAATTTTGAAACTTTCTTCCAATATATTTGAAACTAAAAAAGGTAATTTTTATTTTTATAATGAAAAAGGTAGGTAGATTTGATTGTTGATATTTTGAAAAAAAAATAGTTCTGAAACTTGCTTCCAATATATCTGAAACTAAAAAAGATTGTTTTAATTTTTGATATTTTTCATCTAAAAATTTCAAAAAATTAGAAAAATAGAACGGAGCTATTGAGAGGCGCCACCTACACGCCCCATACTTCTCCGGCCTTATATAACTAGTTGAGAAGCCGCGCGTTGCGACGGCCTATAAAAATTATATTAATGATTCAAAATTAGTATTTGTAAGATAAAATAAATGTGTGGCAGTCTATAAAAATTATATTAATGATTCAAAATTAATATTTGTAAAATAAAATAAATTTATATTATAAACATCTCGATGCAATACCAATATTAATATATAAAATTACAAAATTGGACTATAATTAATGAGTGGAAAATGAAAATAAATTTCTACATATAATTAGCGATTTAAAGCATGACGAATCTTAATTTTAGTTGTGTTTTTTTTTAAAATAATCATGTTTTTCTTTAACATTATCATTAATTTCCAAACACTACTTCTTAGACATATACACCATGCCCTACATGTAAAAAGCATACGACTCTTTAATAGAACTGATTGATGACATCAGTAAGCTTGCAAAAACGTAATTGCGTAAAAGTCAAAAAGATATTGAGATGCAACTCCGAAACCATCCCCAGTTTTAACAGGGATAAACATTATGTCCTAGTTATACGAACATTAATCATGTCGAGACGTATGACTTCCAATCCATGCAGGTGTATATTAGTGACTCCTTCCTCCAAAATTTTTGGATCGGTTATCCGCAAAAACATCAATTTAAATTCAGGAGATAGCAGTCTACTCCCACATCCGAAAAACTCTTACTCTTGTCAATCAATCATCTCTATCGCCATTCAAAACATCTATCATAGTGTAACTCATTATTATATTATATTAGATGGAGAAGATACATAGGCAAAGAAAAATCAATATACTTATATAAAGGAGAAGCGAGGGGGCGTGTAGGTGGCGTCTCTCAAATAGCTCCGTGCCTCCGTTCTATTTTTCTAATTTTCTGGAATTTTTGGATGAAAAATATCAAAAATATGATATTTATCTTGGCATAAATTAATATGATTCTGTTTCAGATTATTTATGGAATATAATAACTTGCAAAATTTTAATCTGATTCGGTTTCACAGATGAAAAATATCAAAAATAAGATATATATCTTGGCATAAATTAATTTGATTCTGTCTCAGATTATTTATGGAATATAATAGCTTGCAAGTTTTTAATTTGATTCTGTTTTAGAATATTTAATTATAGAAAAGAGTAGCACACAAGTCTCTCTGCACCTATAAATACCCATGTAGGTTATAGGGTTTTGGATCATCTAAACACAACATACTCTCTCTCTCTCAATTTTATGCAACGAAATTGTAACCCGTTTTATCCTGGGAAACTGAAAGGCCTTATTGCAAGGTACATGTCTAAGCCTATTTGTACAACCAGTGATAACTCAAATTGTATCTGATAACCTTTCTACTTGTAACTCAACTTGTAACTCAACCTGGATTAGTCTCTGATAAGTTATGTCAGTAGATAGTAGATAGTTTAGCTGGAATCAGATCTAGAAAGTAAAGTGGATACAAGAATCAGAATATCAGAAGAATTCCAAGATATCCGCTACAAGCCACTGGAAGAAGTTCATTTCATATGATCAAGCCTCAGTGTTAAATAAATTGTGTAGCAGTTCAAGGATTTCAGAAGGTACGAAGATTCAAGTATTTATTTCATCAGAGATTCCATATGTGTACTGAAATGAAGTTGAACTAGAAGACAAAGATTCGAAGACCCGACCACGGCTCAAATGTTTGGTTGATGGAGAATATTCAATTTAGTTAGGCACAGATGAACCAGACAGTACATTCGTGTGTCATCTATTTATATTGAATATTTAACATCAAAGGAAGGTGGTCGTTCAAGCGAAAGATGATCAAGATGAAGGCTCAAGACATTTGCTTTCTGGAATATAGAGTTTTTAATTAATTCTTTATTAAATAATTAATCTCTATTAATTTATTTAGTTGTTAAATTAATTCAATTAGAATTAATTTGATAATTAAGTTTATTAATAAGTTAATTGATTTAGAATTAATTTACAAAAAGAAAGCAAAAGAAAGAAGGCTAAAAGGAAGGACAAGGAGACCGCCGCTCAGACCTGCTGCTGAAGAAGTGCTCAATATAATTATTCTTTTAATTAATTCACATCTCAAAATAATTATATAAGTTATGTAATTTATTTATTAAATTAATTCACACTCGAATTAATTTAATTTATGAATTTATATAATTAATATAATTAAGTGGATAATTATTGAATTAATTATATACAAGAAAATACATTTTATATGGTTTTTGAGCACGGTATGACAATCTAATTGATTGTCATACCGCACTATGTCTCCTGCCTTAGTCAGGAGGCGTGACAAACCTTTGGTTTGTCATACCGAATGACTTAGGCATGACAATTGTTCATTGTCATACCGAAGTCACAAGGTATGACAATCCCTTGGTTTGTCATACCGTTTGTCATGCCACTCTACCTTAGCCACCAAGTATCAATTGTCATACCTTCCCACTGATTGTCATACCGTTTGTCATACGGTTGTCATACCTATTCTAAGAGAGCATGACAATGCTTGTAATTGTCATACCTTCCCTTGGTTTGTCATTCTGATTGTCATACCTTCCCTTGGTTTGTCATTCTGATTGTCATACCTTCTCTTAGATTGTCATACCTTCTCACTTGTGCCATGACAATGCTTCTAATTGTCATACCTTTTGTCATAGCACTTGTTTAGATTGTCATAAAGCTTCCTAGGGTTGTCATGCCTAGCTTTGTCATATTAGTTCAATGGTTTGCCTATAAATATGGCTTCACCACTTCATTTGTTCAATGTTCATTGCCTTGTAAACTTTCAAGTTGTTTGTAACTTGCTATTCGTTAAATCCACAGTTTCCTGTGCTTTGATCATTCGGTTGTTTTAATCCCTAAATTAGAATACTTCCTGTCAAATTTATTCTAAAATATTTAGTGGACATTAAAACTGAACCTTAATTAATTTAATAACGACTTTCAAGTTTAAATAACTTTTTACTTGAACCTTGTTTATTTAATTAATTAAAATCTGATTATCCTGTTTTATTTAAATCAGATTTATTCCGCGCGAATTTTGTGACGATTGTATTCAACCCCCCCTTCTACAATCGTATCGGGACCTAACAATTGGCATCAGAGCAGTTGATATAATCTACCTTATCAGATCCTATACTCACTCTGAAAATTTCTAAAAATTCCAAATAATTTTTTATTCGAAATTATTTTATTCCAAAAATTATTTCTGACCGAAAATTATTTTTCCTTCAAAAATCCAATCTTTTCCCAAATAATTTTTTATTCGAAATAATTTTATTCCAAAAATTATTTCTGATCAAAAATTATTTTTATTTCAAATCTTTTCGCAAATAATTTTTTATTCGAAATAATTTTATTCCAAAAATTATTTCTGATCGAAAATTATTTTTCTTCCAAATATTTTTCCAAATAATTTTTAATTCGAAATAATTTTATTCCAAAAATTATTTCTGATCAAAAATTATTTTTCGTTCAAATCTTTTTTCAAATAATTTTTAATTCGAGATAATTTTATTCCAAAAATTATTTTTGATTGGAAATTATTTTTCTTTCAAAATCCAAATCTTTTCCCAAACACTCAAACACTCAATCTTCTACCATGTCTACCGCAAAAATTAGCAGCATTAAAATTCCACCTTTTGACAAGGCTAATTTTGGTCTCTGGACGAGACACATGCTTTTGTTCCTCCGGGCGGCGAATAAAAAATACATAAATATTTTGACGAAGGGTCTTTCGCCCCCAATGAATATTATCCTGGAACATACTGAAGATGGAGTTACTATTCCTCACAGAACCTATCTGAAAACACCTACTGAGTTCTCGGATGAGGATAATGAGCTGATAAATCTGGATGTAACTCTACAGCTCATTCTGATCGAATCATTGGATCCAATAATGTACAATAATGTTGTCAATTGTACAAGTGCTAAGCAGATATGGGACACTCTGCAAATTATCAATGAAGGATCTGAGGAAGTACGGGAAAACAAGAAGGAAATTCTTGTGGCTCAATATGAGCAATTTGGTTCTATTCCCGGAGAAGGAATTTCTGAAGTATTCATCAGATTCAACAATTTGATAAATAATCTGAATCTGAACGGGAAATACTACAACAACAAAGAGGTGAACCTGAAGTTTTTGTTGACGCTCCCTGAGCATCTGGAGCATAGGATAACCGCCATCAGAGAAAGCAGAGATTTGACAGAGATCTCACTAGAACAGCTGTATGGGGTTCTGAAAACCTATGAATTGGAACAGGCTCAAACTAAACAGAGATACGGATGGGGAAAGACACTCAACACGTCTACGTCTGTTATCAATTCTAATGCCCTCGTAGTAGAATCACCTCTTGTGAAAGAAAGGAAGGTTGTTGTACCTTCAAGAAGCTCCCAAGAGTATGTTGTGCCGGAAATGGGACATACTTCAGTAAGTACGGGAGATGATGAATTTTACTCGATGGAAGAGTTAGATCAGCTGGAGGATGAATCTCTTGCTATGTTTGCCAGGAAGTTTGGCAACATGAGATTCAGGAAGAATCCCTCATACAGATTTAAATCTTCTGGTAATAAATTCCAGAAAGGGGGATCTTCGTCCACTTCAAAAGGGGCTTATAAGACTGGGATGGTTGATCGAAGCAAGTTTAAATGTTTCAACTGTGATGAGCCTGGTCACTTTGCATCGGAGTGCAAGAAGCCCAATCAGCTGGCAAAGAAGGAAGAATCTTATGACGAGCTAAAGCAGAAATATGAGGCTCTGCTAAAGAAGCATCAAGGCCAAAGCATCCAAGGGAAGTCCTATGTGGCAAAAGGAAAAAGCTGGGATGACACAGATAGTGAAGAGGAGGAAGAGCGGGGGAATGTTGCTCTAATGGCTTTCATGGAACCTTCTAAACCTCCACATCGCACTGGTGGATTTCCGGTAGATCCTACTTGCCCTAAACTATTTATGCAATTAGGACTTGAACGTGATGACGCTCGTAATAAGCTCAAAGCTCTGACTCTTGAACACAAAGCTTTAAAGCAAGAAGTTCATGAGTTAAAGTTAAAAGAAAAACTTGTTCTCACCCCTAAAATTGAACAACTAACTAGTCAGTTATTGACTCAGACTAATAAAGTCGAAGTGTTAGAATTTAGGGAGAAAAAGTTGAATGAGCAGTTAGCTGAAGAGAAGGTTAGGTGCCTTGCTTATAAGGAGTCGACTAATATTGTTAAGAACCTAGTTGACCAACAAGTGATTAAAAGGAAAGTTGGTATAGGTTTCGATTACAACAAGTCGGTAGGTAAGGCTAGTAATATAACTCCTTTTGTTAAGAGTGCTGAAGACAGGGGTATCCCACATGTTTTAAAGGATGCTCCCAAACCTTTATTCAAAACCCCTGTCGCAGAACCATTACTTGATATGCCCGTGATTATTAAATATGAAATGAATTTAGAGGATATTGAGAATGAGAGGGAGATTTTGGCATCTGTAGAGCCAATGCAAGTTGAGGGCACATTCAGTTCGCCCAAAGCTGGCATAGGTGCCAATGGCTTAAAGAATAATTTCAACAAGCCTAATAAGTTTGTTAAATGCAGGAATGATAACAATACATGCTCTTCTACTAATAACATTAGAACTTCTGAAAATGTTAATGTAGAAACTATTAAACCCCCTGTTGTTCTGAATAACATGCCTACTGTTCATTTAGTTGATATGTGCCATAAACCTTGTGGTGTTGATAATTGCATGTTGTGTGCGTTTAATGTAATGTCTGCTTATTTCAAAAGTATGCATGCTAACAAAGAAAACACAACACCTAGAAAGCACATGAATAGTAAGTTTGCAAAAACCAAGACTGCTGGTCCTTCTCCTATCAAGAAGGATACTTATGTTCCTAAGCCTAAACCTAAAGTGTTCAAGGCTGTTTGTAGGAAAGTAAGTACAGTCAAGGTGGATGCTAATGTTATTCGAACAGGATCTATTGTCAAAGCTGACAAAGGTCAATTCTTTAAGTATGCCGGGCCCAACCAAGTTTGGGTTCCGAAGATGGTTTAATTCGTTTGATATGTGCAGGGAGCCAAACAAGGTTGAAAAGGTTGTATGGATCCTCGATAGTGGATCTTCTAGATATATGACCGGTGATAGAGCCCTGCTATCAAATGTGATTGAGAGAGCTGGCCCAATTGTCACCTTTGGAGATAACAGCAAAGGTCGTACTATGGGATATGGCAATTTACATGCTGGAAATGTTATCATTGAAAAAGTTTCTTTGGTTGAAGGACTCAAGCACAATCTTCTGTGACAAGGGATTCCAAGTAAACTTTGTCAAGGAAAAGTATTTGATATCTCACACTAAAGATGACCGTCTTGCTCTCTGTGGAGTAAGAAAAGCTAACTTATACGTAGCTGATCTCAATTCAGGAACCAATGATGAGGATAATTGTTTCTATTCAAAGGCTTCACCTGAAGATAGTTGGCTATAACATAAGAAGCTGTCTCACCTTAATTTTAAAATTGTGAACTCTTTGGTCAAGAGGGATTTGGTGAGAGGACTGCCTCCTTTGGAATTCACTCTACAAGGACTTTGTGAGGCATGTCAGAAAGGGAAGGCTAATATAGCATCATACAAAGGCACAGACACCAGTAACATTACTGAACCACTGCAACTATTACATATGGATTTATTTGGTCCAGTCAATGTGATGTCTTTATCAAGAAAGAGATATGCCTTGGTGATTGCTGATGACTTCTCTAAGTTCACATGGGTTTTATTCCTACATTCTAAGGATGAAACTCCGCAATTGATAATTGATCTTATCAAGGAGATCGAGTTGGATTCGAATGATAAACTTTGTGTCAGAGAAATAAGGTCAAATAATGGAACTGAGTTTAAGAATGAAACTCTGAAAAGATTTTGCTCTGACAATGGCATAACAAGACAATACTCAGCGCCAAGAATTCCACAACAGGATAGAGTAGTAGAAAGGAAGAATCGTACCTTGATTGAAGCTACAAGAACTATGCTAAGAGAATCAAGGTTGCCCATCTACTTTTGAGCTGAAGCTGTGAATACTGCTTGTTATACCCAGAATCGAACTCTGATCAACAAGGAACACATGAAAACTCCTTATGAGCGTATGAACGAAAAGAAACCAACGGTCAAGTACTTTCATGTATTTGAGCTAAATGCTTTGTGCTTAAGGTTGGAGATGAACATCGTGGCAATTTTAAACCCAAAGCACTTCAAGCATTTTTATGTTGGTTATTCTCTTCGAGCATATAAGGTGTTTATCATTGATCAATTACAAGTCAAGGAAAGTGTCAATGTTACTTTTGACGACACTAGACTCCCAAGTATCCAAATTGAAGATCCATCTGAGTCAGTAAATTTTGATGATTATCTGAACTCAGACTCGGATGATGATGATGAATAACCTGATGCTGCAACAGGTAATGAGACTAACAATGGTGATTATGATCCAGATAATGGTGGAGGAGACAATGGAAACAATGAAGCCTCTACTAGTACCAGTGGTGGATCATCTAGTCAACCTGGCAGCAACTCAGGGGGAGATGGTGGATCAACTGGTCAAACACAGCATCACAATGATAATTCTGGCATATCATCAAGATCAAATCTTCCAAGGGAGAGGATCTTGAGTAGAGATCATCTCTTTGATCTAATCTTTGGTGATCCAGATGTTGGTGTTCGGACTAAGAGTGCAACTCATGATGAATGTCTATATTCGGGTATTCTATCTCAAGAAGAACCGAAGAAAATTGAAGATGCATTAGCCGATCCGAATTGGGTTCTTTCCATGCAAGAAGAACTTAATCAATTCGAGAGACAAGATGTCTGGGCCCTGGTTCCAAGACTTCAAAATAAATCTGTTATTGGAACTTGACGGGTCTACCGTAATAAGCTTGATGGTGATGGCATTGTTGTACGAAACAAAGCCATACTGGTTGCTAAAGGTTACTCCCGGGAAGAGGGAATTGATTATGATGAAACCTACGCTCCAGTTGCACGTCTTGAAGCCATCAGAATATTTCTTGCATTTGCTGCACACTCCAACTTTAAGGTTTATCAGATGGATGTGAAAAGTGCATTTCTGAATGGAAAGCTAGAAGAAGAAGTATATCTGGAACAGCCCCCTGGCTTTGAAAATCCAGAGTTTGCTGATTTTGTGTACTTTTTATTCAAAGCTGTCTATGGGCTCAAGCAGTCACCAAGGACATGGTATGACACTCTCTCTGAGTTTTTAATTGAAAACAAATTTACTAGAGGTGTCATAGACAAAACTCTCTTTTACAAATTGCATGATAATGATATGATATTTGTTCAAATATTTGTTGATGATATTATATTTGGTTCTACTAACGATAACTTGTGCAAGAGATTCGCTAAGTTAATGCAGAGTAACTATGAGATGAGTATGATGGGTGAACTGTCATTCTTTCTTGGTCTTCAAGAAAGTCATAAAGATGATGGATCTTCGTTTGCCAATAAAAATATGTCAGAGATCTTCTGAAAAAATAATATCTAGAAGACTCTTCACCGGCAAAGACACCCATGACCACTGCCACTAAGCTTGAACAGGACATATCTGGTAAGAAGGTTGATATTTCAAGCAATAGAGGTATGATTGGCTCATTACTCTATCTCACTTCTAGTAGACCTGATATAATGTTTGCAACATGTTTATGTGCAAGGTTCCAGAGTGATGCTAAAGAGTCACATCTTATAACTGTTAAAAGAGTTTTAGATATCTTAAGGGCATACCAAATTTAGGTATCTGGTACCTTAAGAACACTGGTTTTGACCTAACAGGCTATACAGATTCTGATTATGCAGGATGCAGGATTGATAGGAAAAGCACTTCTGGAAGCTGTCAGTTTCTAGGACGATGGTTGGTTTCCTAGTACAACAAGATCAACACTTAGTATCTACCTCGACAGCGAAAGCAGAATATATGGTGGCAGGTAGATGTTGTTCTTAGATCTTGTGGATTAGGAATCAGCTTAATGACTATGGACTTGTATTAAACAAAATTCCTATATTTTGTGTTAATACAAGTGCGATAGCCATTTCCAACAATCCTGTACAACATTCTAGAACCAAGCACATCCACATCAGGTATCATTTTATTAGAGAACATGTCATGAATGGAATTGTGGTGCTACTTTTTGTACCATCGGCTAATCAGATTGCTGACATCTTCACTAAACCACTTGATGAATCCACTTTCTCAAGATTGGTTTGTGGACTTGGAATGTTAAACATGACATGAGCTCTTGTAAATAGTTTTATTTTTATTTTTATGTTTATTTCTATTTTAATTTTGTTGCATGCTTGTAAAGTATTTCTTATTGGTATCTATGTCGTGAATACTAATATTGTGAATATTTTTGTCGTTGGTAAATATTCAAGTAATTGACGGTTGCAATAACTTTGTCGTCCATATCAGGGATAGACACTGGAATTGCTGGTTCTTTATTGAACCAAGTGCCTTCATAGGCATCCGAGGGAAACTTGGACACGTTGCCATCTAAAACGTCCTTGTCTACCCTCCCGGAAGGAACATTTCCGGATCCCCAACGGGATCTTTCACCCTTGTCGGTGAAAGGCAATCTACTATGGTAGAGGATTCTTCTAAGGATCAAGTGCCTTAACAGGTATCTGAGGGAAACATAGGTTTCATGCCATTTAAAGGCCTATTGTCTACCCTCCCAGAATCAAACTCTGGATCCTTTAAGGATTTACTACTCTCTGAAAGTAGTAGGCAACTTGTGGACTATGACTTGGATTTATCCGACGAGTCTACGAGGACTGGGAATTACGAACTCCCATTGCACCACCAATGACCTTCCATGAGGAGGCTAAGGTGATCTTAATTGCAGGTACATCACACCATCTATGGAAGCTCAGGATTTGTGTGGAGTGAAACACTTACAGAACTTGTGAGTGAAACCTTTACCCATAAACTGAGAGATATTTTGAGTGTCGAGTGATACACCTGCAGAATGTTTTAGTGAGACACCCACTGTTTACCAAATTTAAACCTTATTGTTCAGAATTGGTATCTATAATGTTGTATCTAAGTGGATGCTTACTATGGTTACTTTTCTACTGGATGCACCTTCTACGAAGCCCTGTCTTCTTTATAATGGATTCTGTCATTCAATGTCTTATCTAATCAGTTGGTATCATTATTGATAACAATTGAGGATTCCTCAACTAAGGGGGAGAAATATTGACAGAACTCTGAGGAACTCTGAGGAGGAGAATATTCTATGATCCATGATCTTAAGGGGAGAATGTTTTATGCCTGCCTCACTTAGGTGGAGAATATTCATGTTCTAATCTATCATCTAAGGAGGAACCTATGAGGGAGAAGATTAAGGGAGAATTACATGTTAGATCTTGGAAGGTGATTGAAAGGCCTTGGAGAGATTGAAAGGTCTTAAGTGATTGAAAGGCATTTCAGAAGAAGTAGCTGTCTGAAGAAAAATGGAGACTGGTACAATGTTATATGTATTACCAGAAACCATCTACTACGTACATTTTAATGTTTTATGTTTCTCTTATCAATTGGGATTGTTTCCTAATAAGTTGAGTTGGTATTAATGTTTATTGAGTCATAGAAAGTTGTTAGTTGTTGTTAGTTGAGTTATCCTCATCTGAATTTGTGTGTTAGTGTTTAACAAACAAATAGGGGGAGATTGAAAGGCCTTATTGCAAGGTACATGTCTAAGCCTATTTGTACAACCAGTGATAACTCAAATTGTATCTGATAACCTTTCTACTTGTAACTCAACTTGTAACTCAACCTGGATTAGTCTCTGATAAGTTATGTCAGTAGATAGTAGATAGTTTAGCTGGAATCAGATCTAGAAAGTAAAGTGGATACAAGAATCAGAATATCAGAAGAATTCCAAGATATCCGCTACAAGCCACTGGAAGAAGTTCATTTCATATGATCAAGCCTCAGTGTTAAATAAATTGTGTAGCAGTTCAAGGATTTCAGAAGGTACGAAGATTCAAGTATTTATTTCATCAGAGATTCCATATGTGTACTGAAATGAAGTTGAACTAGAAGACAAAGATTCGAAGACCCGACCACGGCTCAAATGTTTGGTTGATGGAGAATATTCAATTTAGTTAGGCACAGATGAACCAGACAGTACATTCGTGTGTCATCTATTTATATTGAATATTTAACATCAAAGGAAGGTGGTCGTTCAAGCGAAAGATGATCAAGATGAAGGCTCAAGACATTTGCTTTCTGGAATATAGAGTTTTTAATTAATTCTTTATTAAATAATTAATCTCTATTAATTTATTTAGTTGTTAAATTAATTCAATTAGAATTAATTTGATAATTAAGTTTATTAATAAGTTAATTGATTTAGAATTAATTTACAAAAAGAAAGCAAAAGAAAGAAGGCTAAAAGGAAGGACAAGGAGACCGCCGCTCAGACCTGCTGCTGAAGAAGTGCTCAATATAATTATTCTTTTAATTAATTCACATCTCAAAATAATTATATAAGTTATGTAATTTATTTATTAAATTAATTCACACTCGAATTAATTTAATTTATGAATTTATATAATTAATATAATTAAGTGGATAATTATTGAATTAATTATATACAAGAAAATACATTTTATATGGTTTTTGAGCACGGTATGACAATCTAATTGATTGTCATACCGCACTATGTCTCCTGCCTTAGTCAGGAGGCGTGACAAACCTTTGGTTTGTCATACCGAATGACTTAGGCATGACAATTGTTCATTGTCATACCGAAGTCACAAGGTATGACAATCCCTTGGTTTGTCATACCGTTTGTCATGCCACTCTACCTTAGCCACCAAGTATCAATTGTCATACCTTCCCACTGATTGTCATACCGTTTGTCATACGGTTGTCATACCTATTCTAAGAGAGCATGACAATGCTTGTAATTGTCATACCTTCCCTTGGTTTGTCATTCTGATTGTCATACCTTCCCTTGGTTTGTCATTCTGATTGTCATACCTTCTCTTAGATTGTCATACCTTCTCACTTGTGCCATGACAATGCTTCTAATTGTCATACCTTTTGTCATAGCACTTGTTTAGATTGTCATAAAGCTTCCTAGGGTTGTCATGCCTAGCTTTGTCATATTAGTTCAATGGTTTGCCTATAAATATGGCTTCACCACTTCATTTGTTCAATGTTCATTGCCTTGTAAACTTTCAAGTTGTTTGTAACTTGCTATTCGTTAAATCCACAGTTTCCTGTGCTTTGATCATTCGGTTGTTTTAATCCCTAAATTAGAATACTTCCTGTCAAATTTATTCTAAAATATTTAGTGGACATTAAAACTGAACCTTAATTAATTTAATAACGACTTTCAAGTTTAAATAACTTTTTACTTGAACCTTGTTTATTTAATTAATTAAAATCTGATTATCCTGTTTTATTTAAATCAGATTTATTCCGCGCGAATTTTGTGACGATTGTATTCAACCCCCCCTTCTACAATCGTATCGGGACCTAACAGAAACTGTCGTTCTACACATATGGTAAGGGGACGAATACAATTTATAAACAATTATACTAATCGAATTTTTAATGATTTGGATTACTTTGTAATATCACAGATTTTTTTAAAATTTGGATTTGATTATTATAGATCTATTTGTCTAGATATTATTGTTAGCTTCAATTGAATATTGTTGTGGGTGTTAATTGAACATTGTGTGCTAATCTGTATGTGAGTAAAATTAATATGTTGAGTCATATAGTTTGAAAAGATTATGCGTCCTCCTTTCTCTAATCCGAGTACGGAATCCCGATAAGGAGGGTAGATTGTAATGACCGGGATTTTTTCAAAAATCTATTTATTATTATAAAAGTGATTTTCCTAAAAAAGAAGGAATATGATTTAATATTTTATTCCAGTTTAATGAGTTTTCAAAATATTATATTTTAAACTCCGGGTTATTGTGTTGTTAATATATGATTGTGTTTTCAATACTTATTTCATATATTATTTTGAAAAATCTAGATGATTGTTATATAAATATAATCATTACGAGACTAAGGTGGTGTTTGTTTGCAAGAAGCAAACGCTGCTTCTTGCTTCTGCTTTTCTTGACCCGTTTGTGTAAAGAAGTAGAAGCATTTTTTAGAAGCTGAGAATGATAGCTTCTCTCTCACTGCTTCTGCTTATTTTCCAAACACTGTATTAACTTATTTACTTCTCACTCCTACTCCACTTCTTTACTATAAGCAAGAAGTCACTTCTTTTAAGCTAACCCAAACGGCCCCTAAGTGTTATGTGTATAGCGGTTCGTTTAATTAGTTATGGTGATTTATGAATATTATGTGAATTTTGTGTTACCTGGATTATTAAATTGATTGCTTATATGTGTGTGTATTTCGGAGATTTCAATTTGTATATTCTCTGGATAAAATATAGTTTATTATGATATTTTCATATTGATTTATGGATTGCTGTGTGATTTTATAATTTATTTATGGATTTAATTATGTATTTTTATATTTAATTAGTAATTATTTATTTATCGAAAAACGTCCACTCGTAGCGATGTAGCGATTTTACTTCCCGGAAGTTACGAGAAAACTCACCTCTAGCGTAATCTATGTATCTATGTATATAATAGGTCCTCTTGCCTTTTTTGAACAGTAACTTCTCCCAGATTGGCTTTCACCTTTCAGGTTGCTTGAAATTACACCTCCTGCCACTGCTTATGATACCTTCAGCCGCTGACACGTCAAGACTGCATGTTGCCTCCACTTTGCGGTCGACAAAGTCTAATGAGTAGTACCTTTATGTGTTTATATTCACGTGCGCTGCCAATTGTCACATAGTAAGACATGTACATATAGGGCTGTAAATGAGTTGATACGCTCGATAACCGCTCGGTGTTCGGTTCGAAAAAAGCTCGGTTCGACCTCGGTTCGATTCATAAACGAGTCGATCTTGAGCACAACTTTAAGGTTCGTTTTATAAACGAGTTGAACTTGAGCACAATAGAGTTCGACTCGATAGTTCGCGAACAAGTTCGAATTATGAGTTTGTGAACTTGACTCGTGAACCTGACTCGTGAACATGGCTCGTGGATGTGGGAGTTTTATTAATGGATGATTTATTATGAATTTATGATTCCATAGAGCATAAATTAAAATACTGTTAGAATTTTAATTTTTTTAAATTATATTAAATAACAAACAAACTCGTAAATAAATTTATGAGCATAAGCTAGTTCGTTAGCAAAATTTATTAAACAAGCTCGTAAACAAAATTAATGAGCGGTTGATGAGCAAGAATTTGTGAGACACGTTCGTGAGCGTAAGTTAATGAACGGTTCGTGAGCAAAACCTCGTGAGACATGTTCGTGAGCGGTTCGCGAGCCGTTCGTGAACAGAGTTATTCCTTAATGAGTCGATACTCAAACAGTATTTTTGGCTCGATCCAAGCTCGAGCTCAAGTTCGAGTTCGCTAATTTTTTAACAAACGATACACGAGCACTCTAGAGTTCGGCTCGGCTCGGCTCATTTACACCCCTATGTACATACATACATACAATTATATAATTAATTAAGATTGACTATTACAGCTCCTAAAAGAATGCATGGTACTGTTAATTTAAATTGAAACCAAGCTTCCTCAGGAAGACAAAGCTCGGGTGGTTACTATACTTCACTCTGTTGTATTTTCTAATTCATTTACAATTCAGATTTCAAATTTGAAATTAGAGTTTATACTAATGCTTATTACATATTTATGTTTATGTTATGCTCAGTACTTTTACTAAGCCTAAAACAAAATTTCACCGAATCATTGATTTCCGGATAATGTCTAATGTATTTGATTTTGAATGAAATTCATTTGTTATTACGCTGATTGTTCATTACATGTATAATTTTCAATATTTTCATAGCTTCGATTACTGGCGATCAGAGTCTATGTATTGACATTGTGTTTTCTCCTTTTAATAGGATGAAAGTTCCACGAGATCATGGAACCTGTTTACGTCTGAAGATATGATACAAGGTATGGTTCCATGATTGCACAAATTATGTTTTGTTGTAAATTTCTTTGATTATTCACATGATACAAGCTACGGTTCCATGATCCAATGAGTATCGGTTAGTTGTAATTTTTTTCGCTTATTACACTACCTTTGAGTATGAAAGTTAGGTTTCAAACCAAAGTTAGTGAGAAAATGCAAAAAAATTGGTGAGAAAGAGAAAATCTCTGGGAATTCAGCTAAAAGATTTAGTGATCCACAGTCTCCGTTGTCTCCTACTGTTGCCCATTCAGTTATATAAACTCAACACATGCAACTCTTTAAGGCCTGACCGATTTTCGATTCTGTTATACCTAACTTTAGTAATGTCTATTTTGAAGGGCTTAGGAACATAAGGAAACAACATGGAAGACAATACTATTAAATTGGGAAGGTTATACAGTGGAAAGTCTAAATCTAATCTTGATTTTTGGAGACTGTAAACTTGGGAATAGTTGTTAGTTCTTTTGTCACTGTAACTGAAGGGGATGATAATTTTATTACTGTAACTGCAGGGGGTGATGCTAATTATGTATGAAATGATGTTTTTGAATTATTGTTTGTTAGGAATCACTAGTTTTGGTGATAATAACACATTGTAACTTGTTCAAATTAGCGTCCTGCTCCCGAGTTATAAACAGGGAGGAAAGCAGGTGAAGAGGAAGTAAATTTATATAACTTTCACTCTTATTTGTGCTCCCGAGTTTTTTAAAGGGATGAAAGTAAGTAAAAATGGATGCAATTATAACATAATTTCACTCCAAAACTTTCACTACAAAAGTGGGATGAAAGTGAAAGCACATTTGCTTTCACTTACATTCACTTGCTTTCTATCCTAAAAAAACTTGTAAATCAATCAACGGATGAAGCATATTTCAACGGATGAGTCCATATCCATTGAAAACGACTAGAGCTTAAATCTGATAGATACATGGTAGACCATTGGGACAATAAAGAAGAAATAGAAACAAATCTGTTTTGTGCAATGCAACCTAGATTTGAAGAAGACTAGTCAAAGATTAAGACAATTCAGAAAACATGCATAAGACAATGTGGTGCGGCAAAGTTTCAAATAGAGTGCAATATTTGTATTCTAGTTAACTTTGTAAACTTAGGATATATAACCAAGTCTGTAGCAATATTAGAACTGTTCCAAACATTAGCAAAGCTAGAGCTTTTCTTGTGTGTTCTAGTGTTGAAAACCAGCAGCTGTGAGTTTGTAAAAATCCACAGATTCTTCTTAATATATTTTCACGGGTGGATCAAACAATCCACTCGTATTTTTAATACTTGGTGTTATTTCTTTTCTGCACATTTGCTAGTGTTTGTGTTCTCAAATCTTTTAATTTTTAAAACATTGTATTCAACCCCCCTTTTATAATCTTTCTACTAGTCTTGTGTAAAATAACATTGTTCTTGTAATGATGTTTTCGAAAGACTGCTTATTTCCGTTAATGTTTTTAACAAAACTTACAGGAATTACTAATATGAAAGTTTTTAAATACTTCATTAGTTGACTATGAGTTTTTTCAGCAAAAAGGACCAAACGACAAGTTTTTAATGAGTACAGTGATGAATTAGCTATTTAACCCGTACATAATTATTTGCATTAAATGACGGTAATATGTGAAATGAAGTTGATCTGGGAAATATAAATAACATATATATGTGAAGTCGTATTGGTTTTGAAAATATAATTTAGCATTGATAGTTGAAATGTACAGTTAAATTTAAAAAAAAAATTACTCTGAAAAGTGGATATATATATATATATTTGACGAAAAGCGAAGAATTTAATAAATAACCGAAATCCAGCTGAGACAAACCCTTGAACTGTCAATTACAACTTGATTAATAAACAAAAAAACGAGCTAAACATATAGCCGCTTTGTTTTCAGATCACTTTTCAAATAGAATATTTAAATTCTTTGAACCAAAAAGTATTACAATCAAATCTCGAACAATCCAGCCTACATCAGTTGTGAACATAGTAGCATCACAATCGACCTTCACATAAGCAGCAGCATTTGTAGCCCAATGTTCAGAATTATCAGTTACATCCACTAATATTGGATCAAAAACGACCCCATAACATGAACACTATCATGTCGTGAAAGGTGAGCACTTGCAATATTTACCACCGTGCCATATTTGATACAAGCCATACGGATCACCCAAAAAATATCATGTAACACCTTCTTGAAAACGTTACCGAAACACATAACAAGACACACAGAAACATCAAAACAAACACAAACATTTCAAAAAGATGAGCACAACCTTGATGACAAGGTACTCAACAAGAACTCACCCAAAAGGATTAGATCTTGGTTTTATTGATAAAACTGATAAATAAAAGAGAAGATGGAAGACCGAAGATGATTAATCAAGAGAGGGGATGAAGGATGAAGAGCGGAGAAGTGGCGGCTTTGGAGGTCGACTCTCAAAACTGCAACCCCTAATTTTGAGAGAGAGGGGAAGGAGTTTTTTGATAGTTCCTAATACCGACAAAAAATTTTGAAAAATGGATATATAAATTCAAACAGAGAGAGCAGCGGCTCCAGCAATAATCGTCTTGTTAATTTACTCGCACAATCCACTACAGTACATCATAACGTTTGAAGAATGTATCTGGACAGCGAGCAGAGCAAGATTCAGAAATCACAACATCCACGTCAATTTATCTCATTTTGTTGTATGCTTCCCTACTACTGTAGTATATGTACTCTGCTTCTTTGCCGTTAAGGAAGTTCTTTACTTTAATTTAACAGGAAATAACTTTTTATGATAAGACTATACTATATATAAGTATCATAAAATATAAATTAATACTAAAAATATATTAATTTCAATTAAAGATGAAAAAAGTAAAAAGAAATCTTAACACAACATGTTACTACATCAAGTTTTTCTTCTCTCCCGTAAAACAATCTTCTATTCAATTATCATAAATAAATTAAACGTTATCAAAAAATATAATATATCTTAAGTATCCTAAGCTAATATCAAATTTAACATGTAATTAAATGATAGGTATCGTCGAAGCTCTGTCTTGACTGCATGATTTTCCAGGAATTGAAGTGGAACTTGAAAGTGATTCAATGCTAAGTGTTAAGGCTATTAAAGGAGAGCACATCAACCTTCTGGAGCTAGGAGCATTAGTGCAGCAGTGCAAGGATATGATCAGGAGTAGGGGTGGGGTATCGGTTAATTTTGTTAGAAACAAAGTAGCACATAAGTTGCTAAAGCTTAATAGCTTCATTATTTTTCAGTCTCCTCCGCAGTTTGTGTTGGGGACATTATTGTCGGATGCTTTGATTATTTAATGAAAATCTTCTTTTATTCAAAAAAAAGAAAAAAAAATTGAATTGACACAACTTTTTGATTTAAAAAATGGGTAAAGAAACATGGAGAAATAGAATAAAAATAAAAAGAGAGTAGCTGAATCACAAAAAAAAAAAAAAAAAAACAGATATTCGTGATATCGTCTCCATTATTTTTATATATCAAAATATAATTTTGCGAAAAAAATTATATTTATATGTAAATTATAAAATTAAATTGCTAGTAAGGGTTTTAAATTTCAATAAATACCACTTTCCATAAAAAGTATATATCGACGCAATTTTTTTTTAACGTAAGAATCCGCGGCCACTAGCCGCAAATCACGTGAAGCGAGAAGCCAGGGTTGCAATTTTTTCAATGCTAATTAGAAAAACAAAATAAAATTATGGGGCTCAATGTTGAAAACTTAGTGGTGGGGCATTTGACAAGCCAGAAAGTAAAGGCGCCCTATCTGCTTGGATTTTGTCGAATATTATTTTGGCGCGGCTTCTTTTCTCGACAAAACCTTCCGTCCTTTCTTCATTTTCTCCACCTTTTCGGTATTTATTATTTATCGTTACAAAATACCCGTCACGCACTTTCTAGAAACCTGCATTATGTCACCATTATTGCTCAAGATAATGTGCACAATCAAATCAGCGACATCTTTGTTTCTGCTTCATTGTTTGTAACGCATATAATTGACTCCTTTCAAAATAATTCTTCATCTTTAATTCTATCTGGTACGTAACATCGGCACAAATTTTGAGATAATTACATATCGCACCCTCTACCTATCATTAAAAAATAATATTGTATTCATACTTTGAGAATTTCAACTCACACCCTCTATCTTTACATTTCAAGAATACGCACCCACTCCGTTAAATTCCGTTAACTTATGTTAAAATACTTCGTCCGTCTCAATTTACATGTCAATTTTGCTTTTCGAGTAGTCAAATTAATTAATTTTTGACCAACTATTAGAAAATATTTATTTATTTTTTTAGAAAATAGAAAGTTACATATTAAAATAGACAAGATTTACCTTTTGATGATATTTTTTTAAAATTTTTGTTTAATTAAGTTATCCCCAAGTCAAAATGATTTTACATATCAAATGATTTTAAATTTTTAGTGATATGTGTATTAAGTACTTAAAATATACATTATTTTAAATATAAAAAATAAAAATTATGTGATATTTATTATAAATATACACACTTTTATTAAACCAAAATTTGATATGTAAAATCATTTTGACTTGGGATAGCTTAATTAAACAAAAATTTAAAAAAATATCATCAAAAAGGTAAAACTAGCTTGTTTTAATATGTGATTTTCTATTTTCTAATATAATAAATAAATATTTTCTAATAGTTGGTCAAAAATTAATCAATTTGACTCCTCGAAAAGCAAAAAGAACATGTAAATTGAGACAGAAAGAGTATTTTAATGGAAGTTAACGGAATTTAACGGATGGGAGTGCGTATCGTTTTTGAAATGTAAAGATAGGGGGTGTGAGTTGAGTTTCTCAAAGTATGAGTACAATATCATTTTTGAACGATTGTTAGGGGGTGCGATATGCAATTACTTCATTTTAAAATGACTAACCATAGTATTTCAAATTATATTTTAATTTTTTTTCTTAAGTGATGTAACAAGCATATGACTAATTTTAATTCGGTAATTTATGTGCATAGAAGAGTCTAGTTATTATAAATATGAGTTGAACATATCATATATTACCAACTAGATTTAAAAACAATTGAAAATATTTTTTGAATTATTTATATTTTTTCTCTTAAAATTAATCACAATGCACTCGAGACATCAAATATAAATAATATTATGATCTCTAGATTTCTAAAACTTGTTCGATTCATTTTACTCTTATTTTGACATTGCTAAAATATATAAATGTATTAGATTAGAGAGATTTATGATCAGCTAAATCATCTTACAACCCCACCTCCACCACCATCGGTTCTACTTTCATTTCGAGCAACTCATGTCCGCCGACCTATCTCTATCACTTTCACCGTCCCCTCCACCAATCCCTTTCTATCCATTGACAACATCACCACCCTCATTGTCCATGTCTGGAAGACAATTTACCATCAACAAACAGATGTGAAAGTTATATATCTCTCATACGTGAGTCACCTGATTTAAAGACAATTTTAAAAACGCCATCAAAGCTCGATTATCTGGAGCAGCACACATCACCTTCATCTCCACGTCCACCACTACCGTAAGTACAAGAACATATTGGTAGATTTTCATCGATTTCTGAGAGTTTTCATCAAATTTTTCAACACAAATCACTATTTTTTACAGAGAATACCACTAAATTGTATTGTTTTGTATTTGATCATTAGCCCCCTATCTCTCTAATCTCTATATATAATTAGTTGTTTTAAGAAATCATTTTTAGAGTTGTAATGGGAATTGAAGTGACTATTTATAATAGTTAATATTTTAATTAATTATAAATAATATTTTATTCATTATGGACATTAAATAGTATTTTACTCATATTGACTCTCTTAATCAAAATACTATACCGACCAATTATTATTTAATTATTTAAATTTATATGAAGAACTATTAATATGTCGAGAACTATGTATATTGAAAGATATATTGTTGACTATAATTAGTTGGGAAAAATAAATATACTTTTGTATTAGTAGTGTGAGCGTGAAAATATATTTTATTATTTAAAATATTTGCACTTTTAAAATCAGTTTGCGTAGGAAATCTTTTTAAAATAAAGTTGAAGTAAGTGTTCATAAATCGTAAGAGTTGACAACTCAACTAATTAATTAATAATTACTCCTTCCGTTTTGATATATAGGTCGCTTGACTTTTTGACACACACTTCTAAGTCCTTTGACTGTATAGTTAAAATTATTATTTTTAATTTTTTTTTCTGAATTATAATATTAATCATATATTTTTATTCAAAAAAGAAAATTTCAAAAATAATAATTTTAACTATCCGGTTAAAAATCTTAAAAGTGTGTGCCAAAAATTAAACGACTTATATTTCAAAGCAGGGGGAGTATAAATAATGTTTTATTCATCACGGACACCACTCATGATATCCATATACTCGCTTTTCATTTTAAAATTTTTCAAAAATTATATATCAAATACATCAAAAATAACTGCATACTAAAAAATAGTATTTCCTATAAAAAAGTTTATATTGAAATTTGAAGAGAATATTGTATTAAAAATATCAAAATAATTATTAAGAGGGAATATCTGAGATTAGTTATTAATGGTAGTCCCACAAATTGTCTGAGTCATACTCAATGCCACGTGGCGTCATAAGGTCGCCTAAATGCTCTTTCTCGACTGTACGCTCGCCTCAATCTCTCTCTCTCTCTCGCACACAACAAAATACATAGAATAGCTGTTATAACTCTGGTAATAAAGAGGAGAAGCAACAAGCAAGCTCACACAACACAACATAGAAGACTCTTTCTTTATCTCCTTCATCCGATCAATAAGTAATCTCTCTCTCTCCCTCTCTCTCTCCCTATTCACTTTTGTGGCTTTGTTCGTTTGGGGCTTATGTTTGTAAAGTTTAATCCTTGACGCAGAAAAACACATATGTCTTACAAGTAATCTTTTTGTTTTTTCGGTGGGGTTTGCTTGATATATATATATATATCTGTGAGAATTTTGGTGTTGATGATTCGTTAACTAATTATGCCCTTTTTGTTATAGTTTATCAAGTCAATTTCTCTCGTTTCCGTGTTATAAATTAGTTTGTTTTGTCCCTGATTACAGACTAACAAGTGAGATTAGGAGAGTAGAAAAAGGCAGATGTTTGATGAAAGTGAATCAAGTTTGGACCATAGTTTTGAGAAACTGATGGTTGTCTCTGCTTGTGTGAAAATGGGTGGTAGTGGAGTGATGACTGAATGGAAAGACATCCCGATGGAGCTTCTGCTGCGAATTGTGTCACTTGTGGATGATCGCTCTGTCATTGTTGCCTCGGGTGTATGTAGCGGTTGGAGAGATGCTATCTGTTGGGGTCTTACACGGCTTTCCCTTTCTTGGTATAATCCAACTCCTTCCATTTACTGTTATTCATCGTGTTTTTATTTCCGGGTATAAATTTATGTCCGTATTGTTGATTCTCTGTTTTTCCGGTGTATTGACAAGGAGCCTTATTGATTATATTATGTTTCTTCCAACTCTATACATTCTATTGATATTTGACAATCTTTTTCTGTGTATATATATATTTTTCGTTTATTTGTCATTAAAATGTTTCTGTCATTGCACTTCCACTCTTCCCATTTTTTCCTTAAGTCGTAAAATGAGATTGAGCAATGAGCAGTTATTTGTTTGGTAGTGGAGGCTTATACATGGAGAAAAATCCCATCCAAAGCATATATATCATATCAAATAGTAATTATGTTTACATGAATAGAAGCCTATTCATGGTTTAAATAGCTTTATCCACATAATCATCTTAACGAAGTATTTTAATTGAGCTACTGCATATTTTTATCTTAAAGTTGTGTATATAAGTAAAACTTTGGGGGAAATAAAACCATTTAATAATGACAAATGTGCAAGCACATGTATCTATAAAGGGTATATAAGAAGAGTCCTTTTTTGATTGTAAAGTTTATTCGGCGTTCACTCCGTTATTATAAATTTCATATATTTCCATTATTTCCGTTACGATTTGAAGTTATATTTTTAAATTTTTGGAAGGTGCAAGAAGAACATGAATAACTTGGTGTTATCTCTCACTCCCAAATTTTCGAAACTGCAAGTTCTAGTTTTGCGTCAGGATAAATCACAGCTGCAGGATAATGCCGTTCAAACTATTGCAAATTATTGTCATGACGTGAAGGATCTCGACCTTAGCAAGAGTTTCAAACTCACTGATCGCTCGTTGCATGCTTTAGCTCATGGTTGCCCTAATCTTATAAAGCTGAACATCAGTGGGTGCTCAGCATTTAGTGACACCGCCCTTGCATATCTAAGTGATTTCTGCAGAAAATTAAAAACCTTAAACCTTTGTGGATGCACAAAAGCTGCATCTGACTCCGCTCTAAAGGTAGGCCAGAACAAGAGCTACTTGTAGCTCACTGCTTTATCATCATGCGAGTTTATATTAATCTTTATGACAACTGTCGCAGGCCATTGGATATAATTGTACTCAACTGCAGTATCTCAATCTGGGATGGTGCGAGAATGTTAGCGATATTGGTGTTATGAGTTTAGCTTATGGATGTCCTGACCTAAGAATCCTCGACTTGTGCGGTTGTGTTCTTATAACAGGTATAAACATAGCTTATTTGTATCTTTATGTTTTTGTTTTCTGTTACGAAATCTCTGTTGTGTTCATGAGACTTTAAGTTTCTCATGGTCAAAAAAAGCTTTAAATGCCAAAAATAGTCACACACACACACACACACAGATATCAAGAAAAAAGATCAAATGATAAGATCTTACAGGGTTCAGAGTAGTCAATAGTACAAGTAGTATTATAAAACATGAGGTAAGGCTCGACTTCTATAAAGTCCAAATATTCTCCTTCATCATATCAGTGAGAAAATCTACTTTTTTATTTGTTGAAATAGGTGTGTAATGTCTTGAAGTCCTTCCGTTCTATTAACATAGGTACCTGTCACTATAATATTTACTGAAGTAACGGTCTCTTGGCATGTATATTTACATAGTCTTGTGTAGTGGGTTGGCGGAATACTATGACTTGCTTGGGGTTGGTGTTTTCATCTTCTATATTGTTACATGTGCTATGAAAACACACACCATATTTCTTACAAGAGCTTAGTGAGAAAGCTGATAACTGACAATGTAATTTTAGCATATCAAGGCAGTTAATATCTGCCCGGTCTAGATAATTTGAGTTCTGGTGCACAGTTCTGCTGAGAATGCTGCAGGCGGTTAAATTAAACTAAACATGAATATTATGCTTCAATATGCAATTCATATTATCTTTATGTGTAATACATGTCAACAGAAGTCTTAACTATGTACTCTCCTTCACATGCTCGATGTATCTTCATTGATGGAGACTGTTCACCAAAATATTTCCTTTGGTACATCCTTGCAGATGCGAGCGTAGTTGCTTTGGCAAACAATTGCCTTCATCTGCAGTCTCTCGGTCTCTACTATTGCCAAAATATCACAGACAGAGCAATATATGCTCTGGCTCACAGTCGAGTGAAGAACAAGCAGAGTGTATGGGAATCTGTGAAAAACAGATATGAGGAAGAAGGGCTTAAGAATCTTAACATCAGTCAGTGCACAGCTCTCACTCCTCCAGCTGTTCAAGCCTTGTGTGATTCATGCCCAGCACTTCATACGTGCCCAGGAAGACATTCACTGATTATAAGTGGCTGTCTCAACTTAACGTCTGTGCACTGTGCTTGTGCTGTTCAAGCTCATCGCGCAACCAACAATGTTCAAGCTCACTAAAAAAGAGCGGAGGTAAAAGTGTTCTGTTTCTGTCTCAGGGCTGGGGTGGGGCTTGGGGAGTAGGATGGTGAAATAATGTGGCAAGAACTATGAATGTTGCTTTAGTCTGACTGTAATATGGACATTTTATTATTGACGAACATCTTAATGGTCTCGGCATTGTGTGATTTGCATATTGATATTGTCTGTCATTGCCGTTGTGCTCATGTGTGGAGCTACATAGTACTAGTTTATTTCTCCCAGAAAAGAATATAGAACAATCAAGGCAGGGACATGAGAGCACCCCACATATAATGATACGATGGTGATCGTTTGTGAATAAATTAGATGGAAAAATAAGCAATTGTACTAGTCGAAACCTTGTTGGGTAATGATGAATAAGGGGATGGATGGAGTCGATGACTATCGACGTTAAAATCAATCTTTGTTTTGTTAGTTCTCATGCACTCCATCAATTACTTGGCATCAAATAGATGAACTATTATAATGCATGTTTGAACTTTCCTATCAATAAACCTAGGAAACTTTAGTTATCGATGGAGTTGAAAAAGGACAGACAATCATAAAAACTCCTGTATCAATCAAAATGCAGACAAGCTTCCGTTTGATTTTCAAAACTCCAAACCTCAGTTATTGGAGTTGAAAAAGGACGTAGCCAATCAAAAAACCTTGCTCTGATGGAGGTGTTTTTCGAATGGGCTGACCAAAAAGTTGAAATTTTATTCTAATACTAATCCCAGTTCTAAAACAAAATTATAGAAATCCACTTGTCTCATTTTCTCCTAAAACAATGAAACATGCCCCAAAAATTGACAGCATTCATGTGTTGCTTAGACTTTAGAGGACCAACTGGGCTTATTGTATTTTCCCACATACCACCTCTGGATGAATATTTCCAACCAAGGGGAACTTCTTTACTCAAAAGTCTTTTCAAATCCAGACACAAACAATTTTATTACATGATCATTCATATGCCCTTTCTAAAACTTCATTTCTTTCGAGAATCACGAGCAATTGGATCTTCTAAAAGCCACCGCAAAACTGTAAGAGTTTCCAAGGTTGGGCGACTTTAAGAAGACCAGGAAGAAACATAGCAAAAGCAACGAAAATAAGTTACATGACCAACTACAGCTAATCCATTTCCTGTAAAACATGTACATATACTACAAACTATAAAATAAAGGGGGAAGGCTTGCCCCCCATTTCTCACCCCACTGATTACCAGTCCGTGATGTTTACAACTTTTTGTTTGGATTCAAGTCCCTTCACCATGGGCTGGAACTGGACTTTGTGCATCATATTTTTCCTGTTGCTAACATCAAGCTGCTCGCTTTCCCCTAAACACTCCCCACAGATAATATTTACCTTGGAATCCTGCAAATTTCATTATTTGATAACATCATGACACTGATAATGGGAACTACACAATTTACAAAGAGTCTACAATTTACTGTTTTAGTTTTTACAGAAATTTGTAGATACTTGGCAAAAAGAGAAAGTTGTGCTTACTCCAGTACGACAGAGGCAGCTCTGTAGAAGAGAAAACCAAAAGCTCAGCATCCTCAATGGTGGCTTTTAGAGCTATTTCATCTCCTATCATATAGTCCACCAAATTTTCAAAAACCTCCTCACCGCTGCAATTGAAAAAAAAAATCCCATAAAGATATTCAAGTCGGGCCAAGTACGCAGGACAATATAAACTACTAAAATCACTACCTTCTGTCTGCTGGCAAGAAATACAGGGCAATACTCTCATCAGAAGGAAGAGAGTTCTGAAAGCTTTTTGGCCAGACATCAGACTTTGGATGCTTTTCAAAATGCAGAAAATTTTCAAGCGATCTTGCTTTCTCACATACTTTAGAGCATGCTTTGTTCGATATATGAGCTACAACTCCATCATAAGTACCCCGCTTTTTGTTAATTATGACAAAAGCCCCCCTATCAAAAAATTGATGCAAAAACTATCAAAACACTTGACATGAACTATGCATGACTATTAATGAACACATTGGTACAAAAACTTCACCTCCAAATAGGATCCTTTACCGGTTGTGCAGGTATATGATGATCTTGCACTAACGGAGTCGGATTACCTAGATATGAGATCTCACTGACATCAGAGTTGTGCGCGGTGTTGCATATTAATCTAGGATTCACATCATATTCAGAACTCATTTGGAGTCTCTCAAATGCCCCATTACTAACAGAGGAATGAACTAAATTATCTTGCACACAGTTATGCCCATAAGATACCAAAAGAGACTCATCTTTATTATCCATGGAATTGCTGCTATGATGATGATGATTATGCCCTGAATGAATCCCATGGTAGGTGCCATCCTCAAAGATCTGCTCCTCTGTGTCAGTAGAATCGGTGTCCCTTATATTAGTAGAACCAGAACCACGAGCTTCCTCGAATGCCCCATCCCTAGAAGAAGAATGAATGACAGGATCTTGCATACAGTCATGTCCATAAGGTGCCAAACAAGACTCTTCTTCACACTCCATGGAAATGCTGCTATGGTTATGATTATGCCCTGAAGGAACACCATGGGAGGGATCATCCTCAAAGATCTGCTCCTCTGTGTTAGTAAAACCAGAGCCACGTGCTTCCTCAAATGCTCCATTCCTGGAAGACGAACGAATTACATGCTCTTGCACACAGTCATATCCATAAGGTAACAAACGAGACTCTTGTTCATTCTCCACGGAATTTCTGCTATGGTTATCATTATGCGCTGAATGAACCCCATGGGAGGAACCATCCTCAAACATATGGTCTTCTGTGTCTGTAGAATTGGTGTCCCTTATATTCATAGAACCAGAGCCATGTGCTTCCTTGGTAGACGGAGTTAAATCTTCTTGGCAGTCTTCACAATACCAAGTCACAATTTCATCAAGTGTGTTGGGAATGACATCTAAGCAATAACTGAAAACAAAGGCAAGTGTTTTTGCCATTAATAGTCGAGTCTCCATGTGAATTGACTACCAACCAATAATATTAGATGAATGCTATCTGTTTATTGCTCTAGTTATCTACATTAAGTCCAATTGCATAATGCTCGTGTCTTAGATTTATAGGTTAAAGAAAAATATCAAAAGCGGTGTCCATTAATCAAAGAAGGGAAACTTGTGTGCATGTCATGTTAAACAGAAAGAAAGGAGTACGGGAAGGGGAAGGGGAAGGGGAAGGGAAGAAAAGACGGGTCAAAGCTAAAGCTACACAACAATAACGAAAATTGACTGATCAGCAATTAGGTACGTTACCGATGAACAACACAATCCTCACACCTAGAGCAACACACAAAGGCATTGTCCCAGCTTTGGCTTCCGCACTTGAGGCATGTTGTTGCCTGCAATAAAACAAAATAATGGTCACGGCACAATATAGTACTGTGCTATACACATTTTACTGCCTAGAATATGCAACTTGGAGCTTCAATAATCTAAGAGCTCAGGAGAACTGTGAGATAAATAAACATCTACTATAGCTTTAATACATTTATGTTTTGGAATCCAACTTTGTCAACAAAATTCAAGTTCATCAGGGTATTCATCCAAATTCCAATGTATAAATTTTCACAGAAAGCACTACGTTGGTATCAACATTAATGCATCGCTTGTAATCTCAAGTGGGTGGGAGCTTAAGTGTCTCCTTAGTATCACCGTAATGCTTACATTAGGTAATTTTTGCTAACATAGCTTAGCCTCCTCCACCCAAAGCTATTATTTGTATAAACTGCAACACGCTTGCACATAACTTTAAAACCTTTTATTGGATAACTTATATACATATGTAAGTCAAAACAAGAATAATAGAACTTGATAATTTGAGTTGCTTGCACAAAAATTTGTGCTGCCTTTGAAGCAAACTGCGAAAATCTTACTACATGTTTACAACGATCACTCATGGAACTACTTGGAAGAACCAAAAAGAGAAAAATGAGACAAAGCAATAGATTCAATTTCTTTACTCCTCAGTCGTCTTATATGTTCACAAAATGTAAACGCCTATGCAGTACATGTACAAGTGACAAGTCTTAATCCCATATACACACAGTTAAAGGATAAATCAAACAGAAAGGATTTAATCTTTAAGAAATAACTTAACAATTGAACATCATCAGAAGTTCAAAGGGGGAAGCAACCGACTTTGGATGTTAAAGTTAGAGATAATGAATAGGCAAATCACAAAACAAATGAACTAGATTGCAATAACTATTAAAAATGATCAAAATAAACACATAATCTTTAGTCGTGTGATCAATGATAAATCATCAAACTTTACACTTAATTGTGAACCAGAGTAAAGGTGGAAACCTAAATTAAGAAATGTAGAATTTAAAGATAAAAAACAATATATGCTACATTTATTGCATCTAACTTCCATGTTTAACGACTCATTACAGTATATGATCCTAACATGAAACCATGTTTTCAGAGGCAGAGGTCGATTGTTTGTATATAAAGAAACTCCGTACATGGTGTTAGAACGAAATAAGAAAAAAGAAACATACAATGATGAAACTTCACACATGGTGTTGGTGTATATTATCTATGGCCCGATGTAACATATAATTTACAACAAATTGAATGATCAGATATACTAATGCTATGTTATCCGAACTCATTTAAAGCACTAAAATATTAGTATATATCACGCCGTTATCTCTTAAATATTTTTGACGGAATTCAATTTTTTGCTGTTGGTAACGTATGTGTTAGGTGACAAGACGGACACGTGGCTATGACACATAAAAACAACATTAAAATAAAAAAAATCAAATAATATACATAATCTACATATACTGACAGGGGGAAAGCCAAAACACACGCAATACTTGCACTTCTGAGACGATATACATCCTCACCCGTTCTGAATTGGGGGAAAACCCTAGTTCATCGATTGTATGCAATTGAAGCTTCCGTCTTATAATCTGTTTAGGTAATACTTCTAGTCTCTCGTTGTTTCTTTCTTATGCAAAGAGTGTAGGTCGTATTAGGGTTTTGACTAGAGTGTTCACTTTGTGGTCTATGCTCCATGTTTGATAATTTCTTATGGGTTTTCTCTACTACTTGTTATTGAGTTTTTTTTGTGTCGTATCTTGTGTTCATACAACAATTACAGACCACCACCCAAGTACACCCTGATTTCAACGAGGAAGATTTCGACACAGTGGACATGGGGCTTCCATATATAATGATATATGTGTGCCCAATTAAAGAGTGATATACAAATCAAAGAGATATGGAAAGTTTAATGCTAAACTCTTACCTATATAATGAATACATATGTCTGATATATCAACTGAACACAAACTAGCTGTTATATGCCAACTACAAAAAGGATTGACATGTCACTGGACAACACAGCTCTACCGTCAAAATTTTTTAAAGTTCACATCACGTGATATATAGTAGTATTTTAGTGCTTTAAATGAGTCATTGTGGAGATCAAGGAGCTAATTGAGACATTTTTGTGAGATCAGTGGACATTGATATAAAAACCACTTCTTTTAGGTCCTAACACTTTCATATTACCGGAAGAGACGCGTGTGTGTTGGTTTAGGATTAAAAACTGTACAGAGAAAATACGACAATCGAATATCCTTGTAAAAAAACTTAGGGATTACTTAAAGAAGTTAACTGCGTGATATATGGTAGTATTTTAGCGCTTTAAATGAGTCGTCGTGGAGATCGGGGAGCTATTTGAGACATTTTTGTGAGATCAGTGGACATTACAAAAACCATTTCTTTTATGTCCTAACATTTTCACTTCTACCTAAAAGGAAACAATACAATTCTGAAAAAGGGTGTCCATATTTTAAACCGAAATTGGTCGAGAAGGCCTTAAAGCAGTTAAAGCAGTCTAACATAAGCTGAGGCAAATCAAAAGCAAAAGATTATAATCCTTCATTATCATGTTTATGCAATGCTCATAAACCATCACATAATTCACCCTAATATCATCAACTCATAATCACAAAAGCATATAAGATGAACCATCGCATATCCACCCATATAAATCAACTCATAAATCACAAAGCGTATAAATAAAATCAAAAGCTGTGAATTCGAAAAGGGTCATCATGAAATTACCAGTATTGAAGACATATCATGCCCCCAGCGAATCCTTCAAGAGAACGAGGGCTCTCTGCTATCTGCTTGTTGTCAAAGATGGGCTGCTAATTTTTGAGTAACGCTGTCGATGTTTGTGAGGTTTTAGTTAGATGTATTAAACAGGAGAAACAATGTCCGAATATCAATCTCAACAAGCATAACTCAGCTTTTATGGTATTGAATTATACTGGCCTTTGTGTGAATTATATAATTCAAAATTTATTATTTAAATTTTAATATTATTTTATTAATGTTTTAGTAATAATTAATTGAAATTTAATTAAATTATATTAACTGACTGATATAATTTCTCTTAAAAATTTAAGTTTTATGTTAGTGTTTTGATATTGTAAATCGATAGTATAAATATAAATATGTTTATTATCTATGTAAATATGTTTATAATATATTAATATATGATGATGTGTTTTTTTATTAATTTTAAATTATATTTTTCGTATTTCATATACCTTGGTTTGTAGGGTTGATATATAGTTTGAAATTTATTATTGGTTATTTATAAACAATAAAGATTTTCCTTATATATCTGTAATTTTTTTGTAATATTAATATGAGATAACGGTGTTTGTCGATTAATTTTAAATCATATTTTTCATATTTCATATATTATCATTTGTAAGAAAAAATATATCATTTATCACTAACTATTTGTCTTATAGTAGACAAAATTAGAATTAAAAAAAGTTACGTGACAGTCTTGTATACTGTTAATGAGTATTACAAATAATATATATTTTATCATCACTGATAAAAAAAATTAAATATTAATATATGTTACCAATAATAGTTTTACTTTTTTTTTTATCTTTTGACTAATTATAAATTACTAGCATTCTTGTCCGTGCTTCGCACACGGGTGACTTTTATATTTTTATATTTAAATAATTGATTGTAATGTGTTTAAATTATAAGTGTTGACCACACATAATATATCTTGACCCATATTTTAACATTTAACTTTCAATGATTCACACTGGACACACTAAAGTTCAAATAAATAAAAAGTTATGATCTTCATTAATTTATTTTATATTAAAATGGTGAAAACTGTTTGAGATTGTGATGAAAAAATTAACATGTTCTTAATGCTAAGCTTTAGTTGTATTTTAACAACAAAAATATGATTAACTTGCAGATTTATAAAATTTTATTTATTACAATTGCAATAATAATAAACTTATGTATTTTGGAAAAAATAAAATATTGTATTAAAATCATACTAAAACTATAAAGACAAATAATAACAAACATATCTCAACTTTTTTCGATGAAGCTAGTACATATATTGTCCTGAATAATAATCTTACATTTAATATCAAGTACAAATTTTATATTATTAGTTCAAATAGCTAAAAAAAAACTTTTCATTCCTAGCAGAAACATTTGTGCATTGTTCCACATCCACTTGGCTTTTGGTATCAATCAACATTTCCTTTCTTCTAGTCTTGTAGATAGTCAACGTGCTACTGTTCTACTGGGGGATACTGATATGATAAAGGGTGGAATAGTAGATGAAAGTAAGCCCTTGGATTTCTTACCCCTTTAGCTGCCTCAATAATTTATTGTCTTTTATTTATATTTTGCAGCTTTCATCTTAAAAGGTTCTAATTGACAGCAAGACCTGTGAGTAAAAGTAATAATAAACTTATCTGTTAACCTCTCAAATACCAGCTAATTTTATATTAAGATGCTAATTGAAATCTAAACTTGTGAGAAAAAGTAATGATAAAAGGAATTAAACTGTTCTTATACAGTAGTGTAATTTAAGCGTGGTAGATTAACAACCAACACTACTAGAAAAAGTAGAATAGACACCGCCTCTTAAATATCGGTTGCTCTTGCACCCGATGTAAAAGGTGTTTCCCACATCGGTTTTTAACGACCGATGTCTTTTGTTAATATAAACATTGGTGTTTTGGTCAAACCGATGTTATAAGTCTGTTTTAAAAAATTAACAAGCGCGCCTTCCCTGTTTCTCCCCCTTAGCCAAATAATTCATTCCCTCTTAAAACTTTCTTCCTGTTTAGAAGATATTCTGCCTAGGCAGTCTTTATGCAAACGTGTGTCTGCAAGAAGTGCTTGAGAACATTTTAGTACATCCTTTGTAGTCAAAGCAAATATTGCACAAAAATTACGACTAAGTTACTTGATTTATATGTTTATCCGAAATCTTTTTTCCCTTTGCAGAGGCAGGAATCTCTACTTCTAATTGTCCCAAGCAGATCCACAGCTCGCACAACTGAGGATGAAGTAAATGAAGAGCATAATTCAGACATATATGTTATAGTATTTCAGAAATTTTCCAAGTGTTTTGGAAGTGGGAGCACACGTGTGCGTTTAAAAATTACACAAACACATCCAAAGAACATAGAAAATCATACATACCTCACATAACACGATCAGGCATTGCTCTCAAATCCAGTGACAAAATTAAACTTATAAATTTATAGCTGCTCAACCAGGATGTCCAAGAGTTACCATAAGAACATACAAACTGCAGCACAAAAGAACAAATAATAAATTCATATGAATTATGTAGCTGAGCATAGTAATAATGGATTGAACTTAACTATTGAACTACAGGTAAACAGTATTTAAACTAATAATCTATAATAGATATTGAAGATAATTTGTAAATTGGATATCTAGCTACGCGAGGTATTAGCAGCTTTTGTAAATCAAGTAATTTCATGGCTATAGCTATTATTAACTTTCAAATAAAAGACAAATTGTCGAATAGGTCGCTTTTGAATTACAAACAGAATAATTCTAAATGAATAATGCAAGGAACAAAACTATCTAAATAAAGAGCGTACAATAAAAATATTAAAAAATAAATAATATAGTAAAATATAAACAGCTCCTAACACATACTACATATTAGGACTAACAATGCAAACTTGAGAATAGGCATAGGATATGAGTGGGACGTTGATATAACTATAATTGTTAAAACAACATTTTCTTTTCCAGATGAAGGCAAGACACTATGCGGACAGTCCATAGCTCAATGAAAAAGAAAAAGAAAACACCTAACTGATTTCCAATAAAGGCACAACGTCTATTTACCATGTCAGAGTAATGTAGTATAAAACCATGGTTCCGTGCTTTGTTACCTTCCAAACTCAAACCTCTGGCAAATTGTAGAATACTTCTTCATATACTACATTTGCTGTCATATTGCTAGAATTACCATCGCTACCATATATATTAACTATTAAATAATTTAATAAATTTATGTTATGATAATTGTGAATATTCTCACCAATTATTTTCAATTTTCAATTTTATTTTATAATTTTAAATTATCAAATATGTCTAAATTAAATTAATTATAAAAACTTGGTTTATGTGCCAAGACTTAAACCAAAAGATCACTTTTACTGGAGGTGCATGGACTACTTCATCTTATGCATTGATGTATTTAGTTTATCTGAAATTTTGTGACTTCCTGAACCACTCTTTTCCACAGCCTTGTTGAAAGCATGTATCAAATATTTTGGTCTCGTACTTGCTTCATCAGAACACCATGCTACAATAATGCAATGCATACCACATTCATAATGCGAGTAGGAGGAACTTGGATAAGAGATTATGCATGCGACACTTGTTATTTTCTTAACCACCGATTGATCTCTAACATTCCAAAGTATAATTTTGATGCAAACATATTTATCTAAATATGAAAATGTAAACTGATTATATTACTAAAAAAAGAAGTATACTTCAATTTTTTTATATTGTACATTTCATATACTTCATTTTTTTTATATTGTACATTTGGTCATAACTGCAATATGATGAACGACACGGCGAGGAAAGGTTAGTCACGTAGCTTTGTGTGTGTTGCATAATGGTGTCCGACTACACCTTACGTTCAAAGAGAATCTATTAAACTCTTTGAATGCGGACCAAGCGTTTAAAGAGAAGTGTAAAAAAAAAAGGAATGTAAATTCAGACTGAATTAGGAAGGAGACCGATACCTTGGGTTTGTGGTGCTCGCTGGAATGCATCACTATGATAAACGGATTGGAAAACATGCCATGTGCATTTCCAGAACCTAGAATTGAAGTCAAATCTGAAGAATGTCATAGTGAGTAAAGGTTATTGTAATTGCTGTGTATGTGGTGCATACTGGTGAAATTTGAATATGAATGCCTCACGTTCAAACGCCAATTTCCTGAAGCTAAAATTTAAGTCAAATATGCATGAGCAAAACAGCCAACTGCAAACCTTTAGACCCTGATGTTTGCAGGCAGCAGCAGAACACCATATAAAAAGTCACCAAAGGAGCCTGAAGGCTCACATACCAGTTCCGAGATGATATCTCTGAGTGCGAATACCCATTAAAGATTTCCCACTTCATCCACAACGTAGATTCTTTGGATCTTCCTGTTACCAAGCTTTATGATTACTTCTTTAAGCGTGTCATCTCTTCTGCATTTAATCATTCCACTGGAGAATGAAATTGATTGTTCATGCTTATCCAAATAATGTCTAACTGCTGTGACGAAAAGATACCGTGTTGAGCGAGTCACCAAGCTCTTCCAGAGAAGTTGATTTTTTTTTTTGCTAAAGATTGAGATCCTGTAATGAATAAGAAACTGACAACTCAACAGATTCCTCAGTTATATAGAGAGGCTTTCACTCATTCAATTGTTAATATGTGAGAATATCTGTTTAGGATAAAACAACAATTCTAAAACATGATTGTAGATTCAGCTTACTGAATGTCTACCATCTCAGCTGACAAATGACTGGTACTAAAGACTAACCATATTTTACTGTCCAAAAACTCAATTTGGTTTATTCAGCTCCTAAACTATTATCAACTGCATCTCCTCTCTTTCTGTCAGTGAATTGACTATAAAACAGTAGATGCAAAAGCAAATAAGATGATACAAAGTGGAAATTACAGGGTAATAATATAGTATTGAAGCAAAGCAAATGGCTATTATAACATAATAATGCTTGATATCTTGAATAGACAGACCTGTACATCATCACTGGCTATACATTTGAAATCAAGCATTAGTCTTAAACAAATAAAAGGCCGAAGTTAATTAACTGCATATTATCAGTGCCTATACATTTGAAGTTAAGCAGCAAGACAAAAAGTATTATTATAATGTTATTTTACATAACATTATAATAATTAAAAAATGAATAGAGATAATGATACTACAAACAAAAATATGTAGTCCCTCCGTCCCTGTGGATTCTACAGGTTCACTATTTGGCACGCACTTTAATTCTCTTATAAAATATGATTCTATAACTTATTTTTAAGATTTTTTTCTAAATAAATATGAAAGCAAAACTCAAATAGTGAATTTTTGTAAGGCTTATAAGACTCTATAATACGGATGATGATACAAACTATAACATTCTAATCTATATAATCCTAATTGTTGAACACATTCCTATACAAATCTACATCCCACTGGATACTTGCTAACAGAATCTGATCGAGCATAGAGGAAAGTCTGAATGCGGAAGTAAACTTCTTTCAATTTGTGCATTTTATCAAACACTTATACTTAAATGGAATAGTGTATATCAAAATCATAAAAGAAAGAAAATTTAGCAATCAACATTCATAATAACAATAATATATCACAAAGTAGGAGATGAACAAAGTTAAGAATGCGTACCCGTGATTTCGCTTTGTACTGATTCCTGCACCTTCACTTTTCCATAATTCTGTAACTTCTCTATTTCCCATCATCATGATTCCACAAAAAACAAATAAAAATGGAGGACAGCGAGGGTGAAATTTGAATTTTAAACGAAGAAGAAAGTGTGAAACATGGAGAGTAGTTGAGCAGTTCTTTTTCATTCCTGAAATGACGGAGGCAGTTGCTGCAGCACAAAAGATTATTGATTGTTCGGGTATAACCCATTTGAGGTTGGGTTAGAGAAAGTTAAGCAGGAAAAGAACTAAAAGCGGATACAGGTTAAATCCAAGTTTGAACGGAGCATCCAGTTTGATTTGTAAAGGACAAAGTTAGGCCTGGCTAATAAACAACAGTTTAAAAGTTGAAGGGTATCTGTGGTCATTTGCAAAAGCTAGTTGATTCACAAATTAAGATTATATAGAATTCACAAATTAAGATTATATAGAATATAGATATAGATAGATATAGATATATAGATAGATAGATAGATAGATTATAGATTATATAGATAGATATAGATATTTTCTAATATTTTATTTTTTAATTTATTAAAAAAGAATATTATTATTTTGGAGTATAAGACATTGAACCTCTCATAGATTTGAGAATTGTTCTCTCCAGGTATAGCTTTGAATGCTTCATATTTGGCCATCAACAGATTGTATCTGTTTTCCCTAACTTCTTCAGATCCCTCCATCAATGCTTTAAGAGCATCGCACATTTGCTTAGATGATTTAAGCCCAAGTATCATGTGGGTCATTGCTTCGACAATGATTAGTTGCAAATTACGGTCATGTACAATGTATTCTTTGTTGGTCTCAGTGAATTCTCTCTTCTCTTTGGGTACAGACTTCTGTGGAGTGCGAACTCCATTTTCAACAGACTCGGGAATAATTTTCATTGTCACATGAGGTCATTCTCCAAAATCCCAATGTACAGGGGATTTGCAGCTCGGATGTACCACAACATTTTCATTTTCCAGTTATTGTAGTCATCATTGTCGAATGGAGGTACCTTGATTCCTAACTTGTGAGTTGCCATGTTATCAGATAAAATTACGATCGTAAGGTCAACTAGATTATCAGAATGGTAACGGACAGATCTATATATCGATTGGCAAGCTCTAATACCAATTTTTAGGTCAAATCAGACGTAGAGGGGGGGGGGGGTGAATACGTCTTTTACTATTTTGTCGATAATTCGATTGCGGAATATATTTATGTTCAGTTCTAAATTCAATCGTAATCAAACAACTCTAGCAAGTTCAGGGAATATTCTTTGTATTGGAAATAATCCTCGGCTGTTACAAATTCCAACACAAGTGTCGGCTATAGAGACTACAAGTCACTTTAAACACAAACACTCGTAATCACAGATATTCAATCTTGTTCTCATATGTGTATAGCGCGTGCACTTTCCAAAGTGTGTAGTTAGTTTCAAATGAAACTACATGGCTCTATTTATAGGCTTCAACATCTAACCATGGTTAGTCAAGTGATCCCGATTCTGAGTAGTGATCCTGGTTATGAGTAGTGATCCAGCATCTGTAATGCTTAACCACGGGTGGTTAGGCTTCCAAGTGATCCAGGATCACTAGCTATTTAACCAAGTGCAGTTAATTAACCAAGTGATCCTAGATCACTAGAATTAACCATGTATGGTTAATTCATTTCAACTGGCGCCAGGTACAAGTGTGCAACTCCAAGTGGCGCCCAATATCTCCCGTGTATGCAGTGTATAAGCAATTACCTTGGAAAATATAGGCATAAACTCAAGTGGCGCCTCCAGTGTACATACTGGTGCCACTTGGTTATACATATATATAACCAAGTCAATTGTATAGGCAAGTGGCGCCTAACAGGTTGACTGCTTCAAGTAATACATGTATAGAAACTGTAGTATTTTTTTTGTAGGATTATCAAAATATGCAAATAATGAAATAAAACACACTTGGCAGTTCTGCTCTGCTATCAGTTTCGTCGTGTGTTGTGTACTGACCGTGTCCAGCCTCAAATATTTAAAGGTGTCACACTACTTCGCATTTTCATTTATATGCAAGGAAACTGGTCTTTAACCATAGTAAAAGAGTGCATACCTTTTACTGTTAGGTCCAAAGTATCGTAGAAGGGGGGGTTGAATACGATACTCACTACAATTTAAAATTCTTTCGAATCTTGCGGATAAATAAATTGCAGTCCTGTAATGGGTTTCGTGTTCCGGATATTTATTAGGTCGGTTTCTGAGGATATGAAAATATTAAACCAACACACAATATTTTCCAAGGTATATCTGTATATTGATAAATACCTCGAAGGTGCTACAAATCCAAACCCGAAGGTTGGCTACAATGACCACTCCTCTAAATATTACAAGCCCTATCCACTACAAATATTTATGGTACAAAACTAGGCTAGGGTGTGTGTATATTTGAGAGAGTTTGTGCAAAGCACTTGGCCATCCATCCCGAAGGATGATGTGAATTGTGAGAATCACAATCACATATTTATAGGCTTTCATAAACTAACCATGGTTAACGAGTTCGTCCTGGACGACTTGAGTTCGTCCTGGACGAATTCAATTTAACTGTGGTTAAATTGAATTGTCCAAAAATAAAACTATCTTAAAAGAAACTCAAAGTTGCGCCAGGAATTATAAGTCAGAGGCGCAACATTTGACTAAGTCAAATGTTGCGCTTGACTGATTCAAGCAAAACTTCTACTTAGAATAATTCTAAGCAATTGAAGTTGCGCCAAGCAGGAGTCAAACATGGCGCCTAGTCAAACCTTGCGCCTCCCTGTGTTCACAGTGTGTCTTCTTACTTAGACAAATTGTAGTTACTTGAACTAGTGCCACAGTGAGATGAATTAGAGTCGCAACCTTTGACTTGGTCAAAGGTTGCGCTCCAAGTTGCGCTTCCCAGTTGATCAGCCAAGACTTAGAAAATAATTCTAAGTAAAAACTCCAACTTGTGCTCCATGGTGAAGGTCCCTTGTTCTCTCTCATCTCTTGGGACGAACTTTGACTTTGGTCAAAGTTTGCTCCATGGTGAAGGTCCCTTGTTCTCTCTCATCTCTTGGGACGAACTTTGACTTTGGTCAAAGTTTGCTCCTCAAGAGTGGGATACTCCATTGTGATGTACTTAGAAAATTTCTAAGTGAAGAAGAGCTGTTGACTTTTGGTCAAATGTTGCTCCTCACATAGCTTCCTTGTTCTCTCTCATCACTTGGGGACGAACTTTGACTTGGTCAAAGTTTGCTCCTCAAGAGTGCATTGTCTTCACTTGTGATGATACTTAGAGAATTTTCTAAGTGAGGAAGAGCTGTTGACTTCGGTCAAATGTTGTTCCTCACATAGTAAGAGCTTTCCTTGTTATCACTCCTTTGACTGAGATTGACTTGAGTTTGCTCCATCCATATATTTATATTATATTCATAATATTATATAAATATATGTATAAATAAAGATATATATATAAATGTATATAAATAATATTTATATAAACATATAGTAATATATATATACATATATTTAAATATATTCTCATATATTTAAATATATATAATATACATAAAATTATATGTAAATATAAATATAAATATATATAGGGATATATATATATAATTATCTATAGATATAAATATACACATATTTATGCACATAATATAATATATATATATACACTTAAATATATAAATGTTTATGTAAAATATAAATACATATACTATATACATATATATTTATTTAAATATATATACATATAAATATACATATACATATGTTTAAAAACATATATACATATATATTATATATATTATATTTAATTAAATATACATATATACATATATAATTATATTTGTACATATACAAATATATAAGTGCACACATATACAAAATGTCACTTCCTGATATGGCTTTCTGTGGAAGCTTTGACATATGGCATTTGAGCAGTAAGCTTTGGCATAGCTGGCATTTGGCTTGACTTGGCTTTGGAACAAATGACTTGATATGACTGGATCAATTCTTCGATCGATAAATACTTTGCAAAGCTCCGTACGTGCTGACGCTTAGTGCACTGGTCTGGTTCACAAGCGACTAACACTGAAGTCACACATTGTACCTTCTTTGTCAGCAAACATTGATCAGTCCGTTCCGGGTTAGTTTATGCTTCAGTTTGTTGATTATAAATAACCAACCAAGATATATAGAAATATCTTGCTTCAGGGGTTGCACTGAAATCTTTCGAGTACTTGGACAACATCTTCATTGCTTCCACAATCTTGAATACTTCAATCTTTATTCTTCACTGAGGCATGAACATATTAATGAACTTCTTCCAGTGAGCTTATTCCTTCAAGACTGTAGATGGCTTCTTCAACCTTTGTCTTCGTATCTTCCGATTCCGGTGCAGGCGTAGTGTTATTTACTTGTCCTGTTCTATTGTTGAGTTATCATCCCTATGTAACAGATAGGGTTGTCTTTACATTTAGACTTACAATCTCCCCCTATTTGTTTGTTAATCATAACAAGCAAATCCTCTGGAGGATAACTCAACTAACACTAGAAAAAGTAAAGTCCTGGACTAGTAAATAATGCTACAAAGTTTCTGGATCATATAATACATTTCCAGATTTCATGAATAGAAATAACAAATGTGCATATCACCTTTATTTCTCTGGTTCTTGCTTTCCTGCTAGATAATCCTCATAGTCTGTCTTGAAGAGAATTCAAAATATTCCATTATGCAAAGAACAATCAGCAGCTTCATTGAATTCTTCAGTGGTAATGAATAAGTTCCTGTCTACCACTTACTGAAGAATAAATATATAACTTTATACTTCTCCTCCCGTTACCTTGATCAGGTTCCCCTTAGAGATAAGTAGTTGTCTCCCCTTAGATGAAAGATCAATCCTCCTCCTTAGTTGAAAGAAGAATCTCCCCCTCAGTAGTACACAGCTAAAGAGTAGTTTAATCCCCCTTAGTTGTAGACAGTAGAAGAAAGCTAACTTACTTTTTCTTCCCCCTTTCATATATTCTCCCCCTAAATATATTCTCCCCCTTAGTTGTGGAATCCTCCGAGGATATGTGGTATCAAATAGGTCAAGGAACGTGTACAATACTTCCTGTACCAAAAGATAATCTCCCCATAGAGAACTAAACAACGCTAAAGCTGGGGTCGAAGAAAGAGTTCAGAAGAAGGGTTTACTTTGATTGGGTTGGTCCCTATGCTGAAAGAATAGGTTCCAAACGGAAAAGTAATGAGTAAAAACTAACATTCCAGTAACAACATCCACTTTGTCTTTAGGTATAAATTTGGTAATTAGTGGGTGTCTCACTAAAATGTTCTGCAGGTGTATCACTCAACACTCAATTTTCTCTCGGTTTTTGGGTAAGGGTGTCACTCACGAGTTCTGTAAGTGTATCCCTCCACACAAATACTGAGCTTCCAAAATGCTGAGTACCTGCAAGAAAATCACCTTAGCCACCCTTAAAGGGGGTCACCGGTGGTGCATTGGGAGTTCGTAATTCCCAGTCCCTGTAGACTCATCAGATAAATCCGAATCATGGTCCACAAGTTGCCAACCACTAAGTGGCTTATCCAATTAAGGATCCAGAGTTGTTTGATCTGGGAGGTTAGACAAAGGCATAATTATGGCAAAGGCCTAAGTCCTCCTCAATGTCTGTGAAGACACTTGATTCAAGAGAATCATCAACCATAAGTTCACACCGTGAAATGGAATGAACCGTAGTTGCTTCCGTCAATTCTTTCAACAACTTGTGAGCTTTCAATACCAATTATTATTATATGTACCTCACAAGTGTTTCACTCTTCTCAAAATCCTATGTGTTTGCACTCACTCGTGCTCACATATTTCTCATTCTGATGTCTCACTGGTTCTTCTCAGAATCTCACCAAGTGTTTAACTCTCAGTGTTTGGCTCACAGTGTTTCTCTCAGCACTCAAAGTATGGTCTTCTGTACCTGCATGAGAAAATCACCATAGCCCCTTCAAGAGAGGTCACTGGCGGTGCAATGGGGTTTCGTAAATCCCCGATCCTCAACTGACTCATCAATAAATTGACTCATAGTCATAGAGTTGCCGATCTCCTATAAATAGAAAATCCATTCCGATTGGATCCAGATCTGTTCTTATCTGGGGAGGGAGACGAGAATCCTGAAGATTTGGCAATTGAGATCCTCGTTTCCTCCTTACACCTGTAAAGGCATCAACCATCTTATTTACCGTAAAATGGTAAATGAAGAAGTTGCTTCTGGAACAAAACCTTTAACCTTACTGTGCACTCTCTTGTATTGTGTCCATAAGATTTTCTGTTTAGGCTCTTCATCAGAGTGATTATTGATGATGTGCTTGACTCAATACAAGATGCTCTGGCTGACGAGCGAATTTCAATGGACTCATCCTGTTGAGAAAATGATTCCAGAGACTGTTTTATTGCCTTTTCAGCTCTATATTCTGTTGAGAGAATACAGATGAGCAACAGTTACCTCAAGTTCAAAACACCTTTTCTTCTTGAGAGGTAGAGCTGTGGGTACACTATCCCTCACATCCTTATTTGCTGCAACAAGTACAGTTTCTCCCTCATTGACCTCTAGTCTAATAAGTTCCTTATTACTCCAGGGGAAAAGTTGGGATGTGTTCTGAATATGGTTTTATAGTCTGGGATAAAGATTGTCGGTTTTCAACCTTATGACTATCTAGGAAAGCCAAGAGGCTGATTAAGTTCCAAAGAACAGAAAGAGATATAAATGCACTTTTGAAAATCTATGATTTTGACTGAAAGCAATTGCATTTAATCTTTTGAGAAAAATGAATCAGTTGTGATTGTAAAAATGATTTTCATAAAGAACGACAATCACAACTGATGAAAGAATCAAAGTTTTCCATTAAAAACTTGTTTGAGTACGAGAGTCTGAATCTATGCATAAAAGTTTAAATGAACTAGTCTTTGAAAAAGACACAGACTCTTGTTTCTCACTACAATTTAAAAAGAAAACAAGAAAATTTATGCGCTACAGTGTATAAAGCACTCGCCACACTAATTAGTGAAAAAGCCTCATACTAGCACATCGTCAAAACAGACGCTGCAAGTGACAAAGATCACCAAGTACACAAATACAAGATAATCAATGTCTCGTCCTATGACGCTACATGTATAGATGCAAAATATTCTAAGAAATATTTATGAAATAGAGTAGTGGATACCAATTGTTGAAATCAATTGATAAGAAAATTTCTTTGAAGAAACTCACCACTCCAGAACATAAATATGAGACAAAATAAAGATTTTGTTGTCTCCCTTGTACTCAGAATATTAAACACCTAATATATATTTGCACTAGTGGTTTTAAGAAATATGCAACAATATTTCACCAGTGCCAATACATCACAATCAATTCACAAATAAAACATCAATAAAGCATCAAGAAAAGATACCAATCAAATATTTCAAAGATGAATTAATCATGCTTCTATTATTCTATCAAAGTCAATCATGAAACAAATAAGCATATAATTGTCATGGATCACAATCTAACTAAGATAAAATAATAATTACCTACGCAATATCATATAATTATCAGATCAGCATATAACAACTAAAATTATGACAATCATACAAAGATATTCGCAAGCCCGAGGAAAAGTTGAAGAAAAATTCACAAGTCCTATACATGTAAGCATTGGGTACAAGTAAACTCACACAACTCCTCGCAGAACATATTAACAATTAATATTAGTGATCTACATATAAGCATGCAAAATATCACTAACACTAAAAGTATCACAACTATATGCAGTTAGACATGAAATAAGATATCAATTAATAAATCATCAAATATCCAACACAAATAGTTATGCTTCAAATATATACACTAATATAAATGGATTCAGCCTAGAGAGAATCTAAGTAACTCCACAAATACTAGTATATCATGACTAAATTCTAACTAGATTCTAACCACATACCAATTACTGATACAAGTTACAAGTCTAGAAACAAATAAGTCATGCTTCAGATTTTATACCTATAAAAATGAATTCAACCTAGAAAATGATCCTAAGTATGTTCACAAAAACAGATATATCACGACTAGATTATGACAAAGTTCTCTACTAGATACCAATTGTTGAAGAGGTATAGATCAAGAAAAATAACATAATTAAGTCATGCTTCATGTCATCTCTAATCATTTAAATCATGAGCAAGTAAGTCACTTAATTATCATGCAACACAATTTAAATAATTTGAAATAACAAACACTCATGCTAAAACATATAATCACCATCTAAGCATGCAAATCAATAAAAATGGCAATCACATATAATAGCAAAAAGCACGAGGTACTGGATTTTAAATAAATTCACAAGTCCTATGTATAGACAATTTAATACTCATGAATTCATTCAAGAAATACGATAGACATGCTCATGAAAGAAGTAATACCTTATAGAAAATATAGTATGTGATCTACTTGCAGTGAAGTAAAGTGATAAGTTGAATACCTCTGAGACTTGACATTTCAGTTGATGTACCTTTCTTGTACTGATCAAGTCAAGTGGTTGTTGGCATAAGTCTTGGCAAGTCTAGAATCTTCCAAAATGCGCATATTCAAAAGATCCTTGACTTCCTTTTATTGCCATCATTCTTTAGGCTAACTAGTAGACCATGAAGAATTGCAACTTTCCAACAAACTCATCATATCACTAATCTGCATTCACTTAGCAATTATCTTGCACAAGTGACGTTAGTCCACATATAATATAATCATGGTATCACAGCACAAATAGTTGTATTGTGTGTGCCTTGTATCATGAGAGGTAATAATTTGGATACCAAATATGACTCTAGCAAACAGATATTAAAAAAAATATGCTAGTTAGAAGTCATACCATGTCCGTGACGATCATCAGATGTTGGATAGCAACTCATAGAGAGCTGGTGAAGAAAGAGAATATAAATTCTGTTGGATCTGCAACTGCAAAGTCCTTGAAATGTTGCATGAAGCTTCATCTTCTAGCTCACTGTAATATCCTGAACCCGAGTCTCGTCAATGGTGCTTTAGTTCAATCATGAAGGTCGTTGAGTCCTCTAAGATATAGAGTCCTAAACTTGACGGTTCTGTTTCCATCATCTTCATGACCTTCTCCTTTGAAGTAACTCTAAGCAACCAAATTTGGCTTGTCCCTCGTAACAGAGCCAAAAACATCCAGTTGGAATCTGAATACCTGACAAGTACTAAATACTGAATTGTCTTTAGGTCAGTGTATCAGAATCCGCACAATCTGCTTTTCAAATTGATTGAGATCATATTGTTGTGCAATCACTCAATTTGGATCCCTTTAAGAGCTTCTGAATCTTCCTCAAGTTTCGCTTCAGATTGAAACCCAAAGAAATAACATCCTTTCACAATAGCTCTCCCAGTCTTCACTTCACCGTTAGGAACATTTAAGAACTAGAACCTGGGAATGATATTGACTCCAAACCCTTTGTCTAAGCAGATACGTTCTTGATATGTCCTGTTCATCTTGTGTGGTGTTGAGTTTGACTAGTGGATCTACCAAATGCTCCCCCTAAGCTGTTGCTGAGATTTCTTTAATAATCCTTATCCTTGCAAAGAGATTCTGCTTGGATCTGAATTATCATTATACCAATAATATCACCTTTAACAGCTTGGAGCAAAGTGTCGTTCAACGTCCCATCCAGACTTACAATCACCTTCTGTTGATCAATCATAATCACCCTGTAGACTGTAGACTCCATTGAGTAGCAGAGGAAAATATTCTTTGAGCTTCAAATGCAAGACTTGCAAAGAGGCATTTTCCTCCAAACACATACCAAGAGTTAGTGTTTGCTTCTGATTGGCCACTGACAAGAATGGTGTCTTTCTGGATTTATCAATGATCAGGGTTCATCTTGATCAACCTTCATTTGTGACGTCTTGTCCTTCGAACACATACGAACAACACGAAAAAATCTAGAGTAGTCAATGATCATCGCAAAAAGATATCTGGCTTTGTTTGCAGACATGACATTAGCTGCTCCGTCGAAATCCATACGTATCATCTGAAGCGGCTCAGTAATGTTGATCATATCTTTGCTTCTGTGCGATGCTCCTTCGACTTCCCTATTGACATACCTCATAATCTTCATCCATAATGAATTCCAGATGAGGCAGTCCTCTCACCAATGCTCTTCTTGCAAATAGAAAGAGCTCCTTGTTTTGACATACAAGTTTGAGAGCTTCAAGTGCCATAGCTAATACTCATCTGATGAGGCTTCACTATCAAAACAGCTCACTCCATCTTCAGTTGAAGTTCCATATTAGCTACGAGCAAAATTCACATCCTTCCTGATTTGGGATAAAACACTATTCCATGAACTGACATACTGTCATTTGTTAGAGAACAGTCTGATACTAGGAATTTGTGTGCTTTGACTTTTCCAAGAAAGATATGCTTCCATGATGACATTCAAGGAAAACAGGCATGTCCCGCAAGAGAATCTTTGTTGTCATCTTTCAAAGATTATTGACGGAACTGCTCACATGATCACATTTGCTAACAGGGTACTTTTGGTGAATATATGATTTCAGCTACTTAGCAAACAGAGTGCACCAAAAATCATATGGATCATATGTAACCTGCAATCACAAATGGAAAGAGTTCTATGGTCCCCAATCATAACTGGGTCCGGATGGATTAGAGATTTTTCTTTAACAGTGGTAACAACAGAAGCAACCTTAACATGCTAATTCTTATCTAGACATTGCCCTAATGTGCTTTTCTAAATTCAATGCAAGTACAAAGAAATGCATTCATGACATGAAAATAAGCAGACATGATGTTGAATACACATGGCAAACAATCAAAGATAAGACAAGAGCAAGACAGGCAGTTATGCAATTCAGAAGATTCAGTACTCTCTACTTAAACCAATTAACACAAGTGCAACAGGTATAAAGTAGAATTACATATATTCAATAATCTTCTAAGAGCATAAGGATCTGATTCCAATCTGTTGTTATATGGCATTATACTATCTCTATTACCTAAGTCAGTTTTAGATCTAACATGAAGTTCTAAAAGTTCTACTGACACAAGGTAGACATTCCATCATAGAACAAATAAATTCCTTAACAAACAATTCAGATAAATAAGCAAGTCTAATTGTACTAGGGAATCTGAAACAACGTGTTTTAACAAAGTTATACATGCTAGGATCATAACCCCTAAAACTAAGAGTCGTGTTCCAAAGGAAAGCTTCTAATCTCACTATTGCAAATAATCAAATCCTAAATATTCATACACATGTTAAGAATCTGCTAAAGACACATGCACAAGATTATCATCAATCCTATTTACCAGAACAGTGATCTAGCATACTAGTTCAACATTATCTATTGTGATGCTATCATGCTTGTGCTTGTGTGTTAAACAATTCTACTCAGAGATTTATAACATGCTTTGAATATAAAGAAATATGTAATGCATAGTTAGAAAGAATTCGTACCTGAGATGTGCGAGTTGAGTCATCTTCAGAGAATGCTAGGATAGCCAGATAACCATAATCATCCTTCTCATCAGCAACTGATCCAGCTCACACCTTTCCTAAAATTGCATAAGAACTTGTTGTGATGCTTCTTTCAAAACATCCACTTGAATTTCAGACAAGCCCTATCATCCTTGTTTGTCGAGGCTTCAATATATATAACAACCCTTCTTTTCTAAAGATACCAATCAATATTGTGTGTACTGACCAACTCAGTTTTGAAACAACCTCCTTGAACTGAACCCTGAAGAGTATCCGCTTGAAACCAATAGATTCCATCTGAATCTGACATGACTAAACCTCTCAGACAGTGTTATACTAATCCTTGAAGTTCTGTCCTCACATTCTTCAAAAGTGTTAACTTTTGTCGACTTGAGCTTCCTCAAATTCAGCAGTTACAAACTCTTCTGTTCAATCCTAAGGTTCTAACATAAATGCACGAAACTGATTTGGTGCGGTAGTAACTCGATAATTATATCCTTAAACCTCCACAGTTCTCTGTCTTTGATCTTAGCTGATTCCAGATAGATTTAGCATTGGTACAATTCACTAGGTAATTGTATATCCCTGAATCACTGAGTTAGATTGAAATCCTTGAAGATTCATCCGTAAAAACTTCTATTTTCCTAATACCAGTGGTGCCATTCAAAGTTGATATTCCGAGCCCTGGGAAGATGCACTCAACACATAAAGCAAGTTCCCATCCTGATCTGGTGATCTGATAATCAATTAGGAGTAATTACTCAGATCAAGGCCTGAAGTACCTTCTTCAAAATCCACTGTTAGTAGTGTCCAATCAGTCTTCAATAGAATCTTCTTCGAATCACAATCAGCTTTGTCGAACATAGAAAACTGCTTCTAATAATCCTTTGAGAAATCAATTGGATTGGGTCATCAATGTACTTCCATTACCGGTTCTGAGAATCTGGTATTTGAAAGCCCGGTGTTTGTCTTGTAATCTGTCAGCCTGATCTGTCTCAACTAAATGTCATTCTGATTTGTCTTGGAGTAGAATAATTAAAAAGGTTACGGGACACTTGATTATTTAAACTAAGTTTAAATTATAAAAAAAATAAATTTAAAAAAGTTTTAAAAGATGAAAGAAAATAAAGTATAAAATAAACTTAGTTAAATCTATAAAGTAAATTTAATTATATTTAAAAAATAAATTCAAATAAATTCATAATAAACTGAATAAGTTTAGAATAAATTTATTTCAAATTCATTTAGTAAATATATTCAAATTTATTTGATAAATTTAATTTTTGAAAATATTCAAGTGTCTCGTCTCCAATTAAATCATAGCTTCCAGAACAAACTAAATTGAACCCTTGAACTTGAACTTATATCCATAATCAGTTAAATCCTCTTAAATTTATATTCTAGATTTTAACTTAAATTTAAATCATAAACTATACAAATTTAAATAATAAATTTATAAAAATTTATGATAAGCTTGGTAAAGTCTAAGGGTAAACTTTACAAGTCTAAAATAAATTTAAACAAATTTAATAATTGAATTTAGTAAAGTTTATAAAGTAAATTTAATTAAGTTCATAAAATAAATTTAATTAATTCATAATAAACTCAATTAATAAGTTTAAAATAAATTAATTCAAATTTATAAAATAAACTTATTAAAATTTAAAGTATAAATTTATAAGTCCCGGTCCAAAGTTTAGTATCCAACAGATAATCCTTGCTTAGGCTTACGGACAAATTCAGCAACACAAACCGGAAAAACATTTCCCCTAATCAAATATCAAAAGCTAGGTTCTTGATTTTCCGTACGATAAGGATCCTGATTTGTATATCAATCAGCCTGCTCTGATACCAATTGTTAGGTCCAAAGTATCGTAGAAGGGGGGGTTGAATACGATACTCACTACAATTTAAAATTCTTTCGAATCTTGCGGATAAATAAATTGCAGTCCTGTAATGGGTTTCGTGTTCCGGATATTTATTAGGTCGGTTTCTGAGGATATGAAAATATTAAACCAACACACAATATTTTCCAAGGTATATCTGTATATTGATAAATACCTCGAAGGTGCTACAAATCCAAACCCGAAGGTTGGCTACAATGACCACTCCTCTAAATATTACAAGCCCTATCCACTACAAATATTTATGGTACAAAACTAGGCTAGGGTGTGTGTATATTTGAGAGAGTTTGTGCAAAGCACTTGGCCATCCATCCCGAAGGATGATGTGAATTGTGAGAATCACAATCACATATTTATAGGCTTTCATAAACTAACCATGGTTAACGAGTTCGTCCTGGACGACTTGAGTTCGTCCTGGACGAATTCAATTTAACTGTGGTTAAATTGAATTGTCCAAAAATAAAACTATCTTAAAAGAAACTCAAAGTTGCGCCAGGAATTATAAGTCAGAGGCGCAACATTTGACTAAGTCAAATGTTGCGCTTGACTGATTCAAGCAAAACTTCTACTTAGAATAATTCTAAGCAATTGAAGTTGCGCCAAGCAGGAGTCAAACATGGCGCCTAGTCAAACCTTGCGCCTCCCTGTGTTCACAGTGTGTCTTCTTACTTAGACAAATTGTAGTTACTTGAACTAGTGCCACAGTGAGATGAATTAGAGTCGCAACCTTTGACTTGGTCAAAGGTTGCGCTCCAAGTTGCGCTTCCCAGTTGATCAGCCAAGACTTAGAAAATAATTCTAAGTAAAAACTCCAACTTGTGCTCCATGGTGAAGGTCCCTTGTTCTCTCTCATCTCTTGGGACGAACTTTGACTTTGGTCAAAGTTTGCTCCATGGTGAAGGTCCCTTGTTCTCTCTCATCTCTTGGGACGAACTTTGACTTTGGTCAAAGTTTGCTCCTCAAGAGTGGGATACTCCATTGTGATGTACTTAGAAAATTTCTAAGTGAAGAAGAGCTGTTGACTTTTGGTCAAATGTTGCTCCTCACATAGCTTCCTTGTTCTCTCTCATCACTTGGGGACGAACTTTGACTTGGTCAAAGTTTGCTCCTCAAGAGTGCATTGTCTTCACTTGTGATGATACTTAGAGAATTTTCTAAGTGAGGAAGAGCTGTTGACTTCGGTCAAATGTTGTTCCTCACATAGTAAGAGCTTTCCTTGTTATCACTCCTTTGACTGAGATTGACTTGAGTTTGCTCCATCCATATATTTATATTATATTCATAATATTATATAAATATATGTATAAATAAAGATATATATATAAATGTATATAAATAATATTTATATAAACATATAGTAATATATATATATACATATATTTAAATATATTCTCATATATTTAAATATATATAATATACATAAAATTATATGTAAATATAAATATAAATATATATAGGGATATATATATATAATTATCTATAGATATAAATATACACATATTTATGCACATAATATAATATATATATATATACACTTAAATATATAAATGTTTATGTAAAATATAAATACATATACTATATACATATATATTTATTTAAATATATATACATATAAATATACATATACATATGTTTAAAAACATATATACATATATATTATATATATTATATTTAATTAAATATACATATATACATATATAATTATATTTGTACATATACAAATATATAAGTGCACACATATACAAAATGTCACTTCCTGATATGGCTTTCTGTGGAAGCTTTGACATATGGCATTTGAGCAGTAAGCTTTGGCATAGCTGGCATTTGGCTTGACTTGGCTTTGGAACAAATGACTTGATATGACTGGATCAATTCTTCGATCGATAAATACTTTGCCAAGCTCCGTACGTGCTGACGCTTAGTGCACTGGTCTGGTTCACAAGCGACTAACACTGAAGTCACACATTGTACCTTCTTTGTCAGCAAACATTGATCAGTCCGTTCCGGGTTAGTTTATGCTTCAGTTTGTTGATTATAAATAACCAACCAAGATATATAGAAATATCTTGCTTCAGGGGTTGCACTGAAATCTTTCGAGTACTTGGACAACATCTTCATTGCTTCCACAATCTTGAATACTTCAATCTTTATTCTTCACTGAGGCATGAACATATTAATGAACTTCTTCCAGTGAGCTTATTCCTTCAAGACTGTAGATGGCTTCTTCAACCTTTGTCTTCGTATCTTCCGATTCCGGTGCAGGCGTAGTGTTATTTACTTGTCCTGTTCTATTGTTGAGTTATCATCCCTATGTAACAGATAGGGTTGTCTTTACATTTAGACTTACATTTACTTCACCGGAAGTGGTGTTAGTTTCATGTGACGGTCCAGGAATCCAGGGGCCTGGATTCTGACGTCACCACATAAAAACCATTTTAAAACACTTTGAAAACCTGTATTTTTTTTTGAAAAGATAATAAAATCAAAGAATTTAAAACCTGAAAGTTTAGTAAAAGATTTAAAAGAGAGAACACTTTAACCCCCTAAAAGCAACAGGATCGCATCCAGGTTACAGTATTGAAATTAGAATCGACCACTAATTATTATACAACATCTCTTACCAAATCAAATCATCTTCAATAAGAAGAATCACTGCCAATCTTTTCCAGTTATGACTTACATTTGAGTCTCAATAGCACAACTCTAGCTAGCACCAACCTTATCAATCTTCCTGGACACTCTCTGACCACTGGATCCTCAACTCGGTCTCCCCTCCTAGCATTAGCTTTATTCACCATCACAGTCTAGCTACTCATCTTTAAGCCTTTCTAAAATGGTTAAAAGAGAATAGCAAGAGTGAGCAACAATGCTCAGCAAGTATAAATAAATAATGAAATTCTGAACAATATAGAAAGAGTTCACAAGCTCAAGATACTTCATCAACAGATTCAATATGAAAATCACAAGAATAGGGTATTGTATAAAATGATTCACAATACCTTGCAGCAATGGAAACTGAGGAATTCAATTCTTCCAAAAGAATTATTGAATTGGACTATCACATTTTAATTAAAACCAAGGTTAGGATGCTGATCAGTCATACCTAACCCCGAGCAGGCCCTGCCATGCTCTATCACTGGATCCAAGGCACTCATTGGCCTAACATGACATCTGGTCTGACCACTCATTTGGTCCACATAATTTTATAAAAACAACAATCCAATTCTATAATTCAATTCAATAGGTCAGTAAATCAATAGAACAATATCACAATCAATATCAATAACCGAATAATTTCAAATCAACTTTCAATTCATCTTTTCATAAGCCACGATCCATCCTTTTATAAATCATAGTTCAGGAAATCCTTAACTATTCAGTATCCTCCATTATCGGCTAAGCAACTAAATTTAGCCTGCTAAACCAGTATGACAATGGCGGGTTGAATAATCAAGAAAATCCCAAGTCATTCTAGGTTCTAACCATCACTGAGCAACACATGCTTCGATGACAATCTGAACTTCGAATTAATTTGTAAAACTAGAATTATCTGAATTTCTGAGGATTAGAAAAGGATGGAGAAAATATTTACACTTTCAAATATGAAAAAGAGAGGAACGAATATTTGCAAGACATACGAAAAGAATGGATCAGAATAATTGCAAGATATCCAAAAGAAGGGTATAGGATACTTGCCTTAGATCTGACTCCAGTCTCACATCTCAATCTCATCTTTCCACTTTCACAATCTGTGCATATCATAATCTCTAGACCATCCCTGGCTATACTCTATTCTCAATACAGCTTTGCTTCCTCGATTCGTGCCTTATTCACTTTGCAACACCACTTGACTTTCTGAAAGTCTTCGGTCATATACGTCTCGTCCAATCCTTAACGAGAATAAGATAATACTATAGTCACCAATCAATTTATCGCATATACATATCACGTATATCGATACCCACTTAAATACCCCTTTAAATTTATCACATATCACTTAACACGTAATCATGATTTGACTCTAACATATAGTCAATCATATTCCACATAAGATATTACAATTCAATCATATAAATCCTGTCGAAAATCTGACATCGTCTCATCTATAATAAGACTATCCACCTATTATCCTATTCTGTCCAACAACCAATCAATCCACTTGAATTCCTATAATCCATATACTCTTATCCAATATCAATCATTACATGAAACTACGTCATTCAAATCATTTATCACATGTGTACCTAACTAGGAATAACCACGTATATCACGTAATCATTAATTCACAACAAACAAGTCACATATTGACACATATTGCATATTACATAACATATAATCATATTCTAGGTTCAATCATATTATCTTATTATATTAAAATAGGCTTCACGAGCTTCTATCTCTTTTTCGTTTCGCTCAATTCTGAATTACAGATCAAAAGTAATGATCAAAACTGTTTTCTAATTCCTCTATCAACACATAATACATCACTCCAATAACACACCTCACATAACACATAAGATTTCCCATCCCGACTAATGTCAAATCAAGTCTCGGGTTTAAAATGATTTTTAGGGAATTTTCTGAAATTTTTAAACATTTTTCGGAATTAAAACGGGCAAAAGAATCAATTTTATAAATAAATAAACAAGTCTAGATGCTCGAAATTGAACTTGAAATCATTCATAAACAATTATCAAGCCTTAAACATAATTTAGAAAAATATTTCAAAGCTCGAAACTATTTTTTCGGAGTTTTAAATCAAAAAGAATAATTAAATCCAATTAATTAATCAATTAAAATCAATTGATAAATAATTAAAATAATTAATAAATTAATATTTAAATTAATTGACCAATTATAATAATTATTTACTAATTAAAATTAAGTAATAAACTAATTCAGATTTATTTTTAAATAAAGAGATAATTAAAAAGCATTTTTGAAATTAAAATAAATCATTAAAAATCAATTTTCAAAATAAATTTTGAAAAAAGTTTAAAATGTAAGAATTCTGAAATTATACGGCAGGGTGCCAGGTGTAAACCTTTCCAACCTCAGGGTTTGATTTGCATCTATGGAACCTATGGTGACCAAAGGTCAGCATCACAAAACGTTGGGGGACCAAACAACAATTTGCCGTGGTCGTCCCTCTTTTCGTCGGATTTACGTCGGGATTCTTCACCCGAGCTCCAAACTTGTCCATAAGGTGCAGATATAAAGATTAGCCTACCGGGAATCTATTCGTGGAATCAAATTCACCATCTCTTGCATATTCAGGCCGGATGTTTGGCCGAAAGTCAAGAACACCGCCGGTGTTCATAAACTCCGGCGAGTGCAATCGTGAATTCCCCACCCAAACTAATTATATAAAACGATTCACGGCATCAAGGGAAACGTGTCGGTGGCAACCAATCAAGCCCAGATTCACGGATTTAAAAACGCCTAAAAATCGATTAAAAACATTCAAAGAACATGAAGAACACTGATGAACACCTAATCCGAGAATCAACCCAGCTTTTCTCTATGTTTCCGAACTCTAAATTCAACATATTATATACCAAATCGACGAGAAAAACACGTACTACAACATGGTATCATCAAAACAACCAAACAATCACGTTTACGAAAATTCATAATTAAAATCATAATAATTTGAATTTTTGAAAAATCGCAATAATTCACCTGTTGAATCTGCACACAAACGAATAATTAAACTTGATTCTACGCGTCGATAGCTTCGTTTTGACTATTCATACGCCTCCATCAGATTCCAATATCACCTTCAAACCCTAGTTTGATTGCGAAGAACACGAAGAACACAGTTCGGTTTCTCTCGATATTCGTGCAGAGAAACTGGTGAAAATGATTTACGGTTGAAAATAAGGTGTAGAAAAGACTATTTATATTTACAAATAATTGTTACCCTCTTGGATCATTTATGACATGAAATACGATATTTAATAGCTTTATAATAAATAAGCGGGGTCCAATCGGTACCGGTTTTCGAGATAATCATCAAAACGGGACATTTTAACTCAATGATTGGTGTGCGGGTCCCACTTGCACATATTTCGATAAAAAGTAATATAATAATCAAAATATCTGGCTTTCACGTATATCGAGACAAACTAGATAATTATCAACAATTAAAATACCCGTAAAACTCCGCCGGACCGACTCCGGGGATAACCGTACTCCAAATCGAAAAAGTCAAAACATGAAAAGTGTTCGGAATATTCAAATTAGGCAAAAGGTGAGTTTTGTTGAAACTTTCGGGAAGTAAAATATTAACCGTTACGAGTGGACGGTTTTCAGAAAAATCAAATAATTAACAATTAAATATAAATATATGCAATTAAATCCGTAAATCGATTATAAAATCATATAGAAATCCATAAATCAATATTAAAATACCCAAATAAATTATATTTTATCCTGATCATATAGAAATTGAAATATATTAAACCCGAACACATATGAGCAGTCAATCCAATAAACCAGATAACACAGAAGTCACAAAAATTCATATACTATTCACATAATATTCATAATTAATCAATAGTTAATTAACAACGAATTCTCCAATATCACTTAATCACATAACACATATATTCAAATAATAATCATTTAGAATTTTCCAAAACAATATATGAAACTCAGTTTTGAAAATATAATCATTTATCAATAACACAATAACCCAGGGTTTAATATAAAATTTTGAAAACTTATTAAACTGGAATAGAATATTAAATCTTATTTATTTTAAGAAAATCACTATAATACTAATAAAATATTTTTAAAAATCCGGGTTATTACATTTCATCCCCCGCAACATTCTCTATTTTCCACATGATATGAGGATCAACGTTAGTGGAAAGATTCATAAGAGGTAGTAATTACAGTGCGATGAAAAAGAGCCACTAACCCATGTTTAAAGGATTTGAAAAGGCGGTTTCCCCACGATAGGTGTTGGTCCCTGATGTTGATGCATAATCATTGCCATGACAATCATCTGCAACATGTGCAACAATAGTTAATGGAGGTGCATGGAAAAATTCATCTCATGAATTGATGTCTCTAGTTTACCTGCAATTTTCCGACTTCCTGAACCAATGTTTTCCCTAACTTTGTTAAAAGCATGTAACAAATTTTTTGGACTGGTAATTGCTTCATCAGAATACCAGGCTACAGTTGGAACTCAATGTCAATTCAAGGCTCACTTGCAGCTGCGTATAATTAAAAATACTCACGTGAAAAGGACAGTTACCTGGACGGCGAACACCTAATTTGTCCAAATCGGGAACCAGTATAGTAATGTCTAGTTACCTGGACGGCGAACACCTAATTTGTCCAAATCGGGAACCAGTATAGTAATGTCCGGTTGCAGGCTATTTTCAGAAGTAGTATTTGCAGATGTGTGACGGTTCCATATATTAAAAGTCCTTGTATTCCTAACTTTATTCCATGATACAAAGTTTAACAGAGAAAATTATTAGCATATTTTATGGATAAAATGCACATCATGGAACATATTTTACCTGCTGGTTGAGTTTTCACGGGCAATTTTATTGTCGATGCTGGCATCTGGAATGGCATGTCATGATCATCACATGTTATTCTATTTATGAGCCTAGACGTTGGAAAACACTGGCTTGGACCTGTAATATCAAAAATACAATCTTAAACTAGTTTCATTACATTATCGCTTGGTATGGTAGAAGCCGGGACACCAACTAGATAAGTCAACGTTTTGTAGCCTCCTCTGTGATGGTGAGATATTACTGCCTAGCTTTTACATGTTTAGCAGAATCGTCAACATTGTTTAGCTGCCTGTGGGACGTACCATGTGATATTCCCGAACCTACAGTTAGAGTAACTTAACATCAATCGGAGCGATACACTACAAAAACAAGTAATGGGATTAGGATACAATCACTGACAGCTAAAACGAGATTTATGACCACAACTAGGTTGATTTCTGGCATAAGGACGCGGTTGTCCTGTAATGTGTGGCCTGCCTTCTACTGTATAAAATGATCAGTATGTGTAAAAAACATGATATGACAAAAAGCAATATCTACGAAAAAAGAGCATTACCTTGTGTTTGAGATGGGAGGTTGATTCCATCACACTGAGTAATGGTTTTCGACAATGTACCTTGTGTAATGCCAAAACCTAATATTTCAGTCAAATTTTAAGAATGTTAAATTGAGGAAATGTACTGGCCTAATGCGTTGTATGTGCTGTATGTGCTGCATTTCGGCGTCCGACAACACCACTTTATTCTAAGAGATCGTGACAAATCCTAAGATGCGGACTTCACAGAGCTGTTATTCTAAACTGGTGATACAATATTCATAAAAGAGGGTGAAAGTAACCTAATCAAAAACGTAAACAGTCAAAACTTGGATAAACTAAGCAACTGAAAACGTGGAAACCGCAGAACTAATAATTATACCTGAACCTTGGGTGGAGTGGGAAGCTTGTTGGCAAATCTTATCAGCACGAGTTGGAGTTTGAAAACATGAAATTGGCAATGTCTTATTACATGCTACAAATAATCAAACACATTGTCTGAGAACAATATATGACGAAGATATAGACCTTTATGTACCACAATACTGAGAGAAATAGTAACGATTATGTACCAATCTCACGCGTTATCCCGGGTGCTCTATTCTGATCCATATTTTCATGCGTCACAGATGGCTCATTAGGAGATGTCTGCATGTCACGGGAAGGAGAAAGTGCATACTGTGAAGATCGCCTCCGTTGTGCTGACAACCCCAAAAAATAGAGAATCAATGGGCTGTAGCGAAAACATGTAAGTAATATGCAGTCATGCTTACCATTTCTCACAAACGAAGTTGAAACCACACCTAAAGGGATGCGCTTACGACCTGCTCTTAAATATGTCACAACTAACGGTGAGAACCCATCATCTGAACATAAAAAGAGACGACTAGAAATTTCACTTTATGAAACAAATGAGAGAAGACGCAAACCATTCACTCTCTATGGCTACTACTTCCAGTGGAGATCTGAATGAGTAAAAAGCGAAGCCATAGAGGTTTCCGTCGTCAGAGGTCTGCGGAAATTTGAAATGGATGGAGAAAATGACTCCAGAAATTATGGGTTGACACAACCGACCAACAAATTCAAAACAAAGAGGTATATCATCCGCTCAAGTTCGGATCCACCAGTAATGCATGCACGAAACAGTTTTTTTTTGAATTGGGTTAGTACCCGTTTTCTAAGGGTGATCCAAGTAACATGAGGAATTATGCATAACACCCTAGGTAGTACTACAAAAAAAATTCTAGGAAGGACGAAACAGGTCATTTTTCAACTTCTTTGTATTCAGGAATTAGGATTATATAGATATGAGCTCTTAAGTTAAAGGCAGATCCAGCTAATGAATGGAATAAATACAAACTCTAATGAGTTTGAGTAAAGCTTGATAGTCGAAACATAAAAGCCAAGTACAATGGGGGATGTCATTAATACAATGAAAGTTCTGCGCTACGTTAATATTGTGGTCAGAGGTATCCAGCTTTGATTTTTGGCTCAGTTCCCATCATTACAATATCTACAAAATATAGATATAGAGCTGTTAGGGTTGGGCTTTTTGAATTGTAAAAAAATGATTTGGGAGAACTTTATTACTGTTAGGACTAAGATTGAAAGCTTGGGGCTGCCCTGGATATGCCAGCAATTAGAAAATTTAAACTCTCTCTTGAAAGAATGTTAAAAATTTTCTATCAACGGATGTGTAATGATAAATTGTAAATATTCTAAGTCAACGTCTAATCAAGCATCAACGGATGAGGATATAAAGAGTTCTATCAACTGCTATTCAACTCAATGGCTTAGCAAATTATGAACCATCAACGGATAAATCAAGAACCCATCAACGACTACTGAATTAGCTTATCAACTAATAATTTAGTAGTTATCAGTTGACAACACAAGTCAAACAAAAGGACAACAGTCATATGGGTTGAACAGAAGTCTGTTGTAATAGTTTTGAAAGCTAAGTTGTAAAAATGCTTAGTCAAATATTGAAGACCTCGAAGCCTACAAATTCAAGCAAAACAACATGGAAATAAGGAACCATGCTTTCTATCACAGACGACATATATTTTCTCAAAATGTGGGTGCAAAGAATGGAGTAGGAGCATGCTGCTTTGGACTAGTATGAGAATAGCTAGTCTATCTTGATGTGGACTACGCAATCCACCTGAAAATTTGAAAGCCTCAAGTTCATTGTTTCTATTTTTAGATAAATTTCATTACTCTTAAGTTTGAATACTATCTAGGTACCAAAAGTTGATAAAATTAATTATATTATATTCAAAACCCCTTCAACAAGATAATCTCATTGTTTGAATTGTTAAATAATAATAAACTATCTATCCCAAGTTTCAAATCAATATTATAGCAAGTGGAAGTATATTATCCAAAATTAAAATGATAATGTTTTTCAAAATTAGATAAAATACAAAAAATATTTGAGGACTTATAAAGAATTTTGGTTAAAGTTTAATCTAGGATAAATACTAAAAATATTTTTACATAAACAAAAAAATATTTTGATGGTTAGCAAAATATTTTTGAGTATTTAAATTATTTTTTTATAAATACATAAGTTTATAAAAATTGAGAAAGTTACTGTTTGATCAAAAATGAGTAAACCCTGTACAAATATTTGATACCAAAATATTTAAAACAACAATATTCATAAAAATAATGATTTTGATAATTTTTAAGTGAATTCAAAGTATTAAAATATTTTTCTCTAAAAACCGAAGAATTTGAAAGACGAAGGAGAAAATATTTAATGAGATACAAGTATCACCATGGAAGGGACTGACGAGATTCAGCAAGAAAGGAAAACTAGCACCAAGATACATCGGACCTTTTGAGATCTTGAACTCAGTTGGAAAAGTTGCTTACGAGCTAGCCTTGCCACCACAATATCAGGACGTACATAATGTATTTCATGTCTCATTGCTCAAGATGTATAATCCGGATGCTAATCATTTGATAGAAAGTGAACCAGTAGAGATTCAAGCTGATTTGTCATATGAAGAGCAACCTGTACAAATACTAGATCGGCAAGAAAGGAATCTTAGGAAGAAATCAGTGAGCTTGGTGAAAGTATTGTGGGAGAATCCAAAGGTAGAAGAAGCAACTTGGGAGCTAGAGTCTGAGATGCGGAATCAGTATCCTCAATTATTCTCCCAAATTCTGAGGGCAGAATCCTATAAGGGGGAGAGGATGTGACAATCGGTAAATTTTGAGCTATTTTAAAAGTATGATATATATATATATACTCCATGTTTAAATGTCGATTACGTGAATTTGTTATATACTTATATATATATATATATATACTTATATATATATATATATATATATATATATATATATATATATATATATATATATATATATATATATATATATTTCTTGTTTTGTGGCATTGCAAGTGTTACCAGGATACTTTTAAGCGTATTATTTTTGTACGCGATTAAGATTTTCGTTACGCGATTAAGTGATAATTGAGATTGTTATGTGGCTTTGTGGCATAATAGATTCTATATTGCGTATAGTGGCCGTATGCGAGAAATTTCGCTACGCGATTAAATATATTGCTCGACTTGATATTATTTGAATAGTTGTGACTACGCGATTATATGATAATAAACGTACCTAGTTGCAATTCATTATAGGTGCGATTATGTGATGAAATATATATATATATATATATATATATATATATATATATATATATAATTGTGGTAAAAATTCGATTCGTTGTGTTTTATTATGTGAATTATTGTGTGTGAATTTTCTTTTATATAGATTATATAGGGTGAAAGCCAAATATGACTTTTCCCCCACAAACTCTGTCCAAAGTAACTGTTTGCGGAAAGGTTGCCCATAATGACCAGAGAGACACGCATGCCAATTGCGCGTACCACACCCGTATACAATAGATGGGAGAGTTCTGCTTCTAAGTCTGCATGCGCATCTAGGAGTTGCGAGGACTAACGATGTGCACTTTTCTTCCTTAACTAAACGCATAATAGCTATGATTATGTAACCAAACTAGAGTCAGAATACACATTGATGTACTGCGTATCCCTGTATACGCAACTTAACAATGCGTATGCCCCTTAATTCCACATCATACAATAATTGTCACCACATTTTTACTTTTATCTCTTCCAACTGTACAATCACACACTCAATTCAATTACACAATCAAATCACTGAATCATACAAATGAAACACTGAGATCATCAGTCACCCAACTGAACTACACTTACAAACTAAAGTGACCGTCGGCCACCACCGGCTGCGTCTTTGACCCAACTTCGATGCTGACAACACCCTTCCTCATTAATCTTTCATTATTGATCATTAACCCCAAATCAGTTTGAGCCCAAAACCTGATCCAAACCTTTTCAATGCTATTCAACTCCTACTCGTGCTATTTGCATTTGAGTGTTCTTCGATTGGCCTTTATAATAGAAAATACCAAGATGAAAGACCCTAAAGATAAGACAAGTAATAAAGTAAAGTAGGTATACCATACACGCATATAGAATATGCGTATACAACTTGTTATTTTGGACACAGTTAGCGATGATTGGTATTTTGGACACCTGCATTCTAAAAAAATTGATAAAATTATTATTTTCTCGATTATATACTAGAGTGTTATTCTTAAAATTCTTTTAAAAAAAATTTTGTCCAAAATTTTCGAAAATGATTTTGTAAAACTCATAAAATCTCATAGTATTTATGGTATTAATTTGGTGATTTATAGAATTATAGTTTATTTATTAAAATCCATTCATTTTATTCATGTTTTTAATAATTAGTAGTTTAAACTAGTACCCTTGCATGCATTTTTGTGAAGAATAGAGTCCAAGGGCTTGACCGACTATTCACACCATTTGACCCTTGTAATTACATCTAAAACCTCACATGCAATCCCACACAAGCTTGTTAGAAGGATAGAATTGTAATCTCCTAAACCCACTAACTTTTTTGGTCAAGTCAAAACATTGAAAACAAAAGAGCACTCATTTCTCTCCATTTCACAAGACAAAACCCACTCAAATCTCTCCTCTCTTCTCCCTCATCAGCCGAATAGAAACCCTCCCCCAAAACCCTTAAAAATTTTCTTCTACAACTACATTTCTACACACATTCTTCAACCCACCCAAGAAGGAAGTAGTATCATCTAGTGTCAAGCTTTCATTTGAGGCTAGTTTTAGTATTTACATGTCACTCAAGCCAAAGTTTCAACTTTAATTCTTATGAATCTAGAGTGGGAATCATTGTGGCTCATAGAACTTGAGCAAGAGATGGACTTGAATGTCAAAAACAACTTAAGTTGATTTTGGTACCAAAGTAGTCTTGGGTCCATTTTTGTTAGAAACCACCTTTGGTTCAGAACCATTGTTTTCTTTGGATTTAGAAGGTTTTGAAACAACTTCATCCTCAATGTTATGCTTCTTAACTTCAGGCAGCAGAGCAGAATTAGAAGAACCAACATCAGCAGAATTCACAGAAACACTACAAGAAATTGGTCTTTTTGCGACCGCCTATCAGCGACCGCAGGCAGTCCCTAATGGCTATTCGCGACCGCAGTCAGTCGCTAAAAGTAGGTACAGAAAAACTGGTCGCTGTAGTGCATCACTGCGACCACTATTGGCGACCAAAATAGTCGACCGTTGTTAGCAACCGACCCCATCGCTAATCTGAGTCAGCATAATTTATGGCCAATCCACATAGCCGCGACAAAATCAGCGACCGTTCCTCGTCGCTAATATTTGCGACTAGTATTTGCGATCGTGATCAGGTGCAAATAGAAGTTGTTGTCTGCGACCAAATTTTGTGACCGCCAGCGGTCGCAAACGTTAGCAACTAAATTTAGCAACTGATTGTTTTGTCGCTAAATTTGTGACCACTATTAGTGACAATAATTTGTTGCTGTTTTTTTATTGGCCGTTTTAAATCTTGCTACGGATGTCGATCGCTAATACTAAATCTTCTAATTTTCTAAATGCGAGAGGAAGGTAAGTAGAGAGTTTGAGGGAAAAAAGAAAAGGTAGACAAGGCTTCAGGTGGATGTATATATAGTAGTGGAAAGTGGGGAACAGCCTCGCCGCGTGGCGTGTTGTGATTGGATAGGTGTGAGGCAGTCTTGACGACGCGGGGCTTCTCGAGAAAGAGATTAGACAGCTGAAGGGGAAGAGTTTAATTGGGAATCTGCAGCTACACCACCTATTTAGGGGTTCTAGTTAAATTCAAATTGTTTTAAATTTTGGTTAAACGAAAATTCTGGGATCGGCCTTATCTTGTGGTGTTAAGATGTGTTTGACAAGCTGAAAAGGCGGGGATGGATTTATGGAAGCCCAGATAAAATGCTGGGAATAATTTTAATTATTATGGGGAATTATGTTCGAGGCTTGCAGCTGTTGTTGCAAATTAAAAAAATAATGATGTGAGGTTTTATTATTATGTGGGTGGTATTTCTTAAATATTTCTTGTTTCTTACACCGGGTACGCCCACGTAAGCTTAGAAATATTTTTTGATTAACCTCCAGCATAGTTTTGAGGCTTGTAGTTGGATGATAGAGGGTTACCGTTATTAGGTTCCTCTCGTATTTGATACTTCAAGGAATCAAGGGGTAGTTCTTGTGTCAAAATCTCCCTGGGGTTATTTTATAGTCCATTGCATTATCTGGGCTTTATTTGGGCTTATTGTAGTCATTTGGTAAAGGATATCGGGCTTCACCATGGTTGGGTGAACCATTGAAGTCATACAAGAAGGCTTATGGGATTGCGTTGGAAGCATAATGGAGGCTGCCAATAAAATGGGGTTGCACCTAAAGGCGCTTTAGGGGTTACCTCTACTAGGGGTACTGCTAAGTGCATCCTGGGCTGTAGTTGTAGGGCTGCAGTTAGGGGATGCCGCTGGTAGGGCTTTTGCCGCCTGGGCAGAATTGTAGGCAGACTCCAAGCAGGACTCTTCTTCTTTGTTTCTAGGAGGACGAATTGGAGGTGCATTGAGAGTGTTTTGGTTGTTATTTATCCACGAATTAAAGGATAATCATGCTTATTTGGAGATAATTACAACATATATACATATCTAGTGCAAATAATCGGATAAACATTGAAGATGAAGGCTTCAAGTGACCTACTTGGAGTGGGATTCCGCTGGATAACTACTAAAGAAGGACGATTTATCCTAAAGTAGTGAGGAATAAAAGATTATCTTTTACCAATGCTTATCAGAAACTACATGGGCTTGATCCCTATAAATAGGGTATGTACGCACCTTGCAAAGGGATTCGGATTCGCAAGTTCTACACACTAAAGAGAGGCACGTGTAACCTTCGTGACGTATTTTTCCGACCAACCGTGGGATGGAATTCTATAATTCCGGCCTCTTTGCTTGGTCCTTTGTGAGCTCAGCCCTCAAAAACACTTGTTTCTCTGTATTTTATGTTAATGGTAGCCCCTACGAGTTAGCCGTGATCTCGTAGTTATAACAATTATCCCTATTATTGTGACGTATAATTCTGGGGGTTTTGTATCAATTCCTCTCACAACAGGTTGTATTTTGGCAGGGGATAATGAGGGATGAGACTGCTGACAACCCTTCGGCAAGAAAGACTACAGGGCATGGCATTAAAAAAATTAAGGTAGATTACATACTGATTAAAATATATGCCCTGTACTTTTTTGTTGATCTGATCAGTAATTAGGACTCATTTACGTTGGATTTAGGTGGTGTATACAGCGGACCAGGGAAGACATGATAGTCCCAGCGGTGGACAGAGCACACAAGCACGTGCGGATCTTGAGCTCGCGAAGCATTTTGAAGAGGAGGTACTCTAAAGCTACCTCTCCGAGTGTCGCTTTTCTTTTTTTCCTCGGGGCACTAAATATGGTAAAACTTTTTTTTGGCAGCAATATATGAAGAGGTTTGAAGCAAATATGCTGGAATTGGAGGCCAATTATAATAAATGCCTGACGAATTTCATCGAGAGGGTGGCTTTATTTCCCAAAAATGAAAAGCTTGTTGAATTGAGAACCAGGTATAAGCAATTTTTCCAATTGTTTGGTGAGTCAAGCCCTATCACAAAGAGCTTGTCAAAGATATGTGCAAACCAGGGGCGTAAAACAACGCTAGATTCAGAGGCTAATAGCAGTATTCTGAGTTTATCTCTTGGCTTGTCCCAAATGTTCCCTCAAATTTTGAGAGATGCCATGGAGGCCTGTGTTGTCACTCCAGCAACAGTGCATTCTTCTTTTAAACAAACCAGTAAGCAAAGGGAAACTGGAATCTTACAGCCTCCTGTGAAGGTTAGACCGCGAAGAGATTTCATACCCACAGCTATCTGTAGATCACCGTATGTGACGAGATTAACCGATATTAACCGGCACAACCTGACAGCAGAAGAGAAGGATGTTTGGGAGTGGTTGTGTAATGATAGCACAAATCAGTCGTGAGTTTCTCCTTCAACTTAGTCGTGAGTTTCTCCTTCAGGATTACATATTTGAGTGGAAGGATAGGCGATGTACGAAAGAACATTTTGACTCTCTTGAGAAAAACAAACAAGTGGAATCTACTGTGATTGTCACGTGGACATACATGCTGAATGAAAATGAGATATTTAGAGCGGAATCATCCCCGCTTCGCATGTTCCTAACCAGTGAAACAATAGTAAGACTGCATAGTAGAATTCCTATATGTTGGCCACGTAATTTGTTGTTTCCTTACAATGTAACGTCCTTTGTTTTGTTCCATTTGTAGTATGGACCTATGCTGATGAAGGTTGCACCAGGATATTTGGCTGCAATGCTTAATCGTTATGTTGCCTTTGATGATAACATGGATGTAGTACTGAAGCTGGTGAACGAGATCCATAGCAGGATGTTTGACATTCCTGATTTTGAAATGGTAAATTTCTAACCCGGTAATTTCATAAGTTTTTTATACATTGTAGAAAGTAATCTCTGCTACATGGTGTAACTATCCACTCTAAATGTTGCCATGTAGTTCCTTTTCCCGGTGTATACTAGGAGCCATCAATACATCATATGTTACAACATTAAAAAGCCGCGATGGGAAATTATTGACAACCGAGTCCAAGAGATGCCTATCGAGGATACATACGGCGATCTACCATGGATCTTGGTATGTCTATTCCTCAATGAAATTAAAGAAAATTCTTCGCATATATATATATATATGTAGTTGATCATAAATTAATTTATACGTACTTGTACTCTGCGCAAATACATTTTTGCTTATATGTATGCTGCACTAATCATTCAAACCATTCATCAAATAAAGCATAACATACATAGTATCTATGCAGAGCAGTTGACAAATAGGCAATCCTAATTACATGGTTCATTGTAGCATGATTGCTTCTGCCAGTTTTTGGAATACTACCGATTACCAAAGCATCGTGAAATAGTAAACCTGGAGCCGGCTATTGTGACCATGAGCTGGCAAATGTTGGACAATGTAGTGGACTGCGGAGTATTTGTTATGAGACACTTAGAGTGCTATATGGGAAGCGCATCTGGATGGAGTATTGGACTACGCTCTTAGAGGGTATGTAGTAATATACGTCTCCCTTTTCATATATAAATTGTACATCCATGTGGCTAATTCTTCTTTAAATAAATTGCAGGACAGTCAGAAAAGTGTGTTGCAGAAGCTAAGAGCGATATATGCTCACCGAATGCTGTTGTGGTCCAAAAACAAAAAAAAGGCATCTGGTGCTGCAGAAGATGGTGAATTACTCCAAGAGGAAGTTGTTAAGAGATTAATGATCTTAATAGCTTTCTGATGTTTTCCACGAATATTAATATTTTGTGATTAGCTGATTCATCGTGTGCTTTAAAAAATGGTCAACTATAGAACAAACAGCAAGTTGTTGGCCATTTAGTTTTTTAAGACATTAAGCTAGATTTGTAGCAGATTCTACCATCTCTGGCATTTATCTTCGCATCCTAAAATTGTTTGGGGATTTATAAGTAGTAAGTTGAATTGTTTACGTTATTGTGGATTGGATGATATTATATATCTATCTCATGTTCTTGGATTTTTTTTTGTGGTGTTCATAAGGGAATTTTCAATCTGTATTGGACTCTCCAACCTTAAGGTGGATGCCAATAATTAGACTTTTTAATAATATCCTGTAAACAAGTGTACATGTAACTCAATATTTTGTTGAAAACGTGCAATGTCTTCAAGCCAAAAAAACTAGTGCTACTAACAAAACACAGGCATCCAGTCCTGAAACAAGTGAGGGGTATGTAAATAAGATATAAGACTGGCTTCATTTCAAAATTTAAACAATTGTCTTCATTTCTAGTGCAAATAATCACGAATTAAAGGAGACGAATTGGAGGTGGATTGGGAGTGTTTTGGCTGTTATTTATCCACGAATTAAAGGATCATCATGATTATTTGGAGATAATTACAACATATATACATATCTAGTGCAAATAATCGGATAAACATTGAAGATGAAGGCTTCAAGTGACCTACTTGGAGTGGGATTCTGCTGGATAACTACTAAAGAAGGCTGAATTATCCTAAACTAGAGGGGATAAAAGATTATCTTTTACCAATGCTTATCAAGAACTACATGGGCTTGATCCCTATAAATAGGGTATGTAGGCACCTTACAAAGGGATTCGGATTCGCAAGTTCTACACTCTAAAGAGAGGCACGTGTAACCTTCGTGACGTATTTTTCTGAGAAGCTGTGGGATAGAATTCTATAATTCCGGCCTCTTTGCTTGGTCCTTTGTGAGCTCAGCCCTCAAACACACTTGTTTCTCTGTATTTTATGTTAACGGTAGCCCCTACAAGCTAGCCGTGATTCTCGTAGTTATAACAATTATCAATATTATTGTGATGTATAATTCTGGGGGTGTTGTATCAATTTCTCTCACAACAAGTTGTATTTTGGCACGGGATAATGAGGGATGAGACTGCTGACAACCCTTCGGCAAGAAAGACTACAGGGCATGGCATTAAAAAAATTAAGGTAGATTACATACCGATTAAAATATATGCCATGTACTTTTTTGTTGATCTGATTAGTAATTAGGACTCATTTACGTTGGATTTAGGTGGTGTATACAACGGACCAGGGAAAACATGGTAGTCCCAGCGGTGGACAGAGCACACAAGCACGTGCGGATCTTGAGCTCGCGAAGCATTTTGAAGAGGAGGTACTCTAAAGCTACCTGTCCGAGTGTCGCTTTTCTTTTTTTCCTCGGGGCACTAAATATGGTAAACATTTTTTTTGGCAGCCATATATGAAGAGGTTTGAAGCAAATATGCTGGAATTGGAGGCCAATTATAATACCTGACGAATTTCATCGAGAGGATGGCTTTATTTCCTGAAAATGAAAAGCTTGTTGAATTAAGAACCAGATCTAAGCAATTTTTCCAATTGTTTGGTGAGTCAAGCCCTATCACAAAGAGCTTGTCAAAGATATGTGCAAACCAGGGGCATAAAACTAGAGGTGGCAAAATGTGGTTTTGGTTTGGTTTTGGTTCTTATAAAATGGATTTGGTTTGGATAGATGAACCAAAACCATTTTCAAATCATATATTAATAAATTTGGTTATGGTTTTAGTTTGAATTATGGGTAACTAGTTTAGTAAGTAAAAATAAGTTTTATATAATGAACAAAAGTTAATACACTCAAATCACAATATAATGAATACTAAATATAACAAAAGTATGTGTGAGTGTGTGAGTTGATGGAGTGGTTTAAGCTCTTGGCTTCTCCAAAAAAGGTCATGAGTTCGAACCATGGGATGTGCATGTGTGATAATTAGCAAAAAGAAAGAAAGAAAAGAAAAGGAACATAATAGTGTGTGTGGAGAGTTATAAGAAATCTTAAAAGTGAGACCAAATGTGATTAGAACCATATTTTGTGAGAAATGTGAGACTAAAAACCAAACAAAATCCATTTTTCTAAATGTGATTTCAAATGAATCCAAATTCACAATTTTGGTTTGGTTTGGATTGGTTTAATGGTTTTGCATCCATATTGCCACCTCTACATAAAACAACGCTAGATTCAGAGGCTAATACAATATTCTAAGTTTCTCTTTTAGCTTGTCCCAAATGTTCCCTCAAATTTTGGGAGATGCCATGGAGACCTGTGTTGTCACTCCAGCAGCAGTGCATCCTTCTGGTAAACAAACCAGTAAGCAAAGGGAAACTGGAATCTTACAGCCGCCTGTGAAGGTGAGACCGCGAAGAGATATCATACCCACAGCTATCTGCAGATCACCGTATGTGACGAGATTAACCGATATTAACCGGCACAACCTAATAGTAGAAGAGAAGGATGTTTGGGAGTGGTTTTGTAATGATAGCACAAATCAGTCGTGAGTTTCTCCTTCAACTTAGTCAAGTTCCTCATCTGCAACATTCTAACTTACTAGATAACTAATTAAGTGCCGCTCTGTTGTAGGGATTACATATTTGAGTGGAAGGATAGGCGATGTACGAAAGAACATTTTGACTCTCTTGAGGAAAACAAACAAGTGGAATCTACGGTGATTGCCACGTGGACATACATGCTAAATGAAAATGAGATATTTAGAGCGGAATCATCCCCGCTTCGCATGTTCCTAACCAGTGAAACAATAGTAAGACTGCATAGCAGAATTCCTATATGTTGGCCACGTAATTTGTTGTTTCCTTACAATGTAACGTCCTTTGTTTTGTTCCATTTGTAGTATGGACCTATGCTGATGAAGGTTGCACCAGGATATGCAATGCTTAATCGTTATGTTGCCTTTAATGATAACATGGATGTAGTACTGAAGCTGGTGAACGAGATCCATAGCAGGATGTTTGACATTCCTGATTTCGAAATGGTAAATATTTAACTCGGTAATTTCATGGGTTTTTTATACATTGTAGAAAGTAATCTCTGCTACATGGTGTAACTATCCGCTCTAAATGTTGCCATGTAGTTCCTTTTCCCGGTGTATACTAGGAGCCATCAATACATCATATGTTACAACATTAAAGAGCCATGATGGGAAATTATTGACAACCGAGTCCAGGAGATGCCTATTGAGGATACATACGGCGATCTACCATGGATCTTGGTATGTCTATTCCTCAATAAAATTGAAGAAAATTCTTCGCATATATATGTAGCTGATCATAAATTAATTTATACGTACTTGTACTCTGCGCAAATACATTTTTGCTTATATGTATGCTGCACCAATCATTCAAGCCATTCATTAAATAAAGCATAACATACATAGTATCTATGTAGAGCAGTTGACAAATAGACAATCCTAATTACATGGTTCATTGCAGCATGATTGCTTGTGCTAGTTTTTGGAATACTACCGATTACCAAAGCATCGTGAAATAGTAAACCTGGAGCCGGCTATTGTGACCATGAGCTGGCAAATGTTGGATAATGACTGCGGAGTATTTGTTATGAGACACTTAGAATGCTATATGGGAAGCGCATCTGGATGGAGTACTGGACTGCGCTCTGAGAGGGTATGTAGTAATATACGTCTCCCTTTTCATATATAAATTGTACGTCCACGTGGCTGATTCTTCTTTAAATAAATTACAGGACAATCAGAAAAGTGTGTTGTAGAAGCTAAGAGTGATATATGCTCACCGAATGCCGTTGTGGTCCAAAAACAAAAAAAAGGCATCTGGTGCTGCTGAATATGGTGAATTACTCCAAGAGGAAGTTGTTAAGAGATTAATGATCTTAATAGCTTTCTGATATTTTCCACGAATATTAATATTTTGGGTTTAGCTGATTCATCGTGTGCTTTAAACAATGGTCAACTATAGAATAAACAAGTTGTTGGCCATTTAGTTTTTTAAGACATTAAGCTAGATTTGTAGCAGATTCTACCATCTCTGGCATTTATCTTCGCATCCTAAAATTGTTTGGGGATTTATAAGTAGTAAGTTGAATTGTTTACATTATTGTGGATTGGATGATATTATATATCTATCTCATGTTCTTGGATTTTTTGTGTGGTGTTCATAAGAGAATTTTTCCATCTGTATTGGACTCTCCAACCTTAAGGTGGATGCCAATAATTAGACCTTTTAATAATATCCTATAAACAAGTGCACAGGTAACTCAATATTTTGTTGAAAACGTGCAATGTCTTCTAGCCGAAAAACTAGGGCTACTAACAAAACACAGGCATCCAGTCCTGAAACAAGTGAGGGGTATGCAAATAAGATATAAGACTGGCTTCATTGCAAAATTTAAACAGTTGTCTTCATTTCTCTCCTCTATCCTCCAAAGGATCCAAAAACCTATTAACATGTTAGACATCTTTGGGCAAATACTTGAAGATAGAAGGAATGGCTGGACAATGGGAATCAGTAGGTAATGTTCTACTCATCGTGGTCCTCCAAGCCACAAAACAAATATCGAAAACACAAAAAATTCATAACTAACAAACTAAAATAACATCAGAGAAGAAAGCCATCGAGATGTATTCCAATACTCTTAACTAAACATTAGATAGTAGGCCCTGTATAAAAAATAAACGTAAAATGTATTAACTGAGTACAACATTTAAAGTAATAATTGAGAATTTATAGAGAAGCTACAAAGAACATCTCATACGAAAGTATACATTGACTAGAAACTAACTGTAGAACAAGAAAATGTCTTCACTCTATTTCTTTAGAGTGGGGCACGTGCGCGCATTGTGTCCTTTGGTTTTATTACAAATGTTGCATGTACATTGTCCCTTAGACTGAATAGATATCTCTCGAGTACTTTTAATGCGCGAGCCACTACCTTTGTTTTTACAGATATTAGGATTCCGAACGCATTCCTCATTAAGTGGTACAGGCTCTATAAATGCATCAGCTCGGTGTGCCTGACCTAGTTCGTCATTTTGTTCAGAATCCTTCTGCAACTTTGATTCTATATCTCGCAAAAGTAACCTCACCATATCCAACTTGTCCTCTTCGTCGCCAACCAAGTCCAAACAGCTCTCAAATTCAAACCATGCTCTGGTACGTTTTAGTTTTGTCCGCTTAGTCTTGTCACAATTTGATGAAGTTTCAAGCGAGCCTATTGAGGAATGATTTTTCAATGCATCTTTTGTCCACCTGGCTTTTATAAATTGACGTGGGATTGTATGAATGCCACATTGCTGCAATGCCGCAAATACATAACAGCACGAATATCCATATCGGTTGTAAAACTTACAACTACACTCGACGTCATTATTACTCCGTCAGACAGATACCTATCAAATATAGATATGAGAAAATCTATTTATATCTAAAAGGTAAGGATGCCATTTTTATAAAAGTATGTACCTTGAATAGTTTGCCTTTGAGTAAATCATCTTTGCACATAAAAACCCGTGTCTCATTGGTTTGTGTCATCTCGGGCATGCTTGTATGAAAACAAGCATTTTTTATTTCCTCCCTAACATGGTAGTAGAGAGCCAACGTGTACACATGTGCAGCATCTTTTTCAATCAGCAATGGAGTCTCCAACCTTGGTGTCTTGCGTGAATTCTTGTCATCTTCTACAGTACGGATTCTTTGTTTGTCCATAGCACTCTCAAAGCTTGAAAAGAACTCAACTAGGGTGTCTCCACTCTCATGAAAGTGTTGGAAAAAGGAATTGAAGCTTTCAGACCTCGACGTGGTGCGTAAGAAACCTTCTATGTCAATATCTGAAAAGTATGCGGGAATCCAACTTCTACGCTTCCTAAACATAGCAGACATCCATTCGTTATCCTGTAATTTATACTCTGATATAACTGAGCTCCATCCTTCTTCAAATTCTAACGGTGAAGAGTGATCTTGATAAATAACAAACTTCAATTTGGACATAAAAACTTTATCCGTAGCACGTCTAGGACCAATCTGAGATAAGAAGCAGGTAAACACTTGTGACCATGCAGAACGTGCACAGTATCATACTGTAAATTAAAGAACTATAATAAATAAAAATAAAAACCTTGGAAGGTAGTTTGTTCATTATATGCCACATACATAATCTGTGCTTTGTATGAGCCCAATTCAGTTGAAGTGCCTTCTTAATAGCAGGACATTGGTCTGCAATAACACATGTAGGTGCGTGACCCATTGCACCTTTAACGTATTAATCGACCATATATAGTTCTTGTAATCCTCCTTTGCAATTAGAGAGGAACCAAAGGTTACATTCTTCCAGTGATTGTTGACCCCGGTGAATGGCACAAATACCATATTATATCTTCTAAACACACACACAAATGAGATTATTCAAAGTAAACCACCAGTGATGGTACGAAAACAGTTTTAGGAGTGATAAAGACAAGCAAAATGAAACTGAATTAAAAAAATTAGTCACTTATGTTTAAATATTCAGAATGCTAGTATTATAATGTGCTGAGATTTAATGTACAAGGTGATATTATGTGTGGCTAAATATTAATCCTTCTGACGTGCATAGTCTGGCAGGTGTTCTCTTAGCAATACTTCTATCCATTCGGACGCTGCCATCATAATATTATTTTACCATGTATATTTAGTACTGGTGATCAACAAAGACACAAACACAACCAAATCAAATTGGTGTAAAAATATGAAAACGCATCGAGTTTTTTTATCCCAACAAGTTGTAAGTTTGGAACCTTGTACCGCACTACTTAAACGAAGAAAGTTGAAAACAGAGTATAAGTGGGAAATGAAGCATGGAACATTGAACTTCATATTTTATAAGGATAACAATAAAACAGATTAACCCTTAATTGCCAAATTCAAATACTACACACTTTAACTAGATTTAGTGCAACAGAATAGAACTAGTTTTATATCTGATAATGTATCACCGAACACGCTGAGTAAACAATAAAACTTAGTTCTAGCAATAGCATGAATGTATGAGGCATGTTTGGTTCTAATAATAGTAGCTTGTCTAGTAAGAAATCAGCGTGGACTGCATCATAAACATAGCAGCTAAAACGTAGTATTATAACAAATAATTCAGGAAAAGTGACATGAAATAATAGTGGATAAAAAATTACTTGTTAGTGCGGAACGCAGGATCAAATGAAACAATGTCCCTGAAAATTTCATAATTAGCTTGGCCTATTGCATCCGTCCAAAACAATCCTGTCAGATGTCCTTTTCAATCTATCTTGTAGTCATAAAAAAATTTATCTTTGGATGACTTCCTTCTTAGTTTAAATTTTTCAATAATCAAACTAGCATCATTTTCTCCAATTCCAAGTTTAACATCTCGTTCAAAATTCTTGAAGTCTGAAACCGTGGAACCAACGTTCTCGCATGAGCCAACCATCTCCTTGGCTAAATTATAAGCTCGTGTTGCACCAATCTTCGCTCGAGAACAATCCATAATAAAATTTTGATGACTTTTAGATACTTTACGAGTACATCTCAAAAACATATTTTCTGTTCCAACTGCTAAAGGATGATTATGATCTTCCACAAAACTCATAATAACAAAACCCCTTAGTCCAGCGGCTTTCAGAACGATGTGAGCTTCACGATAACATCTGCGGGACATGGTTCTTCTAACTTGGGAACTATCTGCGGCCATGTCATCTTAAATTTTGATTTGCCAGGAGTAGAGGAACCACCACAGTTACACATAATTTTCTTGGACACCACACTACCACTTCTGTTGGATTTTTGTCCGGATTTACGAACATCAAATCCACCTTGACGCCCATATTCCCGATAAAATAAAAAAGCATCTTCTAGTGTTTGAAAGTGCTGGTTTGTTCGTGGTTTATAAACATCATCACAAGATGGACTCCAGACTTTATCACCACTAGGAGTGACAAACTACTTTTGGGGCGACAACTTTGGGGTATACAGATTCCCATGCATCATCAATCTCATATACGCTGTCCTCATCAGTCTCACCACTTTCATCATCAAAATCTCTAAATGAATGTTCGGAATCAGAACTCTCAATATGAGGGACATCCGGAGCACCTAAAAATAAAACACTTTTAAAATTAAATCCTAAACTAGTTAATGGAACACATGTCTGCTCGTGCAAAACATAAAATAACGAAAGTGAACAACGAACGAATAATGAGTTGTTTAAATAAACGAACACAGAACATAAGATTACTAATAGAACAAAAGACAAACACCTACAACGCGTGCTACACACGATGTTCCTAAAGTATTATAAACTTTAGGAACTGAATCCATGTAATTAAAACAACAAATTATATGCATTACTTACTAGCATCTGGATTCTGATCAGACATTATATTTAACGTCTTGCAAATGAATAACGTCCTGCAAAAGAATTATTTGATCGTACCTCCAAACAGATGGACGAAAGGGTGGAAATAGATTAGAAAGGAATAGAACGAATGCAGGACACGATTGCAGTTTGAACTCCAGAAAAATCTCATCTTGTTGTAACCGCCGCATGACTCGCGCTGTCCGCAGAGACAGTACAAAACTGTTAACTTTGCCACTGATTGTATGAAATTATATATATAATATTTTTTTAAAAAACAAAACAGTTATACTGCCATACGTTGGATCATTTTTAAATGGAGGGCCTAGATTTGGACTCCAAGACTCCAAAAAAAATAGGACTCCAAATAACTTTTGTCTAATATATACATACATACATACATACATACATACATACATACATATATATATATATATATATATATATATATATATATATATATATACCAGTTAAGTAAAAGATATAAAACAAAATCCAACAAATAGTTTATATTGTATAAAAGTAAAAAATAAGAGAAATAATATATGTATATATCAATAAAACATTTAAAATATGTACTTATGTTAGACTTAACCGTGTTAAAATCGCGTATATTTAAAGCTTGGAGTTATTGTACGGTAGCAGCGACTGCGACGTGGATTTTACAAAAACAGCATTTTCCAATTTTGTTTAGGCATATCATGTAAAGGGAACAGGCCCAATCTAGAAATTTTACAGGCTTATTGAGCTAGCAGCGATAGCCAATAGCCTTCCGTAATCTCTACGGTTACAATGTTGCCCTTATAGCCAAGCATATATGGACCTTCATTAACAAACATCATGCTCTTGTATCGCGATTTTCCCAAGCTAGATATTTTTCACAGTCTCATATTCTGCAAGCTAAAATGGGTGTCGGGTCAAGTTTCATTTGGCAAGGAATTGTCACGGCTAGAATTGAGGCAATGCAAGGTTACAGGTGGGTTGTAGGTGACGGTGAAACTGTAAAATATTGTCAGGATCTTTGGTTACAGGTGCTACTTTCATATTTCTATCAACGTACCTTCGAGTTGATCAAACTCGAAGGTACGTTGATAGAAATATGAAAGTAGCACAATTATTTGTCCAAGGAACAAAAGAGTGGGATGTTAATACGGTGCTAAATACATTTTCCGCTGCTGATGCTGAGCTGATTTTATCAACTCATATCCCTAATGTATCTGGTGCTGATCGACTAGCATGGTCAAGGACAACAAATGGCACATGTTCGGTAAAAACAGGTTATAAGATGTGGCATGTTCGAAATATTGGAGTGGGCTCTATTCCTCAATCAAGTGGTTGGAGTAAGCTCTGGTAGCTAGACCTGCCCCATAAGATCAAATTATTTCTGTGGCGTTTTTGTAGAAATAATATTCTTGTAAAATGTAGATTAAGTGCCAAGGGAGTGAATCTTCCTCTTAATTGTCCGATGTGTGGCTATGAGGTGGAGGATCTCCTTCATGTTTTCTTCAATTGTCCTTTTGCTTTAGCTTGTTGGCATGTGGTAGATGCAGGGTTTGATTTATCAATGGAGATGTCTGCTCCGTTATGGCTTCTTACAAAGATTGAAACAGGCCCTAGTGAGGAGATTCTGAAAATTGCTAGAGTTCTGTGGGGAGTCTGGTTTTTCTGTAACAAAAAAATATGGGAAAATCAGATTGTCACTGCAGAAATAGCCATGGCGTGGAGCACCAAAAGCATAGAAGACTGGAAGGAAGCTGTGGGTAAACCTGCTAATCAGGGAGTTATCACTTCTCAGAGGTCATCTCAGGTTCCTGTCAAGTGGTCGAAACCAGAGTTGGGGGCTATGAAACTTCATGTGGATGCAGTAGTGACTCTAGGTGCACCTGCATTTTTTATTGGTCTGGTTCTTAGAGACCACACGGGGGCCTTAGTGGGTGGTTACACGATTAGTAAAAGCATGGTTAACAAAGTGTTTGAGGCTGAATCACTTGCTGTCCTTGAAGGCTTGACTTGGCTTGCCTCCATGAACCATGACAAGGTGATAATTGAATTTGATTCCCTTTTCACAGTGCCAGCCTTACAAACCTCCTCTGTCAACTTACTGGAAGTTGGGTTTATTTTGGATGCCTGCCGTAATATACTTGAATCTAGATCAGGTTACAAAATCTCCTTTGTTAAAAGACAAGCAAATAGGGTCGCTCATTTAGTAGCTAAATTACCCTGTTCCCTGAATTGTCAAAACGTGTTAACGTCTCCTTCAGATCTGTTGTTGGAGGCTCTTCTTCTTGATATTTCGTAATGAAATATGCTTTTATTCAAAAAAAAGACCGCATGATGGAATGGGATCTTTTTTATTAATGAGTGCTGTGTTTCGTTTATTTTTCATAAGAGTTAATTACACTTTGTAACCCCTAAATTTGCTCCAAACGCAGTTTAGTACCTGTACTTTAGAACGTGAGAATATACACTCTACACTTAACATTTTCGTTCAAATTGTAACCCCTGATCACTATTCCGTCCAAATTTGCTGTTAACATTAACTATTTGAGAGGTAACAGTGTGTATATTAGTTTCTAACAGCTACTTTACCTCTTGTGACCCCTCAAAGTTTATGTATTATATTTTGAAATTATTCCTAAACACACACAACGATGTAAAAAAATTTAAAATAATTTTTAAAATACGTATAGATTTAGAATCTGAAAATTTATTTTTTTCATAAACGATGTAACTTATTTTAAAATTTTAAAATTAATATATATTTCCAAAATTATTTCAAATTATTTTGAAATAACAGAGACATTTATTTTGGGACAATTTTTTCCTTCTATTTGAGAAAAAAGACCTCAAACATCACTATTTGAAGACAACTGATCTTTGATATTTAAAAAAAGTCCCCTTTCTATTTTGAAATGATATTTCCAGCCACTTTTTTAGAAGATGACAATTAATTTTTTTTTTACTAAATAGCAATATTTGGAGCGAACCCGCTATTCAGCGGAGGGAAGAAGTTATTGGATATCCAATCTTTTTATCAAATGATGTAGTAGCATGCAGGGCAGCAGAATAATAATTGAATAGAGCTGGCCAGCTTTCAAGTGGTCATAAAAATCTAAGAGACGTATTGTAAGTTGGAGAGATTATTTATTTAATTAATTGAAAAATATTATGTAATCTAGAATTAACATTACCGATATATATCACCACAGCTGCCAGGGCCGAGAAAAAAACCGATTTGAAACCGAAATCGGAAAAAATTAGAAAAAACCGATTATAACCGAACCGAAACTGAACCCAAAAAATTAAAAACTGATCGGATTTAAACGGCTGGGTTCCGGTTATTCCCCCCAACCGAACCGACAAAAATCGAACCAAACCGGTTATTAAAATAAGAAAAATAATTAATATTATATTTAATCTATATCATATTAAGTAGAAACCTCAAGGTGAAGCTTTCAGTACTTTCTTTATACTAATTTACTTTACTCGATTAATTACTTGCTACTGCTGACTGATCATAGAGTCCTAATCAAAGCTTGTGAGAAAAGAGTAGTTACGTTTGTGTTGGATACTGGTGTGTCTGGGGTCTAAGGAGTTGAGCATTATGGCCTAAATGTTTAGGTTTCAAGACAACACTGTTGTATTTATAAGCAACTGTTTTATAACACAATTGGATAGGTAAGGTAGGTGTACACCATTAGTGACTTGAAGTCACAGTATGTGCACACATCCCGTGACTTGAAGTTACTGATGGTGTGCATTAAATGAAGTATATCAGTGACATGATCTTTCAGACGCGTGAAGAAAATATTAAATAGCTACGTTAGTGACTTCAAGTCACTAGTCAGTGACCGGAAGTCACTGACGTTGAGCGGAAAACCTAAAATGTCGATATTGTCCCTCAGACCGTCAGTGACATGATATCACTGATATTACATTTAATTTACACCAGCCAACAGCGTGCCAACACCCGAACTACCTAGTAAAAAATCATAAATGCGATGTTATTTTACACTAACTATAAGAAAGATTGTAAAAGGGGGGGTTGAATACAATCTTTTACAAATTAAAAGATTCAAGAACAAGAACACTTAAAAACAATAAATCAGAAAAACATTAAGTATTAAAAATACGGGTGGATTGATTAATCCACCCGTGAGATTTTATATAGAACAATCTGCGGATTGATTACAATTCGCACAGCTGTAGGTTCATCACTTGAACAGTTTCTAACTCTCAAATTTTCTGTCAAGTATTCGAACAAATTTAACTGATGCTACTAACTTGGTTGTATACTTCAAGTTTTACAAGGCTTTTTAACTAGAATACAAATTGTGCACTCTAATCTAAGCTATGCTGCACATCTTTGTCTTATGCAAGCTCTGTGTGATGTCTTCATCTTTGACCATCATCTTGATTTGATCTAGATTGCATTGCATGAGATAAGAATGTTTCTGGTTCTTCTTTATTGTCTAATCAAGCTTCCATGTCTATTTTGGTGTAATTCGATCCATGTGACTTGTCAGAATTAAGCTTTAGTCACTTTCAACTGCTATTTGCTTCATCAGTTGAAAGTGGCTTCATCAGTCGAACGAATTACAGACTTCATCAGTTGAGTCCTGTTCCAGTCTCATCAGTTGAATACTGTAGCTTCATCAGTTGAAAACTTTGTCTTTGTCAGTTGAATGCTTGGTCTTCATCAGTTGAAACATGATCCAGTCTTCATCAGTTGAATAGTTACAAGGCATTAGTTGAATATCCGTTGATAATTCTCACAAACAAGAAATGTAACAATTACAACTGAATTTTGATAAAGATTCTAACTAGAACATGCTACAAAGTGTTTATGTTATCATCAAAATTATTGATTCCTAACATGCGATATCAGTGACCTTAAGTCATTGATGAAATCATTACAGTAGCTCCTCAAAACTAGAGGGCTGGAAAAAATTCTAAGTAAAGAACATCAGTGACTTGAAGTCACTAATGTAATTCTGGGGATATCTGTGACCTTAAGTCAATGATAAAATCGTTACAGTAGCTCCCCAAAACTAGAGGGCTAGAAAAAAATTCCAAGTAAAGAACATTAGTGACTTGGAGTCACTAATGTAATTTTTCGAAAAAATTCTAATAAAGAACATGAGTAACTTCAAGTCACTGTTGTAATTCTGGGGATTGATTTAGAGGCGTGGGAAGAATTCCTAGTAACAAATAAGCGACACGAGAAAAAAAAATTCAAGTAAATACTAGTGACTTCAATTCACTGACATGATTTTAACTAAAACTCATAAAAAAAAGTAGATTTTTGTTTAGCTGTTGATTAACATAAGGTATAGGAGCTTCATTATATCTATGATTAACAAAAAAAACTAAGTCCATGATTTTTGAAGAACAATAAGATGAAAAGGATGGAATTTTGCAAAAGTTTAACAAAACACATATTATCTTTTCAATTTAGATGATTATTTTGCTTGACATAAAAACTCATCACTTATAACTAATAATATAATTTACATTTTTTTTATTATCATCCAAAAATATTCAGAGTCTTCAGAGTGTTCAGGCTAGCTATTTTGAGTTGATCTTTAGGTCTGAAAAATCACCTAACACCTTGGCTGTCCCTGAACTCCATAATTGGGGTTGGCTCATGGTAAATTTTCTTTCCGGTGTAGGGGATTTTCAACCTTCTTTGCAGGCTAGCATTTGAGTTCCAACCTTTCCTGATTTCAAGAATTCTCTTTAACACCATTTGTTTGGCTGGTGGTGTAAATCCTCATGTTCTCTTCATGGCAGCATAAATTTTTGTGAGAGAGCTGAATCCTTCAGAACTGAGAACCCTGTGAAGAGGCCAGGTGACATCATCTTTACTTTTATATGAGAAAATCAATCTTTCAGGAAGCTTAGAAGTTGGCTCTATTCCTCTCACTTTATGAAGATCATTCAAATCCAGCTCCAGCTCAGAAATTTCTTCAATATTTGCTATGACAAGATAGTCATCTGCATTCTCAGGTTCCTTAAGAGGTTTTGGAGGGTTAGCCAATTTCTTTGCCACTGTTTTCCCTTTCTTCTTTGGCCTTGAGGTTTCTTGGACAAGAAAGGCTGAGATTGGTATATGTTCAAATTCAATTGTCTCCTCCTTAGGTATGATTGGCTCTTCATGATAATTGGTGTCTGAATGTATAACTGGGGTGACCTTGATTGGAGAAGAAGGCTTTGATAATGGTACAGACTTTTCTGGCTCTTCTTCTCTTCTCTTGGCAGCCTCAGGGATCTTTGATCTAGTTTGGACTCTCTTCTTCTTTGGAGGATTTTCAAGAACAAACCTGTTTTTATTTTGAAGAAGTTCAGCTTCCAATTCCTCTTCCAGCTCAATTGCATACCTTTCATCAACCTCTATTTCTTGATTCATAGAAAGTTGTGATTCAAGTTCTTTTCTTTCACATTCTCTGGCCACCTCTTCAGCTTTTGCAAATGAATAATGAAGATGGATAGTTCCAATAAATAGATTTTGGCCTTCTCTATAGATGATGGCAAAATGAGCTTTTAAAGCCTCATCTGTAGAATCTTTGTAGCTTTTGATTTCTTGGCCCAGAAGCTTGTATTCATTTTTGTCAGGCCTGGCTGGAGGAAAATAGATTGAGCTTGAATCTTTGCCAAGCCTTGAATAACCACAGTTGATTAGAGATAGGATGGCCTTGAATTCATTCAAGCTAGATGGCTCACCCTTCTCTTTCTTTGAAGGAATAACAATCTCAGGTGTGATTACCCTAAGAATTGTTGTTGTGGTTGGAAAAGAGGTTGGGACTGTTGTGGCTGTAGATGTAGATTGTGAAGATGAAGAGGTTTTCTTTCCCAACAATGCCAATCTTTCTTCAATTGTGTCCAGAGCTGCAAGCCTCTTCTTTTCTTTTTCAGTGTAGAAGGGAGGATGAATTCTTCTCACCAACTCTGCAGGAGAAGGCAAGAACTCTTTCTCCCCCTTTTTGTTAGAAGCAAGTGTAGGAGGTGTAGGAACAGAGATTCCAGATGCCATGAGATGGAGAAGATCAGTTTGCACTCTTTGGTGTTGAAGCATCTCATGCATTCTAGAGTTGAGAATTTTGACATTGCCCTCCAGAGCCTCCATTTGCTTTTTTAACTGAGCTTGTTTCTTCTCAGAAGCAGACATTGCAGATATGACTTTAACAGGAATCTTCTCATCAATCTGTTTGGAAAGATCAGTTTTGACAGAAGTGATGAGAGTGTTAAGATGCTCTACTTCCTTCTGAAAGTGGAGAGACTGAAATTTATGCAATTTGAGATTGTCTAGAGCTTGAATGGCAAAAGTGGCATTTATGGCGGAAGATGAGCTGCCAGCTTGTGAATTAAGAATTGATGCAGCCTATCTTTGCAATTCCATACTGACAGCTGTGACATTAGCTGACTGCATTAGAGCCAAGAAGGGAGAGAAGTGGATGGCTCTGCAGGCTCTTCATTAAGTGAATTTCCAAGAGCTTCATTGAGGTCCTCATCACTCTCATCTTCATATTGAAAGTCATCACCAGCATTGGCAGGCAGAGCTACAAGTGCCTCCTTTGCTCTGAGCATAGATGAGGTGGTGTGAATGAGATTATCCTCTCAGCTGCTTAATTATCTAATCTTGCAAAAGCTTGAATGGAAGACATTCCATGAGGGAAAGTCTCAGGATCAAGTGGCACACTGTCCAAAATGGCTCTATATTCAGCTTGAAAATCTTGCTCACTTGATCCTTCATTGACACTTGCATTTTTCTCATAATCTCTCTGTTCTTGCATCAAGGGCTCCCCTTGGCTCACCTCACAGCTCACCTCTCCCTCACTTACCCTGTCTAAAGGGCCACTCTTTTCCTCTCCTTTTTCCTGGCTTGAAGAAATAGCCAGACTCTCCACACCCTCTCCTTTTGCCAGCACCCAAGGCTGCCTCTCCACTCCTTGACTCACTTCACTCAAGCCTAAAAGTGTTTGTGCTATGATGTGATCAACTACTGTAGAGGATGGTAAATCAGTTGAAGTACCAGTAGTTGTCAACTGATGAGGGGCATCAGTTGAAACAATCATAAAAGAGGCTTTAAACTGATTAATGCTGTTAAGCGCATCAGTTGAAGGACAAACACTATTCAACGGATGAAGGAGATCCGTTGAAGATGAAGAAGAAATAGGCAAAGAAGCTGTGATAATTGAGTCTGTGGTGATTGATTTTAAGGAGAAATCCACAGAACTCATTGTCACAGAGGAAGAAATTTTATGAGAAAGATCCAACAAATCATCAATTTGATGATGATCAATCTCAGAGAGAGGCTTCTCCATGAAGTCCAAAGATGGAGAATTTACAATGGTGGTGTGAATTAATTCCACATCCACAGAAGAGGTAGGGGATAGTATTTGAGGTGTAGAAATAGTAAGATCAAAGATGTATGAAATAGGTTGAGAAGTAGAAGGGGGCTGTGACTCCACATTTACTGGAGTCACATCAAGCTGACTTTGAGAAATAGAAGGCATAAAATCAATGATTTTAGCTTGAGAGGTGTGTGCAGAGTGCTTAGATTTATCACCCTTGAGCTTCTTTCTCCCATAGGCTTTTATGGGTGATTGTGTGTCCCTCCCCCTCTTTTGGTGTGTCCCTGGATGGGGACTATTTTCAATAGCAACATCCTTTTAGGAGTATGCTGCTAAGGATGAGCTAATTTCCTTATTAATCTCTATAGTCTTTTGGGAGACTGCAGAGTGGCTAGGCTGGTTATCACTTACCTCTCCAACCTTATCCTTAGGGCTTCTTTGATGTTAACCTTTTCCCTCCCCCTCACTTTCACCAATCACGCTCCCCTCAGGTTTTTATTTCTTTGATTTTACAACAGGTGCCTTTTGAGAGGCACTTGAGGTTGGTTTTGCAGATTTGGATTTAGAAGGTTTTGCCACTTGGGTGGACTGTTGTTGGACCTCTTCAACAGCCCTGATGGCAGAAAGCAAAGCAGGAGAGGGTTGAAAAGGAGTAGTAGGAAAGCCAAATACCTTTTTGTCATTACATGTCTCCATGATTGGCAGGTAAACAACCTCCAAGTGTTATATAGCTTCATTCTTGCAAGGTCCTTGAAGGCTCTCTTTTCCTGCAGAAAGCTAGCAACCTTGGCTTCTTTGTTAGTGATAACTAGCTTATCATCAACATGATTAGCCAACATCATAACAAACCTAACATAATACATATCCTTAGGCCTATCAGTTCTATCACCTAACTTCTCCCCAATTTCATGGATCATCAAAGTGCCAAAGTTATAGTATTCATTAGTAAAAAACATATAGAGCATTTGTAAAATTTGAGAAGTAATAGCATCAAAATTACTAATTTTACCAGAAAATGATTTCACAAAAGCATCACATAAATAGCTCCACTCTCTCTTAAGCCCTTTCCTAACTATTTTACCTAGAGCATTAGTAGGCAAAACATAGTTCATGGCATACAACATATTAACTAATTGAATATCAGAAGGCAATGTTTGAACAATATTTTCAGGAATTTTAAAAGATGCATTCATAACATCACAGTTAATAGTATGAACATTATTTTTGAGAGAGATCGAGATGGTATCATCTTCACTATTAAACTCAGCAGTTGTCCAGATTTCCTCTACCACTTCATGGTAGATTGTTGGAGTGGAGAGCATTGCATGAGACAACTGGCTTGCCTTGATGAAATCCATCATCTTGTGGAACTCCTTTTCTTCCACAGCCGCCTTGTCCACAAACGATGCAAAGTTGTTTTTCTCATATATGAAACCGGTTGGGGATGAGTATTTCTTCATTGGCGCCATTGCATGCAGTTACAGAAAAAAAACTTGAAGAAAATAAGAGCTTTTTTTTGCACAGAGAGAGAGAGAGGGCTTGTGAATTCGAAAGAGTGAGACGAAAAGAAATGAAAATAAACTGAAAATACTTATATAATTTTACAGAAAATTGCTGTGATTGGCTGAGAAAATACCGTTGAGAAGTAATAACTTTTATTTAACTCTGCAAAAATTACACACACGATTGTATGTATAAAGTAGAGGAGAGATAAAAGTAGTTTCAACGGCTCAGATCTGATAATTGTTTCAACGGCTCAGATCTGATAATTGTTTCAATGGATGAGATAGGCGCCTCGTTCAACTTCTTATTCAACTGATGAGGATCAGTTGAAAGTGTTTTCAACTGATGTCATCAGTTGATCTAAAAACAAGACAATGGGGTATTGTTTCAATGGCTGAGCTTAGAAATCATCCGTTGAAACAATACTTCAGTAAGGGAAAATTCCACTATCTCTTCAGTTGAAACATTACACACTATCCAGAGTCATAACTAAATTAATTTTGAGAAATTAAATTTAGCTATACTCTGGCTGCCAAAATACAGACAAATTCACCATAAATTAGGAGAAAGTTAACATACCTAATTTACTTACCAACCTTGTGAATGTAGATTCATCAAGAGGCTTTGTAAAAATGTCTGCAACTTGTTCTTCAATTGAAACAAAGTGCATTTCAATAGTACCAACCATCACATGTTCTCTTATGAAATGATACTTGATGTCAATATGCTTGGTTCTTGAATGCTGCACTGGATTTTCAGTTATAGCAATAGCACTGGTGTTGTCACAGAATATTGGGATTTTTGAGAGATTTAAACCATAATCAAGTAATTGATTTCTCATCCACAATATTTGTGCACAACAACTTCCAGCTGCAATGTATTCAGCCTCAGCTGTAGAGGTTGAAACAAAATGTTGCTTTTTGCTAAACCAAGAAATCAGTCTGTCTCCAAGAAATTGACATGTGCCTGTGGCACTTTTTCTATCAATTTTGCATCCTGCAAAATCAGCATCTGAATATCCAATTAGATCAAATCCAGAGTCTTTAGGGTACCAAATACCAAGTTTTGGTGTTCATTAAGATATCTGAATATTCTTTTAATAGCAATTAGATGTGATTCTTTAGGATTAGCTTGGAATCTAGCACAGAAGCATGTAGAAAACATAATATCATGTCTACTAGCTGTCAAGTATAGAAGAGAACCAACCATGCCTCTATAATTAGAGATGTCCACAGATTTCTCATTTGGACTTAACTCCAATTTAGTGGCAGTTGGCATGGGGGTCTTAGCTTCTTTGCAGTCCATTAAATCAAACTTTTTAAGTAAATCATTGATATACTTAGTTTGATTTATGAATATACCTTCCTTTACTTGTTTAACTTGTAGACCAAGAAAGTAGGTGAGCTCTCCCATCATGCTTATTTCATACTGACTTTTCATTAGATTAGCAAACTTTTTGCAAAGTTTCTCATCTGTAGACCAAAAAATTATATCATCTACATAAATTTGAACTAAGATAAAAGCACCATTCACATTTCTGTAAAATAAGGTTTTATCCACAGTTCTTCTTGGAAAAATGATTATCTAATAAGAATTGAGATAGAGTGTCATACCAGGCCCTTGGTGCTTGCTTTAAGACATAAAGTGCCTTTAATAAAAAATAAACATACTCTGGAAAATCTGGATCTTCAAAGCTAGGAGGCTGACTCACATACACCTCTTCTTCCAGTTCACCATTTAGAAAAGCACTTTTGACATCCATTTGATAGACTTTAAAATTTGCGTGAGCAGTATAGGCCAAAAAGATTCTTATGTCTTCCAATCTTGCAACTGGTGCAAAAGTCTCATCAAAATCAATTCCTTCAGATTGAGACTATCCTTTAGCCACAAGCCTTGATTTGTTTCTAGTGACAACTCCATTTTCATCCATTTTGTTTCCGAAAACCCACTTTGTGCCTACAATTGTTCTATTCTTAGGCTTGGGTACCAGCTTCCATACTTTGTTTCTCTCAAATTGATTTAATTCTTCTTGCATAGCAAGAACCCAATCAGCATCTTTGAGAGCATCTTATATTACTTTAGGCTCATCTTGTGAAAGAAATGCACTGTACAGACATTCATCTTGAGTAGCTCTCCAGGTTTGTACAGATGCATTTGCATCACCAATTATTAATTCAAAAGGATGATCCCTAGTCCATTTTATCTGAGGTGGAAGATTGTCTTGATGATGTAGCTTCATTGTTGTAGTTCGGATTTCCATATTGAAAAGCTCCCCCTAAATTTGACATCTCATTATTCCTAAATTGATTGGAATTCTGAGACATTATCTCAGCTGATGAATCTAGAGGAGTTTCAACTAATGCTTCAGCTGAGTTTTCAATGGCTGTTGTCTCATGTGCCAAGTTCTCATCAGTTGGAATATTAATTCCAGGATTAATTTCAGCATTCTGAACAGAATCATCACCCTCATCATCACAATCATATAGATCACCTTCACCTTCATTTTCAAATCTGAGATTGTCATGAAATCCTTCATCTGACAGACCTTGAATCTTTTTATCATCAAAAACTACATGGATAGATTCCATAACAATGTTGGTCCTCAGATTGTATACTCTAAATGATATTCCATTAGAGTACCCAACAAAAATAGCTTCATCTGCTTTGGCTTCAAATTTTCCAAGATTTTCACCTTGATTCCTTAGAACATAGCATTTACATCCAACTACATGCAGAAAGCTAATTGTTGGCTTCTTTCCTTTAAGAAGTTGAAAGGGAGTCAGATTGTGAGATTTGGTTATTAAAGAAATGTTTTGAGTGAAGCAAGCAGTGTTCACAGCCTCAGCCCAAAAATAGGTTGGGAGTTGTGCTTCATTAATCATGGTTCTTGTAGCTTCAATAAGAGTTCTGTTTTTCCTCTCTACTACACCATTTGGTTGTGGAGTTCTTGGAGCAGAGAATTCATGAATAATTCCCTTATCTTCACAGAATTCCTTCATTACTGAATTTTTGAATTCAGTCCCATTATCACTTCTTATTCTCTCAACTTTGACATCTGGATTTTTATTTAGTGTCTTGATGTGATTGATAATGATTTTCCCAGCTTCATCCTTAGAATGCAGGAAGAAAGTCCAAGTAAATTTTGAAAAATCATCAACAATCACTAGACAATACTTCTTCTTTGAAATTGACATAATGTTGACTGGTCCAAACAAATCCATGTGCAAAAGTTGAAGAGGCTTCATAATTGATGAAAGAGCTTTGCTTTTGAAAGAGCTTCTCTTTTTCTTTCCTTGCTGACATGCTCCACACAGACCATCTTTGGAAAATTCCAACTTTGGAATTTCTCTGACCAAATCCTTCTTTACCAACTCATTCATTGTCTTGAAATTTAAATGAGACAATCTTTTGTGCCATAGCCAACTATCATCTGAGCTTGTTTTGCTGAGAAAACAAGTGATTGATTCAGACTTGACAGAATTGAAATCAGCTACATACACATTCCCTTTTCTTTGTCCAATTAGTACCACATTGCTGTTATTTCCTTTGCTGACAACACAGGCTGCATGAGTGAATTTAACTTTAAAACCTTTGTCACAAAGTTGACTGATGCTAAGCAAGTTATGCTTAAGACCAGACACCAATGCCACTTCATCTATGATGACATTCTCTTTTGCTATCAAGCCATATCCCATAGTATACCCTTTGTTGTCATCTCCAAAGGTAATACCAGTGCCAGCTTTCTCCATAAATCTTGTGAGCAGGGAGGGATCACCAGTCATGTGCCTGGAGCATCCACTGTCTAAATACCACAAATTCTTCTTATGGTTTCCCTGACTACTGTTTCCAGTGTTTTCCTCTTGATCTGTGGAGTTGGCCATTACTGCAAGAGTGACAAACTCCTCTTCTTCATCAGAATCATCCCCAGCTGCCCAATCATCCTTTGTAATGAATGCTCTTTCTTTTTGTTTGAGAAGTTCATAATATTTCTTTTTGTAGTCAATGCTTTCATTTGACCTCTTCTCAACTTTAGGCTTTCTGCATTCATTTGCAAAGTGACCTGCATTCCCACAATTGAAGCACTTGAACTTGGATCTATCTACCATGCTTCTGTCAGACTTGGGATTGCCTTTAAATGATTTTGCAGGGTTAAAATTCTTTTTGAATTTCAGCTTGGAGAATCTTCTTGACACGAAGGCTAGCGCTCATCAATTCCATCACTTTCTTCACCAGAATCAGTTGCATCTTTTGCTTTTCCTTTTCTTTTGCTTGATTCTGTGCTTTCTTCTTTGACCAACTTCTCAGTTTCTTCAACTTGAGATTTTCCTTTATCCTTGACAGAGTTGTCAAGAGATGCAACTAGAGCCACAGATGAATGTCCTTTCTTTTGACTCTTTTCTATCTTTTCATCTTGCTCCATCTCAAGCTCATAAGTTTTCAAGGTTCCATACAGTCTCTCAAGAGTATAGTCTTTAAATTCTTGAGTGTTTCTAAGAGAGATTGTCATGGGTTTCCATTCTTTAGGAAGAGCTCTTAAGAATTTCAAATTTGAATCCTTAACTTGGTATATTCTTCCAAAAAGTTTTAGACCATTTAACAGTTTTTAAAATCTATTAAATGTGTCACTCAAACTTTCACCAGCCTTGAAATGGAATGACTCATATTGTTGAATCAGCAACTGCATTTTGTTCTCTCTTACTTGCTCATTTCCTTCATAGATGGTCCTGATGGTGTCTCAAACTTCTTTGGCACTTGTGCAACTGATAACACTATCAATCATTTCTTGATCCAAACCATTAAACAAAAGGTTCATGGTTTTCTTATCCTTGTGTACTTTTCTAGTGTCTTCTTGAGAAAATTCATGGATAGGTTTGGGAATCATTTTGCCTACCATGTCTTCACCATCAGCTCCAATACTGGTACAGACCTTCATGGGAACATGAGGTCCTTTCTCAATGCAGTTTACATAGCTTTCATCAATTGACAACAGATGCAAATGCATTCTCACTTTCTAGTGAAAATAGTTGTCTTGTTAAGAACAGGAATCTTCACTCCAGCATCCTTCTTTCCCATCTTTCTTTAGCAGTGTTGATCTTTTTCCCTGTTTGTTTGGAACTTGGCTCTGATACCAATTGTTATTTTACACTAACTATAAGAAAGATTGTAGAAGGGGGGGTTGAATACAATCTTTTACAAATTAAAAGATTCAAGAACAAGAACACTTAAAAACAATAAATCAGAAAAACACCAAGCATTAAAAATTCGGGTGGATTGATTGATCCACCCGTGAGATTTTATATAGAACAATATGTGGATTGATTAATTCGCACAGCTGCAGGTTCATCACTTGAACAGTTTCTAACTCTCAGATTTTCTCTCAAGTATTCGAACAAATTCAACTGATGCTACTAACTTGGTTATATACTCCGAGTTTTACAAGGCTTTTTAACTAGAATACAAATTGTGCACTCTAATCTAAGCTATGCTGCACATCTTTGTCTTATGCAAGCTCTCTGTGATGTCTTCATCTTTGACCATCATCTTGATTTGATCTAGATTGCATTGCATGAGATAAGAATGTTTCTGGTTCTTCTTTATTGTCCTAATTAGGCTTCCATGTCTATTTTGGTGTAATTCAATCCATGTGACTTGTCAGAATTAAGCTCTAGTGACTTTCAACTGCTATTTGCTTCATCAGTTGAAAGTGGCGTCATCAGTCGAACGAATTACAGACTTCATCAGTTGAGTCCTGTTCCAGTCTCATCAGTTGAATACTTTAGTTTCATCAGTTGAAAACTTTGTCTTCATCAGTTAAATGCTTGGTCTTCATCAGTTGAAACATGATCCAGTCTTCATCAGTTGGATAGTTACAACTCATCAGTTGAATATCCTTCACTTAGACAAAATTACATGGCGTTGGATATTTACAATTAGCCATCTTATTTTATCCATCCGTTGATAATTCTCAGAAACAAGAAATGTAACAATTACAACCAAATTTTGATAAAGATTCTAACTAGAACATGCTACAGAGTGTTTATGTTATCATCAAAATTATTAATTCCTAACATGCGATATGAGTGACCTCAAGTCACTGATGAAATCGTTACAGTAGCTCCCCAAAACTAGAGGGCTGGAAAAAATTCTAAGTAAAGAACATCAGTGACTTGAAGTCACTAATGTAATTCTGGGGATATCTGTGATCTTAAGTCAATGATGAAATCATTACAGTAGCTCCCCAAAACTAGAGGGCTAGAAAAAAAATTCCAAGTAAAGAACATTAGTGACTTGAATTCACTAATGTAATTTTTGGAAAAAATTCTAATAAAGAACATGAGTAACTTCAAGTCACTGTTGTAATTCTGGGGATTGATTTAGAGGCGTAAGAAAATTCCTAGTAACAAATAAGCAACACGAGAAAAAAAAATTCAAGTAAATACTAGTGACTTCAAGTCACTGACATGATTTTAAGTAAAACTCATAAAAAACAGATTTTTATTTAGCTGTTGATTAACATAAGGTACAGGAGCTTCATTATATCTATGATTAACAAAAACAACTAAGTCCATGATTTTTGAAGAACAATAAGATGAAAAGGATGGAATTTTGCACAAGTTCAACAAAACACATATTATCTTTTCAATTTAGATGATTATTTTGCTTCACATAAAAACTCATCACTTATAAATAATAATATAATTTACATTTTTTTATTATCATCCAAAAATATTTTTAAAAATAATTTTACTTACAAATAACTAAAATTTTAGTCAAACCACTAGTTGATTACTAAAATATCAAACGAAAAAAAGTTATTTTTTTCTGAAACTTTTTTAATATCATCAAAATATATAAACCTTGACATCCGTACGTTTGGATCATCGAGAAATATTTTCAAAAAAATTGAAACGACAATACTTGATAAAGTACTACTTACATATACAAGTCAAACCACTGTCCACTAGTTGACTGTTAAAATATAAAACGAAAAAAAATTATTTTTATCTGAAACTTTTTTAATATCATCAAAATATATAAACCTTGACATCTGTACAGTTGGTTCATCGAGAAATATTTTCAAAAAAAAATTGAAATGGCAATGCATGATAAATACTATTTACATATGCAAGTCAAACCACTAGTTGACTTTTAAAATTTCAAACGAAAAATAGTTATTTTTTTCTGAAACTATTTTAATATCATCAAAATATATAGACTTTGACATCCATACGGTTGGATCGTCAGAAATATTTTCAAAAAAATGGAAACACCAATACATGATATATGTCTAGTTACTAGTACAAGTCAAACCACTAGTTGACTATTAAAATCTCAAAACAAATAAATTTATTTTTTTCTGAAATTCCTCTAATATCACTAAAACATATAGACCTTGACATCCGTACGGTTAGATCATTCAGAAATATTTTTTAAGAAATGAAAACACCAATACAAGATAAAACACTAGTTACAAGTACATGTCAAACCACTAGTTAAATTTTAAGTTTTCAATCCAAATAAAATAATTTTTTTCTGAAATTCATGTAATATCACTTAAACATATAGATAGACATTGACATCTGTACGGTTGGATCATTCAAAAATATTTTCAAAAAAATAAAAACAAAAATATATGATAAAACACTACTTACTAGTACAAGTCAAACCACTAGTTGACTGTTTAATTCTCAATTGATAAAAGAAAATATTTTTTCCTGAAACTTTTTTAGTACTATCAAAATATATAGACCTTGACATCCGTACGGTTGGATCATCGAGAAATATTTTCTAAAAAATTGAAACGACAATACATTATAAAACACTAGTTACATGTAGAAGTCAAACCATTAGTTGACTGTTAAAATCTCAAACAAAAAAAGTTGTTTTTTCTGAATTTTTTTTAATATCATCAAAATATATAAACCTTGACATCTGTACGGTTGGTTCTGTTAGGGTTATACTGAAATATTCGTTTCAAGTATATAACAATTATTTGAGAATCTTCAATGCATGTTTTCACATTGTCTGTATATTATATATTGTAGACAATCTAGTATCAAATGGGATAGCAGAAGATTAGATTGTCAGATTCCTTATATAATATAATAAAGGTTCACAGTCGCAGTGGTGTTAGACAAACCACTGGAACGGCTGAAGTATTATTTGGAAATAGTTTGTCTTGACTATTGAATAATATTTATATACTTTGTGTATATTGAACGGGATCAAAATAGTAGAATAATTGTTTCTTTAATTCTGGCAATAAAGAACTAAGATTCTATGATGTTATTAATGCTTAAGTTCTTAATCCGGATATAGTGATTGACACTTGTATTTAATGCACATGCCTTGACTCATAAATTAAGTAATTTATTTTAAATTACGAATTTATGTATTGGGCAATGACATTATATACAAAGTGGGATATTGACTATAAAAGGAAACCGTGTCCGAAAAATATATTCGGGTGATGATGTCCTCTTGAAAGCTCATAAAGATAATTATGCTTTAGTCCTGCAGGCAGATTTGTTCTTGCATAATTATAAGGTTGAGTGGATGATCAAGGATAAAAGATATTAATTAAATTAATTGTCAGAAATTAATTTAATTAATGGACATGCGATATCTTAAACATGGGGAATTTATAAGCAATTAATATGGGAGCCGAATTAAATAATTAATTTACGGAATTAGGAAAGGTAGTGCAAATATTAGTTCTTTAGTGGATAGAATTAATATTTAATGACATTGGGCCTGGCCCGGAATGTCATTAGAAGGCCTGACCTAATGATCCATGATCCCTGCTGTAGCCTATATATATTCTCGTTCTCCTAAAGCTGAAAAATACACCAAAAACGAATTAATCCTAGAGTCAGAGAGAGGCAGACGTTTTTCTCAAGGAGACAGCTAGGGTTTTGGGTTTTCGGAGCTTTAAGGAGAGGCACACCTTGGGAGATCGAAGGCCACACTTCGTCCAAGGAGAATCAAGGAATACAGTAGAAGACGTGGATTTGAATCGCTTGCGCCGTAGCGATTAAGGTTAATATTCTGTTCGAACTTTTAATTAGTATCATAAAACGCAGGACCAAGGTCCGATTGTTCCAACAATGGCATCAGAGCCAGGTTGCGGTTCTGCGATTTATGATATGTAGTCCATGTCATGATTATATATGCATGTATATAGTGATTCTGTGATGCAGGTCGTTGTCCACTATTATGGCCGTGTTTTAATTATTCTGTTATGTTTGGATTCCACGTGGTTTATCGTGGCTGTTGTAAATCACGAGGGTTGATCGTGATAGTTTAATCGTGTAGTCCATTTGGTGCAGTTTTTCAGGGCGTTCTGAGGCTGTTTAGGCCTCCAAACGGGCTCTCGAAGATTTTCGGAATTTTTCGAAGGATGATTTCGAAGCTGTTTTTCCGGGGCCATAATAGTGGATGTGTTTCATTATGTTTTACATAATTTCTGCCTTTTCTTGATTATTGCTACTATGTGTTTCTTGTCTGTGTTGTTATGCCATGTGATACTAACCCTTCGCATGCTACAATGACGTGGACATAGGGATGTTTTTAATTAATGCTTTAATCATGCTAGTATGCTGCCATGTTATGTGTTCTTTATGTGTTCTTTATGTTGCTATAACCATGATAGTATGCATGTGGACTTCGAAGAAATAACATAGGGCGATGCATCTAGATTAAAATCCTCAAAGTAAATTCTAAGTGGGAGAGGGAGTTAATATGGTATTAAATCCCATGGTCTCCATCATTGTTTGTATGTAATTTAACATATAAGGCGAATATAAATTATGTATACGTCACCCATCGTGGCATGTAATTTATGGTGCCTAGAATGTTATAGATATTACTGGAACAAACTTCTTGAATTAATACGAATAGATACGAATTTTCTTTATCTCTAATTTGGGGCGATTTCTAAGGCTTATGGGTATTAAGTGAGACCGATGTGACTCCTCCACTGCCTAGAAGTCAAACCAGACACGAATATTGAATTGAAGTATTCTATTCGAGAAATATTGGAAGGTATACATGCCGCCCATCGTGGCGTACCAAGTTCCATAGGTTTCGGGTAATTTAAGATTTGATGATGGTATACACTTAGCTATGAAAAATAATATAGACCACCCCAACGTGGCTTATTGTTTAGTAATAGGACCGAAGTAACGTTTAAACAAATTTAGGTGGTATACATGTCACCCATCGTGACGTACCAGAAACTTATGGTGTTTAAACGTTAGTGCATTTAATTTTAATAATTGTTAGAGGAACCAATATGACTTAATTTTTTATTGTTAGGTCCTATTAATTCACTATATATGATAATATAGTGATCACAATATGTAATACAGTATGATAATATAAGAGATCGAAAGCAGTAAACTCTTATATTCACAAAACTTGATGGTTACAAAAACTCTCTCAGTGATTTATATTCTACCACCAAGAGCTGCTAGGGTTCTCAATAATGTACTCGATAACTCAACTCCTATAGAGTAACCCTAATCTGTGTTTATATAGACACAGTTACAAAATCAATCTCTGATTTGATATCCTATAAATCAGCTAATAAATCTATCAATCAAAGATTGCTCCAGTTTTCTGTTTAGTTTCCATAGTCAGCAAATCACTCCTCAGCTTCTATCCTTCCTTGAAGTATATCCGCTTCTGAGCTCTTTCCACGTGTAAACTCTGTCGAGTCTTGACTATGTAAACTCTGATCAGACTTTATTAAACTCTGTCAGACTTTGCTAAACTCTGTCAGACTTTGCTAAACTCTGATCAGCTTCCAGTTTAAACTCTGATGATTCCTGTTCTAAAACAAACCTTAAGAACATCAGTAATCATCAATTATATCTAACAATCTCCCCCAACTTGTGCATGAATAAATTATGTGCAAGTTAACAGATAATTGATGATGTCAAAACATTTAAGTCAAATGCAACAGAGTTTAACTATATAACAGAAAACTTTTAAAACTTACAGATACTTTATTCCTTAGCTGCATAGACACCATTTGCTGTCTTTAGATACTCTCTGAGGAGTTCTTTTTCAGCATCTTCAAGTACTGTAATCATTTGTCTCTTGATCTCTCTCAACTCTGGATCTGAAACTCCAGTTTGATAAATTGCAGCTCTGAGATCATAAATCTTGTTTTTCTTCAAGTCTCTATCCAGCCTTATATTGTAAGCTTTATCAGACTCTTCATTAAATGCAAGAGTTCTGATTCCACCTATCGTTTCAATCTTTGCTGAATTTTTCTTCATCTCCACCAGCTGTCCTTTATGATTAAGATATTTGGGAATGAAAGGTCCAGCATTCTTGTTTCCTGTAATCCCCATCTTTCTTCTGATTTGATCTTTCAGCAGGTTGGAGATGTGTTGTCCTGACTTGTTCTTTACTTGAAATATGTATGATACATATCTCAATTCTTCCCAGTGTTTAGCATATAGATCTGCTTCAAGCACTCTAAACACTGTTCCATCAGACATGAAGTAGATAAGAATATTATCTCCTCTGTCATTCTTTACCAACTGGACTGAATCAAGTTTGTCCATTTTATCTTGCAATACCCCAGTCTTGGGAGCACAGAGAGATGAGGGGTCATCTGGTCTTGATCCTATACTCTGATCAAATTTTTCATACTTGGATCCCAGCCCTCCTTTATCTCTTCCTGCCTTTTGATGAGAAAATGGTTTAATTGAGCCTTTTTCAAAACTTATTTCAGTCATCAGAGTAGGTTTTGCAAATCCAGCCAGTGGTGTAGTTGTTGGTTTGAACACAGCTTGAGCTTTGTCAGAGACTGTGTCTTTCTTTGCTTCTTTATTGACTTGAGCTGTGTCAGAGGTCAATCTTTCTTTTTGAGGTTCTGCAACATGAGCTCTGTCAGAGATTGCAGCTTCTGTTTTCTTTTCCTTCACAACTTGATCCTTGTCAGAGGTTGTAGATTTCTTCTTTTCCCAGCCTTTCTCCAGATGTTCATCTACTTTGCTTTTACCCTTGGAGGTGTATTCATCTTCAGAGTATACCTTCTTGATTGGCAAACTCTGATCAGCAACAGTAGCTTCTTTGATCAGTATTCCCTTTTCTTTTGGCTTGGTAGTTGACTTTGCAGGCTTTTGGATTTTTCCTGACTTTACTGCTTCAGCATGTTCTTTCTTTAGTTCTTCTTCTTCTGCAGCAATCAACTCCAAATCCAAATTTGCTTCTGGATTTTCTTGTTCAAAAATCAATCTAGCAAGCTCTTCATCAGTCATGGGTTTGTCTGATCCAGTCACTGGTCTTTGATTAGATCCAGATGTAATGTTGTGAGTTGGACCAGACTTTGTGCTTTGCTTAGATTGTTTCTGACTGTCAGAGTTTGAAACTCTTCCACCAGTCCCTGCTTGAAATCTTTTGTGCTTTGTAAAATCATCAGCATCATCATCATCATCCTTTTTCTTCCTTTTCAGAGATTGAGTAGTAGACTTGCATTTGACTTGAGCTACTCTCTCCCCCTTTTTGACATCATCCTCATCAGGAATCAGAATGGATGTGATCAGAGAAAGTGAAGTTTGGATAGCTTCAAGCTGTTTGGACATCTTTTCTTGATTGGATTCAATCAAGGTCATCCTTTGGTTAAGAGATTCATTTGTAGTGACCAGCTTCTGTACACTTTCTTTCATAGGATTGATGGTCCTTTTCTTTTCCAGGTCATTTGTCTCCTTGACCTTTGCCACCTCAGTTCTTAGACTATCAATGGATTTAGATGTCTGGGCATGAGCAGGATGAAATGTCTTCAGATATAGAATTGTGCCCTTGAGGCTTGACATAACATCAGAGTTTGTAATTTTCTTCTCTGCCATAGCTAAGAACTCTTCAGCTTTAGGTGTTTCCAAGGAGTGCTGGTGACTCAACCAGAGTTTATCCCAGACTTCATTTGGTGGATCAACCTGAAGATCCCTTGGGAGTGGCTCAGAGGCTGTATTCAGAGTTTGTAGCCTTGCATTGAACTGGCTAGTAGACTCCCATTTCTGTTGTGTCAAAGGAATTTCAGCATTGTCATCCTTGTCAGTATCTGAACTGGTATCATCCTCAGTATCAGAGTTTGCTTTTTCATCTGCAGGAACAGGATCTGCAACTTTCTCCACATTATCCTGAGCAGATTTTCCTTTATCTTCAGACTGTGACTTGATGGGCTTTTCACCAGTCTGAGCAAGAGTTTGTAAAGCTTCCACAGCTACTTTGTCACTTTCCTCAACTGCATCAGACTTGTAGTTCTCTGGAGCTGTATCATGAACAATGGCATCCTTAGGAATTTTCATTGGAGATTGAGGAATTTGACCATGATCAGATAGTGGAGTTTGACAATCAGACTGAGTTGCTCCAGCTTCAGCAGTAACTGGTTCATCACACCTGATTTCTTCATCTACTGCAGATACTGTAGGAGATGCTTTAGGAGATGTTGTAGGAGATAATGGTGTGACATCAGTGATAGGAACAGCTTGAAGAGGTTCCACCATCAGAGCTTGAGAAGGATCAACAGGAATGGGGCTTGATGGTGTTTGCTCTTCTTGTATAGTGAAATCAGTAATTTCAGATTCTGGAATCTTGGCTCTCTTTGGCTTATGTGCCCTTCTTTTGAATCTAGCTGGTTTTTGTTGAGGACTAGACTGAGCAGGTTCATTGGTTGTTGTAGGTGTAGGTTCAGAGTTTACATCTTGTGCAGGTTCAAGATCATCAAAGTCATATGCTGCAACAAGCCTTCTTCTTTTCTTCTGCTTTGGTGTAGAAGCAGCTTCAGAGTTTACTGGGACATCAGAGTTTGGGGCTTCAGAGTTTGTTGGTTTAGCAGACTTTGTCTGTAGAACTTGTGTATCAACAGAGGTTCTTGTTTTTGTTGTAGAGGGTTGGTCATCAGACTTTGTTGATTTGGATGGTTTTGTAGTTGATGATCTGTGTTTTCTGGTGACTGTGGGAGAGGTAGGATGTTGTGGTTGAGGTTGTTGAGGCTGTGGTTGTGGTTCCTGAGGAAGATTCAGCCTTGCCCTGAATGGAGCTGGGATTTGCAGAGGCCTGAGAACTGGTCTCTTCTCATCTTTAGATATGAGATCCTTAAAAGCCCTTTTATGAAGTTTAAAAGGCTTGATCTCATCTGCAGTATCAAAATCCACTTCTCCAACAGTGGCATTAAACAACAATTGACAAAATCTTGAGAAATAAATGACGTTTCTGTTCTCAAGCATTCTTTCACCAATATTTCTAAGAACTAATCTACCAAAATCAAAAGCAGTAGAATAGATCAGAGAATACCCGATTTGGAGCATGTCCATTGGAATAGCATCCCAGTTGGTAGATTTCTTCTGGAAAGCTCTAGTAATGCAATCAAAGAAAAAGCTCCACTCCTTGTTGAGCCATGGACGCTTCAACTGACCCAGTTTATCCAGAGATTCGTAGTACCCCAAATCAAGCATCATTGTTCTGAGATTTGCATCTCCATTTGTAATGTATGCAGGATGTTCCGGCAAGTTGAGTGCCTGACGAACTGTTGCTGGAGTAACTGCATACTCCTCCCCTTCATAGGAAAACACAATTGATGGTGATCCATCTGCACCACCATTGTCATATGTACCCGTCCTCCAAAAGCTGATGATTTGGCTTCCTGAAAGTCTTGCAGGAGCGGTGAGAGCTGTACCGACGACACTTTGTGCCAAGAATCGCTGAAAGGGATGATAATCCCTTGGGGCTTCAGCAGTGTCAAGAATGGCTGCATAATTATTTGGAACAAATTCAACACCTGCCAAGATAAAAGCTGTAGTGGCCATTAGAACAGAGATTGTGTTTGAGAAAATGTGCGTGAGAAGATTTGAATATTAGAGAGAAGAGAGCAAGAGTGTGTTGAGAGAGTATGTGTAAGTGAAGAAGTGAATAAGTGTATAAGTGAATGATAAGAAATAAAATCTGAAGTGAAAGACTCTTCAGATTTTGTTTCACTGAACACGCATGAGCTGTTTGTTCACTTGGACACCTGTCACAATACAACTGGTGGATGAATGTTAGTGGGATAGAGAAACGAGAGTAATCATCATGAGTGCAGTAAAACATGCGCAGTAATAAATGCTGATTACACGTTCTCCTATTAAAATGTTGTGCATGTAAACCCACTAATAATACATCCGTTTGAAACATATTCTCTTCACATTTTCTGAATATTTGAAATAAAAATCAAGATCAGATCTCTCGAATTTTAAACTCTGAGATTTAAGTCAAAGAAAATAAATTTTTGTGAACCTCAGAATAAAGACATAATTGTCAGAATATTCATCAATAAATCAGAGTTTGTTCTAAAATCCATAGCTCAATAATGTGCTTGTGAAATGTGTGTGCGGTCATGTTAAATCAGAGAATATAAAATTTCACAATTTCGTAATTATAAGGTAGACAAAAATAATTTATGCAAACTCTCAAAATTTAGACTGAGACATACTCTGATGATTCAGATAAAATAATATAACCCCTTTTTTTTTTTTTTTTTTTTTTTTTTTTTTTTTTTTTTCAAAGGACGCTTCTCAGTGTAAGTGAGGCACGACCTTTAAATATACTATTGCATTAGTATTTCTCCAGTAATCAGAGATTGTGACTGGTCACCATAGATTATAAAATCTTAGCAATTACTTAATACCAGCAAATGTTTGGTTCTTCCCAGTCACTGTCATATTAGCATCTAAGATCTCAAAGGAGTACCATGCTTATTTTTCAGGGGGTTTTGTCTCAGGTAACAAAAACATCAGAGTTTATAATCACTGTCTAGTTTATGAGAGAAAATTTAAATTAATCAGTCTCACTTATAATTAAGATATGTGAAGTAGTAGAGTCTCAATGATACCAACATGCATAGTGAACTAATGTAGCACAAAATTGAGATCAGGATAAAGGAACTTAGCTGAGATTCATGATTACTCATTCAGAACATGCTTCATAGTATCTTCATAGGTGATTTGTCTCAGAGAATATAAAAATGAGATCATTTATCAAGATTCAGAGTTTTATAAGCATCAGAGAATATTGTCAGAGAATGTTATCAGAGTAAAGCAAACAGAGTATATCATCAGAGAATGTCATCAGATTTTATCAATCAGAGTATATCATGGCAGATGTGTGAGTAATACATATGGTAAATTTGACAAGTTAAATTTTAAAGATCTAACCAATATGTTTACTCAGTTCCTGATATAATTCCTAGCTCATTCACCAGCCTAGTAAAAGTTGCTTCACTTAATGGCTTGGTGAAAATGTCTGCTAGCTGCTGTTCAGTAGGAACAAAGTGAAGTTCAATGGTTCCTTCCTCCACATGCTCCCTTATAAAATGATATCTTATACTGATGTGCTTTGTCAGAGAATGTTGAACTGGATTTCCTGTCATAGCAATAGCACTTTGGTTATCACAATAAATAGGAATTTTAGAGAAGGATAACCCATAGTCCAACAGTTGATTCTTCATCCAAAGAATTTGAGCACAACAGCTGTCTGCAGCAATATACTCTGATTCTGCTGTTGATGTTGAGATGGACTTCTGCTTCTTACTGTACCAAGAAACTAGTCTTCCACCCAGAAATTGACAACTCCCACTTGTGCTTTTCCTGTCAATTTTGCAACCTGCAAAATCTGCATCAGAGTATCCAATTAGACTAAAATCTGATTCTCTAGGATACCATAATCCCAATGATGTTGTTCCCTTGAGATATCTGAATATCCTTTTTACTGCAGTCAGATGAGGCTCCCTTGGATCTGCCTGAAATCTTGCACATAGACATGTGGCATACATAATGTCTGGTCTACTTGCAGTCAAATAAAGCAATGATCCAATCATTCCTCTATAGTTTGTGATATCCACTGATGCACCAGTATCTTTGTCTAGTTTGGTTGCTGTTGCCATAGGAGTAGTTGCAGCTGAACTGTCTTGCATACCAAATTTCTTCAAAAGATTTCTGGTATACTTGGCTTGATTTATAAAAATCCCATCTTCAGTCTGTTCAACTTGTAAACCCAGAAAATAACTGAGTTCCCCCATCATGCTCATTTGGTACCTTGACTGCATAAGCTTGGCAAATCTTTGACAGAGTTTAGCATTAGTGGAGCCAAAAATAATGTCATCAACATAGATTTGAACTAAAAGCAGATCATTACCATGATTCAAATAAAACAAAGTTTTATCTATGGTACCTCTAGTAAATCCACTTTCAAGAAGAAATTGAGCTAGAGTTTCATACCATGCCCTTGGAGCCTGCTTTAGTCCATAAAGTGCTTTGTCCAACCTGTAGACATAGTCTGGATGTTTTGGATCCACAAAGCCTGGAGGTTGTTCAACATATACCTCTTCATCCAGTTTCCCATTTAGAAAAGCACTTTTGACATCCATCTGAAATACCTTGAATTTCTTGTGTGCAGCATAGGCCAGAAAGATTCTAATTGCCTCCAATCTTGCAACTGGAGCAAATGTCTCATCATAATCAATACCTTCCTGTTGTGAATACCCTTTTGCCACAAGCCTTGCTTTATTCCTTGTAATGACACCCTCACTGTCAGTTTTGTTTCTGAACACCCATTTTGCACCAACTATTGATCTGTCTTTAGGTCTTGGTACTAGGGTCCAGACTTTATTTCTCTCAAATTCATTTAACTCTTCTTGCATTGCTTGAATCCAATCAGGATCTTGAAGAGCTTCCTCCACCTTTTTGGGTTCTGTTTGTGACAGAAAGCAATGATGTAAACACTCATTTGCTGTAGCTGTCCTTGTTTGTACACCTGCTTCTGGATTTCCAATAATCAAATCAGGTGTATGAGATTTTGTCCACTTCCTTGCATATGGAAGTTGACCATTTTCATCATTGGATCCTCCCCCTTGATCCATGCTCTCCTGATTCTGCTGATTATTCTCTGTAGCTCCCCCTGCAATTGTGCTATCAGAGTTTGAATCAGTATTCTCTGATGAGTTTGAGTTAGCATTCTCTGATGAGTCTTGAGTAGAGTCTGAAACATTTTGATGCTCCCCCTCAGCAAGTGCTTCAACATCATGAACTTGTAAATTTTTATCAGAGTTTACTTTATTTTGTTCACAGTCAGAGTTTGACTGTTCATCAGAGATTGTTGAATCAGAGAATATTTCTTCATTTTCAAAATGCAGTTCTTCATGATCATCCATATCTGTTAGACCCATTATTCTTTTGTCATCAAATGACACATGTATGGATTCCATGATCACCTTGGTTCTCAGATTATAGACTCTGAAGGCCTTTGTTATGATAGGATAACCTACAAAAATGCCTTCATCAGCTTTTAAATCAAACTTGGTAAGCTGTTCTGGATGAGTCTTCAATACAAAGCATTTGCACCCGAATATGTGAAAGTACTTCAGATTTGGCTTCTTTTTCTTCACCATCTCATATGGGGTTTTGCTATGCTTATTAATCAAGGTTGCATTTTGAGTGAAACAAGCTGTTTGAACAGCTTCTGCCCAGAAATAAGTAGGCAATTTAGCCTCATCAAGCATAGTTCTGGCAGCTTCTATAAGGGTTCTGTTTTTCCTTTCAACTACACCATTTTGCTGTGGTGTACCAGGTGCAGAGAACTGTTGCACTACACCTCTTTCTTTGCAGAACTCTTCCATTGTTGAATTTCTAAACTCAGTTCCATTATCACTTCTAATAATCTTCACTTTGTCTTCAGATCCATGATCCAGTTGTGTCACATGATCCATCAGATGCAAGGCTGTTTCATCTTTAGAGTGAAGAAAATATACCCAAGTGTATCTAGTATACTCATCAACAATGACAAGAGCATATTTTTTCTTTGCAATGGATGGTACATTGACTGGTCCAAATAGATCAACATGTAGAAGATGATATGGTTTGTTTATTGAGAATTCAGTCTTACTCTTGAAGGATGTCTTTCTCTGCTTGGCTTTTTGACATGAATCACACAATCCATCAGATGTCAGTAGTGATTCAGGGAGACCTCTCACAAGCTTTTTCTTTATAAGCTCATTTATGGAATTGAAATTTAGATGTGAAAGCTTCTTGTGCCATTTCCAACTTTCTTCTGCAGAGATCCTTGTAGACAAGCAAATTGCTTTTCCTTCAGAGTTTGTAGGCAAGTGGATTTCATAAATATTCCCATGTCTGTGAGCTGTTACTGCCACTTTGCCTGTTGACTTGCTTACTATCTCACTGTGTTCTTCATAGAAATCAACATGATATCCTCTGTCACAGATCTGACTGACAGAGAGTAAATTGTGTTTCAGCCCTTGAACAAGAGCTACATTTGATATGATGACATTTCCAAGATTGATGTTGCCATATCCCAGAGTCCTTCCTATGTTGCCATCTCCATAAGAAACACTTGGGCCAGCCTTCTCCACAAACTCTGACAGCAGGGTCTTATTTCCAGTCATGTGTCCTGAACATCCACTGTCCAAGACTAGGATATTCTTCCTGTTGCCCTGCAATCACAAAGACCACTAGTTGTTAGTTTTAAGGACCCAGACTTGCTTGGATCCCTTGGCCTTATTAAGTTTGTTAGCTTTTGCAGCGGTATTATTATCAGAGTTTGAGCTAACAGACTTTGCAACAGAGTTTGTACTGGTAACAGAGTTTGTACTTGCAGAGTTTTTATTAACCTTTAAAGACGGTTTCAATTGATAATAATCATAATACAGACTATGATATTCTTTGCAAGTATAAATAGAATGCCATAAACTACCACAATGAAAACATGGATCTTGTGGTTTATATCTAATACTACTTTTTCTAACTCCAGACTTTGTAGGTAAAGAGTTAATGTCCTTGTTCTTCCTGCAAAAATTAGCAAGATGATTAGTATTACCACAGTTATGGCATGTCTTCCTAGGTGCATTTGGAACAGGCATGTAGTTGTTACTCTTGTCTATGCCAATTTTGCCATTTCTATTTTTCCTAGGCTCCTTGTTTCTGTCATCAGACTTTACCTCTTTAAGCTTATGTTTGAGCTGTTTCTGAGTCATCAGTCCTATGTTAACCTGTTTGGGCTTTTCAGATTTTAAATTGTTGTTAATCTCTGATTTTGGTCTACATTGTTTATTCTTAGAGGATTCAACAACAAATTTAACAGGTTTAACCTTAGGTTTTTGAGTTTTAACAAACTCTGTTTTTGATGACTCAGCTTCTGAGTTATCAGTGTAACCTAGTCCTTTCTTCCAGTTTCCACTACCTAAGATATCCTGAGTAGTTTTGCCTGAATTAGTCCATGTTTTAATGATCTCTCTTTCCTTAGCAAGTTCTGATTGAAGAGATGCATACCTCTTTAACAATTCATCTTTGACAATGACAGCATCATCTCTTTCTTTCTGAACTTCCAACATCTGAACTAATTCCTTTTCTAGATAATCATTCCTTTTCTTTACACTTAGAGTTTCAGATTTTAATCTTTCATTTTCTAAAGTCTGATCTCTAAAGCTGGTATGCAAAGTTTTAAGAAACAATCTTAACTCAGTTATATCTTCAGTATCAAAGGCAAGAGTAGAATGAGGTACCTTAGCAGAAGATTCAGAGTTGTTGTCAGTGTTTGCCATCAGAGCATAATTGACTTCTTCTTCTGAATCAGAAGTATCTGTCCAGTTTCCTTTCTTGGTGATAAAGGCCTTTTCTTTTTCCTTCTTGGCTTTCTTGCATTCAGATGCAAAGTGTCCCTTTTCACCACAGTTGAAACAGGTATACTTGTCAGCTTTTCCAGCTTTTCCTTCTTTGCCCTCATTCTTCTTAAAGTTCTTCTTGTCATAAACTTTGTCAGAGTTTCTGTCTTTCCTTGAAAAACTTTTGCCTTTGTTGAACTTTTTGTAGGCCAACTTCTTGAAGCTTTTCACCATCAATGCTGCTAACTGCATCATCTCATCATCACTTTCTTCAGAGTCTGAGGGAACATCAGAGTTTGAGTCATCAGAGTTTGATGACTCAATGTCAGACTTTGTGACATGAGCTTTTCCTTTGCTCTTAGCAGCTTCTTCTTGAACTTTCAGAGCAACAGACTTTGATTTTCCTCCATGACGTTTGCTCCTTTGCTCCATTTCAAGTTCATGAGTCTTCAATCTTCCATAAACATCATCAAGAGACATTTCTCCAAGATCAAGATTGTCTCTTATTGTGGTGACTTTCAAATCCCATTTTTCAGGAAGAGCCAGAAGGAATTTGAGATTTGAGTCTTCAAGATCATATTCCTTGTCCACCAGAGATAAGTCATTCAACAGTTTGACAAATCTGTCATACAGATCTGTCAGAGACTCACCAGATTTTGAGTCAAAGTGCTCATACTCCTGTGTAAGGATTGTTTTTCTGTTTTTCTTGATGGCCTGAGTTCCTTGACATCTGGTTTCCAGAGCATCCCAGATTTGTTTAGCAGTTTTGCACCCAATTACCCTATTAGACATTGCATTGTCAAGGGCACTGTGCAAAAGGTGTTTCACCTTTGAGTCTTTACTAATTGACAGGATGTCCTCAGGGGTATAATCTTTCTTTTCTTTTGGAACCATCTTCTGAGGTTCATCAGCAAGCCCAACAGAGAGCTTGGTGGGCATATGTGGTCCATCAAAGATCCTGTCAAGATATTCTGGATCAACAGAGTCTAAGAATATTATCATTCTCTCTTTCCAGACTGGATATTCAGATGCCTTAAGGATTGGAACTCTAAAGGATGAAGCTTGTGATTTTTCAGACATGATTGTGTTTAAGATCTCACTGTAGTAATCTTAACAAACCTGGCTCTGATACCACTTGTTAGGTCCTATTAATTCACTATATATGATAATATAGTGATCACAATATGTAATACAGTATGATAATATAAGAGATCGAAAGCAGTAAACTCTTATATTCACAAAACTTGATGGTTACAAAAACTCTCTCAGTGATTTATATTCTACCACCAAGAGCTGCTAGGGTTCTCAATAATGTACTCGATAACTCAACTCCTATAGAGTAACCCTAATCTGTGTTTATATAGACACAGTTACAAAATCAATCTCTGATTTGATATCCTATAAATCAGCTAATAAATCTATCAATCAAAGATTGCTCCAGTTTTCTGTTTAGTTTCCATAGTCAGCAAATCACTCCTCAGCTTCTATCCTTCCTTGAAGTATATCCGCTTCTGAGCTCTTTCCACGTGTAAACTCTGTCGAGTCTTGACTATGTAAACTCTGATCAGACTTTATTAAACTCTGTCAGACTTTGCTAAACTCTGTCAGACTTTGCTAAACTCTGATCAGCTTCCAGTTTAAACTCTGATGATTCCTGTTCTAAAACAAACCTTAAGAACATCAGTAATCATCAATTATATCTAACATTTATGCACCCTTCTTTATGTGTAATGTGATTTTTTCATGCATGATTCTCAGGATATAATGGGGTTTAATCCACTGTTCACCATACTTAAGGATAACAAACTTACCGGACCTAACTATATTGAATGGAAACGTAATTTGGACATTGTGTTGACTGCTGAGGAGTACAAGTTTTGCACTTATGAACCCAAGCCTGAGCAGCCCGCTGCTGATGCTCCTGATGAGGAGAAAGAGTATTATAAGCGATGGACAAAGGCTGATGAGATGTCGCGATGTTACATTCTGGCAGCAATGTCGGGTGTTTTGCAGCATCAGCATCAGGCTATGGCCACTGCTTCGGATATGCTCTTTAATCTCAAGGAACTTTTTGGAGATCAGAATAGGGCTGCTAGGCAAGTAGCCATGAAGGCTTTAATGAACACTCAGATGGCTGAAGGTACACCTGTAAGGGATCATGTTCTCAAGATGATGTCACATCTGAATGAGATAGAGATCCTTGGTGCAGAGCTTGACGGGGAAACCCAGATTGACATTGTCCTTATGAGCTTGCCCAAGAGTTTTGAGCAGTTCCGCTTGAATTACAACATGAACAAGAGGCAGTATAGTCTTGCGGAACTGCTGACAGAACTTCAGGCAGCTGAAGGATTATTTCGCCAGAGTGTTCAAGTGAATGTGGCTGAGAAAGGTTCTTCCTCTAAGCCGAAAGGCAATAAGAAGAAGAAAAAGGCTCAGACACAGCAAGCTGTGAAGGCAGTGGGGGTTCAAGGTGGTGTGAAAAAGCCTAAGGGGAAGTGCTACCGGTGCAAGCAGTCGGGTCACTGGAAAAAGGATTGTCCTCTTCCTAAGAAGACAAACAATACTGGTATGTCTCTTTCTCTAGTTACAGAAACATTTATAGCGGCTATATCTACGAGCACTTGGTGTGTAGATACTGGAGCCACTGATCATGTTTGTAACTCTATGCAGGGGTTCCAGCAATCCAGAATGCTTAGAGATGGCGAGATATACGTGTTCATGGGAGATGCTACGAAAGTAGCAGTAGTTGCAGTAGGAGTTATTCATTTATCTTTTGGTTCTGATAGGATTTTGGTTTTGAACAATTGTCTTTATGTACCTTCTTTTAGAAGGAATTTGATTTCGGTTTCTAAACTTGCTATGGATGGTTATAATGTTTGTTTGGATCGTAATGTTTCTATTATGATGAATAAACGGATTATATGTTCTGGTACATTGCAAGACAATTTGTATATAATTAATCCTAGTCAACCCGCACTGCAACTACAACATAGGGTATTGAACAACACATCTTCTACCTCTAATAAAAGAAAGCAACCTTCTAGTTTGAACCAAACATATCTTTGGCACTTGAGATTAGGTCATATTAACTTGAGGAGGATTCAAAGACTGGTAGTAGACGGGCCTTTAGGCTCATTGGCAGTGGAGCCATTTCCAGTTTGTGAATCCTGCTTGGAAGGTAAAATGACCAAAAGGCCTTTTAAGGCAAAGGGGAATAGAGCCAAAGAAGTGTTAGGATTGGTTCACTCTGATTTATGTGGACCTATGAATATCCAAGCAAGAGGTGGTTATGAGTATTTCGTCACTTTTATTGACGATTATTCTAGATATGGATACGTTTATTTGTTGCACCGTAAGTCTGAGTGCTTTGAGAAATTCAAAGAGTACAAAGCTAAAACGGAGAAGCGACATAATAAAAGTATCAAGTCACTACGATCTGATCGTGGTGGCGAATACTTGCTTGGGGAATTCAGGGAATATTTATCAGAGAATGGGATAGAATCCCAGTTGACTGCACCAGGCACACCCCAGCAGAACGGTGTAGCAGAGAGAAGGAACCGGACTCTTTTAGAGAGTGTTAGATCGATGATGAGTTATTCGGATTTACCCAAGTCCTTTTGGGGACATGCCTTAGAGACAGCAGCTTATCTTCTGAACTTAGTACCTTCTAAGTCGGTTCCTAAAACCCCTTTAGAATTGTGGACCGGGGACAAACCGAGTCTGAGACACATTCGGATATGGGGTTGTCCAGCACATGTGCTGAACAAGAACGCGACTAAGCTAGAATCTCGTACAGAAGTAAAGCTGTTTGTAGGCTACCCCATGGGAACAAAAGGTTATTTATTTTATAGTCCTAAGGATCGGGATGTCACTGTTAGCACCAATGCAAGATTCTTAGAGGAAGACTATATAATGAATCACAAACCCATGAGTAGTATCGTTTTAGAGGAATTAGTGGGAGGGACGAATAATGAACCTGTAGTACAAGTAGAACAACCACAGCAGACTGTGCAACCGGTCACTAATACCGCACCAGTTCCTCGTCGTAGTGGGAGGGTTGTTCGACAGCCCGACAGATTCATGTTTTTGGGAGAGTCTTCGGACTTGGTCTCTGGTGAACATGATGATGATCCCCGGACATACGAAGAGGCAATACAAGACAAAGATGCAAGTCTTTGGCAAAAGGCAATGAATTCTGAGATGGAATCTATGTATTCTAATCAGGTCTGGGAGCTCGTGGAACCACCCAAAGGTGTAAAACCTATTGGATGTAAGTGGGTCTACAAGAAAAAGAGGGGATCAGACAAAAAGGTGAAAGCCTGGAAAGCAAGACTTGTTGCGAAAGGGTATACTCAGAAAGAAGGTATCGATTATGAGGAAACCTTTTCGCCGGTAGTCATGCTTAAGTCAATCCGTATTCTTTTATCTATAGCAGCTCATCGTTTTATCTATAGCAGCTCATCTCGATTATGAGATTTGGCAAATGGATGTCAAGACAGCTTTCCTTAATGGAAATCTTGAGGAAACCATCTATATGCAGCAACCAGAGGGATTCATTAAAGAAGGCCAAGAGCATCTTGTATGTAAGCTGAAGAGGTCTATTTATGGACTTAAACAAGCTTCTAGGTATTGGAACATTCGCTTTGATCAGGCAGTCCAGTCATATGGATTTGATCAATGTCCAAGCGAAGCATGCGTGTATAAGAGATGTGAGGGAAATGAAGTGGTTTTTCTAGTGCTTTATGTTGATGACATTTTACTCATTGGAAACAATGTTAAGATGTTGTCTTCAATAAAGGCATGGTTGTTCAAACAATTTGAAATGAAGGACTTAGGTGAAGCAGCATACATCCTTGGGATCAAACTTATAAGGGATCGCAAGAAAAGGATGTTGGCTTTATCTCAGGAGCCCTACATAGATGACGTATTAGCTCGTTTTAACATGCAGGACTCCAAGAAGGGTAATTTACCCTTCAGACATGGAGTTACTCTATCAAAGAGGCAATGTCCTTCGACACCTAAGAAGATAGAGAACATGAAGGCAGTTCCTTATGCTTCGGCATGTGGGAGCCTAATGTATGCAATGTTATGTACGAGGCCTGATATCTGCTTTGCCGTGGGCATGGTTAGCAGATACCAGTCAAACCCAGGACAAGAACATTGGAGTGCCGTAAAAGCAATACTCAAGTACCTGCGAAGGACTAAGGAGTATATGCTGGTTTACAAGTCCTCTGATTTATTGCCTCTGGGATATACCGATTCGGATTTCCAGACGGATAAGGATAAGAGAAAGTCCACCTCGGGATGTGTTTTTACTTTGGGAGGTGGAGCCGTAATATGGAGGAGTGTGAAGCAGAAATGCATCGCGGACTCAACCATGGAAGCCGAATATGTGGCAGCCTCAGAGGCAGCCAAAGAGGCTATATGGTTCCGAAACTTCCTGCTGGATTTGGATGTGGTTCCTAATCTGCCACAGCAGATCACGATTTATTGTGATAACACTGGTGCTGTGGCGAATACCAAGGAACCGCGGGCCCATAAGGCAGCGAAACACATAGAGCGTAAGTATCACCTCATACGACAGTTCGTTAAGCGAGGAGATATCATTGTGGCTGACATAGCATCGAAGGATAACCGGGCAGATCCTTTCACGAAGAGCTTACCAGCTAAGGCTTTTGAGGAGCACGTGGAAGCGATAGGAGTCAGATACTTTGCCACATAGTTATATATAGTTGGTAGTGGATTGCTTGTAATAGACACTGATATACTCAAAGAATATCTTGAGTATAAGTGGGAGATTGTTAGGGTTATACTGAAATATTCGTTTGAAGTATATAACAATTATTTGAGAATCTTCAATGCATGTTTTCACATTGTCTGTATATTATATATTGTAGACAATCTAGTATCAAATGGGATAGCAGAAGATTAGATTGTCAGATTCCTTATATAATATAATAAAGGTTCACAGTCGCAGTGGTGTTAGACAAACCACTGGAACGGCTGAAGTATTATTTGGAAATAGTTTGTCTTGACTATTGAATAATATTTATATACTTTGTGTATATTGAACGGGATCAAAATAGTAGAATAATTGTTTCTTTAATTCTGACAATAAAGAACTAAGATTCTATGATGTTATTAATGCTTAAGTTCTTAATCCGGATATAGTGATTGACACTTGTATTTAATGCACATGCCTTGACTCATAAATTAAGTAATTTATTTTAAATTACGAATTTATGTATTGGGCAATGACATTATATACAGAGTGGGATATTGACTATAAAAGGAAACCGTGTCCGAAAAATATATTCGGGTGATGATGTCCTCTTGAAAGCTCATAAAGATAATTATGCTTTAGTCCTGCAGGCAGATTTGTTCTTGCATAATTATAAGGTTGAGTGGATGATCAAGGATAAAAGATATTAATTAAATTAATTGTCAGAAATTAATTTAATTAATGGACATGCGATATCTTAAACATGGGGAATTTATAAGCAATTAATATGGGAGCCGAATTAAATAATTAATTTACGGAATTAGGAAAGGTAGTGCAAATATTAGTTCTTTAGTGGATAGAATTAATATTTAATGACATTGGGCCTGGCCCGGAATGTCATTAGAAGGCCTGACCTAATGATCCATGATCCCTGCTGTAGCCTATATATATTCTCGTTCTCCTAAAGCTGAAAAATACACCAAAAACGAATTAATCCTAGAGTCAGAGAGAGGCAGACGTTTTTCTCAAGGAGACAGCTAGGGTTTTGGGTTTTCGGAGCTTTAAGGAGAGGCACACCTTGGGAGATCGAAGGCCACACTTCGTCCAAGGAGAATCAAGGAATACAGTAGAAGACGTGGATTTGAATCGCTTGCGCCGTAGCGATTAAGGTTAATATTCTGTTCGAACTTTTAATTAGTATCATAAAACGCAGGACCAAGGTCCGATTGTTCCAACAGGTTCATCGAGAAATACATGATAAAACACTCGATACTAGTACAAGTCAAATCACTAGTTGACTGCTAAAATCTCAATCTAAATAAAACTATTTTTTTCTGAAACTTTTTTAATATCATCAAAATATATAAATTTTCACATCCATACGGTTGGATCATCGAGACATATTTTTAAAAAAATGGAAACATAAATCCATGATTGAACACTAGATACTCTTACAAGTCAAACCACCAGTTGACTGTTAAATTCTCAATCAAAATAAAATTATTTTTTTCTGAAACTTTTTTAATATCAACAAAATATAAAAGCCTTCACATCTGTACGGTTGGATCATCGAGAAATATTTTCAAAAAAGTGGAAACAACAATACACGGCAGAACATTGGTACTAGTACAAGTCAAACTACTAGTCGACTGTTATAATATCAATCCCAATAAAAGTATTTTTTTTTCTGAAATTCCAATAGTATCACTTAAGCATATAGATCTTGACATCCGTATGGTTTGATAATAGAGAAATAATTTCTAAAAAATGGAAACACCAATACATGATAAAAACACTAGCAACGAGTACAAGTCAAACTACTAGTTGACTGTTAAAATCTCAATCCAAATATAATTATTTTTTTCTTAAACTTCTTAAATATCATCAAAATATATAGGGTTAAATATCAAAGTGGTCACTGAAGTGGAGGTCATATATCACTTTACTCACTAATTTTATCGGGGTCTTATTTCAATCATTAAAGTCACAATAAATATCAATTAAGTACCTCCAAATTTCAGTTCAAAGAGTAAAAATATTATTTAGAGAGTTTGACACATTATTTTTGAATACTACCACAACCAATTAAAAGGTTATGACTTCTAGCATTTATGACAATATATTCAGATTTTATCAATTTTATTTAGTATTTATTTTTAATTAAAACAAAAAAATGTATTAATATAATAAAAAATAAATAGTAGATAAAATTTAAAAAATCTCAATATATTATCATAAATAGTAGAAGTCAGAACCTTTTACTTGGTTATAGTAGTATTCAAAAATAATATGTTAAACTCTATAAATAATATTTTTACTCCTTGAACTGAAATTTGGAGGTACTTAATTGATATTTATTGTGACTTTAATGATTGAAATGAGACCCCGATAAGATTAGTGAGTAAAGTGATATATGACCTCCACTTCAGTGACCACTTTGATATTTAACCCAAAATATATAAAACTTCACATCCGTACGGTTGGATCATTGAGAAATATTTTCAAAAAAATGGAAACACCAATACACGATAGAACACTGGATAATAGGACAAGTCAAACTACTAGTTGATTGTTATAATATCCATCTAAATAAAATTATTTTTTTCTGAAATTCCCGTAATATCACTTAAACATATAGCCCTTCACATCCGTACGGTTGGATTATCGAGAAATATTTTCAAAAAAATGAAAACAATAATATATGATAAAATATCATTTCCTGGTACAAGTCAAACTACTAGTTGACTGCTAAATTCTCCACCCAAATAAAAATATTTTTTTCTAAATTTTTCTAATATCATCAAAATTTATAAATCTTCACATCCGTACGGTTAGATCATCGAGAAATATTTAAAAAAAAATAAAAACACCAATACATGATAAAACACTCGATACTATTACAAGTCAAACCACTAGTTGACTGCTGAAATTTCAATCCAAATATAATTATTTTTTCCTGAAACTTTTAAATTAGCATCAAAATATATAAATCTTCACATCCGTACGGTTGGATCATCGATCAATATTTTTTTAAAAATGTAAACAATAATACATGATAAAGTACTCGATACTAGTACAAGTCAAACAAACTACTACTTGACTGCTAAAATCTAAATACAAATAGAGTTATTTTATTATTTTGAAATTCATATAATATCACTGATACATTTCGACCTTAACATCCGTAAAGTGGGATCATTGAGTAAAAATGTAAATAACATTGTACACCATCAGGGACTTGAACTCACTGTTGTTATTAATGTGTACACCATCAAGGATTTGAATTCACTGTTGTTATTAATGCGGCAAGGGTATGATAGGAAAAGGAATTATGGCGAGGACATAAGTGATATAAAGTCACGGTATCAATGACTTTAAGTCACTGATGTACGCACCCAACGGCCAGCACCGTAGATCTCACCCAACCAACGATCACGATTTGTTGGTTGTAAAAGTGGGATGTACAATTGTGTACATTTAATTTCCCTGGTTCCCGGATATCTGTCCTATCAGCTACAAAGTACTCCCTCCGTCTCAATACTTCTCTCGTTTACTTTTATCACGTTTGCCAACACACGTTTTTGATCGTTAATATCTTTAATTCCGTATGAGTGGTTAAATATAAAAACTATACTATATTAAACTAATCGTGAATATGAATCCAACAAGATCACTTGTGACTATATCAGTCTTACAGATTAGACGTAAAATTAGTAATTTGTCTCATGTTATGAACATTACCGAAATATCACACGACAAAAGAAAAAAGAAACTGAGGGAGTATGTGAGTATTATCTGTCGGGTCAGTAGTAGTACTAACCAATGGTTAGGGTGTCACTTTTCCCCACCCACTATCCTCCTTGCATGTTACAATACCTTTACCTGCACTCACAATTCTGCAGCCTGGAGGAGACAGTAAAACAGAGACACTATTGGACTGGAACAAGCAGTCTTGCAGTAGGCTATGAGACACTATTGGACTGGAACAAGCAGTCTTGCAGTAGGCTATGAATGTACTTCCCTTACCGTGAGAGTGCGTAGCTCAGCCTAGGCTCAGTGTTAGAATACTAAGTGATCGTGGTAAATTTTTCCTGCGAACATCTCAAAATTTTAGGAGAAATGATCAATCGACATGATATTAAAACTCAGACTCATCAATTGCATGTCACCCCAGAATGGGCTCGTGATCCACTCTTGACTAAAACATGGGCTTTCAAGCGGGGGAGGTGAGGAGAAATGTTAAAATATTGCATGATCCCAGTAAACCATCCTCCTAACGATTCGAGGTTTTAATGATGACTTAAGACTGAGGCTAAGGTTCATGTATGGTCTTTTCCTCTTTTTTATGCTAGATATGTATGGGCTTCTTGTTCTAAGGCATACATATATCCCCTCTGGAAGATAAGTTGGATAACATTTTATGATAAATACAACTACTCTACATCCATGGAAAATTATACTTATCAATTATCAAGCACAAAAGGTTCAAGTGTCGACCTCCCTTTTTTCATTCATCTGTCATTTTCATTAGTTGGATCTCTTGGCATTTATTCTCGAACCATATTCCAAAACACTCTATACTTTCTCATAATTCAAAAGAATTGTTGTCCAAACAATTAACTAGTCGGCTACCCCACTGCAGAAGATGGAAGAACTCGATGACAACCATAAAATTTCAAGATATATTTACCGTTCAATAAGTTACAACGAATAGAATATTTCATGATTAAGTTGACACTAAACCAACTAAAAAGCTACAACGAGCCAAATACTTCAAGATTAATCAACAGGAAACAAGCTAATAATTTAATAAGCTACAATGAATAGAATAATTTGTGATTAATCAACATGAAACAAGCTAAGAAGCAACAATAAATCAAAGTTTTCATGATTACTCTTGAACAAAACAAGCTAATATGATACAATGAATCAATCAATCATGATTAATTAACACAAAGCAAGCAAACAACACTTTCATATGAAGAGACTGGTAGTACGATCCTTTTCCTTTTATAGTAAGATTTAGTTCAGCATAATACAAAGAGCAATGAAATGCAAGCTATATTTAGTAAAAATACCAACACTCTCTGTGGTTTTTAGCTTTGATGAAGAGTTAAGTTAGCATGGCAGGTTAGGCTCCTGTTATTCCTTTTAGGTAATTAACAATTAAATCAGTGGAAAACACATACCAACTTCAGTTTATTGTTCGAATTAAAGTTCTTAATCATTTATCAATCTTAAGCAGATATTAAACATAACATACTTAAGACAAAGACTGATTTTCCCTTGGTCACTCTTTGAGTTTCCATTAAAATATATACTAAATGGCAAGCAGAAGTGGCCCTGCTACTCATACATCCATGTCTCTACTGATACTCGAACCCTCTGCAATTGCAAAGCCAAAAAGATGTCTCGAGGACTGTTTATACCAACTGTGGCAGTGTCAGGGATTCAGGGTGATTCCATTAGGCGGCCAATTAATCAGTCTCATAACTGTGAAAAAATAAAGGACCATAATATAGTTGAGACATATTGCAATTCAGACAGATGGCTGAGGAAGAACCCGGTTTAGTGGGGAAATGAGATCAAGATAAACCATGATGATTACTTTTTTTAATACAAAAATAGTGAGCCAAAAAAAAGGGATGGGGTAACCAGCACCCACTGGCTTTCACATAGCTTTGTCCCTGGCCCTCAACTCAACCTGTGGTATCGCAAGAGCAATGCACCTTTGGTCCTTTAATATCAATTAAAATGCAAGTAACAAATATTTTACATTATATTTTACATTATCGACAACATGCCACGGTAACTAAGCTAATCAATTGTCATTTAGGGCTATATATAACATATGATTTCAACATCTTGCAAATTTAATAAAAGAGATTCTTTATTATTATTATTATTATTATTATTATTATTATTATTATTATTATTATGATGATGATGATGATGATGATGATGATATACTGACCTTATCTGATCTTTATATTTGAAGTATCATCAAAAGAATGTGTATTCACACACATCACATTATAGACAAATACTTGGCCCCCTCCCCCTCAAAAAATAAATCTGTGCAACTATAGCATTACCTCCCTGCTCTCTTCTCTACCTAGCTTGTCACCAGAAATTCTGACACTTCTATATGCATACTAATATCTACATGTAAGTGAGTCTAATATCGAGAATCAGATACAATCATACAGTGGCATGACACAGATCTTATAATGTCAAGCAGAGCAATTACCTTACTCTTTTTGCTTCTCAACATCTCCTGGTATCCGGCCAGTTCTGGTTTGAACCAAGAAGGACTCTCTCTACTATCTTGGTCTTCATCTTTTAACACTTCACCTTCTGCAACTTTCTTCAGTTCATGGGATCCAACTGATCAAAATCCATGTAAATGGAACTTCATATCATGTTCAAGCAATGGGCTTGTTTCAGATATCATAATTACTTCTATTGATCTTTCCACAAACTTCCCCACTCAATTTCTTTCGTTCAAAAATCTTACTAGCCTTGTCCTTTCAAATGGAAACCTCACCGGAGAAATACCACAGTCCATTGGAAACTTGTCTTCACTTGTGGTATTAGACCTCAGTTTCAATGCTCTGACCGGAAATATACCCCATGAGATTGGAAGCTTATCAGAGTTGCAGCAACTATTACTGAATTCAAATTCTTTTGAAGGTGAAATCCCAGAGGAAATTGGAAACTGCTCAAAGCTTAAACAACTTGAATTGTTTGATAACCAGCTTTCAGGGAGAATCCCAGAAGCAATAGGCCAATTATCGTACTTGGAAATTTTTCGAGCTGGTGGAAACTTGGGGATTCATGGAGAAATTCCACTGCAGATATCAAACTGCAGACAGTTAGCTTTCCTTGGTCTAGCTGATACTGGAATCTCAGGAAAAATTCCTTATACTTTAGGAGAACTAAAGAATCTCAAGACTCTTTCAATTTATACAGCAAATCTCACCGGTCGAATCCCACCAGAAATTGCCAACTGCTCAGCTTTAGAAAATCTGTTCCTTTATCAAAACCATATTTCAGGAGTAATTCCAATTGAAATGGGGTTTCTTAAGAATCTCAAAAGGGTGTTATTGTGGCAAAATAATTTAAGTGGATCCATTCCAGGAACTTTTGGTAATTGCTCGGTACTGACAGTGATTGATTTTTCCATTAATTCTCTGACTGGCGAGCTTCCACAATTCCATGCAAGTTTAAATGCACTGGAGGAGTTTCTTTTGTCTGAAAACAAAATTTCTGGCCCAATTCCACCTTCTTTCGGAAACTTCTCTGGATTGAAGCATCTTGAACTGGATAACAATCACATTTCTGGTGAGATTCCACCCGAAATTGGTAAGTTAAAAGAACTTTCTCTATTCTTTGCCTGGCAGAATCAGCTTAATGGAATCATCCCTACGGAGTTGGGAAATTGTGTGAAACTTCAAGCATTGGATCTTTCACACAATTTCCTAACTGGGTCTATTCCAAAGTCTCTCTTCAATCTCAATAACTTAACGAAATTGTTGCTGATATCAAACAAGCTTTCTGGGTGGCTTCCAGTTGACATTGGTAACTGTACCAGCCTGACCCGCCTGCGACTTGGATCAAACATGTTAGCTGGTCTTATTCCCTCTGAAATTGGACTCTTACAGAGTTTAAGTTACCTCGAGTTGTCCAAAAATCAGTTTACAGGTGCTATCCCGCCACAAATTGGCAACTGCTTGGAACTAGAAATGATTGATTTGCATGAAAATAAGCTTGAAGGTCTTGTTCCTGATTCCTTGGACTCTCTTGCTAGGCTTAATGTTTTAGATCTTTCGAGAAACAGATTGTCAGGCAGCATTCCAGACAGTCTGGGGAGACTTGCATCCTTGAACAAACTAGTGTTGAGCGAAAATTTCATTACTGGTTTGATTCCCAAGTCACTAGGACTCTGCAAGGATTTGCAGCTTTTGGATGTGAGCAGCAATAAGCTGATAGGATCGATACCAGATGAGATTGGGCACTTGCAAGAATTAGATATCTTGTGCAATTTGAGCCGGAATTCTCTGACAGGACAAATTCCTGATAGTTTCTCATATCTTTTAAAGCTTGCAAACTTGGATCTCTCTCACAACATGTTAACAGGAAGCTTGAAAACACTCGGGAACCTTGACACTCTGGTTTCTTTAAATGTTTCCTACAATGATTTCTCAGGTGCCCTTCCTGACACCAAGTTCTTCCATGATCTTCCTGATACTGTTTTCCTAGCCAACCAAAGACTCTGCACCAACAGAAATAACTGTCAAGTTAGCGAAATCCACCACACCAGGAAGTGCATTAAAATTACAACTGTCATCGTTTTACTCAGTGTACTTGTTGGTATGACAATCTTCACTATTGTAATAATTTTATTTATCAGAGCTCATGGTACCAAAATGAATGATGAAGAAAGTGGGCTAGAGTGGAATCTCACCCCATACCAAAAACTAAGCTTCAGTGTGAATGATATTGTAGGAAAGCTCTCCGACTCCAATATTGTGGGGAAAGGTGGTTCAGGAATTGTTTATCGAGTTGAGACTCCAATGCAACAGTACATTGCAGTAAAAAGATTGTGGCCAACAAAGAATGGTGAGCTCCCCCAGAGAGACTTATTCTCTGCAGAAGTTACAACATTGGGATCAATTAGGCATAAAAATATAGTGAGACTTCTGGGAAGTTGTAGCAATGGAAAGAGTAAAATGCTATTATTTGATTACATTAGTAATGGAAGTTTAGCAGGGTTGCTCCATGAGAGCAGATTACCTTTAGATTGGGATGCAAGGTATCAAATAATACTTGGAGCTGCTCACGGCTTAGCTTACCTTCACCATGATTGCTTTCCTCCTATTGTCCACAGGGATATTAAGGCCAACAACATTTTGGTAGGGCCACATTTTGAAGCTTTCCTTGCTGATTTTGGACTAGCAAAGCTTTTGTCCTCTCCAGATTGCTCCAGAGCTTCTAACACAATAGCAGGCTCTTATGGCTACATGGCTCCTGGTAAGTACAGTTTTCATAGATATATGCTTGTACATGTTCACCAATCAACATGATCTATTAGCACCCTGTCAATACTGGATAAATATAGGGCACAATGCCCTTCAGTAGGACAGAATTTGATCAGTCAAAATGAAATCCAACACTTTTTTATGAATATCAACTCAGATGGTCATGCAAATTCTCGTAAAGACGGAATATATTTTTATGCAATCAGGATAGTCTTATATTATCCTACTGATTCTGTTTTAAGATTTCAATCAATTCATCTGACATTTCCGCTGCTTTTGCATTTTTGAAATTAATGTTTTACCCATAGATAACGTGCTCTCTCAAATTTGCAGAATATGGGTACAGTATGAGGATTTCAGAGAAGAGTGACGTGTACAGTTATGGAGTTGTGCTACTAGAAGTACTGACAGGCATGGAACCAGCAGATCGACGTATTCCAGAGGGTGGCCACATTGTCAGTTGGGTTAACCATGAACTGAAAGTGAAGATGAGGGAATTCAACTCAATCCTCGATCAACAATTACTTTTGCAGTCAGGCACACAGATACAAGAGATGCTTCAAGTACTAGGAGTGGCAGTTCTATGCGTTAATCCATCTCCAAAAGAACGACCCACAATGAAAGATGTCACTATGATGCTCACAGAGCTAAGGGAAGAAACTGGTGATTTTGAAAAACAAAACGCACACAGCACAGGATCGGTATCTAACCCCAGAGCAGCAATCCAGTGCTCTAGTTTTTCCAGATCATCTCAACCTCTAATTAGATCACCTCCACAGTAGCCTATTCAACCCCAGTTTATTCTTTCACATTCATTAAATGGTATAAATTCATATTTACTAAGTTATTGAACTATGCTAGAAACAATTGTATAGAATATACTTGGTGCATTGAGGTGGTCATATTCTTATAAATAAAATCTCTTGTTCCATGGGTGTCTCCAGTCGTTCACTGCTAATACTGATCATTAAGGCCAGATATGTATCATCCATCTATCTATTAGATACCTAATCATTAACATACATTGTACATTTCGGGTGGAAGAATAATCTGGTAGTCTATTAACTATCTCTCGCAAACAAAAAGGAAATTTTTGAGGATCCAGGGATCCTCGTAAAAGGATACATGTATAATGTACATGCGCATCCATGAACTTTACCAAGCTCTCACTCCCGATGTATCAATAAAACCAGAATCGGTGCACAAACTAGAGTTTTGAACCCAACTCAAGAGAGCCTTTATTTTATACATGGGGTCCTAAACAATATAGGTTGATATCAGTCATGCAGCTGGGGACAAAGATTTTGGTTGCCAGAAGCTTATGGAACATGTATCATGAGATAGCAAATAAACCATTATTCCCCACGGATTCCCTTAATATCTGTTCTACAAGATAAAAAGTAAACTAGGCACCATGTGCTTGAAAGATACATTGCTTTGGGTCATGTGACATAGAACTAATTATTGCCCCCCAAGACCTACCTACAGTTCATTCGTTAATCAAATACCGAATACCATTGGCCCCTGATGTCGGCTACTCAACATTCGGACTCATACCCGTCGGAACGTTTGATCTAAAGATTTCCGGCAGCATGTTAAATTACTGTGTCCTAAAACTTTAGAGTTCCATGAGAAAGGTTGCATCTTTTATCATTCTTAATTCTTAAGTGTTAACATGCTACACTTGTATTTGTATGCAGTGTACATGTCTACATGATAGAATATTAGCATCTACTTTGTGAAACATTAGTCTTTCACAAAATAGAAGGGCAGAGAGATTCTAACGGGTTGACAAGGATGTTAATCAGTAAAAAGTGTAACTAGACAAAAGCTATTTTCTATGAATGTGTCATGTGTGTGTTTCTTGCAAGTTAGAATCCCCTAAAGGTGATTACAACCTAAGCAGAGGCCGGCGGCGAGATGGTCAGTCATTTTTTTAGTTGACGTTTAGAAGAACTCAAAAAACCCTTAATTTCAAGCGAAAGATCCAATATAATTAAAATTTTGCCATTTGTGAACTAGTTGAGATTTGTTTGATGTTCTATAGGATCTGAAAACATAGAGTTATTCCAGAGTACGAGCATCTCCACTAGAGGTTGTCCAATCCTATGTGGCATGGCAACCTTAATTGCCAACCTATTGAAGTTGTATAGTTGCTAAGAGCTTACCAAAACTTGGCAACTTCGCAAAATACTTCTTTTATTTCATTTCATGAGTCATTTGCAATTTAATTCAGGGGAACACAGAGACAACTTTCACATGTAGCTAACTATTAGAGTAGAATGTTGCCAAGCTGATAAAAAATAGAGTGAAAATTAAATATTGATATATATGATGATTTGGCAAGGTTGGCACCTATCTTGACATCCCTTTATTGGAGATGCTTTAATATATCAACCAAGTAAGAAGTCAGATGTCGCTGTCTCCAGAAGGGGAAATTCTTTTCAAGAACAATAGTACCGAAAAGTGTCTTGAACAATCCACTTCATGTAGTTGACATCATATTACCATCCTGGTTTAGACAGGAGTGCTAGTTGTGTAAAATTCAGACCTTGCATTATTTTACATATATAAAATTGCAATCTTAAGAAATAAGAAGACATCAGATCACACCATCTGTTTGTGTAAAGTTGCATCCATATTAAAGAGACTAAAGCAGAAACAAAGGAAAATACAAGGGTCCGGGAAAGAGACTTGACGAGGAAAAAGAATGTTACTTTCTAAATTGAAATTATAGGTATTTTAAACAATGACATTTAAAATTACACTTAAAGGCAGGATAAAATAATTGAAAGATCATATACATATTTTAAGGCTTAACACTTTAACAGATGCAACCTGGGTTGAAGTAAAATCAACATACTATTTACAGCTCTGTCACTGGATGCCATTTTATGCTGCATCCAACACTTCAAGAAATTGGAAAGAAGAGCTTTCATAATGTAAGTAGGCAATATTGGTAACAATAGTTAATTCAAAGGGAATAGAACTCTAAAACAGGAAGAAAAAAAAGTGTAGCATAAGCATACCTGGGTTTCGGAGCTGATGGTACTTTCTGGGCACTAAGAACACAGTCTATTGCCACTGCCAAGTCCCTAAATAGATGCAGCTCGGGTTAAAAACTACAGAAGGCTCAGGATGAGGTTATGAGTTCTATTAATTAAATCTGACCCAATCGAATAAAGAAGAGTACCTTCCTGTAACCGGCACATTGTTGCTTGGCCGTGAATCGTCAAACTGGCCATGATATACAAGCTGAAAGGGTCTACGACCATCCTGTAAGAGCACAAAATAATATGGTTCCATTAATTTTTAAGAATCCCACTGAGAAGAAAGGAGTGATTTATTACTGTTCTGAAATTGGATTTTTTGGGTGAATAAAAAGAGATCATAGCAGAAGATATACCAGACAACAAATCTACAAGGATAGTGAAGATCCTATTTACCTTTTTAAATAGGAAAAACTCTGGCGTACAAACAGCTCCAAATTCTCTCGCGACATCCTGTGACTGCAACAAGTACACTGACTTGTAAACTTATAGCTAAAGCAACACTCATGTGTATGATTTGGGATGGAATACATATTTCAGTTAACATGTAACTAACTCCTAAACTTCACTAACCAAACAAGTTTGACCCTACAAATCAAATAGACATGATTTCATATATATAATGTTGAAACTCATTTAAATCATTAAAAAATCAAACTTTCACCTAGTAGACTTCTTCAGAAACTTTACTGAATTATAAATGTGTTCTGAGATTAACTCGATTCATGTCAAGATCTATAGATTACTATACTCTGAAAATGGCCTACCTCGTCATAGAGATATGGGAACGGGTAGCTATAATGTCTGGCATCTTCAGCCATGAAATCAGGTCCATCCTGTGAGAATCAATGACGAACAAATCATATGACTTCAAATCTTCAATGCAACTCAATCTGAAGCCATGGGAATAGCTCAACCTGTGGATGAGTTTTGATAGAGTTTGAAGATATTGCAACGACCGCAAGCCCCTTCTGCAGCAGACAACAACCATAATAATATGATATTTTATAACTATGTTCATTTTAGTCAATATAATTCATTAATTGCCTGTTCCAAGCAACAAGGCATGCAAATTACGAAGAAACCCAGCTACCTGCATATAAAACTTTGAAAGTTTCACTATAGCTTTTTTCAAGTGTATGACAAAGGGGCAATGGTTGCAAATAAACATCACCTGCACCAAATAAATTTAGTCACACATCAATTATTGGTATCAATTTTGTAAAACTATCAAAGATTTATGTTAAGGTTAATATATTATGTTATCTGAAAATTAAGTCTAGGAGGCCATATGAGGCATTAGAGTACAGCTGAGACCAGAAGAATATTCATAATTATTCCTTATTGGAAAACAACAGTTTATTTAAGATGCGGATACACCTTGCATTACATTGGCATTAGCCGCATTACCATGTTAGGATTTAATTTTGTCAGTCATTACCAAAACTACTGTAAAATCCTCTTCTAATTTGGATGATGAATACAATCTAGTGGATCACGAAAAATGGTCTGGACAACATTTATTTGCGACTCAATGATATTTTTTTTATATCATATTATGAGTATTATCATCAAATAAGGAGGCACAGAGCAAAGGCAATGGAACTTTCTGTGCTGGTAAGAATATAAATTTGAAAGGAACCTTTTCCAAACATGTAGTTCAAAAAAGGAAGTTCAAAAGGAGGTGGCCAGATTTAGCATAGCCAGTTGTTTAATGCGCATGGTAAATTCATATAAATATTTATCATCAATCTCATCTTATTAGGTATCTGTTTCCTTGAGCTTGGGTCAAGTTGGTAATTTTTCTTACATCCCCCTAATCTGCTCTTTTCATTTACTCATGCAGTACATGCGCTATTCTCAAGTTTCAAATAAATCATGACATCAGGGCCATCTCTGAGCATGTGCGGGAGCTGCGGTCCCAAAAATTTAGGGTTCAATTGTAATGAGTTTTTATATTAGATCATATTATGTTATATTATACCTCTTTTGCATAGTCCACATAATTTTTTCAGTCTTCAAACAAAATTTGCATAGGGCCCAATTTTGATGCGTTACTATATTATATTATACATTTTTTGCATAGTCTACATAATTTTTGCACAGTGTTCACCAACTTTTTGCAGAGTGCTCCTTAAATCATAGGGATGTCCTTACATGACATTAATGTAATTGCCTATTCTAAACAATTTGATAGAACAGATTTTTAAGTCGATTAAGCATAGGTCATATTTGTTGTCTATCCATGTCCTTTTCCAATCACATATGTAGCAGGTTACATAAACATCACTCACTAAAGAGAGATAACACATAAAGTTTTGCTTTTACCAGTTCGATACTTAGCCACAACAAAAGTAAGATAACTGGAGCTAACAAAGAAGAACATCTTTAAAGAGTGCTTTGTTTAGATGTAGTAAATTAAAGCATCTCAACAAGATATGTAGCTAGAGAGAAATGATATCCATAGCTGACTAGTTCGCCAAAAATATTCCTCTAACGAAAAGCTCACTAGGCCCAAAAATCAAAAGATATATGTAATTTCACTCAATGTCACTGGCAGTGAACAGTTAGCTTCTGTTTCTAATGCACAAAAAAATAGATTGAAGCACAATTGGCATATACTTTAAAGCACAAAAGATAGCTTAAGCAGATGACTTATCCTGAACACACTCCCCAAACTTGTGGGCTGAAGTGGAACATCAAGGGCAAGACCAATGGTGATGTTAAAATAGGCGGAGTTATCGCTATAATTCAGCAACAAAAAGTGATCTTTTGTGCTAAAATTGCACCATGTCCCTAATGGTTGTTGGGTTTAAATTTTGTTCCCTTAATCGATATTACCACTATCTTCCTAACTTTGTTAGTGAAGTGAAAAAATATAGACCACTTTGCTATACTATATTAAATGTTTAAAGAATAACTAGACAAAATTCATAAAACCATGAAATAATAATCGCTTAAGTGAAATTGTTTAAAGAATGAATAAGTTTGAGTAAACAAAATTACCAATAACGCAGGATGCGAGTCAAAGTCCTCCAATTCCCAGACTTTTCCAGTAAGTGGCTCCGTGAGCTGAATTCCAGTTTGCATAAACATGAAAACAATTGTATAAAGATATTCAGTGTCGAAATGACACGTAAATAAAGAGGACCTGGAATTGCGGAGGTCGAAAACCGAGAGAGACTCCTTTAGACTCCGTTCTGGCAGCTCGAATCGCAAAGCTTCTGTGAATGCGTTGGGGACAAGAAGAAGCGTAACGCTGTGAAGAAAATGAGGCAGTGAATGTGGTTGATAGTGAATGTAGGGAGGCCATTGCTAGACACCCTTTTATTGCATCCAGTAATGCTTTGTTTATACACTAGCACTAGGAGTATATTTTAGTCCTACATGATGATGAATGATGATGAGATATGGTTTCTCCTCGGATCGGAAGTCATCCACGTTGATTCAATACTAAAATATTTTTCCCATCTTTAAATTATTAAATACAATCAATATTTTGTTTTCAACCCAATTTTGCTGACATATTATATTATATTAACAAGTAAATAAAGCTGCGATGAATTTTGATATAAATTAATATTATAATTGCATAAAAATTATTTTGAGTCATCTTGCCGTTAAATATATCATTAATAATAAATTATTATAATTAATATAAAAATTTGTTTAAGTGACCCTACTGTCAAACATAATGGCAATAAAAAATTGAAACCAATATTAATCAATAATTATTATAAAATAATATATTATAATTTTAGATAAGAATTAGTTTGAGGCGCTCTCTTATCAAACACAATACTAATAATAAAACATTATATGATATGGATGGAAGACTCATACCACGGGCATGGAAATATGGAATGCACAACATTTGAAGAGGTATTACTAGTAACGCAACCCCGGTAATATTTTTGTAGGTTTCGGCTCCGCGTTAGGATAAGAAATGCGGTTTATTAGTTTCGATCGCTCTACTTCTAGGATGATTATAAGGCTACTATTTATTTTGTTTGCAAGGATGCTCAGGGGGTGGTAAATCCACACCCTCCAATGAATATTTTTATGACAATCTTTTCATGGATTAATGAAAATTTCATGATTATTTCCCTAATTTTTTAAATTTCTGTACATGCTTGCTTACCATGATTGTTGGATGTATGCTCTATAAATTCTTAATCAAGGCTTATCAAAGCCTATCAAGGCTTATTCAAGACTCATCAAGGTTTATCATAAGCTTGTCAAAGTTTGTCCAAGGTTTATTAATTATATCAAAACTTTTTAAGTTTTATCATAAGCTTGTGAAAGCTTGTCAAGGCTTTCACTCAAGGCTTTCATTCAAGGCTTCTACTCAAGGCTTTCATTCCAGGCTTTCGCGCAAGGCATTCAAGGAAACCCACATGGGGTCAACGCTTACAAGGGACTCCACATGGGGTCAAGGCTAACAGGGAAATCCCACAAGGGTCAAGGCACACTAAGCAAACCCTGGCCGGGTTATCTTCAAGGCAACCCATTACAGGGTTAATTTCAAGGCAACCCATTGCAGGGTTAATTTTGAGGCAACCCCTAGCTGGGATATTTTCAAGGCAACCCATTACAGGGTTAATTTTGAGGCAACCCCTAGCTGGGTTATTTTCAAGGCAACCCATTGTAGGGTTAATTTCGAGGCAACCCCTAGTTGGGTTATTTTCAAGGCAACCCATTGCAGGGTTAATCTGAAGGCAACTCGTTGCAGGTTTAATTTCAAAGCAACCTTATGGCAGGGTTACTTCTATGAAAGCCCCTCAAATATTGGCTACTCAATAAAACTGGGTAGGAAATAATGTGTGTGTGTGTATATAAGAACACCCAACACTTCTTATCATATGCTAAAATCACAATCGGGCTAAAGCTCTTTGGGTTAACACATCATAACTTGGGCTTATGTGTGTAGTTAAGTCATGCAAAAATTATTTATATGGCTATCTCATTATATAATTCAAGTATGATGCATGAGACTTGACAGGATCACGTTTGTGGTTTAGGTTAAATTTCTCTACATATGATTATGTTTTTGGATTGGGACAAGGCTAAGGTTTTTAAGGATACGTATTTAAACTTTATATATAGGAAGGTTGCATGATACATACATACATATATATATATATATACACACACACATATATGATAAGTGTCAACGTGCTTAGAATATGGTCATTTGCTTAACTATGAACGTGGTGCAACTCCAAGGAATAAAATCCCAAGGACTGCAGCCTCAAGGGTGAAGCCTATAAGGCGTATCACGATCTCTTACCTGACGTGGCTGCATGCCGGAGTCTTTTCTACCTGCAAACATGATTACATGACATATATATATATATGTTTGTGTGTGTGTGTATATATACACATAGGTATATGCATATGTATATATACATATGTGTGTATATGTATATACACATATATTGTTAGATATAATTGATGATTACTAATGTTCTTAAAGTTTGTTTTAGAACAGGAGTGATCAGAGTTTAAGCTGGAAGCTGATCAGAGTTTGATGAAGCTGATCAGAGTTTAGTAAAGTCTGACCAGAGTTTGATAAAGTCTGATCAGAGTTTACATAGTCAAGACTCGTCAGAGTTTACACGTGGAAAGAGCTCAGAAGCGGATATACTTCAAGGAAGGATAGAAGCGAAGGAGTGATTTGCTGACTATGGAAACTAAACAGAAAACTGTAGCAATCTTTGATTGATAGAATACATAGCTGATTTATAGGATATCAAATCAGAGATTGATTTTGTAACTGTGTCTATATAAACACAGATTAGGGTTACTCTATATGAGTTGAGTTATCGAGTACATTGAAAAGAACCCTAGCAGCTCTTAGTGATACAATATAAATCACTGAGAGAGTTTTTGTAACCATTCAAGCTTTGTGAATAAGAGTTTATTGATTTCAACCTCTTATATTGTCATTCTGTTTTACTGATTGTGTTCACTATATCATCTTATATAGTGAGTTTATAGGACCTAACAAGTGGTATCAGAGCCAGCTCTGTTAAGATTACTACAGTGAGATCTTAATCACAATCATGTCTGAAAAATCACAAGCTTCATCCTTTAGAGTTCCAATCCTTAAGGCATCTGAATATCCAGTCTGGAAAGAGAGAATGATCATATTCTTAGACTCTGTTGATCCAGAATACCTTGACAGGATCTATGATGGACCACATATGCCCACCAAGCTCTCTGTTGGGCTTGCTGATGAACCTCAGAAGATGGTTCCAAAAGAAAAGAAAGATTATACCCCTGAGGACATCCTGTCAATTGGTAAAGACTCCAAGGTGAAACACCTTCTGCACAGTGCCCTTGATAATGCAATGTCTAATAGGGTGATTGGGTGCAAAACTGCTAAACAAATCTGGGATGCTCTGGAAACCAGATGTCAGGGAACTCAGGCCATAAAGAAAAATAGAAAAACAATCCTTACACAGGAGTATGAGCACTTTGACTCAAAGTCTGGTGAGTCCTTGACAGATCTGTATGACAGATTTGTCAAACTGCTGAATGACTTATCTCTGGTGAACAAGGAATATGATCTTGAAGACTCAAACCTCAAATTCCTTCTGGCTCTTCCTGAAAAGTGGGATTTGAAAGTCACCACAATAAGAGACAATCTTGATCTTGGAGAAATGTCTCTTGATGATGTTTTTGGAAGACTGAAGACCCATGAACTTGAGATGGAGCAAAGAAGCAAACGTCATGGAGGCAAATCAAAGTCTGTTGCTCTGAAAGTTCAAGAGGAAGCTGCTAAGAGCAAAGGAAAAGCTCATGTCACAAAGTCTGACATTGAGTCATCAAACTCTGATGACTCAAACTCTGATGTCTCAGACTCTGATGACAGTGATGGTGAAATGATGCAGTTAGCAGCATTTATGATAAGAAGAACTTCAAGAAGAATGAGGGCAAGGAAGGGAAAGCTGGAAAAGCTGACAAGTATACCTGTTTCAACTGTGGTGAAAAGGGTCACTTTGCATCTGAATGCAAGAAAGCCAAGAAGGAAAAAGAAAAAGCCTTTATCACCAAGAAAGGAAACTGGACAGATACATCTGATTCAGAAGAAGAAGTCAATTATGCTCTGATGGCAAACACTGACAACAACTCTGAATCTACTGCAAAGGTACCTCATTCTACTCTTGCCTTTGATACTGAAGATATAACTGAGTTAAGATTGTTTCTTAAAACTTTGCATATCAGCTTTAGAGATCAGACTTTAGAAAATGAAAGATTAAAATCTGAAACTCTAAGTGTAAAGAAAAGGAATGATTATCTAGAAAAAGAATTAGTTCAGATGTTGGAAGTTCAGAAAGAAAGAGATGATGCTGTCATTGTCAAAGATGAATTATTAAAAAGGTATGCATCTCTTCAATCAGAACTTGCTAAGGAAAGGGAGATCATTAAGACATGGACTAATTCAGGCAAAACTACTCAGGATATCTTAGGTAGTGGAAACTGGAAGAAGGGACTAGGTTACACTGATAACTCAGAAGCTGAGTCATCAAAAAACAGAGTTTGTTAAAACTCAAAAACCTAAGGTTAAACCTGTTAAATTTGTTGCTGAATCCTCTAAGTCTAAACAGAGTAGACTAGAATCAGAGATTAACAACAATTTAAAAACTGTTAAGCCCAAACAGGTTAACATAGGACTGATGACTCAGAAACAGCTTAAGCATAAGCTTAAAGAGGTAAAGTCTGATAGCAAAGACAAGGAGCCTAGGAAAAATAGAAATGGCAAGGTTGGAATAGACAAGAGTAATAACTACATGCCTGTTCCAAATGCACCTAGGAAGACATGCCATAACTGTGGAAATACTAATCATCTTGCTAATTTTTGCAGGAAGAACAAAGACATTAACTCCTTACCTACAAAGTCTGGAGTTAGAAAAAGTAGTATTAGATATAAACCACAAGATCCATGTTTTCATTGTGGTAGTTTATGGCATTCTATTTATACTTGCAAAGAATATCATAGTTTGTATTATGATTATTATCAATTGAAACCTTCTTTGAAGAAGATTAATAAAAGCTCTGCAAGTACAAAATCTGTTTCAAGTACAAACTCTGATCCAAAGTCTGTTAGCTCAAACTCTGATAAAAATAATTCCGCTGCAAAAGCTAACAAACTTAATAAGGCCAAAGGATCCAAGCAAGTCTGGGTCCTTAAAACTAACAATTAGTGGTCTTTGTGATTGCAGGGCAACAGGAAGAATATTCTAGTCTTGGACAGTGGATGTTCAAGACACATGACTGAAAATAAGGCCCTGCTGTCAGAGTTTGTGGAGAAAGCTGGCCCAACTGTTTCTTATGGAGATGGCAACATAGGAAGGACTCTGGGATATGGCAACATCAATCTTGGAAATGTCATCATATCAAATGTAGCTCTTGTTCAAGGGCTAAAGCACAATTTACTCTCTGTCAGTCAGATCTGTGACAGAGGATATCATGTTGATTTCTATGAAGAACACAGTGAGATAGTAAGCAAGTCAACAGGCAAGGTGGCAGTGATTGCTCACAGACATGGAAATATTTATGAAATCCACCTGCCTACAAACTCTGAAGGAAAAGCAATTTGCTTATCTACAAGAATCTCTGCAGAAGAAAGTTGGAAGTGGCATAAGAAGCTCTCACACCTGAATTTCAACTCCATAAATGAGCTTATAAAGAAAAAGCTTGTGAGAGGACTCCCTGAATCACTACTCACATCTGATGGATTATGTGATTCATGTCAAAAGGCCAAGCAGAGAAAGACATCCTTCAAGAGTAAGACTGAATTCTCAATAAAGAAACCATATCATCTTCTACATGTTGATCTATTTGGACCAGTTAATGTACCATCCATTGCAAGGAAGAAATATGCTCTTGTTATTGTTGATGAGTATACCAGATACACTTGGGTATATTTTCTTCACTCTAAAGATGAAACAGCCTTGCATCTGATGGATCATGTGAAACAACTGGATCATGGATCTGAAGACAAAGTGAAGATCATTAGAAGTGATAATGGAACTGAGTTCAGAAATTCAACAATGGAAGAGTTCTGCAAAGAAAGAGGTGTAGTGCAACAATTTTCTGCACCTGGTACACCACAGCAAAATGGTGTAGTTGAGAGGAAAAACAGGACTCTTATAGAAGCTGCCAGAACTATGCTTGATGAGGCTAAACTACCTACTTATTTCTGGGCAGAAGCTGTTCAAACAGCTTGTTTCACTCAAAATGCAACACTGATTAATAAGCATGGCAAGACCCCATATGAGATGGTGAGGAAAAAGAAGCCAAATCTGAAGTACTTTCATATATTTGGGTGCAAATGCTTTGTATTGAAGACTCATCCAGAACAGCTTACCAAGTTTGATTTAAAAGCTGATGAAGGCATTTTTGTAGGTTATCCTCTGATAACAAAGGCCTTCAGAGTCTACAATCTAAGAACCAAGGTGATCATGGAATCCATACATGTGTCATTTGATGACAAAAGAATTATGGGTTTAGCAGATATGGATGGTCATGAAAAACTGCATTTTGAAAATGAAGAAATATTCTCTGATTCAACAAACTCTGATGAACAGTCAAACTCTGACTGTGAGCAAAATTCAGCAAACTCTGGTGAAAACTTACAGGTTCATGATGATGAAGCAAATGTTGAGGGGGAGCATCAGAATGTTTCAGACTCTAGCTCATCAGAGAATGCTGACTCAAACTCATCAGAGAATACTGATTCAAACTCTGATAGCACAAATTTAGGGGGAGCTACAGAGAATGATCAACAGAATCAAGAGAGCATGGATCAAGGGGGAGGATCCAATAATGAGAATGGCCAACTTCCACATGCTAGGAAATGGACAAAATCTCATACACCTGATTTAATAATTGGAGATCCAGAAGCAGGTGTGCAAACAAGGACAGCTACAGCAAATGAGTGTTTACATCATTGCTTTCTGTCACAAACAGAACCTAAGAAAGTGGAGGAAGCTCTTCAAGATGCTGACTGGATTCAAGCAATGCAAGAGGAGCTAAATGAGTTTGAGAGAAACAAAGTGTGGACCCTAGTACCAAGACCTAAAGATAGATCCATAGTTGGTACAAAATGGGGTTTCAGAAACAAAACTGACAGTGAGGGTGTCATAACAAGGAATAAAGCAAGGCTTGTGGCAAAAGGGTATTCACAACACAAGGTATTGATTATGATGAGACATTTGCTCCAGTTGCAAGATTGGAGGCAATTAGAATCTTTCTGGCCTATGCTGCTCACAAGAAATTCAAGGTATTTCAGATGGATGTCAAAAGTGCTTTTCTAAATGGGAAACTGGATGAGGAGGTATATGTTGAACAACCTCCAGGCTTTGTGGATCCAAAGCATCCAGACTATGTCTATAGATTGGACAAGGCACTTTATGGACTAAAGCAGGCTCCAAGAGCATGGTATGAAACTCTGGCTCAATTTCTTCTTGAAAGTGGATTTACTAGAGGTACCATAGATAAAACCCTGTTTTATTTGAAACATGGTAATGATCTGCTTTTAGTTCAAATCTATGTTGATGACATTATTTTTTGCTCCACTAATGCTAAACTCTGTCAAAGATTTGCCAAGCTCATGCAGTCTAGGTACCAAATGAGCATGATGGGGGAACTCAGTTATTTTCTGGGTTTACAAGTTAAACAGACTGAAGATGGGATTTTTATAAATCAAGCCAAGTATACCAGAAATCTTTTGAAGAAATTTGGTATGCAAGACAGTTCAGCTGCAACTACTCCTATGGCAACAGCAACCAAACTAGACAAAGATACTGGTGCATCAGTGGATATCACAAACTATAGAGGAATGATTGGATCTTTGCTTTATCTGACTGCAAGTAGACCAGACATCATGTATGCCACATGTCTATATGCAAGATTTCAGGCAGATCCAAGAGAGCCTCATCTGATTGCAGTAAAGAGGATATTCAGATATCTCAAGGGAACCACATCATTGGGATTATGGTATCCTAGAGAATCAGATTTTAGTCTAATTGGATACTCTGATGCAGATTTTGCAGGTTGCAAAATTGACAGGAAAAGCACAAGTGGGAGCTGTCAATTTCTAGGTGGTCGACTTGTTTCTTGGTACAGCAAGAAGCAAAAGTCAATATCAACATCAACAGCAGAGTCGGAGTATATAGCTGCAGGCAGCTGCTGTGCTCAAATTCTTTGGATGAAGAATCAATTGTTAGACTATGGGTTATCCTTTTCTAAAATTCCTATTTATTGTGATAACCAAAGTGCTATTGCTATGATAGGAAACCCAGTTCAACATTCTCTGACAAAGCACATCAGTGTAAGATATCATTTTATAAGGGAGCATGTGGAGGAAGGAACCATTGAACTTCACTTTGTTCCTACTGAACAGCAGCTAGCAGACATATTCACCAAACCACTAAGTGAAGCAACCTTCACTAGGCTGGTGAATGAGCTAGGAATGATATCAGGAACTGAGTAAACATAATGGTCAGATCTTTCAAAATTAAATTGTCAATTTACCATATGTATTGCTCACACATTTGCCATGATATACTCTGATTGTTAAAATCTGATGACATTCTCTGATGATATACTCTGTTTGCTATACTCTGATTGACATTCTTTGACGTCATTCTCTGACGATATTCTCTGATGTTTGTAAACTCTGAATCTTGATAAATGATCTCATTTTTTTTCTCTGAGACAAATAACCTGTGAAGATACTATGAAGCATGATCTGAATTAGTAATCATGAATCTCAGTTAAGTTCTTTAATCCTGATCTCAATTTTGTGCTACAATTTGACACTATATGCATGTTAATGTCATTGAGACTCTATTACTTCACATATCTTAATTATAAGTGAGACTGATTAATTTGAATTTTCTCTCATCAATTAGACAGTAATTATAAACTCTGATGTTTTTGTTACCTATACACACCCCTGCAAATAAGCATGGTACTCCTTTGAGATCTTAGATGTCTATATGACAGTGACTGGGAAGACCCAAACATTTACTGGTATTAAGTAATTGCCAAGATTTTATAATCTATGGTGACCAGTCACAATCTCTGATTACTGGAGAAATACTGTTGCAAAAATTTATTTAAAGGTCGTGATTCATTTACACTGAAAAGCGTCCTTGGAAAAAAAAAAAAAGGGGGTTAGTTTATTTTATATATTTCTCCATCAGAGTATGTCTGTTGTCTATGTCTTGAGAGTTTAAATAAATTATTTTTGTCTACCTTATAATTACGAAATTGTGAAATTCTCTAGTCTCTGATTTAATATGTTAAATCACACACATTATTTCACAAGCACATTATTGAGCTATGGATTTTATGACAAACTCTGATTTTTCGAGGAATTTTCTATAAATTATGTCTTTATTCTGAGGTATTAAGAATTAATTTTCTTTGATTTAAATCTCAGAGTTTAAAATTCGAGGGATTTGATCTTGATTTTTTTTAAATCTTGTACATTTCAGGAGTTCAAATATTCAGAGAATGTGAAGAGAGTATTCCAAACGGATGTATTATTAGTGGGTTTACATGAAAAACATTTTAATAGGAGAACGTGTAATCAGCATTTATAACTGCACATGTTTTACTGCACTCATGATTATTACTCTCTTTTCTCCATGCCACTAACTCTCATTTACCAGTTAAAATCTGACAGGTGTCCAAGTGAACAAAGAGCCCAAGCGTGTACAGCTAAACAAAATCTGAAGAGTTTATCACATCAGATTTTATTGCTTGTTATTCACTTATACACTTAATCTTTACACACACTCTCTTAACAAACTCTTACGCTTTTCTCTCTGAAATTCAAATCTTCTCCTACACACTTTCTCAAACACCTTCATTCACAAACTCTGTTCTAATGGCGACCTCAGCTTTTACCTTTGCAGGTGTGGAATTCGTTCCCAACAACCATGCTGCCATTCTCAATACTGCCGATGCTCCAAGGGATTATCATCCCATCCAACAATTTTTGGCACAGAGTGCCCTTGCTAATTCCCTTACAGCTCCTGCCAGACTCTCAGGAAGCCAAATCATTACTTTCTGGAGAATAGGGCATTATGACAATGGTGGTGAAGCTGGGTCACCATCCATTGTATTTGAGTATGACGGAGCGCAGTATGCTGTCACTCCGGCCACCGTCCGAGCAGCACTCAACCTGCCAGAGCATGCTGCTTACATTACCAATGGAGATGCAAATCTCAGAACTATGATGATTGATTTGGGCTACTACGACTCTCTGGATAAATTGGGTCAATTAAAGCGTCCAGGACTAAGGAAGGAGTGGAGCTTTTTCTTTGATTGCATTACCAGGGCTTTCCAGAAGAAATCTACAAACTGGGATGCTATTCCAATGGACATGCTACAGATTGGGTATTCTCTGATCTATTCTACTAATTTCGATTTTGGTAGATTAGTGATTAGAAATATTGGTGAAAGAATGCATGAAAATCGTAAGATTATATATTTTTCACGATTTTGCCAATTGCTGTTTAATGCCACTGTTGGAGAAGTGGATTTTGATGCTGCAGATGAGATCAAACCTTTTAAACTTCATAAAAGGGTTTTCAAAGATCTCATATCTAAAGATGAGAAGAGACCAGTTCTCAGGCCTCTACAAATTCCAGCTCCATTAAGAGCTAGGCTGAATATGCCTCAAGCACCACAACTCCAACCACAACATCCAGTTTCTCCCACAGTCACCAGAAAACCCAGATCATCAACACCTAAACCATCAAAGTCTACAAAATCTGATGCCCCTTCTACTAAGCAGACCAGAACCTCTGTTGCTACACAAGTTCTGAAGACAAAGTCTGATAAACCAGCAAACTCTGATGCTGTAAACTCTGATGCTGTAAACACTGATCGTGTAAACTCTGAAGCTGCTTCTCCTCAAAAGCAGAAAAGAAGGAGACTGGTTGCAGCCTATGATTATGATGATCTTGAACCTGCACATGCTGTAAACTCTGAACCTTCTCCTACAACAAACTCTGAACCTGTTCAGACCAGTCCTCAGCCAAAGACAACTAGATTCAAAAGAAGGGCTAACAAGCCTAAGAGGGCAAAGGTACTCATAACAGAGATCACAGATTTTACTCTTGAGGAAGAGCAGGCACCATCTACTACACTTCCAGAATCTTCTCAAGCTCTGATGGTACATCCTCTTCAGGCTGTTCCACTCTCAACTACTACAGCATCTTCTACTTCATCTGAAGTAGATGAGGAGATTATATGCAAGGAGCAAGCTACAGCTGAAGCTGAGACTACTGTGTCTGATTCTCAAATCCCAGTATCTGATCATGGACCTTCCACTCCAATTCCTCTTTCTCCAATGAAAATTCCTGAGGGTGCCATTGTTCATGATACAGCTCCAGAAAACTACAAGTCAGATGTTGTAGTTGAGGAATCTGATAAGGTAGCATTGGAAGCACTGGAGTCCCTTGCTAAGGCTGGTGAAGAGCCTAGCAAATCAACAGCTGATGATCAAGAAAAATCTGTTCAAGATCCTGTTGAGAAAGTTGCTAATCCTGCATCTGATAATGATGAGGACGATGACAGTTCAGATGATGACAATGATAAAAATGATGATGAAGTTCCTCTGTCACATCTACAACAAAAGTGGGAGTCTACCAGCCAATATAATGCCAGGCTGCAAACTCTGAACACAAACTCTGAGCCACTTCCCAGGGATCTTCAGGTTGATCCACCAAATGAGGTATGGGATAAACTCTGGCTGAGCCACCAGCATTCTCTGGAGCCAACAAAAGCTGAAGATTTTCTATCTATGGCAGAGAATAAAATCACAAACTCTGATGTCATGTCCAGCCTCAGGGCTACAGTTCTTTATCTAAAGACATTTCATCTTGCTCAAGCTCAGACATCTAAGTCTATAGATGGTCTCAGAACAGAGGTAGCTAGTCTCAAGGAAACTCAAACTATGGAGAAGAAAAGGACTCTACTACCTCTGAAAGATGATGTTAAGAAGCTGGTGTCTGCAAATGAATCTCTGGAAAAGAGGATGACTACCATTGAGTCTACTCAAGAGAAAATGTCCAAGCAGCTGGAAGCCATCCAATCTTCACTTTCTCTGATCACATCAATTCTGATTCCTGATGAGGATGATGTCAAAAAGGGGGAGAGAGTAGCTAAAGTCAAATGCAAGACTACTTCTCAAACTCTGAAGAGAAAGAAGAAGGATGATGATGATGATGATGATGTGGATGACTTCACAAAGCACAAGAGATTTCAAGCAGGAACTGGTGGAAGAGTTTCAAACTCTGATAGTTCAAAATCTAAGCAAAAGTCTGTTCCAGTGCCAACACATAATGTCACATCTGGATCAAAGTAAAGACCAGTGGCTGGATCAGATAGACCATTGACTGATGAAGAACTTGCTAGATTGATTTTTGAACAAGAAAATCCAGAAGCCAAATTGGATTTGGAGTTGATTGCCGCAGAGGAAGCTGAGCTGAAGAAAGAACATGTTGAAGCTATAAACTCTGGAAAGATCCAAAAGCCTGCAAAATCAACTACCAAGCCAAAAGAAAAAGGGATATTGATCAAGGAAGCTACTGTTGCTGATCAGAGTTTACCAGTCAAAAAGGTATACTCTGAAGATGAGCATACATCCAAGGGAAAAAGCAAAGTAGATGAACACCTTGAAAAAGGATTAATTAAGAAGAAGCCTACAACCTCTGACAAGGCTCAAGTTGTAAAGGAAAAGAAATCAGAAGCTGCAATCTCTGACAAAGCTCATGTTGCAGAATCACAAAAAGGAAAATTAACCTCTGACACAGCTCAAGTTAATAAGGAAGCAAAGAAAGACACAACCTCTGACAAAGCTCAAGCTGTGTTCAAACCAACAACTACTCCATTGCCAGGATTTGCAAAGCCAAGTCTGATGACTGAGATAAACTTTGAAAAGGGCTCAATTCAACCAATCTCTCATCGTAAAGCAGGAAGAGATAAAGGAGGGCTGGGATCTAAATATGAAAAATTTGATCAGAGTATAGGATCAATGTCAACAGACCCCTCATCTCTCTGTGCTCCCAAGACTGGAGCATTGCAAGAAAGAATGGACAAACTGGATTCAGTCCAACTGGTGAAGAATGACAGAGGAGATAACATTCTTATCTACTTCATGTCTGATGGAACAGTGTTTAGAGTAATTGAAGCTGATCTCTATGCTAAACACTGGGAGGAATTGAGATATGTCTCACACATATTTCTAGTAAAGAACAAGTCATGTCAACACATCTCCAATCTGCTCAAAGATCAAATCAGAAGAAAGATGGGTATTACAGGAAACAAAAATGCTGGACCTTTCATTCCTAAATACTTTAATCATCAAGGAAAGCTGGTTGAGATGAAGAAAAATTCAGCAAAAATAGTAACAATAGCTGGAATCAGAACACTTGCATTTAATGAAGAGTCTGATAAAGCTTACAATATAAGGGTGGATAGAGACTTGAGAAGAAATAAAATATATGATCTCAGAGCTGCAATTTATCAAACTGGAGTTTCAGATCCAGAGCTAAGAGAGATCAAGAGACAAATGATTACAGTACTTGAAGAAGCTGAAAGAGAACTCCTCAAAGGATATCTAAAGACAGCTCATGGTGTCTATGAAGCTAGGGAGTAAAGTATCTGTAAGTTTTAAAAGTTTTCTGTTATATAGTTAAACTCTGTTGCATTTGACTTAACTGTTTTGACATCATCAATTATCTGTTAAACTTGCACATAACATATTTATGCACAAGTTGGGGGAGATTGTTAGATATAATTGATGATTACTAATGTTCTTAAAGTTTGTTTTAGAACAGGAGTGATCAGAGTTTAAGCTGGAAGCTGATCAGAGTTTGATGAAGCTGATCAGAGTTTAGTAAAGTCTGACCAGAGTTTGATAAAGTCTGATCAGAGTTTACATAGTCAAGACTCGTCAGAGTTTACACGTGGAAAGAGCTCAGAAGCGGATATACTTCAAGGAAGGATAGAAGCGGAGGAGTGATTTGCTGACTATGGAAACTAAACAGAAAACTGTAGCAATCTTTGATTGATAGAATACATAGCTGATTTATAGGATATCAAATCAGAGATTGATTTTGTAACTGTGTCTATATAAACACAGATTAGGGTTACTCTATATGAGTTGAGTTATCGAGTATATTGAAAAGAACCCTAGCAGCTCTTAGTGATACAATATAAATCACTGAGAGAGTTTTTGTAACCATTCAAGCTTTGTGAATAAGAGTTTATTGATTTCAACCTCTTATATTGTCATTCTGTTTTATTGATTGTGTTCACTATATCATCTTATATAGTGAGTTTATAGGACCTAACATATGCATTTTCTTGTTCAGCATCACACCTAGGCGTGAGCAAAACCGAACCGAAACCGAAAAACTGAACCAAACTGGACAATTTCGGTTCGGTTCGGTTTGGGTTTTTCAAAAAGTTCGGTTAGTTCGGTTTTTCGGTTTGAATCGAATAATATATCGGTTCGGTTCGGTTTTTCATATCCTATTTTGGTTTAAACCGAAAAAACCGAAATTTATTTTACATTTAAAAAATATATATTTTATATACATATTACATACAGCCAGATCCCAGTAGCGTACTCAGCTGATAACACTTAACCTAATTCTAGCCGCAAGAGCACACTCTTCTTCACCTCTTCACAAATCACACGAATCACACGAGCACAGAAGATCACTTTTAATTCACACGAACATCAGCTGCATCAACTCTTTAAATCGATACATATCCTCCAGGTTTGGATTCTCTTCGATTTGTTTTGACATATTAGCTTCGATTTCAGTATCTCTTCTTCGATTTGAACATCTCTTAAGCATCTTTTGAGTTTCTATTTCAGTTAGCTTACAGATTAGTCCCAGAATGAGATTACTGAGAATCTGGATTGGAACTTGGAAGCATATCTTATTTACATTTTGATTTGCTAGTCGAGTAGTTGGCTTAGTTTTAAATTTCAAACTATTCAACTTGTTCCAATTTTCTGAATTCAAGCTTTAGGCTTTGTAATATACTGATTTCTGATTCTGATTGTCATAATTTATGTATGAAATGAATGTGTTAAATTGTGAAGTCGCTGAGATTTATAGACTTTTATTTGTAATACAGGTTTTTAAAAACTTAAAAAAAATTCGGTTTTTTTAAACCGAAATCGAAACCGAAATAATTCGGTTGGTTCGGTTCGGTTTAATATAATGGTTCGGTTTGGTTCGGTTTGCAAAAAAACAGTAATTCGGTTTTCGGTTATTTCGGTTCGGTTCGGTTTTGAACCGAACCGACCGAATGCTCAGCCCTAATCACACCACTCCCTCGGTAATTTTTTTATGACATAATACACCATCTTCTCAGTCGGATCTTCCACGTAAAATACTTGTTGCACCTGGGATGCAATGACATAATATTCTGATCTGCAGATGGTCTTCTTAAAATTCACCTTGGTAAGACCATATGGATCCTTATCTTCTTGGTACCAAGTGCACCTGAAAAGAACCACTACAAAAACTCCCCAGTAATCAACTTTAACAATCTCTTCAACTGATCCATAGTAATTGACAGCCCCGACTTTTGGATTATCATCTTTCGAACATGCAAAACTTGTCGTTTCAGCAGTCAAAAATACACTGCTGTTTTGGGTTGTGCATTTTGAATCTCTGCTCTTCGTGTGAAAACGATATCCATTTAGCACGTAGCCACTGAACCTCCTGGCCATTCGATTAGGACCCAAAGCAAGGACACGTAAATCAGATGAAGCTTCCACCCTTTTTCCCACCACCTCTGTTAACCACTTCCAGAAATCTTCAGAGTGTGCTTGCTCTTTCTTGTATTTTTTTGATTTTGAATGAGCTTCCACTAACGCACAGTGATCCCTAAGAAAATATTAGGTGAACAATTAATTCAAATAGTTTAAGAGGAAAACAAGTTCATACATACTAGTACTCGACAAATGAAGGATGGAGTAAATAACTTACTCAATCAATGTCTCAATTTCTTATTACTGCAATTGAAAAGAATGTAAGTATGACTAGCTTTCCAAACTGAATCTTCTAACTGAATAACTTTGCCATCTTTATTCTTTCTGCCTCCAATATGATATTCCGCATTTGTTGGACATTTTGAAAAATCAGTCAATGGTTCACCACCCAAAAACCTTGAACAGAATGTAACGCACTCATCTGCCAAATAGCCTTCTGCAATTGAAACTTCTGGTCTGGACCTATTACGGACATAATTTTTCAATTTACAAAGATATCGCTCAACAGGATACATGCAGCGAAGGTGCTCGGGTCCACCATATTCAATCTCTCTACACAAATGAACGGGGAGGTGGCACCATGACATCAAAAAAGGCAGGTGGGAAAATTATCTCAAATTCACATAAGATGTTGACAATTTCGTCTTGCAGCCTCCGGATATCATCCAAGTGAATGGCCTTACTCCATAAACCTCGAAGAAATGCGCTAAATTTTATCAGCGGCTTCACAACATTAGCTTTGACTGATTTCTTCACAGCAAATTGCAACAAGTAATGAAGTATGTTCGCACAAAATCACGCAAGTGTACGTGGTCACAAGTAATATAGAATATTATTCAAGTTCGTACCCACAGAGACTGGTGTATTCAGAAATATGCACTTATGCACCAATGTATGATTATTATTCAATGCTTGGACAAGTATCAAATTGGGTTTTGGTTTTCTACTTAACTAATCCTAATTGAATTATGAAACTGAAAATTATCAACTAAGAGAATACGATTTACTAATGAGAATAAAACATGGGATTCTAGCTTCATTAACAACTTCATTCAGAGTTCTACCTTATTCAATGGTAATGGTTGATAACTAATCAGATAACACGAAACTGATACACGCTAACTGTCGTTATACGTGCACCATACTGCTACACATCCACAATTAAGATAGAAGGTAAACAGACACCAATTATGCTTAGACCCTATATGTCTATAGAATTTGAAAACATAATGGTTGAAGAGCAAGTTATCTATCAAGATTACATAGGGCGATGCAAGATGGGTAAAATCACATCACAAGTCATGTTATCGAACACGAAACCTATGCTCGCATGGCAAGTTCTAAATCAATATATTCACTGTCGCTTCAATAAAGATTAACAAGCAATCTTAGATGTTAGCTACGCATCCAAGACGAATAAGCACAACCAATACGAGGAAATCAAACCATCACATATAAACAAGACAAATTAACTACTGAAATTCATCGATAAATCCGCTAAAATCCCATGACAATGATTAGTTCATAATCGAACTTCTCATCATCATGGGTTCGAATGTAAACATGGTACTGAATAGTCTAAACAATATCAAAAGAGTAATTTAAGAGTTTCGAAACAAATCCGAGACGAGCATCCAAAAGTATCGCCTAATTGGAAGAAGACAAAAGAAAACTATGAATCTAGATCTTCCCCGTAGCCGTCACGTGCTCCTTAGAATGTTTCTAGGTTATCTTTTAAGTCCCCCAAGTCCTCCTTTTAGTTTCCCAGCAAACGGGCCTTTAAACGGATCAAAAACGGGCAAATCGGGCCAAAATTCCCGCTCAGGTCGTGGGGCGGCCGCGCCAGAGTTGGGGCGGGCGCGCCAACGGGGCGGCCGCGCCAAAATTGGGGCGGGCGCGCCAAATCAGCAGCCCTGACATCCAACCTTGTCACGTCCATAACTTTCTCCTCGTGCATCCGATTGCTTCGCCGTTTTTTTTCAATTAAAGCTATGATTCCCCTCTTCGTTCTCCTTCCAAGAAACCTACACAACACCACACTAAAACATATCAAAAATATCAAAAGCTTGAGGCCATTCCATCAATTTAAGCCAAAACGAAGGCTTCCAAGTGGATATAAAATCCACTTATCACACCCCCAAACTTAAACCGATGCTTGTCCTCAAGCATAGACACACAAACAAAAACTACTAATGCAATACATGAATGCAACTAAATGCCTACATCTAATCAAATCATGAAGTGTAATCCGTGTTAACATAGCATCCTCAGAATATGCAACATTCTCGGCATTCATCTCTCTCACATATTAGCCTGTACTCTTCCACTACAAGTGTGAAGTGCATCGTGTGTGCTAGCATGCTCTCTAGTGAAACAAAACAAAGACTATCAAACTTCAACAAAGTCCTCACTATGAGCCGTTAATCAGAATAAGGTTTAAACACTTCTTTACTAAAGAGTCAACTACAATTTAGGGTCATCAAAGAATTCCTATGCCTCTCCTATTTTTTTTTTCTTGCTAAGTCTATAGTTAGGACGCTTCTCAGTGTAAATGAGTCACGACCCCCATTCGACTTCGCTTATTCTTTTTTTTTTCTTTTTTTTTTCATCAAGTAATTCTCCAGTAATCAAGGGCTGTGAAAAGTCACCAAGAATTTGCTTATTCTAATACATTTGCACTTAATACCAGCACAAGTACATGGATCGTCCCTTTCACATGACATTGCATTCTACCCATTGATCTCAAAGGAGTACTGATAAATAAATTTTTTTCTTTCTTTTTTTTTTCTTTTTTTTTTTCTTTTTTTTTTCTTTTTTTTTAGAAAGGCATATTCATCCCTTAACTCCCCCAAACTTAAGATTTACAAACTCTAAATTCAAAAAGGGAATACTCCAAACTCTACGCCCGACTCAACGCAAGGACTCAAGAAACAAGTTAGTCTAAGTCTTATCTCTAGAGCATAAGTGTAATTACAATTTTCACACAAGCAATTTCCAAATAACAAGGCATCACAAATGAGCAAGACTACTAGCCAAGAAATTATGCACATAACTCATCATAGGACATCAACTTGGGAAACAACTTCAAGATTCATGAAGGCATCTATATGAACTACTAACACCTACTAACACAAGCATATATATATAAACAAAACTAACTAATATGTAACAATATGAAAGAATATGCTAAACTATATGCAACATGCAACCTATATGAACACACACATCACTACTAGTCCTTAGATTACCACCCCCAAACTTAAAATATTCAATGTCCTCATTGAAGGTGATAAAAAGGATCGAATGTACCTAGAAGGAGCCCGAACCATCACTCTCCTCACCCTCATCAGGTGAAGAGTCAGCTGGAGGATAAACCATATCAGCACCGAACACAGGCCACTCCACGTCTACGCCCGTAGCACGAAACCCCTCTCTTTAGTAATTGACTTACCCATAAGCCGAATAAACTCTTCTTGCGCTTCCGGGTTTGTGAACTTGTTAACCGGAGAATCCGTTGATTGGGCTTGCAAGCTACTACTCCCGGATCTTCAAGCTCTTTTGGGTGTAGGTGGGTGTGTGTATAGTTGTATGTATATGTATGTATAGTTGGGGTTTGTAGAAGATGAAGTGGGTTTGTGTTTGGGGGATTTTTGGGGGTTTAATTAGGGCTAGGAAGGAGTTTAAAGGGGCTGGGAATTAAAGGAGGAGCTGGGTTTTTGAATGGAACACAAAACAAGCAACAAAAAAAAGAAAAATTTTTTTTTTTTTTTTTTTTAATAAGCTGCTGCCATCTCGCGCGGGCGCCCCGTCCCGGCGCGGCTGCCCCGCTCGCGCGGGCGCGCCAGCCGTGGCGCGGGGGCCGCGGAGAGGCAGTGTGCTTCTGCCATGAGCGCGCGGGCGCCCCGTCCCGGCGCGGCCGCCCCGCTCGCGCGGGTGCGCCAGCCGCGGCGCGGGGGCCCCGGCTCGGCAGTGGATTTTTCGATTTTTTTTTTTTTTTTTTTTTTTGAACTAAGAAGTAAAACATGAAAATGCTTAAAAAGCGTGGGTTGCCTCCCATGAAGCGCTTGTTTACCGTCTTTAGCTTGACGTGACGCCCGAGAATTAAATAATAGTGAGGATGGTGCTTACCGCCTCGCGATTCACCGGTCCTCCGAAATATGGCTTCACTCTTTGTCCATTCACTTTAAATGATTCCTCCGATGTTGTTTCATAAATTTCTATGGCACCATGTGGAAACACCTTCTTTATTGTGAAAGGACCCGACCATCTAGATTTCAACTTCCCAGGAAATAGTCTGAGACGAGAATTAAAAAGCAACACTTGTTGGCCAATGAAGAACTCTTTTTGCACCAACTTCCTATCATGCCATCCCTTGACTTTTTTCTTGTAAAGCTTGTTGTTCTCTCCTTTCTTAGGCACACATTGAACAGGGCTCACCCAAGAACTATCCGAGATTGGGTAAATAATGTCGGCATCAAGCCACTTAAGAATCTCCTTCTTCACCACTTCTTTCATTCTTGGATTGAGTCTTCTTTGATGCTCAACAGTGGGTTTACTACCCTCCTCGATCAGAATTTTATGTTGACAATAAGAAGGGCTGATTCCCTTGATATCTGCAATTGTCCATCCAATGGCTGATTTCAACTCCCTAAGAATTCTCAAAAGCTTTTCTTCCTCGATACCTGATGTAGAAGATTCACCAAGAAAGGCATACCTTAGGTGTTCGGGAAGTTGCTTGAGCTCAAGTTTAGGAGCTTCAACAATAGAGGGTTTCAGTCGTTCATGATAATCCTTCAATTCCGATAACCCAAGAGATTCGATTGGAGGTTCCATCCTTCTTCTCCAAGGAGAAGCATTCAAGTATTGAAGGTGTTCTTCTTCCTCTTCACCACCGAATTCTGAGTCACCTGATAGAACCCTTTCCAAGATGTCAGTTTTTAGCCTGTTATCAATTTCCGAATGAGCTGCAGCTTCGAGCATATCCACTTTAAAGCATTCCTCCTCATCTGATGGAATTTTTATGGCGTTGAACACGTTGAAAGTGACCATCTGATCTTGAACTCTCATTGTGAGTTCACCCTTTTGCACATCAATCAAAGTCCGCCCTGTCGCAAGGAATGGTCTCCCCAAGATGATGGGAATCTTCTTATCTTCCTCAAAGTCGAGAATGACAAAATCAGCAGGGAAGATTAGCTTATCTACCTTTACCAACACATTTTCAACTATCCCCCTTGGGTATGTAATCGAACGATCAGCCAGTTGCAAAGACATATTAGTAGGTTTCAGCTCCGGAAGACCAAGTTGCAAGAAAATAGACAAGGGCATCAGATTGATGCTAGCTCCCAAATCACATAAACACTTGTCGAATGACAATTGCCCAATAGTACACGGGATTGTGAAACTTCCCGGATCTTTCAGCTTCGGGGGCAATTTCTGTTGCAACACAGCACTACACTCCTCGGTCAAAGCCACAGTTTCCAATTCCTCAAGTTTGAGTTTTCGAGATAGAATACCTTTCATGAATTTAGCATAACTCGGCATTTGTTCCAGAGCCTCCGCAAAAGGTATGTTGATTTGTAATTTCTTGAAGACCTCTAGAAATTTTGCGAATTGTTTGTCGAGCTTATGCTTTTGGAGTCTCTTCGGAAAAGGTGGAGGTGGATATATTTGCTTGACCCCAGTATCAGTTTTCGGGCTAGACTTTTCGGTTGAATCCTTGCTTGCTTCCTTGTTGATTTTTTTCTTGTCAGCCTCAACAACAGTTTTTCCACTATCAAACTCAGATGAGAGCACGGGTGTTTCAACCTGTTGATCACTCTCTTCCGTGTTTCGCTCTGTTGCTGATTCTTTATCCTTCGTAACCTTTCCGGACCTCAATGTGACAGCTTGTACCTGTTCCTTCACTTCCTTCTTGCCCGGATTGGCCTCAGTATCACTAGGAAGAGTTCCCGGTGGTCTATTAATCAACGCATTAGCAATTTGCCCGATCTGATTCTCCAAAGTCTTGATTGACACCGATTGGCTTTTAACCATAAGTCTTAATTCTTCCAATTCTGATCTTTCGTTGGAAGACTGTCCAGCCACCCCATGATTTTGTTGCTGGAATCCAGGGTGTTGGAATTGCTGCCTCGGTGCAAATTGTTGTTGAAAACCAGAAGGGTTGAAAGGTCCAGCTCCTTGTTGCTGAAACTGTTGCTGCGGTTGTTGCATGAAATTTTGATTGTTGCTCCAGCTGAAATTCGGATGATTCCGGTTATTGGGATGATAAGTGGCTGGTGCTGGCTGCTGAGACCTCTGGAAGGTGCTCACAAACTGAGCAGATTCACTAGATATAGCACACTGATCAGAAGAATGTGCACCCGCACAAAGCTCGCAAACATTAGGTGGTGGTTGAACTCCCAAGTTAGCTAAGGAATCTATCTTCATAGTAAGAGCCTTGATTTGCGCAGTCAAGGCTGTAGTAGCATCAACGTCCAGAATCCCTGCTGCCTTGCCCTGATGAAGACGCTGAGTAGGATTCTGATATTCATTTGCAGCCATCATCTCGATCAACTCATAAGCCTCCTCATAGCTCTTAGTCAATAGAGCTCCACCTGATGCTGCATCGAGCATTGGTCTCGATTGAGGACCCAAGCCATTATAGAAGCAATTGATAACCATCCAATCAGGCATCCCATGATGTGGGCACTTCCGAAGCATCTCTTTGTAGCGTTCCCATGCTTCACAAAGAGTTTCACCAGATAGCTGAGAGAATTGAGTGATAGCATTCCTTAGTGCAGCTGTTTTGGCCATAGGGAAGAACTTAGAAAGAAATTTCTGAGCCAGATCCTCCCATGTCGTAATAGATCCTGCAGGAAGAGAATGTAACCATCCCTTAGCTTTATCCCTCAGAGAAAATGGGAACAACCTCAATTTAATGGCATCTTCCGTAACACCATTGAACTTGAAAGTGTCACAGATCTCAATGAAGTCGCGAATATGCATATTAGGATCCTCTGTCGGAGAACCCCCAAACTGTACTGAGTTCTGTACCATCTGAATAGTGCTAGGTTTGATTTCGAAAGTGTTGGCCTGAATCGCTGGCCTGACAATGCTCGACTGAATGTCATTGATCTTCGGCTCAGAGAAAGCCTTAAGAGCCTTAGTATCATTAACTGCTGGTGGTTGATCATCCATCGTATCAATCTCTATCGTTTCTTCCTTAACTAATGCTTCCTTACGAGCCTGAGAACGTGTTCGCATACACGTCACTCAAGTACCTGAAACACAAACAACGAACTAAAGTGAGACAAGAATCCAAGTCAGTGAACTTTAACGACCACTGATGACAAGCACATAAACTAAAATATAACACCGAGTCCCCGGCAGCGGCGCCAAAAACTTGTTCGCACAAAATCACGCAAGTGTACGTGGTCACAAGTAATATAGAATATTATTCAAGTTCGTACCCACAGAGACTGGTGTATTCAGAAATATGCACTTATGCACCAATGTATGATTATTATTCAATGCTTGGACAAGTATCAAATTGGGTTTTGGTTTTCTACTTAACTAATCCTAATTGAATTATGAAACTGAAAATTATCAACTAAGAGAATACGATTTACTAATGAGAATAAAACATGGGATTCTAGCTTCATTAACAACTTCATTCAGAGTTCTACCTTATTCAATGGTAATGGTTGATAACTAATCAGATAACACGAAACTGATACACGCTAACTGTCGTTATACGTGCACCATACTGCTACACATCCACAATTAAGATAGAAGGTAAACAGACACCAATTATGCTTAGACCCTATATGTCTATAGAATTTGAAAACATAATGGTTGAAGAGCAAGTTATCTATCAAGATTACATAGGGCGATGCAAGATGGGTAAAATCACATCACAAGTCATGTTATCGAACACGAAACCTATGCTCGCATGGCAAGTTCTAAATCAATATATTCACTGTCGCTTCAATAAAGATTAACAAGCAATCTTAGATGTTAGCTACGCATCCAAGACGAATAAGCACAACCAATACGAGGAAATCAAACCATCACATATAAACAAGACAAATTAACTACTGAAATTCATCGATAAATCCGCTAAAATCCCATGACAATGATTAGTTCATAATCGAACTTCTCATCATCATGGGTTCGAATGTAAACATGGTACTGAATATGTGACAGCCCAAATCCGGGGTATAGATTTGGTGTCACTAAAAGAAATAAACAAAATAATAAAAGTGGTTGGTGAATGCTGAAAAGAGAAACTTAATAATAATTTACAAATTCCACCCCTGACCAAAGATCTTGCCAGGTTTAAGTCAGAAAAAGGTTTAACATCTATTACAACCAAGACAACGATATTGGTTCATCTCTATAAGAGATTCCACTACAGCCTTACGGGTACATCTACAATACAGACTCAAAAGATAACCAAACAAACTCGGGTCCAAAGCTCCTCGCATTCTCTCTAGAAGTTCCCAACTCAAAAGACGGTGCCTAGGAACTCTTACACGCAGCTGCTATTTTTCCTTGACATCTGAAAGGGTTAGTTTTGAAATAACAAGTGTGAGCCATAGAAATGCTCAGCAAGTATAACATTACACAAAAATGGATAGTCAACGAAAAAGGAAAAAAAAAAAAAACAGTTCTATAGCAATGGAGTGAAACAGAACTTTTAGAGCTGTAGAAGTAATTACAAAATCAATCACATTTGGAATACGAAAATCTTTTCCAAAAATCATTCATTGTTTAATTGGGTTTTAAGTAAGACACCATGCTATAGCCGATGATCAGTCGCACTATAGTCCATAGAACCTAGTCTTTTTCAAGCTAGGCCACACAAATATTACGAAATCCGGTATTCCGGGCTGAAGAAGCCACCTTTCACGCTGGGCCGGTGTCTAGGCCTCTTACGCAAACCTACCCAATTTATAGGTTTCAAAACTACAGCTTTAACAAGATATAAATTTTTAAAGAATTCAAGTAGCTTTCAAATTCATCATGAATTATGATCTGTTCAACAAGTTAGAAGCTGATGCTCAATGTGAATGACAATATCAAGCATTACTAAAGAAGATTAAATCATAATATAAAATAAAGTTTAAGGTACTTGTCTCTGATTTGCAAGAGAAAGGTAGAAGTACTTGCCTTGACAAAATGTAACTAGTGATACGAAGGCTCTAGGTTGCTAAGACTTCTGATTGGAGCCTACACAGCAGAAGACTAGGTCTTAACTTCCTGAACTTATCATCATATTCTCACATATTCTCACCGACATCTAATTGCTACCCTTCGTTTATACAACATAGAAATCAAATAAACACATAGCACATAATGGCACAAAAACCCTTTTTATAGCCAATGAAAAACATATAATTTCTAATAAAAATTCGGCAGCATCTCCTCTATTTATAGGCTTATCCACATGTTTTCAATACCAACAACCAGCCAATACGCTAACACATGAATTAGTAATATAGAAAGCTGCCTTGACTTGCAGTAATATACAAAATACGATTAATAAGATACACAAGGTCAAGCGAGCCAATCAATTAAACAATCAATTATATGCAACTAACCAAGTATAACCTCATACTATGTACTAACAAAGGAAGAAAATTAAAACAAATAGTTCAAACAGCCCTCACTCTAAGATTTTTAATAAATCGAAAATTTATTGTTTTAATACAAAATTTTTATGAGACACTCCTAAGACTTGTTCCAACCTACAGTAAAATTTTCAGAAAGAAACTCCAAGTGTAAAGCAGTAAAACAGGCCTTCCACTCAGGCACCAGCAGTTTGTCCTATAAAACCAGTCCGACGCTAGGATTTTTAATAAATAGAAAAATCGGTCTGTTTGTATAAAATTTTAATGACACATTACAGACCCCAACATCTAACTCCAGTAAAAAATTTAAGAAGCAAAGCAACAGTATAAGGTAGCATAACAGGGCCCGGAACATGAGACATAAACCTGCCCAGAATTTTCTGCACACCTCGCACTAAAACATACATATCTTTTAGCTCGTTTATTAAATCAATCTAATTCTTTCGCGAGTAGAAACTAGGTTCCAAGAAGTATTTTTCCACAAAATTTCATTACCCAATATCACTCCTAGGGCAGTTAATTATTGACGCAAAACAGAGGTATGACAGAAAATATTTTGACAACAAACAATCGATCATTAGACATTACTATTACCAATCCATACTAACATCAAATCCCAACAATTCATTCAACCCGTCTTCAATTGACACCTATACACATACATGTAAACATATAACTTGAATTATGCGAATACTACTCAATCAATTCTTAATCACAACTCACATGTATATACTCATTTAAACTAAAATGAAATTAGCTACTTAATAACTCAAGAATCAATTCAATCCATATAAGCACAACACCGCACATATATATACATATTTATATAGACTGAATTGAATAAGAGAAATTAAGCTTATACCCCCTGACTTACAACTAGTGGAGGCCTAGGATGTCGCCGGAAAAAGAAGAAACAGGCGGCGATGTGGATTGGCCGGGAAAATCAATGACCAGTACTTGGGAGTATATCTCGATGGGGAAGGAAAAAGAGTAGAGACGTGACTTGGATGGTTGAAGAAAAGAAGAAGAAAAAAAAAATGAAAGAGGGAAAGAGAAGTTAGGGATTAAGGCGAGAGAGAGGGGTGAGGCCGAGAGATTGAGAAAGACAGGTGCTGATGGAGTGAAGAAAAGAAAAGAAAAACAGGGGAAGAAATAAAGAATAAGGCGGTGGGTAGAGTAGGGATACGTGGCTCTGCATAGGTATTCCACGTATCTCAACACACTGACTAGCCTCGATATAATACCCGAAATTAGACCGACTCTCGAAATATCTCGCAATAAAACTTTCTCGAAAAATCACTAAACTAATTTTATAAATCTCCGAATATTATAAAACTAATGAAATAAAACTTTCGAGATTTATAGATCGGGTTTGAATTTTATACGCAATTTAGAAGTTGACTGCGATTATTTAAAAATAATGCTTATATGAAAATGATATTTTCAATATTCTAAAAACTCCTAAAAATATTTATTAACATTATCAAGTAACTGAGAGAATTTTTCAAATCATCTTTGAAATATTTAATAAAAATCATTTCCAAAGATATAGTTTTAATAAATAATAAACCTGAATATCGAAAGCAGAAATAAATGCACATAAAGCATCCAAATCACATAACAGATAATCGCAGATAACATGACATTTAATTCTGAACAAATAATTTAGAATTATTAATTTACCGATCGTTATAGCCTTCCCCCCTTAAAAAGATTCTGTCCTCAGAATCTGATCTAAGCAAACAAGTGAGGATATTTTTCTAACATATCGCTTTCTAGTTCCCAAGTAATTTCTTCTACTTTGGGATTCCTCCACAACACCTTGACAATAGGTACAGATCTATTTCTTAGAACTTTCTCTTTTCTGTCTAAGATCTCAATTGGTTGCTCTACATATGAAAGATCTGGTTGAATTTCTACTTGCTCATACTCTATAACTTGATTAGAATCTGGAATGAACTTCTTCAGCATAGATACATGGAAGACGTTGTGGATATGCTGCATGTGGGGCGGTAGTGCTATTTCGTAAGCAACGTTCCCTACTTTCTTTAAAACTTCATAAGGACCGATAAATCGTGGACTAAGCTTTCCTTTTTGGCCAAATCTGACTAATCCCTTCCATGGTGATACTTTTAACAAAACTAAACTTCCAACTTCAAATTCAATATTCTTTCGATGCAAATCCGCATACTTTCTTTGTCTATCCTGAGCAGCCACCAATCTCTTTTGAATGAGTTGAATTACATCCTTGGTTTGTTGCACCAATTCTGACCCTAATATCTTCCGTTCTCCTACTTCTTCCCAACAAACTGGAGATCGACACTTTCTTCCATACAAAGCTTCATAAGGTGGCATTCCAATACTAGCATGATAGCTATTGTTATAAGAAAACTCAATCAATGGTAAATGATCATCCCAATTTCCTTTGAAATCCAATGCACCCACCCTGAGCATATCTTCTATCGTTTGAATTGTCCTCTCACTTTGTCCATCCGTCTGAGGGTGGTATGCAGTGCTCATCTTTAACTGTGTTCCCAAGCATTCTTGAAATTTGGTCCAAAATCTGGAGTTAAACCTCGGGTCTCTGTCGGATACAATCGAAACTGGAACTCCATGTCTAGCTACGATTTCATCCAAATACAACTTAACCAACTTATTTAACGGGTACTTTTCATTGATTGGAAGAAAATGCGCTGATTTCGTTAGTCTATCAATAATAACCCATATGGCATCGTGGTTTGTTTTGGTCCTTGGTAATCCAACTACAAAATCCATAGCAATATCCTCCCACTTCCACTTTGGAATCTCTAAGGGTTGCAGTAATCCACTTGGTCTTTGATGCTCCGCTTTCACTCTTTGACAAGTATGGCACTTACTCACCCAATCAGCTATTTCATTTTTCATCCCTGGCCACCAAAAATTTCTTTTTAAATCCTGATACATTTTGGTACTCCCTGGGTGAATAGAAAATCTCGAACTATGAGCTTCTCGTAAGATCTCATTTTTCAACTCAGTCACGTTAGGAATCCATATCCGTGATGAAAATCTATGCACCCCGTCATTACCTTTTTCAGTACAGATCTCTTCTTTTGTTAAGTGATCATCTTGATTCATTACCTCTTCTTGACATCTTTTGATTCTTTCCATTAACTCTGGCTGAAAATTAATTTCATATAATCTTTCTTGAACTACTCCTGGTACGCATACTTCAATCTCCATTTTTCCCAATTCCTCAGACAATTCCTTCGCAATGTCAATCACATTTAATCTTTCCTTCCTACTTAGCGCATCTGCAACTACATTCGCCTTTCCCGGATGATAATTAATAGAACAATCATAATCCTTAATTAATTCCAACCATCTTCGTTGCCTCATATTTAGCTCCTTTTGAGTAAATATGTACTTCAAGCTCTTGTGATCCGTAAAAATCTCACACCTTTCTCCATACAAGTAATGTCTCCATAGTTTCAATGCAAATACAATTGCTGCTAATTCTAGATCATGCGCTGGGTATTTTTTCTCATGAGGTTTGAGTTGTCTAGACGCGTAGGCAATAACTTTATCATGTTGCATTAACACACAACCTAAACCTTTTAGAGAAGCATCACTATAGATTACAAAATTTCCTTTCTCATCCGGCAGTGCTAGCACTGGGGCTGATACTAACCTTTCCTTTAATTCCTGAAAGCTCCTCTCACAATCAGCACTCCATACAAATTTCTCATTCTTCCTAGTTAACTTGGTCAATGGAGTTGCAATCTTTGCGAAATCTCTTACGAATCTCCGATAATACCCTGCTAATCCAAGGAAACTCCTTACCTCTGTTGGTGTCCTCGGCTGCTCCCAATTCATCACAGCTTCAATCTTTGATGGATCCACTTTTATACCATCCCTACCAACTACATGTCCCAAAAATTGAACCTCTTCGAGCCAAAATTCACATTTTGAAAACTTAGCATACAACTGCTTCTCCTTTAGCCTTTGCAAAGCAATCCTCAAATGCTCTGCATGTTCTTCCATTGACTTCGAATATATCAAAATATCATCAATAAATACAATTACAAACTTATCCAAGTATTCCTTAAACACTCTATTCATTAAGTCCATGAATGCTGCTGGCGCGTTAGTCAAGCCAAATGACATTACCAAAAACTCATAATGCCCATACCTAGTCCTAAATGCTGTCTTCGGAATATCCTCAGGCTTAATCTTCAACTGGTGATAACCAGATCTTAAATCTATCTTTGAAAAACAAACCGCTCCTTTAAGTTGATCAAATAAATCATCAATCCTTGGTAGGGGATACTTGTTCTTAATGGTTAATTTATTTAATTCTCGATAATCTATACACAACCTCATACTCCCATCCTTTTTCTTTACGAATAATACTGGAGCTCCCCATGGCGAAACACTTGGCCTAATTACCCCTTTATCCAAAAGTTCTTGTAATTGCTTAGCTAACTCCTTCATCTCCATGGGAGCCATTCTATACGGAGCCTTAGACACTGGTTCTGCTCCCGGTGCTAACTCAATGGAAAACTCTATCTCTCGATCTGGTGGTAATCCTGGCAACTCATCTGGAAACACTTCAGGAAACTCATTCGCTACTGGAACCTCCTCCAGATCAGGTGCCTTCTTCTTAGTGTCTACTACATGAGCCAAATACGCCTCACATCCTTGTCTCAATAGTTTCTTCGCTTGCATGATCGTTAAAAACTTCTTTTCTTGCCTTTGTCCTTTAAAAATTACCTTACTTCCCTCTGGAGTAAACAATACCACCTTCTTACCCTTACAATCTATCTTAGCTTTGTATTGTGATAACCAGTCCATTCCTAGTATAACGTCAAATTCTCCTAACTTAAACGGTATTAAATCAGCCAAGAAATACTTCCCAGATACCTCAATTTTACATTGCGGACAAACTTGATTAACTGGTATTCTATCACAATTTGCAACTTCTATAATTAACGTCTCATCTAAAGCAGTTATCTTACAATTCAATTTGTCAACTAAATCCATAGATATAAAAGATTTCGACGCTCCAGAATCTAATAAAACCTTAGCAGATACGGAATTGACAGAGAGCGTACCTGCTACCACATCCGCATCCTTCGATGATGTCCTCTTTGTCATTTTAAAAGTTCTGGCATTAGGCTTTTTCACTGTTGCTGACCCTTGAACATCCATCATTGCATTAGCTGATGCAGGATTCCTACATTGTTTAGCATAATGTCCAAATTTCCCACAATTGTTACACTTTATCATCGCCTCCTGATGTCTGCACTCGTTAGCGTAATGACCTCTCCCGTTACACTTGAAACATACTATGTTCATCTTTCCACAAGCTCCTGAATGCTTCTTTCCACATATCTTACAATCTGGTATTGGAGGTCTCACTGGCCCCTGTTGACTCTGACCCTGAGGTCTATTAAACTGCCTATTGTTATTCTGCCCCAGCTTCCTAAACTCTTGATTCTTGTTCTGCTGAAAGTTTGGCCTCTTCTGAAATCCTTGATTAGAATTTCCTTGACCTTGACTTCCTTCAACAACCTCTCCTTTTCTTTTCTTGCTCTCTTGCTCCTTTTTGCTCAAATTATGCTCTCTTTCTATTACCATTGCAGTTTGTACTACGTCTGCGTAGGTCCGTAATCGTAATGCTGCGACACTGATCCTAATATCTGATCTAAGTCCCTGCTGGAATCTTTTGGCCTTCTTTAGATCAGTGTCTACATATGCTGTAACGAACCTAGCTAACTCCATAAACTTCTTCTCATATTCGGTTACACTCTTATCTCCTTGCTTAAGTTCTAGGAAATCTAATTCTATCTGACTCTGAACATGTTCCGGAAAATATTGTTCCAAGAATAACTCAACAAACCTATCCCACAAGATCACATCATCTCCTTCTAGAGCTCTTACCGATTCCCACCAATAATTAGCTTCGTTTTTCAGAAAATAACTAGCATAATCAGTCTTCTGATCCTCACTTACTTTTGCTAATTTGAAAGCTTTCTCAATTTCCTTCAACCAAGACCTTGCTTCAATAGGTCCCTTCGATCCATCAAAGTCTGGGGGCTTAATTGCTTGAAATGACTTAAAAGTCGACATCGGTGCCTCTACTTGACGATTTTGATGCGGCTGTTGATTTTGCTGCATATATTGTTGTTGCTGCTGAACCATATTTGTCGCTTGTTGCTGTAGCAACTGTAGTATCTGATCCATAGTTGGTTGGTTTGAAGTACCCTGATTTCCAGGATTGGTCGGTGGTGATCCTTCAGATGACATTTTTCTGTTACCACAAACAATCTGTTTTAGCAATTTGCTTCATTTATTTTCAAAATAAAAGATATACAAACGTATAATTCTTTGAAAAAGTGCAAATTCACTATCACACATTGTTTGCTAGTCCACAAATTCATAAAATGTCATCTAAAATAGATCTTCCCAATAGACCAACTACACATGAAGTAACCACAACTTCCCAACAAATAGCATCATAGCAGGATACGAATAGCATACTAGTATAATCTTTAGCAATAACTAAGATCCTATATAGCCTATCACGTACTAACCAACACACAAGACTCTGATTCCTGGTTGTATTAATCTGGATAGTTCTAACAGTCCTGGACCTTTGTGTAACAGTCTATATTAGGTCCTAGCATGCACGAAGTTCAGATCTAAATAATGACTCTGAGCTATAACACTATATCCTAACCAAATATTAACAAAACTTCATTCCGTACTCTTAACTCTTAACTCAACATGAGTTGCTGACTCAATCACCAAGTCCAAATATCACTGATAAGGGTAGACTCTCTGTCTAACCTAACCTAACGCAGTTGACTTAAACCTGTAGCTCTGATACCAACTGTGACAGCCCAAATCCGGGGTATAGATTTGGTGTCACTAAAAGAAATAAACAAAATAATAAAAGTGGTTGGTGAATGCTGAAAAGAGAAACTTAATAATAATTTACAAATTCCACCCCTGACCAAAGATCTTGCCAGGTTTAAGTCAGAAAAAGGTTTAACATCTATTACAACCAAGACAACGATATTGGTTCATCTCTATAAGAGATTCCACTACAGCCTTACGGGTACATCTACAATACAGACTCAAAAGATAACCAAACAAACTCGGGTCCAAAGCTCCTCGCATTCTCTCTAGAAGTTCCCAACTCAAAAGACGGTGCCTAGGAACTCTTACACGCAGCTGCTATTTTTCCTTGACATCTGAAAGGGTTAGTTTTGAAATAACAAGTGTGAGCCATAGAAATGCTCAGCAAGTATAACATTACACAAAAATGGATAGTCAACGAAAAAGGAAAAAAAAAAAAAACAGTTCTATAGCAATGGAGTGAAACAGAACTTTTAGAGCTGTAGAAGTAATTACAAAATCAATCACATTTGGAATACGAAAATCTTTTCCAAAAATCATTCATTGTTTAATTGGGTTTTAAGTAAGACACCATGCTATAGCCGATGATCAGTCGCACTATAGTCCATAGAACCTAGTCTTTTTCAAGCTAGGCCACACAAATATTACGAAATCCGGTATTCCGGGCTGAAGAAGCCACCTTTCACGCTGGGCCGGTGTCTAGGCCTCTTACGCAAACCTACCCAATTTATAGGTTTCAAAACTACAGCTTTAACAAGATATAAATTTTTAAAGAATTCAAGTAGCTTTCAAATTCATCATGAATTATGATCTGTTCAACAAGTTAGAAGCTGATGCTCAATGTGAATGACAATATCAAGCATTACTAAAGAAGATTAAATCATAATATAAAATAAAGTTTAAGGTACTTGTCTCTGATTTGCAAGAGAAAGGTAGAAGTACTTGCCTTGACAAAATGTAACTAGTGATACGAAGGCTCTAGGTTGCTAAGACTTCTGATTGGAGCCTACACAGCAGAAGACTAGGTCTTAACTTCCTGAACTTATCATCATATTCTCACATATTCTCACCGACATCTAATTGCTACCCTTCGTTTATACAACATAGAAATCAAATAAACACATAGCACATAATGGCACAAAAACCCTTTTTATAGCCAATGAAAAACATATAATTTCTAATAAAAATTCGGCAGCATCTCCTCTATTTATAGGCTTATCCACATGTTTTCAATACCAACAACCAGCCAATACGCTAACACATGAATTAGTAATATAGAAAGCTGCCTTGACTTGCAGTAATATACAAAATACGATTAATAAGATACACAAGGTCAAGCGAGCCAATCAATTAAACAATCAATTATATGCAACTAACCAAGTATAACCTCATACTATGTACTAACAAAGGAAGAAAATTAAAACAAATAGTTCAAACAGCCCTCACTCTAAGATTTTTAATAAATCGAAAATTTATTGTTTTAATACAAAATTTTTATGAGACACTCCTAAGACTTGTTCCAACCTACAGTAAAATTTTCAGAAAGAAACTCCAAGTGTAAAGCAGTAAAACAGGCCTTCCACTCAGGCACCAGCAGTTTGTCCTATAAAACCAGTCCGACGCTAGGATTTTTAATAAATAGAAAAATCGGTCTGTTTGTATAAAATTTTAATGACACATTACAGACCCCAACATCTAACTCCAGTAAAAAATTTAAGAAGCAAAGCAACAGTATAAGGTAGCATAACAGGGCCCGGAACATGAGACATAAACCTGCCCAGAATTTTCTGCACACCTCGCACTAAAACATACATATCTTTTAGCTCGTTTATTAAATCAATCTAATTCTTTCGCGAGTAGAAACTAGGTTCCAAGAAGTATTTTTCCACAAAATTTCATTACCCAATATCACTCCTAGGGCAGTTAATTATTGACGCAAAACAGAGGTATGACAGAAAATATTTTGACAACAAACAATCGATCATTAGACATTACTATTACCAATCCATACTAACATCAAATCCCAACAATTCATTCAACCCGTCTTCAATTGACACCTATACACATACATGTAAACATATAACTTGAATTATGCGAATACTACTCAATCAATTCTTAATCACAACTCACATGTATATACTCATTTAAACTAAAATGAAATTAGCTACTTAATAACTCAAGAATCAATTCAATCCATATAAGCACAACACCGCACATATATATACATATTTATATAGACTGAATTGAATAAGAGAAATTAAGCTTATACCCCCTGACTTACAACTAGTGGAGGCCTAGGATGTCGCCGGAAAAAGAAGAAACAGGCGGCGATGTGGATTGGCCGGGAAAATCAATGACCAGTACTTGGGAGTATATCTCGATGGGGAAGGAAAAAGAGTAGAGACGTGACTTGGATGGTTGAAGAAAAGAAGAAGAAAAAAAAAATGAAAGAGGGAAAGAGAAGTTAGGGATTAAGGCGAGAGAGAGGGGTGAGGCCGAGAGATTGAGAAAGACAGGTGCTGATGGAGTGAAGAAAAGAAAAGAAAAACAGGGGAAGAAATAAAGAATAAGGCGGTGGGTAGAGTAGGGATACGTGGCTCTGCATAGGTATTCCACGTATCTCAACACACTGACTAGCCTCGATATAATACCCGAAATTAGACCGACTCTCGAAATATCTCGCAATAAAACTTTCTCGAAAAATCACTAAACTAATTTTATAAATCTCCGAATATTATAAAACTAATGAAATAAAACTTTCGAGATTTATAGATCGGGTTTGAATTTTATACGCAATTTAGAAGTTGACTGCGATTATTTAAAAATAATGCTTATATGAAAATGATATTTTCAATATTCTAAAAACTCCTAAAAATATTTATTAACATTATCAAGTAACTGAGAGAATTTTTCAAATCATCTTTGAAATATTTAATAAAAATCATTTCCAAAGATATAGTTTTAATAAATAATAAACCTGAATATCGAAAGCAGAAATAAATGCACATAAAGCATCCAAATCACATAACAGATAATCGCAGATAACATGACATTTAATTCTGAACAAATAATTTAGAATTATTAATTTACCGATCGTTATAGCATAGTCTAAACAATATCAAAAGAGTAATTTAAGAGTTTCGAAACAAATCCGAGACGAGCATCCAAAAGTATCGCCTAATTGGAAGAAGACAAAAGAAAACTATGAATCTAGATCTTCCCCGTAGCCGTCACGTGCTCCTTAGAATGTTTCTAGGTTATCTTTTAAGTCCCCCAAGTCCTCCTTTTAGTTTCCCAGCAAACGGGCCTTTAAACGGATCAAAAACGGGCAAATCGGGCCAAAATTCCCGCTCAGGTCGTGGGGCGGCCGCGCCAGAGTTGGGGCGGGCGCGCCAACGGGGCGGCCGCGCCAAAATTGGGGCGGGCGCGCCAAATCAGCAGCCCTGACATCCAACCTTGTCACGTCCATAACTTTCTCCTCGTGCATCCGATTGCTTCGCCGTTTTTTTTCAATTAAAGCTATGATTCCCCTCTTCGTTCTCCTTCCAAGAAACCTACACAACACCACACTAAAACATATCAAAAATATCAAAAGCTTGAGGCCATTCCATCAATTTAAGCCAAAACGAAGGCTTCCAAGTGGATATAAAATCCACTTATCAAAGTATAAAATGCGCATCGTGGCTCTTATACCCTAATATCTTCCTCTCGTTTGTGTGCACATAACGACTAATATTAGAGGCACAGCCGTAAGGTAATTTTGCATTCTTTAATACCTTGCAAAATATGTCTTTCTCCTTATTTGACATGTCAAATAAGGCTGCATTAATTTCATAAGATTTCCCATCAGACGATTCCATCGGATGAAGGGACTTCCGTATCCCCATTTCTTGTAAATCAAATCGATCTGCCAAATGATCTTTTGACTTCTCGCTAATATTAAGCAAGGTACCTAATATACTATCGCAAATGTTTTTTTCGATGTGCATGACATCGAGGTTGTGTCTTAATGGATTATGCTTCCAATAAGGCAAATGGAAAAAAATAGACCTCTTTTTAATGCCACTTTCACGCTTTCTTTTTTTATTTTCTCAAAACTGATTTTTAAACCCAAACAGCAGCTGTTTAACCTCTGTTCCCGTCAACGGTTCTGCACTCTGCCTCGTCTCAATTGCCCCATTAAAATTTTTCTTGTCAAACCTCCATTTGTGGGAAGGATCAAGAAACCTACGATGACTCATATAGCACATCTTACGGCTGTGTTTCAAATATTCTGAGCAGGTCTCGTAATGGCATACCGGGCATGCTAACTTGCCTTTTGTGCTCTAACCGGACAACATAGCATAGCCCGGAAAGTCGCTAATGGTCCAGAGTACCTCTGCCTGTAAATTGAAGTTCTGATCAGTGATGGCATCATAGGTTTGGATGCCAATATCCCAAAACTCATTCAACTCGGCGATTAATGGTTGCATATATACGTCGATACTATTTGAAGGGGAATTTGGACCCGATATCAACATCGAAAGAATTAAATTTTCTTGTTTCATGCAAATCCAAGGAGGGAGGTTGTAGTTTACTAGTACAATAGGCCATGTACTATGAGATACACTCATCGTACGATACAGAGAGAATCCATCAGCAGCTACACCTAGTCTTACATTTCGAATTTCCGAAGAAAATTCAGGATAGTTAGCATCCATCATCTTCCAAGCTAAGGCATCAGCCGGATGCCTAAGCTTACCATCTTCTACCCATCCCGTTGCATGCCGAGTCATGAGTTTAGAAAACTCTTTGCACATGAAAATTCTTTGCAACCTAGGTTTAAGGGGAAAGTATCTCATGACGTTTTCTGGTACTTTGCTAATAATACTCTCTGAATCATCATTAGCAGCAGACCCTTTCTTTTCTTGTAAAACCCATCTCGAGACCCCACAATTATCACAAACTATTTGATCCTTATTATTGCCCCAATACAGCATGCAACTATCAGGGCAGGCATGTATTTTCTGATAATCAAGACCTAAGTCCTTGATTATATTTTTAGCAGTAGTAAAAGATATAGGTACATTGGCTTCAGGAAAGGCTTCTTTAATCAGAACTAATAAATCACTGAAGCCCGACTCGGTTATACCATGGACACACTTTAAATGGTAAAGCCGAATGATAAAACTTAGCATAGAAAAATTTGTGCAGCCCGGATAGCGGTTTTTTCCCCTCCTCGACAAGGCGATAAAATTTTTTAGCCTCGGCATTTGGTCCTACTTCTACATTCTGAAACCTCCTACCCGTTCAATCGAACATCTCTTGTAAATTATCCTCGAAGGCAGCCCCCGCTTCACAGTCCTTAACATCTGTCGTATCTCTTATTTTGTCTCCTGAAATCCTATAGATCCACTGGACATGCGACATAGAAGGTCCCTTGCAAATTAGATGATCATAAATTACATCTGCACGATGCCACTTACGATCATCACAATCTTTGCAAGGGCACTTTAATTCATCACCAACAGAAAAAAGGGTAAATGCCTTCTCAAGAAAAGCTTTTATCCCCTTTTCATATTCTTCGTGGTATCTTGGAAGTCCTATCCAATTTTTTATTACCATAATCAATTTCCATTTCTAAAATCTATCGATAACATATTCCACAGGTTGCGCCTATATGTTAGGCCGAATAAAACCACCATATTATTGTATATAGTGAACACAACAAAACAAAACACACGAATAAGAGAATAAATTAACTAAACTCTTATTCACACAAAAACACAGTAGCTTACAAATACTCTCTTAGTGATTTATAACTTATCACTAAGAGCTGCTGGGTTACAAGAATAATGCTCGATATTCAACTCTTCTAGAGTAAACCCTAAGCTGTGTTTATATACACAGTTACATGATATCTACTGATTGATATATAATTATCTGCTTCCTAAAATAATCATATCAGTAGCTATCCTTCTGCTGTCCTGATCTGCACAATCTTCCTTAATTTTTATCTTCCTTGCTTATCCAGATCTTCTCCCAGAAATCAGGCGCCTGCAAACTCTGATCAGCACTAAACTCTGATCCAACTGGCCGTCGTCAAACTCTGATTCTAGATTAAACTCTGATATTCATTTCTGCACACTAAACAAGTTAGATAACTGTGACATCATCAAATATGTAACAATCTCCCCCAAGTTGTACATTAGACAGAATGAACAAGTTACTATATATACTGATGATGTCAAAAATGACTAAGGACAAATGCATGAATAATTAATTCGCAGAACTAATTACAACTTACAGAACCAGCAGTCACTATTTATCCAATCAGTCTATATCCATAGCTTTCTCTGACAAACTGATTTATCAGATCTTCTTCTATCTGCTTTAGAGCTTGTATCATCTGGGCTTTAACAGTACTGAGCTCTTCAGTGTCTTCCCCAGTCTGGTATATAGCTGATCTCAAGGCATTTGCCTTGCTTCTTCTCATTGCTTCACCCAGCTGAATCACCCTTGGTCTATTTGCATCATTATTGTACCCCAAGATTCTGGTATTAGCTATAGTCTCCATAACGGAGCTATTTTTCTGCATTTCAATCTCAGAACCATCATCTTGAGATATCTTAGGAATGTACTCTTCATCAGGACTTATTCCATAAAATCTTCTCTTTTCAACAATAGTCCTTTTCATCAAATCAGACCATCTCTGGATGGCTTCATTCTTTATCTCAAGCATAAAGTGAATATGCTCAAGTTCCCTTAGAGATTTCAGCAAGAAATCAGCTTTTGAAATTCTGTATACTCTGCCAATGTTGAGAAAGATTGCTATCTTCTCTTTACCTCCTGTACCATCATGGGTATCCATCAGAATTTGTAATTCTATCTTGTCAAGATCTTTCTGAGTTACAGCTTCACCAACTTTGTCAGTCAGAGGATATGGATCTCTGAAGTTGACAGCTGAGCTGGTTTCCAGCTTTTCTTTCCAATGACCCAATCCAGTTGTGTCATAAGCTTCTTTTCCTCTGGTTCTATGAGTTCTAATTTTGGTCAACATTGAACTTTCTTTGTATAGACTGGTTCCAAGGCTTCTAAACAAGCTTTTCTTCTTTTTCTGATCTTGTGATCCATCAGAACTTCATTTCAGCCATGAAGATTTCCTCTCAAGAGATTCTGACTGATCAGATTTTACCTTTGGTTCTTGAATTTTAACTTGAGCAATGTCAGAGGTTAAGTTTAGGTCAAAAGCTGATTTGCCCACTGTTTCTGAAACCTTCCTTTTCCTGGACAGTCCAACTTCTTCTTCTTCTTCAACTGTACCAGACACATCAGATATTATCTTTGTAGCTTTACTTAACTGTACCAGTCTTTGAGAATGAGCTTCTATTGCAATCTTGATGGTTGAAGTCTTCTTCAATGCAGGGACACCATCAACAGCTTTCTTCCCTTTATCTTTAGACTCAATCTCAGACTTTGCTTAAGCTCTGGTTCTGGGTCTGTTGATATCAGAATAATTAATTTCTCCAATCACAATCCCCTTTTCTTTTGGTCTTGATTGTTTCTTTGAGGAATCAGAGATTGATTGCTTCTTATCAGACTTAAGCTTGCTGATCTTCATCTTCTCAGCTGCTAATCTCTCTTCTTCTTGTCTGATGGCTTCAATGTCTACTCCTGGATTCTCCTTTTCAAAGATTTTCCTTGCAACAGCTTCATCTATAGCTTGAAGAGATGGAGATTTGTAGAACAAAGTTGTTTCTCTTCCTCTGAATTTCAGAGTTTGACAAAATTTCTGAGATTCTGGATCTCCAGCTTCAATCAATTTTTCTGATTCAGAAATCAGATTTTCTCATTGCTGTTCAATTTTTGGCATCACAGGCTCAATTACAGTCAGTTCTCTTGAGATAGACTTTGATTCTCTGACTGCTTCAATCAAACTTTGAGCTGGAGAACTTATAACCATTTCCAGAGATTTCTTTGTTTCTCTGATCCCTTCAGTGTTTCCAACCTTATCACTCCTTTGATTATTGTCAGATTTTTCTTTATCTTTGATCTGCAATATGATCTGCTTTCCAGAATTGCTATCTCCAACTCCCTTTCCTTCTTCATCATCATCTGGCTTTTGCTTTTCCAGTGGCTGGTCAGATGAACATTTGCCCTTTGAAACTTTCTCCCCCTTTTTGACATCAGCAGAGGTGAGAAACTGAACCAGCTGAGCTACAGAATAGCTCAAATCTGCCAGAGTAGACTGCATGGACCTCTGAGTAGCTTCTATATTGGTAAGTCTGGCTTCCATAGAAGGAGGTTGAGCTCTACACATACCTTGAAGATATCGCATTTGACAGACCTTTCTCTTAGCAGAGGGTTGTGGAGGCTCAGAGCCAGTGTCCTTAATTGGAGAGACAAAATCCCTAACTGGAGAAGGATCAGAGATTTGAACTGGTGCTTGATCAGAGGTTGTTGCTTGAACAGGTGCTGGAACTGTTGCTTGAATAGATGAGACCTCTGTAGCATCATCATCATCATCATCATCTTCATTAACAAAGATGCTGAGTGTATGAGAAGCCAGAGCTTCTGTGGCTGCATCAGAATTTGCACAAGAGATCTCCTGAATAGGAGCTGCAACATGTTCTTCAGTCTGAATCAGAGATTCCTGATTCAAGTTTAAGATGGGTTCTGCTTGAACTTCAGCTTCACCCAGAGTTTCCTGATTAAAAGTTGGAGTTGTTGTAGGAAGATCATCTGATTTATGTGATAAATCAGGAATGGTGTCTGACAGAGGAATATCAGCTGCTGATGAGGGTTCATCCAGGGGAACTGCAGAGAGAGGCTCAACAAATACTGGATCAGAAGATGTAACCATGGCAAGAGGATTAATTACTGACTCAACAGGAGGATTCACAGTCAAATCAGTAACTGAAGTAGGTTTGATCTTCTTCCAGGATTTTTTCACTGGTTTAGGTGATGGAGGAGGTGCTGTATCTTCATCATCAGAGTCTGATATTGGCTGAAGAAACTTCCTCTTCCTTTTGGGTTGAGGAGATGGTGAGGGTTGAGGAGAGGTCTTAGATGATCTAAGAGTCCTCTTAGGAGAGGTAAGGTCAGATTTTACAACTGGTCCTTGTTGGGAAGGACCAGAGGTTGGCACATCCTCTGGAGTAGAGGATGAAGGTTGAGGGATATTCTCATCAGAGAATAGAGGACCATATTTATCTGGTAAGGCTAGTTTCAACTTGTCATGTACAGTGACTGGAATTGCAAAGACTGGAAGTTGGGGTTTCTTGCCATCCTTTTTGATCAAATCAGTAAATGCCCTTTTTGTGATTTTGAAAGATAACTCAGTATTATCTTCAGGCAATGGAATATTAGGAAAACAGTGGGAGAATATCAATTGGCAGAATCTAGCATAATATATTGGGGCCGTTTGGGTTAGCTTAAAAGAAGTGACTTCTTACTTATAGTAAAGAAGTGGAGTAGAAATGAGAAGTAAACAAGTTAATAAAGTGTTTGGAAAAGAAGCAGAAGCTGTGAGAGAGAAGCTAGCATTCTCAGCTTCTTAAAAGTGCTTCTACTTTTTTGCACAAACGGGTCAAGAGAAGCAGAAGCCAGAAGTAGCTTCTGCTTCTCTTGGCCAAACAGGCCCATTATATTCCTATTCTCTTTTCTCCGCTCACCAATAAATCTCAAGATAGGAGTTGCAATGTCAAATATGAGATTGTGAATGAGAGAGTACCCGATTTGTTGGCTGAATAGAGGAATAGCATCAAAATTGCTACACTTGTTCCCGAAAGCTCTGGTAATGCAGTCATAGAAGAAACTCCATTCTTTACAGAGATTTGGGCATTTGAGATCCCCCATTTTGTCTGTATTACCAGAATAGCTGAAGAAGTTCATCATATCTCTCAGAGTCTGAGTGGAAACAGATGCATTGAACTTGCTATGTTCTGGGAGATGAAGAGCTTTGCGTATTGTCTCAAGAGATACAAAATACTCCTGACCCTCATACTGGCAAGTGAGAGATGGAGAGCCATGTTCACCGCCATCATTATAGTTTGCTGTTTTCCAGAAGGTGAGAACTTGAGCGAGAGAAATAGATTCCGGCTTAGTCAGAGCGTACATTCGCTTACTGTGAGCCAGGAAGTCTTGAATGAGATGAAACTCGCTTGGAGCTTTACCATTATCCATGATAGCAGCATAGTTATTGGTTACAAACCGAGCTCCATCGAAATCAAAAGCACTGGTCGTCATTTTGCTGTAAAAAGATGAAAAATGGAGTGTGTATTAGAGGTGTTTGATGAAATGGGTGAGAGAGACTAGAGAGCAGAGAGGGAGACAGAGAGAGTAAAATGCGTGTGTAAATGTAAAAGATAAAAATCTTTTAACTGAGTATATATATGTGTGCACGCGATCGACTGATGAAAAGATGGTAGTGGGACACGTGGCAGTCTGCTAACGGTAAAAAGATTAAGTAGTGGAGCAGTAATAATTAGTGTAACATGACTATTACCGAGAAAACACAATTATGAGCCGTGTTTTACTCCACTAGAGAATACAAACAGATTATTTACCGTTAGAAAAATTATCTGATTATTACTGAGACGATTAATCATGAAATAAATAAATTCCGAAGTCAATCAGAGATTGACTGAAAGTCAGAATTTAAGTAAATATCAGAATTTACGACCACTCAGAGTATGTACACACACTTTGTCTGAACGGAGATGACATATCAGAAGTCTTAAACTAAGACCAGTATTTTTCCTCAGAGTTTACAAATATTTTTGAATTAATTCAAAAATCACTCGGATCCGAAAAATTCGTTAATCACATAAGTGGAGTGTTAAGTGTGTGAATTCATGAATCTAATTTTGCTAGAAAGATTGACAAAATTCTCAAGATTTTTAGAAAGAATCAGGTTGTCAGAAATTAATTTAAACACTCCAATTGCAACAGAGCCTACTATTGTATGGATCAGAGTTTAACATATGCTTCTCATTATTGAATCACAGATAATCTTTAAAATGGAAACTTCTCAGGGTAAGTGAGTTATAACCATTATCAGATTAATTTTCTTGTGCTCAGAGTATTTCTCCAGTAATCAGAGAATGTGAAAGGTCACCAAGAAAAATATTGCTTTTCTGATGCATTTTGCTTAATACCAGCAATGCACTTGAATCGTTCCTTCCACAGAATATCTAAGATCTCAAAGGAGTACCTGAGTCTATATGCTTTTTTTTCTAGCGACTTTGTTTTCTTTTCTTTTCTGAGTAGAGAAGGCATAGTATAAACTAATCCAGAATTAAGATTTAATGACTCTGTGCTTATAAAGGGAATAAAGAAAATTCTACACTAATTACATATCTAAGATCTAAGTACTAAGTCAATCTAGGAATCAGGGTAAGATTCTGAGTGTGTGAATGTGAATTCCACATATGCAACTAAACAAATATCAGAATATTGAGTAATTCAAGACTCAATTTAGAGAGTTGTAACAATTTCTTCACAGGAATGTCATTCAGTAGAGAAAAGTCATGCAATCAGAGTTTGTCGAGTCAGAGTATAATCATCAGAGTTTACCATATCAGAACTTAACTATCAGAGTTTAAGTCAGAGAATAACAGTAACAGATAGAAAACATGCATGTGACATATAAGTAGTACTGATATGATTGTAGACAACTAAGCAGAGTTTAGAGAGGACCAGAGATCATCCCTAGTTCATTTACAAGTCTTGTAAATATTGCTTCAGCCAGAGGTTTGGTGAAGATATCTGCCAACTGCTGATCTGTAGGGACAAAATGTAGTTCCACTGTCCCTTCCATCACATGTTCTCTGATGAAATGATATCTGATGCTGATGTGCTTAGTCATTGAGTGTTGTACTGGATTTCCTGTCATAGCAATAGCACTTTGGTTATCACAGTAGATAGGTATTTGAGTTATAGTTAAACCATAATCCAGTAGCTGATTTTTCATCCATAAAATATGAGCACAACAGCTTCCTGCAGCAATATACTCTGCCTCTGTAGTGGATGTGGAAATTGATTTTTGTTTCTTACTGTACCAAGAAACTAATCTGCCTCCAAGAAATTGGCAGCTTCCACTAGTGCTTTTCCTGTCTATTTTGCATCCTGCAAAATCTGCATCTGAGTAGCCAATTAGTGTAAAGTGTGATTCTCTAGGATACTAGAGTCCCATCTCAACTATTCCCTTGAGATATTTGAAGATTCTTTTAACTGCTACCAGATGTGGTTCTCTTGGATCTGCTTGAAATCTGGCACAAAGACAAGTAGCAAATATGATATCAGGTCTACTGGCTGTCAGATATAGAAGTGAGCCTATCATGCCTCTGTAGTTAGTAATATCCACTGATGCTCCAGTGTCTTTATCTAACTTAGTGGCTGTTGCCATAGGAGTAGTGGCAGCTGAACTGTCTTGCATGCCAAATCTTTTTAGCAGGTTCCTGGTATATTTAAACTGATTAATGAAGATACCCTCATCAGTCTATTTGACTTGAAGTCCCAGAAAATAACTCATCTCTCCCATCATGCTCATCTAATATCTGGACTGCATAAGCTTTGAAAATCTTTCACAGAGTTTAGAATTAGTAGAGCCAAAAATGATATCATCCACATAAACTTGATATAAAAGCAGGTCTTTACCATGGTTGAGATAAAATAAAGTTTTGTCAATTGTACCTCTGGTGAATCCACTTTCTAAAAGAAATTGAGCCAGAGTTTCATACCATGCTCTTGGAGCTTGCTTTAGTACATAAAGTGCCTTGTCAAGTCTGTAGACATAGTCTGGAAATTTGGAGTCTACAAAACCTGGAGTTTGTTCAACATACACTTCTTCCTCCAGTTCTCCATTGAGAAATGCACTCTTCACATCCATCTGAAAAACTTTGAATTTCTTGTGAGCAACATAGGCCAGAAAGATTCTGATTGCTTCTAACCTTGCAACGGGAGCAAAGGTCTCATCATAGTCAATTCCTTCTTGTTGAGAATATCCTTTGGCTACCAGTCTTGCTTTATTTCTGGTGATTATGCCCTCACTATCAGTTTTGTTTCTTAACATCCATTTAGTAGCAACTATTGATCTGTTCTTGGGTCTTGGTACCAAAGTCCAGACTTTATTTCTCTCAAATTCATTTAGCTCTTCTTGCATTGCTGTCACCCAATCAGCATCCTGAAGAGCCTCCTCCACTTTCTTGGGTTCCGTCTGAGATAGGAATGAATGAAACAAACATTCATTTGCTGTTGCTGTTCTAGTTTGCACTCCAGCATCTGGATCTCCAATTATCAGATCTGGTGTATGAGTCTTTGTCCACTTTCTTGCATGTTGCAATTGACTTCTAGAATTGGATCCTCCCCCATAATCCATGTTATTTCCATTATCATTCTGATTCTCTGATGCTTCTCCCCCATGATTCATGCTATCTTCATGAGCATTTTAATTTTTTGATGCTCCCCCTGAAGATGTGCTCTCATTATTCTCTGATAGTGATCTGTCAGAGTTTGATGAATCTGCACCAGAGTTTGTATTGTCTGATAATTCCTCATCATTTTCTTCCAGATTCTCATTGTCATAGTGCTCCCCCTCAACATGTGCATGAGGTTGATGATTTGGAATAACAGGCTCTGACATAAATTCAGAATCAGAGCTTATCAAATTAGAGAATGCTTCTTCATCTTCAAATCTCAGCTGGTCATGTTCATCAAAATCTTCCAAGCCAGTTATCTTCTTATCATCAAAATATACATGAATAGATTCCATGACCACCCTTGTTCTCAGATTATAAACTCTGAAGGCCTTTGTTGAGAGTGGATAGCCAACAAAAATTCCTTCATCAGCTTTTAAGTCAAATTTGGTCAACTGTTCAGGATGACTTTTTAGAACAAAGCACTTGCAACCAAATATGTGAAAGTATTTCAGATTTGGTTTTCTGCCTTTAACCATCTCAAATGGTGTTTTCCCATGCTTATTTATCAGAGTTGCATTCTGTGTGAAGCAAGTAGTCTGCACAGCTTCAGCCCAAAAGTAAGTTGGTAATTTTGCTTCCTCCAGCATGGTTCTTGCATCTTCTATTAGAGTTCTGTTCTTTCTTTCCAGTACACCATTCTGCTGAGGTGTTCCAGGTGGTGAGAATTCTTGCTTAATTCCATTTGTTTTACAAAACTCTTCCATTTTAGAATTCTTGAATTCAGTGCCATTATCACTCCTGATGATCTTTACTGCATCTTTAGAAATTTTATCCAGTTGCTTGACATGTTCAATCAAAAGAGAAGATGTCTCGTCCTTGCTGTGTAGAAAGTATACCCATGTATATCTGGTATATTCATCCACAATGACCAGAGTATATCTTTTCTTTGCAATGGACATGATATTTACTGGTCCAAATAGATCAACATGTAGCAGATGATAAGGCTCAAGAATTGAGGACTCAATTTTTACTTTTGAATGAGGATTTCTTCTATTTTGCTTTTTGACAAGAATCACTGAGGCCATCTGGTGTAAATACTGATTTGGGCAGTCCTCTTACAAGATCTTTCTTCACTAATTCATTTATGTTGTTGAAGTTCAAGTGAGAGAGTTTCTTGGGCCAATTCCAGCTATCTTCAACACTAGCTCTACTCAATAAACAAATTGCAGAGTTATCAGAGTTTGAAGAAAGCTTGGCTTCATAGATATTTCCATGTCTGTATCCCTTCAGAACAACCTTCCCGGTGCTTTTTCTAACCACTTCACAGTGTTCTTCAAAGAAGTTGACATGATATCCTTTGTCACAGATTTGACTTATGGTGAGCAAATTGTGCTTAAGTCCTGAGACCAGAGCTACAGATTGAATGATGACATTTCCAATATTGATGTTGCCATATCCCAAAGTTTTCCCTATGTTGCCATCTCCATAAGAAACATTTGGGCCAGCCTTCTCCACAAATTCTGATAGCAGGACTTTATTTCCTGTCATATGTCCTGAGCATCCACTGTCCAGAACTAGGATGTTCTTCCTGTTGCCCTGCAATCACACAAACCACTAATGGTTAGTTTTAAGGACCCAGACTTGCTTGGATCCTTTGTTCTTGTTAAGTTTGTTAACAGTAGCAGCGGAAGATTTATCAGAGTTTAAATAAGAGTTTATGCTAACAGACTATTTAACAGAGTTTGAACTGGGAGAATCAATCTTTTTCTTCAAGGAAGGTTTCAATTCATAATAATCATAATATAAGCTATGGTATTCCTTACAAGTGTAAATGGAATGCCACAAACTACCACAATGAAAACAAGGATTTTCTGGTCTAAATCTAACATTCTTAGTCTTAACTTCTGATTTGGGGGACATAGTATTTATGTCCTTATTATTCCTGCAAAAAGAAGCAAGATGTTTAGGATTTCCATAGTTATGACAAGTTTTCCTAGGAGCATTAGGAATAGGCATATAGTTATTGATTTTGTTTATACCTACTTTTCCATTTCTGTTTTTCCTAGGTTCCTTAATCCTGTTTTCTTGCTTGACTTCCTTGAGCTTATGCTTAAGCTGTTTCTGAGTCATTAAGCCTATGTTGACCTGTATAGGTTTATCAGTTTTTGACTTGTTATGAATTTCTGATTCTGCAACAAATCTAACTGGTGCAACCTTAGGTCTTTCAATTTTAATAGTCTCTTGTTTTAATAACTCAGCTTCATTTTTATCTGTGTATCCCAATCCTTTCTTCCAATTTCCACTTCCTAAGATATCCTGCGTGGTTTTTCCTGAGCTAGTCTAAGTCCTTATTATCTCTTTTTCCTTAGCAAGTTCTGATTCAAGAGAAGCATTTTTCTTTAACAATTCATTTTTAATGAAAATAGAGTCATCTCTTTCTTTCTGAACTTCCAACATCTGAACTAGTTCTTTCTCAAGATAATCATTCCTTTTCTTAACATCTAAGACTTCAGATTTCAATCTCTCATTTTCTAAAGTCTGATCTCTATAACTAATATGCAAGCTTTTAAGGAATAATCTTAACTCAGTTATATGTTTAGTGTTAAAGGCAAGAGTAGAATGAGGTACCTTAGTTTCAACAGCCTCAGAACTGTTATCAGTTTTTACCATCAAAGCATAGTTGACTTCTTCCTCAAAATCTGATGAGTCTGCCCAGCTTCCTTTCTTGGTGATAAAAGCTTGTCCTTTTTCATTCTTGGCTTTCTTGCACTCAGTTGCAAAATGACCCTTTTCACCACAGTTGAAGCAGGTATACTTGGACTTATCAGCTTTTCCAGATTTTTCTTCCTTGACTTCATTATTTTTGAAGCCTTTCTTGTCAGAGTTTCTGTCCTTCCTTGAAAATTTCTTTCCCTTATTGAAATTCTTGTAAGCCATCTTCTTGAAGCTTTTAACCATCAAAGCTGCCAACTGCATCATCTCAGTATCACTGTCCTCAGAATCTGAGAGAACATCAGAGTCTGAGTCATCATCAGAGTTTGATGACACAGTGTTAGTCTTTGTGACATGTGTTTTCCCTTTGTTCTTCACATCAGCTTCTCCTTGAACTTTTAGAGCAACATGCTTAGGTTTCCCTCCATGTCTTTTATTCCTCTGTTCCATATCAGGTTCATAGGTTTTCAGTCTTCCAAAGATATCATCAAGAGACATCTCTTCAAGATCATGATTGTCTCTTATAGTGGTAACTTTCAAATCCCATTTTTCAGGGAGAGCTAATAAAAATTTGAGATTTGAATCCTCTAGATCATACTCTTTATCCACCAGGGATAAGTCATTCAACAGCTTAACAAATCTGTCATATAGATCTGTCAATGATTCACCAGACTTTGAGTCAAAATGTTCATATTCTTGAGTGAGTATGGTCCTTCTGTTTTTCTTGATGGCTTTGGTTCCTTGACATCTGATTTCCAAAGTATCCCATATTTCTTTTGCAGTTTTGCATCCAATCATCCTGTTGGACATAGCATTGTCCAGAGCACTATGCAATAAGTGCTTTACTTTTGCATCTTTGCTGATTGATGAGATGTCTTCAGGAGTATAGTCCTTCTTTTCTTTGGGAATAATCTCCTGAGGTTCATCTCCAACAGCAACAGAGAGCTTGGTTGGCATGTGTGGACCATCATAAATCCTATCCAAGTATTCTGGATCTGTGGCCTCCAGAAACATAACCATCTTCACCTTCCAGACAAGATACTCAGATGCCCTGAGGATTGGAACCCTAATTGAATCATATCTACTATTTGAAGTTTGTGATTTTTCAGACATGATTGTGTGACTAAGATCTCACTGTAGGTATATCAACAGAGCTCGCTCTGATACCACTTGTTAGGCCGAATAAAACCATTATATTATTGTATATAGTGAACACAATCAAAACAAAACACACGAATAAGAGAATAAATTAACTAAACTCTTATTCACACAAAAACACGGTAGCTTACAAATACTCTCTTAGTGATTTATAACTTATCACTAAGAGCTACTGGGTTACAAGAATAATGCTCGATATTCAACTCTTCTAGAGTAAACCCTAAGCTATGTTTATATACACAGTTACATGATATCTACTGATTGATATATAATTATCTGCTTCCTAAAATAATCTAATCAGTAGCTATCCTTCTGCTGTCCTGATCTGCACAATCTTCCTTAATCTTTATCTTCTTTGCTTATCCATATCTTCTCCTAGAAATCAGGCGCCTGCAAACTCTGATCAGCACTAAACTCTGATCCAGCTAGCCGTCGTCAAACTCTGATTCTAGATTAAACTCTGATCTTCATTTTTGCACACTAAACAAGTTAGATAACTGTGACATCATCAAATATGTACACTATATAATGTAGCATATACGCTCTTTGAAATGGCGTTAATCCAGCATCTTCTTTGATTTCCGTGCTTTGATTGCCCTTTTTTGGACGGCTAGAGATCAGTTGGATGGATAAGCCAGTTATCCACCGTTGGTTGTGGAACATTTCCCGATACACACACACACACACACACACATACACACACACATATATATATATATAAGAAAGTTATTTGGAGTACCATAATTATTGGATTCCCTTGAGTCCTAATCCAGGCCCTTCATTTAGATTTAGATCCAATGGCTGATAGTTTTTTTGATTTAATATTTAAACAGTTTTTTTTATTTTCTACACACATAGGCGCATTTTCGAGTAGTATGTGCTTCTTGCTTGAATCACTCAGCAGTTACAACTGCTCGATAGTTTTCTGGACTATGGGAAGGGAGAATGTCCTGCAGTCAATTTTTTTCTCCTTTTCCCCTTTCCTTTCTTTGGTCCGTAGCAGGCAATATATACAACTATAGCAACACTTTCTTTTGTTCTACATAACAAGTGTCTAATGGCTATTAACAAAGGCGATTAATGTAAGTTCTGCAGTTTTTCTTAAACTTTTTGTTCTCGTTTTTTTGTGTCTATTCTGCACATGTGGTTTTGTGCTTCAATAGAATTTCTGTTCTGCATTCTTGAATTAGATTGTTGGGTGGTTCACTATAGTGTTTTAATGTTTGTGCTTGTACGTAATTCTGAATTTTGTTTTATGTATTCATATATCGAGTAGTTGTGTGCAGTACGTGTTCAATGTCACTCTATTTGTTCTCGTTTTTTTTTTTTGTGTTTTGTTCTGCACATGTGGTTTGGTGCTTCATTAGAATCTCTGTTCTGCGTTCTAGATTTAGATGGTTGCATGGTTCACTACAGTGTTTTAGTTGGGTTAGTTACTAATTTTGAATTTTGTTTTATATATAGGTGTTCAAGATGTCCCCCACGTTCAGAGTTCATATTCTGAACATTCTTACATAGATTCTGATCAGGACACTTTTGAAAGTGAAGAGGATTTCAATATATAATCTGCCAAAGGGTGACGATATTACGAATATGCATCCAAGAGTCATGAGGTTGGGATGGCAAACAACTGAGAATTGGATAGATTGTGGCGTCTATGTGATGAGCCACATGGAGACGTATATGGGCAGCTTGTACCGTTGGAAAGCGGGATTACGCGCAGAAGATGTAAAATTATATGTAAACTAATTCAAACAACAAAAATGCATGAATGTACATGTTATTTAATCAGATTTTCTGTAAGGTAAAACAAGGGATTTGCTAAAGAAGTTGAGAATGATTTATTGCCATAAAATACTGACTTGGAGTGGGAACAAGCATATAGAGCAGATAATGTGCAGTGTTGCAAGCTTTACAAGGGGAAAGAAGGCTGCATTATGACTCAATGTACACGAGAGATTTAAAATTTGTCATAAGCTGAAGAAAACAAACCAGTTTTATAAGATTATGAATGATTGAGCTATGTTCAGTATTCTGTTTTAAAACTTGTCGATATTCTCAAGTACTTTGCTATGACACAAATATTCGTGTTTATATTGGTTATTTGGATGTAATAATTGAGATTTTTATGAGATTTTGTGATGCTTGTTGTAGTGTCCATATTAGTTCTGTGAAAGGGAACCTTTTTTTAAAAAAAACAATATTATCTCTGTATACTTCAAATCATTTTAACTTCATTCCTTTGCACAAGTACGGAAAGAAAAAAAAGCAGGCAAGTACAAATCAGATTAAACAAAAAAAAAAACAACCATCTCCACTTCTTCAATGAGTATGTGAATTTTTATGTGATAACATTTAAGTGCAACTAAGTTCTAACAAATCCTTTTGACTTTGCAAAGATACACCAAATTTAACTCTAAGCTAATGTATCATTCTGCACTTCTAGTTCACTACAAACTGCTCATTTTGTTGGAGATTCCAGGAAATGCTACTGCATCACAAGTGTTAGGTCCAGATACGATTGTAGAGGGGGGGGGGGTTGAATACAATCGTCACAAAATAATCGCGGTGGAATAATCTGATTGGAGTATAACTTGTTAATCAGATTTAAATTAATTAATATAACAATTTTTAAGTCGTTATATAATTAATATGGTTCGTTTTAATGTCCACTAGTTCGTAGAATAAATTTGACAGGAAGTATTCTAACTTAGCGGATTAAAACAACCGAGTGACCAAAGCACAGAAAACTGTGGATATAACAATAGCAAGTTACTAACAACTTGAAAGTTTACAATGCAATGAACAAGAACAAATGAAGAGGTTGAAGCCATATATATAGGCAAAACCTTGAACTAGTATGACAAAGCTAGGCATGACAATTCTAGGAAGTGCTATGACAACCTAACAAAGTGCTATGACAATTACATGGAAAGGTATGATAATCGAAGGCATTGTCATGGCACAAATGGGAAGGTATGACAATTTAAAGGATTGTCATACCATCCAAAATTCGGTATGACAAACTGATGAGACAAGGTATGACAATCAAACTTGGTGCCTAAGTATTGAAACGGTATGACAATCCTTAGGATTGTCATACCTTTCGATTTCGGGATGACAATCCTTAGGATTGTCATGCCTCCATCAATCGTATGACAATCTTGAGATTGTCATGCCATCTGCCATAAGCAATCTTCTCAGGTGCGGTATGACAATCATTAGGATTGTCATGCCATGCCATAAATCCATTAAAACACATGTTTCTTTTATATAATTAATCAAATAAATATCCACTTAATTATATTAATTATATATGTTTATAAATTAAATTAATTCGAGTGTGAATTAATTTAATAAATAAATTACATAACTTATATAATTATTTTGAGATGTGAATAAATTAATTGAATAATTATACAGAGCATTTCTTCAGCAGCATGTATTCTGACTTCCTTTAAAAGATCTGATTCTTTGTCTTGATTGAACGACCACCTATAGTTGATGCAGAATATTTAATCTGAGTAGCTGACACACAAATGTATTGTCTGGTTCATCTGTATCTAGCCGAATCAAATATTCTTTATCAGTTAAACATTTGAGAAGTGGCTTGTTCGTCGAGTCTTTGTCTTCGTAGTTCTTCTTCATAAGTAGAAATAGTTTGGAATCTTCTGAATAAATAAAGTATTAAAACTTTATACCTTCTGGACTTCTGGACGTGCTACAAAATATTATTTGTACACTGAGGCTTGAACATATTAATGAACTTCTTTCAGTGGTGTGCAGCAGCATCCTGAAATTCTTCATACATATGATTTTAATAAATCACTTGACGTTCTTCGTACGGATTCCTTAAATAGTGCTTGCTATTTACTTTCTTTCTTATCAGAGTTGAGTTTATACTCTTAAATTCAAATAGGCTAAACATATGCCTTTCAATCTCCCCTTATTTGTTTGTTAACATAACATGCAAATTATCCAGAGGATAACTCAACTAACTGATAAGACAAAGGATTAAACATGAATTGTAAATAGCAAAAAGTTTCTGGTATTTAATTAAACATTGACCAGAATTTAAACAAGTACGATTACACAAGGATGTTTTTTCTGAACATATATAACAAATTCCTTATCAAATCTAAAGATCAACTTCTCCTTCTTCTATATCTGAACTGTGAAGGACAGGAGTTGACGGTTCTTCCCTGGTTGGCGCTTCTGATGTAGTGGATTCACCACGCTTCTTACGTTCCCTTGCCAGAGCCAGTTGATGTAACACTTCCATTTCCACAGGGTCTTCACGGAAGTCTGATGGCTGAGCTTTTGTAACATTCTTCATCCTCCGGAAATATTGAGAAATATTCCTTCGGGTGCAGTAAGCTAGAATCACATCATCAGCATCAGACTTGGCTTTAGAAGCGAAGCCCTTGGTTCGAAGTAGACTGGATGCTAGAGCCAGCTGCTTAGCAGGGTACTTTGGCAAAGCTTCTTCATTTAGATAGACAGTACTTAAGAGCTCCTTGTGAACGAACTTCACACAGTATGGGTTCTTAACAACCTGTGGACTGTTGAAGACAGAACAATCCAGCAGTTTGTCGCGAAGGAGTTCGTTCAGGTTGGAGCAACGCTTCACCTTGTTGTGAAGTACCCAGAGCTCAGATACAGAGAATGATTTGAGAAAACCAACAGACAATCTAAAAGAACCATTCCTCTGTGTATATACAATCAGCTCCCACTCTTCTAGAAATCCCTTAACTTCCACAGTTAAGTATTCCAACTCCAAAGCAAAGGCATGCATGAAAACATCCTCGTCAGGGTTTACCTCTCGAAGATCGTAGATCAGAGATAAGAACTTTCTGTCGTCAAAAGATTCCCTTTGAGGTCCATTAAATATCCTCCTTGCAATGTCCTAGCTTTTTCCTTCTTTCCTTTTTATATTAAGATTTTTTTGCTTGCACGCAGCATCATAGATTTTCTACTTTTCAATCTTGATTTGATCCTCAGTGATCAGCTTGTCCTCTAGAAGCTTTTGGTAATCACGAAGCTTACGCTTCCTAGCTTCATTCTCAGCTTTAAACTTCCGGACATTCTCTTCATGTTCCAAGTCAACAGGTTCTTCATCTTGGAACAGATAGCTCTCCTCAAATTTGTCTTCTTCCTCTACTTAACGGTAAGTAGCATCGAAGACGTCATCATCATCCATGTCTTTCGGAAAGTCATCATAATTGTCAGAATTGAAGACATTTTCGGATTGATGTAACGGCTCTTTGCCTTTTGACCTTCCAGAATTGTCAGGAGCAGATTCAGAAGTATTGCCTTTATTGCTTTGATTTGAACTATTTCCCCTGTCATCCCTGTCACCTTTGTCTCTATTCTCCCCCATAGTTGAGGGATCCTGTCTGGAGGTATCAGCATTTGACTTTGAGTTCCCGAGGAGTTGATCAAGTTTACTGTCGATAGCATCAAATTTTGCCATATAAAGAGCATGGTTAGATCTCATCTGGACAGTCAACTCATGAATTTCTTCCTTAAGCTCATCCCTGGAAGAACTGGATGGCCTCTCATCTGCTTTCTTTTCTAGGGTCACCAGCTGTGCACCCTTTAGCCTCTCTTTTTCAGCAATCATCCGGGCTAATTCAGCTTTCAGCTTAGCCATTTGTTCCTCAAACAGAGCCGGGTCAGTGTGTGCACTCACCTCACGTACACTAAAAGTTGTTTCACTAGCCTCACGTGCATGTGTATCGCTCGGTGTTTACCTTTCATCACTCATTGTTTGCACTCTTCCAGCTGTACCTGTATAACCTACCAATGTCCCCTGAGATGGATGCAAAGGTAGTGGAGGAACAAATTGTCCTCCGGATGCCTGCGAGGGCAAATTTACTTGCACGCTGCCAAGTACCTCCTGATCATAAAAGAAAGTGTGATCAGCAAAGTTTTCATACATAACAACTTGGTTTTGAAAATCTGTGCACTCAGTAAACATAGTAACCTGTGTATTTGTTTGGTCTTGCACTAGCGTGAGTGCTAGCGCAGTGCTTGACTCTGTACAGGGTACCATGGCAGGGCGGTCAACTTCAATAGCATCATCCTGTGGAGAGAATGAGTCCAGAGACTGTTTCATTGCCTGTTCTAGGACCAAGCCTTTTTGAGAAGGCAAGGATGAGGCTGCAGATGTCTCCATGGCTTCCTACAGGATCTGTTCCTGTAAAAAATATTAGTTGTCAATAAATATAAATTTGATTTAGCGAAAATAGAAAAAGAATAAAATTCATTCTAGTTTTGACGGCGAGTTTAAAATAATACGGGTTGTTTATTATTAAATCTTCTGTATCGCTTCTAAATTATATCTTTCCAGCTCATAAATCATATTCTTTTTCCCTCGGCGTTTCATACAAGGATATATGATCAGAAAGAAAATGAATGACTTAATCAAGGTACAACTTATACTACACTACACAATTTTTTATGCAATAAATATGACAAAAAACTAACTGCAGGCTTTCACCTACACTGCAGGCTGAGCAAGGATTTTGTTTCATTGAAAGATACGAGTCAGATGTTCTGAAGTGATATATAGTGCTGGCCCGCAAGAGGTGCATGGAAGTTTTTACGGGAAGGAGGTTGCTGGTGTGTGTGAAATAAGCCACTTCTTTTACCTATGTTGACGATGTTGCAACTGAGATACGATTGTTGTTTTTCTGCATTTAGGATCTTTTATTATATTATATTTTGCTGGCTGTCCAAAATATTGTCTCTTTTCATTTTCGATCTAGTTCTTTTGATATGATATTGGTTTTTTTTTTTGTAATAAGCCACAAAAATTATTAGAAACCACCATCTTCCAACAAGAAGAAGGCAAAGAGACAGTACATGCACAGCATAAACAAACAACTTAAACACCTAGCTTAAAACCCACAGCTTATTGCTCTTGACTTGAGAATCCAGGTAAAATTTTCATCACTAAATGCTGCAAGTAAATGCTAAAACTCTCTCCCCCAGTAGGAACCACCCTTGAATTTTAGAAAGTTATTAACCAAGGAACTTCAGTCCGAAAAATAACACAAGATCGAGAAGATACCCACTGTATCTCGAGAAAGATGATTAACTTAGCCTTGCTATTTTTGTCGAGAATGAAGCCCCCAATACCCTTTATATAATCCCATTAGTTCTGCTTTTTTTAAGAAACGAGCCATGGCAGAAACAAATATAATTATGCAGAGAGAACCAATCTGATGATAACAACTCATCTGAGATGATATTGGTTATATAAGACAATCCAAGTATTTTTAATCAAGTTTTTTTTTTTTTGCTTAATCGGAAATTCATTAATATAAATAGCAGCAATCAGGGCCGTTTGGGACTTTTTTGAGGCCCTGTGCTGACTTTAAGAATGAGGCTCTTCCAAATGACAAAACAAAATTTTAAAATATTTAAAATAACATGATATCATAAACAAAATTAGACTACTACAACTGAAAAATTGTTTTTTTAAGTAGTTAGACTTAAATATGACTTAAATAATGGTAAAAATAATGCCAAAAATTAAAGAGATATTAATATTATATTATATTTAAATAATGGTAAAAATAATGATAAAAATTAAAGAGACTTAAATTAGTGTTTAAATAAAATAATAGTAAAACTTAAAGAGATATTAATATTATATTATATTTGTCATGAGTATACCAAAAGATAGAAAGAAGTAGTAATAGATTGGGGCCCTAAATTTTCATGGGCCCTGTGCTGTTGCACTTGTTGCACTCCCTCAAAACCGGCCCTGGCAGCAATACATCTGAGTTGATAATCTTGACAAAACATGACCACCAAAAACACCACTGACAAAGACCGGACCTGAGCTATAACGTACTAATAGAAGCATACTAAAACCTAGTAATAAATAATAATACATAGGTAAAACTGATGCAGTACATAACATTTGAGAGAAAAAACAAGAACCCTGCAAGAGACCCCTGTAAATCCCGTGCGACACCTGTAAGAAGAAAAAAACTACTACATGCTTTCAAAATTTTCCCATTCAGCTAAGACTTCAGCAACTTCCATCATTTCAATATTGATTTCAACTGAATTCTAATCATTGTTCAACATTTCAGTTAGCTCTTTCCGATTACGATCAAGAAAGTGTTTGTAGGTTTCCAGAGATCCCTGGGACTTCTGCAAAGTATCTGAGATTCTCCATGCCATATTCCGCCATGCATTGAGCAGTTCTAATTTGCTCTACTGTGATTCTCGATACCATCCTTCAGGATTCACCTTCAACAAAGTTATGTGCATGCACTGTGTTAAACAAAGCCATCACCTCCTCAAGCTCCTCTGCAATTTGAATTTCTTCCTCGTACCTGAAATTTTAATGATTATGCCCAGTAAGACACTGGGTTCATTAGGTCCAAAGCTTTTAAGGCCAGATCAAAAGCATCCTGGTTATATGCTTTGTCTACATAGGCCACATTTATTTTTTTAAGAATCCAGTCCAGATTGCCAATTGGACCAAGCGATGAGTAATAGGCCTTAAATCCATTGGACACATGATTGAAGGCTTCCACAGAGCTTGAATATATTATACATTTATTTGCCGTCCATTCTTTTGTTCCTGCCAACTTAATATATTACTAGAAAAAAGGCCTTAGACATCTTGTAAATAGTTGATAGCTGCTATCGGAGTTGTCAGACTGAATAAGATTTCGCCGTTACACAATTATGAATTCTCGTTCCTAAGTAATTAGGAAGGATACCAATATTGCTAGTTGTCATACTTCATGCTTTGTTGTATCGTGTAGGAATAATTTCGCTAATAACCTCTTAGCAAATTGTTAAACAATTGGGGCGAAATAAATTATTAAAGAAAGTGATAGTATCACACCTCAAAGCAATTTGTTTTAATTAATTTTGCAAGAAGTTGGTGTTCTAAAAGTTCCATCTACCAATTGTTCGGTCAACAATTTTAAGGATTTATTTTATCACCGATGGAAATGGAGTCTCTCAAATTGATGAATCAAGATATGGTGAAACGCGATAGGTTTGATGGAAGCAATATTTCGTGTTGGCAAGACAAGATGAAATTTCTTCTCACGGCATTGAAAATCTTCTATATCCTGGACCCGGATTTGTCGCTTATGCCCGAAGAGCCGAAACCGAGTGAAGACGGTACTATTCCAGATCAAACCAAAGTTTTTGAAGTGAGGAAGCAGCGTAAGCAGAGGGAGGAAGATGAACTCTTATGTCGTGGACATATTCTCAATACTCTCTCGGATCGTCTAAATACTTCCAACAGATGAAAACGGCGAAGGAGATTTGGGCAGCCCTTCAATTTGAATATCAGGATGAAGAAGAAGGTACAAACAGATTTCTTATTGCTAAATATTTAAATTTTAAAATGGTTGATTCGAAGCCTTGGTTGTTGCAAATACATGAATTACAAGTGATTGTGTTTAAACTTATTTCTCTCAAAATTGAAATTCCGGAGGCTTTTCAAGTTGGTGCTATCATTGTGAAATTGCCACCATCATGGAAAGAATTCAGAAACAAACTGATTAGAAAAAGCGAGGATATTTCTTTGGAACAATTGCAGAAAATTCTTCGTATCGAAGAAGAATCTCTTAACAGAAATGTGGGAATTTCTAGTCAATTTGACTCCAAAGTTAATATCACTGAGGGAAATAATTTTAGAGCAAAAAATCTTTCCTAAAAAAACTAAAAAGAATAAGGAAAAATTCAAAACGGAGGGTAATAATGTTAAGAAAAATGGAGATTGCTTTGTCTGTTGTAAGCATGGACATTTTTCAAGAGATTGTCCCTTCGGAAAACTATAAAAAAGGCTACTGCAAATATTATAGAGGAAGAGAATCTGGTTGCCATGATATTCGAGGTTAATTTAACTTCGACGAATCCGGGTTGGTGGCTTGATTCTGGAGCAACTGTTTATGTATGCAAGGATAGGTCATTGTTTAAAACATTTGACGCGAACTCATTTGTTAAAGAGGTACAAATGGGTAATACTCATTAACCTTGCCGGCCAAGGAGTTGTAGAGCTTGATTTCACAAGTGGCAAAAAGTTGACTCTTCTTAAAGTTTTGTTTGTTCGTGAAATGAGGAAGAATTTAGTTTTGGTTGATTTACTTTGTAAGAAAGGATTTCGAGTTGTTTTTGAGAGTGACAAGGTTATCTTGTCCAGAGCTAGTATGCTTTTAGGAAAAGGTTATGGATCAGCTCGTATGTTTAAATTTTCTCTTAATAATGAAAATGCATCTTCTGTTTATATTGGGGAGTCATCTTATTTGTGGCATGATCGTTTAGCACATATAAATTTTAATTCTTTGAAATTGATGAAGAATTTAGGATTATTAAATTTTAGTGATGCACTTGATAAATGTGAGACATGTGTAGAGTCTGAAATGGTGAAGAAACGTTTTCCAAGTGTTAAAAGGGATTCTAAAATTTTAAAATTAATTCCATTTGATATTTGTGAATTAGACGGCATGCTTACTCGTGGAGGAAAAAGATATTTTATTACTTTTGTTGATGATTGTAGTAGATACTTGCATGTGTATTTGCTGAGAACGAAAACTGAAGCTTTTGACATGTTTAAAATTTATAAAGCTGAGGTTGAAAAACAATTTGGGAAAAATATTAAAGTATTAAGATGAGATAGAGGTGGTGAATATTTTATGCATGATTTTAATATTTTTTGTGAAGAGCATGGAATTATTCGTCAATGTAGTGCACCATATACTCCTCAACAAAATGGACTTGCTGAGAGAAAAAATAGAACACTTGGTTAAATGGTTAAATGTATGCTTAATAAGTCAAAATTGCCATTTAATTTGTGGGGTGAAGCATTAATTACTTACCTCATGTTATATTCATAATAGAATTGTCTCAAAGAAAACAAAAAAAATCACCTTACGAGATTTTAAAGCAAAGAAAACCGGATCTTTCATATCTTAAAGTGTGGGGGTGTTTGGCATATTACAGAGTGCCTGATCCTAAAAGAACTAAACTTGGACTTAGAGCTTTGAAAGGGGTCTTTATTGGGTATACGGTTAAGGCATATAGAATTTTAGATGTAAATACTAATACAATTGTGGAATCAAGAGATGTTGTATTTTTCGAAAACAAATTTAATTATAATAATGAAATAGTGGGGGAAGATTTAACCAATATTCCTAGGTCTAGCACTTGAGAAGGTTCAAATAAAATTATAGAGAATAATGATAATCCTTACGTGGTGGAGCCAAAAAGAAGTGTTAGACCAAGTAGGGGCGGACCCATAGCTTGAGCTATGGGTGATACAAGGAACCCACTAGTTCAGGAGGCCAAATCGAAAGCAGCCCTAAAAAAACTCCATTACTCATCCTTTGTTAGTTTGGTTTGTCGTGGATTTTGTGAGTTTTAAATTGGTACGTGTGTTCTTCTCCAAGAGTGAGTGTACATCTGTAGGATATAATATACTATTTCTTAAGTATATTTATTTAATAATAATGTTATTTAATTAATTAACCGATTAAATTCAAATTACATGCTTATTTTCTAGTTATATAATGGATTTTTAATTTTTCAAGAAATTAACTTCAATTTTGGAACCATGAAAACGTGCGGGGAACAATCCTAAACTTAAAGCATTTATCATTTATATGAATTCCGTACTTTCTTTAAAAATAATTATCCAATTTATCTATTTAAAGTATTTATAAGGAACCCACTAGACATAATTTCTCCGTCTGCCACTGAGACCTAGGAAATAAAAATCACTACATCCTGATTTTATTTCTTCAGAATCTATTGTGTTTAGTGGAAGGGGAACAACATAATAATGTTGTTAATAAGCACAAAGTAGTTCTAAGCATCGATGATGATCCAAAAACCTACAGTGAAGCCATGTCATCGAGAGATAGTTCCTTTTGGAAAGAAGCTATTGATGATGAAATGGATTCCATAGTTGGGAATAATACTTGGGTTTTAGTGGATCTTCCCAAAGGCTCTAAGCCTATTGGATGTAAATGGGTGTTTAGAAGAAAATATGATACTAATCATAAGGTGCACTCCTTTAAGGCTAGATTGGTAGTCAAAGGCTATAAACAAAAAGAAGGAATGAATTATTTTAATACCTATGCAGATTCCATAGTTGGGAATAATACTTGGGTTTTAGTGGATCTTCCGAAAGGCTCTAAGCCTCTTGGATGTAAATGGGTGTTCAGAAGAAAATATGATACTAATCATAAGGTGCACTCCTTTAAGGCTAGATTGGTAGTCAAAGGCTATAAACAAAAAGAACGAATGAATTATTTTGATACCTATGCACCAGTACGTATCACTTCAATCAGAGTTTTATTTGCATTGGCATCTATATATTATTTGCATGTGCATCAGATGGATGTTAAAACAGCATTTTTAAATGGTGATTTAAATGAAGAGATCTATGTTGAGCAACGTGAATGATTTATTCTAAAAGGATATGAGAACAAAGTGTATAAACTTGTGAAATCTCTTTATGGTTTAAAGAAGGCACCCAAAGATTGGCATGAAAATTTTGATACAACTATTTTACATGATGGTTTTGTGCATAATGGTGCAGATAAATGCATTTATTCTAAATTCATAAATGAGTATGTTGATGACTTATTACTTTTTGGAACTAATATTGCAGGCATAAATAAAGTAAAAATGTATTTATCTTCAACTTTTAAAATGAAAGATCTTGGAGAAGTGGATACTTTTTTAGGAATTAAAGTGAGAAAACATAGTGGAGGTTACTCTTTAAATCAAACTAATTATATATATTGAGAAAATATTAAATAAATTTAATCATCTAGGATTTACAGAGGTAAATACTCCATTTGACTTCAGTTTGAAGTTGTGTAAAATTGAAGGAAGAGCTGTTGCACAACTTGAGTATGCCAGTGCCATTGGTTCTTTAATGTATGCAATGCGTTGCACAAGACCAGATATTACTTTTGCCGTAGGAAAAATGAGTAGATACACTAGTAATCCAAATGTGGAGCAGTGGAAATGCGTAACTAGGTTTTTTGTTTATTTGAAAAAATACAAAAATCTTGGTTTAGTTTTCAATGATTATCCGGCTGTATTAGAGTGATACACCGATGAAAGTTGGATTAATAATGTGGGAGATAATCAATCTGTTTCTGGTTGGTTATTTACTATGGGAGGATGTGCAGTCTCTTGGTCGAGCAAGAAACAAACATGCATATCTCATTCGACTATGGAGTCAGAATTTATTTCTCTTGCAGTATGTGGGAGAGAGGCTGAATGGATTAGAAATTTATTGTTGGACATTAAGTTGTGACCTAGTCCGATGCCTCATATCTCAATACATTGTGATAGTCAATATACCATGTCTAATTAATGCTTATAAAATTACATATAATGGGTAGTCTAGACACATAAGCTTGAGACATGGACATGTGAAACAACTGTGACAAAATGATACATTGACAATTGTTTATGTGAAATCTTATAAAAATCTTGCGGATCCGTTTACTAAACCTCTGTCGAGAGAGGTAGTGAAGATAACTAGTTGGGAAATGGGACTAAAATCCATTGATTAAATTATTTAGTAATGGTAACCAAACCTTTGCTCTAATAAGTTATTAGTTTATAGGTTTAATGGGTAATAACAAGTTACTAGATAATTGTAGATATTGACGTAGTTGGTCCCAATATGTGGTGTCAATAATATTGTCCGTTATGTGTGAAGGTTGAGTTAGACTCTTAATGAAATGTTTTGACCATATTGGTAGTGTGTTGAAAATAACGGAAACACATTGAAACATTTCACCTATGTGAACTGGTGCTGCTTCTTGCGAGAGTTATGGATTTACTCTCAAAAGAGTTCACGAGAACAGGAGCATGAGCACATGGCCATAATAGTGCAAAAACGTGTGAGAATTACTACTTGGAACATTAAGAAAATGATATGTTCATCATTCTCCGGTTTATTGTAGAGATGACTACTTTAATGCTAAGGCAACTAGAATTCTGATAAACTTTCAGATGCTAGTACTAAGTAGAGGTTTAAATTGAAATATACCTTTATTATGTATATTGTCTATGTGTGGATTAATTGTGTTGAGATTATTGCTTCTATGAATAAAAGTGGGGGATTGTTGGATTTTTGTTTTATAGAATCAATAAAATAAAAAGATATTTGTGAAAACTTTTTATATCTTTAAATATTTTATATTTAAAGGAGATGAGAAAATAAAAGCTAAAGCTAATGTTTTGTTATTTTTTTTAATGAAACTCCTAACTTAAATGGCTATATTTATTGTGTTAGTCATAAATAAAATTAAAAAGGAGGGAGTTACATTTATTGAACACACATTATATATAGAGAGGTGTATCTTGTATGTGATGTACAAGAAGGAAAAGGCTTCTGAGTTTTCTCACGACACAAACCCTATACACAATTATGAATTCTTGTTCCTAAGTAATTAGGAAGAATACCAATATTGCTAGTTGCCATCCTTAATGCTTTGTTGTATCCTGTAGGAATAATTTCGCTAGTAACCTCTTAGCAAATTGTTAAACAATTGGGGCGAAAAAATCCTTAAAGAAAGTGATAGTATCACGCCTCAAAGCAATTTGTTTTAATTAATTTTGCCGGAAGTTGGTGTTCTAAAAGTTCCATCTACCAATTGTTCGGTCAACAATCACTCCAGGCCTTATCCTATATTTCCAGAAATTTGTGACCTTTTTATGCCCGTAGATAGCTATCATTCCTTCCGGGTGAATTTTCCACAAAGGGTCATTTCCAAACGGAATTAGCTTTGAAGCTTCTCCCCATTTATTCACTCTAGCTGTTATGAGCTCCTCTATAGTCCTGGTTGATGGACGATGATGATTGAATATTAATTCATTACGTGTCAACCAAATAGTCCATAAGGTTGCAGTTGCTACAAGCGACCATATTTTTGCAGAGATATCTCTTTCTTTCTCTTTTTTCCGTCAGGAGACCTATTAAGGAGAAGGATGACGACTTTAAGAAAGATTTGCTGAGACTCCACCATTTTTAAATGAAACCCCATGTCTTTGTAGCTAGGTCATATTGCCAGAAAAGATGATCAACGGATTCTACATTTGTGAGACACCATGTACAAATAGGACTTACAGAATGAAGCTTCCTCGAAAGAAAATAATTTGTCAGAAGAATTTTGTGCTGAATTTTCCATATGAAAAAAGTTACCTTTGGAGGGAATTTAAGGACCAGATCATGTTCCAAACAGAATCTGATGTTGCATCACTTTGAATTTTAAGGAAGGCTGTGACACAATTACTAGTTGTAAAGGTTCCTTTCATTCGAGTCCATTGGATCTTATCCTTTGTAGCTTGCAATCTAATCGAGTTTATTACTGCCACAAAGGAGCCTCTAACATTCTGGGGGTATATACTCCAGCTATCCATCCATAATTTTGGCTCAACTGCCTCCTGCCTCCAAAGTCAGAGAAAACTGTTATCTGCTTAAAATTGCATCTGACATATAAAGAATGGAACACCTTTGATAATGATTCAGAGTGAAGCCAACAATCTTCCCAGAATTTTATTATTTCTCCACTTCCTAATTTCCATCTGAAGGCACCTTCTCCAATCATTTGAGCCATCCTGGGGTCTTTGATAATACTTATTATGCTCATCATGATAGGAGAGCAGCTTTTGACATTTATACTACCCAGATCAGAATGCCCATATTTTTTGCAGAACAACGTGTTCCACTTTTTGTCCCGTTCCGAGTAACATCTCCACCACATCCTTAGGATGATTTGTTACAGCCACTTCAGGGGCTTGAACCTCTTCAGGAGCAATACCACTTCTGAGGTATGTATTTGTCACTTCTGGGACAATATCATCTTTCGGAGGGATTTTGTTACAGCCACTTCAGGGACAAAAACTGCTTCAGGAGGTAATACCACTTCGGGGGTATTTTCTGGAATGATTGCCACTTCTTGGCAAGTCTAACTAATTTCCATTTTCATAATACAATAATCTCTTTAAGAGGTAATACCACTATTCGGGTATAAAAGCTTGCCACTTCTGGGGCAAGTACAATCAATTTGTAATTTCACTATACAAAATCATATGTACTAATAGCTTTCCCACGCTTCCAGCGTGCTTATTATACTCTAACAAAATCTTCAAGAATTGATTTATAAATTAGGATTTCAATCCTTTCCAGAACATTAACAATATGTATGTGTAACTTTATAATATATCTCGAATCATTAAAAGAATTCGGCATTTGATCATCAATATTTTGCATATGGATACCTCTTTGAAGTTCTGATCCATATTATTAGTACGTAGATCAATAGATATCAAAACTGATGCATTCAAACATATCATATCATTTATTCAAAATATATCTCCCCCTGATTTAGGGAATACAGTTGCATCAAAATAATGATCAACATATCAAGCATAGTAAAAATTTCAACATATCTTATGATGATTTGAGAATCAACACCAACATAATTTATTCAAAATATATCTCCCCCTGATTTAGGGAATACGGTTGCATCAAAATAATGATCAACATATCAAGCATAGTAAATATTTCAACATATCTTATGATGATTTGGGAATCAACACCAATATATATACTAATTGTTGCCTCAGTGTAGTTCTTTGTGACAGTGTAATAAAGACACATTCTTCAATTATCAAAAGTCCCCCACTATTATCTCTAAAATCTTTTTAATGACCAGTTAACAGAAAGATTGTCTATGACAATCATATGCTCCAGTTTTATTTTATTTGTGAAGTACGGTTTGACAAGATACTAAATGAATGTAGGTCATGTAGCTCTTTACTCTATTAATTATTTGGGCAAGTAATTTGGTAAAAGCTGCATTTCAGGTCGTAAGTAGACATATATGGGACCATTGAGTTGACGCATCCATTAAAACCATAAAGTACCTAAATGGGCCATAAGATGGATGAATAAGACCACAAATGTCATGTTGAATTCTTTCTAAGAATTTCAGGGACTCCGTTTGAAGCTTAACTAGTAAATTAATCAGTAAAAGATTATCTAGTAAGTCAGTTGAGTTATGCTTGTAATCATCTCAGTTTATTAATGAAATGAATTTATTTGATGATGACTATTGTATGAACTGCTTAGATTATTTACTTGATTATCTTGATTGAAAACTGTTCTTATTTTTATTAATTAAAATCTTATTGAACAGATAGATGTATTTATTGAATTCGCTTTAATTTGAAATTACTATGATGAGTTTTAATTTATGATGAATAGCGAAGTACAGCTCAAAAATCACATTTTTCAAGACAAATCTATGTGATTTTCAAGAAAAAAAACTGTGAACACAGAGACAAAATTGATTATCAGTAAAAGAAAGGTCAATAATTTTGATCAATCTCGTATTATGATTCTTTACAATAATTTGATTATATATTGTCGTAATCAGTTTTTGGAATTATTCGGTTTTAATCGAACTTTATACTTCGTTTGTGATTCAAACACAGTTCAAATTTATTTGACAAAAGAGCTACAGAAAATATTTATTCATCAGAAATTGATGATTAAATTATTCAAAATCCACTTATGATTCTATGAATATATTTCTAACCTCAATATCTTCAGAAAAATTTCCAAATACATATCCATCTCTGTCTTATCTCAAAATAATTTAGTTGAAAATTTTTACTATGAGAGATGAGAGTAATGAGAGGTGTGCAAGACAAAATCTAGAGCAATGAGCACTGAAAGTTGGAATACTGACGATATACTGATGATAATATCAGATACTGACGATATACTGATGAGAATATCAGTGACTGATGAAATGCTGTTGAGAAGATCAGACACGGATGAATATTATCAGATCTTGATGAATGATGAATTTACTGATACTAATTGTATTTAAATTCTGAGTTATTAAAGAAAAATATATTAAGTGGAACTTCAAAGGACAATGATAGTCTCATTATGAACATAGATGAAGCATGGAAACCAAAGATAAATGTTGTGAACAACAATGACGAAAATTCATATATACTGCAACTAAGGAAACCCCACAAGAACCTTCACTTCAAAGTGGTGAAGCAGATCGAATACGTCCTCAGATCCCACAAGTACCTACATCTCAAAGTGATGTAGCATATCAAGCTGAAGCTGGAGAAGCACACAAGAACCTGTTTCTCAAAATGAAACATAAGATTATTATCAAACTCTAGAGGCACAGAAGAACCTGATTCTCAAAGTGAATTAGCGGCCAGAACATGTATGAACAAGACAAAGACTGATGACATCTTACACTTCTGGAAATATTATGTCAAAGGTATATTACTAAACTCTCAGTATGATTATAAATAGATCTTTGTTATCAAAGAAACCGCTATTTATATGACTGAACACATACCTTCTTATCCACCTCTTATTTTTTTGATTTTGCTGAGAGACTGAGCCTTTTCATGTGAGTTTTATAAAAAATATTTAGTGAAAAGATTCAAGAGAGAAGCACTCTCCTGAACTGGAAAAAGGTGAGGTAGATGTGTGTATGTGAGCATTGCTTATGCATATGAGAGATTAGATATTACTCTTTACAGTAATAATAAGTATGACTGTGAGAAGTGATGAAATCACTTGAAAAGAATAGAGGGATTTAGAGTTTTATAACAAATTTTTGCATGTACTGATTCTTATTCTTATTGATAGGTTGAACACTCACTCTGGTCAATGATTGCCAAAAAGGGGGAGAAGTAGTTCAAAATTATCCGATGTTACAGATGATCAAAAGAATCGCAGAACAAATTTGAAAGTCAATTGTTTGTTATTATCTGAACAAATAGTTCAAGTGGATTTCAAGTGGTGGTGTTATTTTCTCAAAAGATAAGTCAAGTTGAAGCTGAAATTCAAATGACTGTTGAGAGCTGAAAGTTTGAAAGATTCAGATTATTTCTATGAAGATGAAGTTGAAAACTACAATTCAACTCAAGGAGTAGAATCTGATGAATTCAAGAAGCTACTGGTAAATCAATACAAGTGGTTATTATGTCTATACTCAGAAAAGAACAAAGTTTTCAGAAGGACAGAAGATATCAAAAATCTGAGAACAAATTTTTCAGAGAAGGACAAAAGAAAGCAGAAATTACTAAGAGAACAGAAGAAACAGAAGAATTCAGAAGCTATAAACAAGCTATTAGAGAACAAACGCATAAATCAATCTTGGAACACAAAGGTACAAAGAATTCAAACTCGTGATGATGATATGACTTACTTCACAAAATTTTGAAGAAGTTTTGGCATCAATGAATCAATTGAATTTATGCTTTATTTCACAAAGTATAAATTGGGGGAAATTGTTACGTAGGAAGATTCATTTATGCATAAGGAGATCATCAAAATACAGCGACAAGGAACAATACAGTTGACAAAAACTGATGGCCGCATCAGCAACCGAGAAACCGCATCAGTAAGCGGATACTTGATCAGTATCGAGTATAATCAGTATCTGGAGATTGAGTTTGAGAAGGAAAGATAGAAAGATTGATACGATATAGCTTATTTATAGACATATACTTATGTTTGAGTAAATTAAGTTAGTAATTGTAGAAGTTGTGTACTATACAAACACAGATTATTATGTCTTACGGAGATACGAGTAAGAAGCACAACACGAGTAATATTTGTGTAACCTAACATCTCTTGAGAACGTTGCTTTTCTTTAAAGAGTATTTTAACAGTTCTTATAGTGATCAATAAGAGCAGAGTTTATTTGGATCTTGTTTGTTTTCCAATCTAACTTATCTAACATTCGATTGATCAATAGATGAAATTCCGCTCAAAGTTTATTAATCAAATTAAGGCCTAACAGGGTGCCTTTCTTTTGTTTTGCATTTCATCATGTTGCCATTTTTGGTGGCTTGAGTTCTGTCCATAACCTCGTCCACGGTTCACGTCCATGGTTCTGTCCATAACCTCGTCCTCCTCTATGCCCTTTCCCACGTTCATTCTTCAGGAATGACGTGTTATGTACTTCAGGTGACTAGGTAGAGGCTGTGGGACGTCTCTGATGATTTTTCAGTAATAACTCATTACTTTTCCGCCACAAGAAGGAGAGGTACCAGCGTGCCATATTTTTGGAAACTCCGCTCTTTATATCGTTGTGCCAGAATCATAGTATTTGAGTGAAAAGTCGATAGGGTCTTTTCAATTGTTTTAGCATTAGTAATATTTTCACCACACAAAATTAATTTTGAACTTTTTTTTGAAAAGAGCATAGTATATTCAGCTGCAGATTTAAAATCTCATAACCTCAGATTAATCCAGTAATATCGGGCTGATGGCAAGTGAACAATTTCTTGATGTTCAAATCTATCCTTGAGATTATTCCAAAGGGTGAGGGTATTTTTTCTTATATAGTCAATAGTGTCTTCTTTTGTTAGCACTAAGGTTATCACATCAAGGAACGAAGACTAATAATGATTCCTGGAAACATGACAGAAAAGATCTATTTCGAACCTCTCGGTAACTAATGATCAAGTGAGACACAGATTATTTAGTTCTGATTTTTTTGGTAAAAAATAAGAAAATCACCCTGATTATTCAGAACTTAATCGAATTGTTCGTTGTAATCTCAGATATCCGACCATTCCATCCAAGACAACAAACTCTAATTTTACAAGTTTCATCATTCAGAATGAAAAATAAATATTTAAAACATGACGTATCAATATTTTGAGTTAATACACAAACAATTTACTATTTATACAATATATGATATAACTAAAAGTTTTAACGGCATAGCCGCCATTAACAAATCAAGCAATAGTAAATTTATAAGCTATAACGATAATTGTAATTATAAAATGAGTATAGAAGGATAGTTCCTTATTTATGTGAAATTCTCAATTTTCAGAGTTGGTTAGATTTGTACCTCTTATTATGTAGCTTTTTTGGCTTATCTCAGTTCGGCAGAGTCCTTCTTTGACTTATCTCAGTTCAGTAGAGTCTTGTGCTGATAAAGTGTTGTAAATCTTGTAATATACTATTAAACTACACAACGATGGAAAAAAAACTATCTTGCAAACTATATGAAGAGAATAGAAGATAGAGATAAAGTAGTTGTACTTCAGTATGTTTCAGAATCGAATTCATTTCAACTGAACCAACTATTTATAGAGGTTGGTTGATGAATCTTCATAAGTAAGCTTTACAATACTTCTAGGTTAAGTATTACAAATCTTCTCGAGTAAGTATCGTAAATCCTACTCGATAAGCTATGCGAGTCTTCGTTAGTAATTTTCGCTAAACTTCCGTGATAAGTTTTGCGAGTCTTACTTACTAAGCTTCGCAAGACTTACTTGATAGGTTTTGCTCGTCTTCTTGATAAGTTTTCGACAATCACTTAATATATTATTTTATAACAGATTCTGTTTTTTAACTAATAATTATATTTCATAGATTTTAGCTATTATATTTCTTTTAAGATTCTTATTTGTTAATTGTTTAGAATTATCTCTCTCTTATTTTAACATTCCTATTTCTTTACTACTTCGAATTTCATAATTTTAGCTATTATATTTTTGTTAAGTTTCCTATTTCTTAACTACTTAAAATTATATCTCTTTTATTATCATTATTATTTTTTTAGCTGTTTTACCTATTTCCCAAAAAAAATTAGAAAATTTTAAAAAATTGGAAAAATTAAATGGAAAGTTTGTAGTGGGGCCACCCCACACACACAAGCAAAACTACACCCCTAATTCTTAAATAAAAGATAATTTTGATAATATTTAAATTTAGGGTCTGAAAAATAGTTCCCAAAAATAAAACAAAATACCCAAAAATTCCAAAATTTTCTACATGGAATATATCCATGAAATTTTTTATCTTTAAATACTTTTAAATATTTAAATTAAATTGCCCAATAAATTTTTAAAGTGCAAATAATTAAAATAATTCTCTGCGAGATTTATAAATACTTTTAAATATGTGAAACATAAAAATACTAAAAATTAAAATATTCTGGTAATTTTGATTGGACAACATTTTGTAATATATTTATATACGTACTTTTATATTTTTAAATCAAAGAACGACTCTGATTTATAAGACTCTAATAAAACCGATTTCTATGCTACTCCCTCGGGTCGAGAGTAAATAATCTATTCTATTAATAATAGCCCAACATGGGGCATGTGAGCAAATAAATTCATGAGACTTTTTATTCGTATGAAAAGACTGATTTATCCTTTTGTCTAAAATTTGTTTAAAAAATTTTAGTTTTAGTGAATCGAACTTGAGTGCATCCAGTAACATCCACTTCATTTGTACCACTACGCTAGCTTGTTATATGTGTCGTGTGAACAAAAGAATATTTGATATTTTATATTGGGAAACTTAATGACCGTCAATTTTCAATTAATTCATAAATTATTTTATTTATTTGAAAAGAGAACTGAAACACAAACTCTCAAAGTTGAAAAAATTGATAGCACTTAAGTAAGTTATTTAAATTTATTTTAATTCATGAATTCAAGTTGCTTAGACATCCAAAACGTTTTAACATGAACGTCTTTGAGCTAATCATATTGACATCAAAATCATTTGCATTTCCGTCTAGATTGAGCACTACAATTGAATATTGATTAGCATCTTATCATGTACGTATACATAGATATGATAATATATATTTAGTAATTAAAACTTTAATTATCAATAGATATGATTGATCGGATTCAGAGAAGAAATATGTTTGACTGAATTTCTTTCTATAAGTGAAATATCAAATAAAATCATCATTAGAATGGGAAAAAATTTGTATAATAGTTATGATTCAAAATACAGAACTGATATATACATACCGAATTAGCCTTTAAGATTAAAATAACGAAAATCAATTTTATGTGTCAAGATTTATATTAAAAAAAAAAACAAAAGAAAATGGTCATTCTCTCTCCATATAATTAAGTAGTCGTATCGTATCTTTAATTCAGTTTTCATTTAAAAATTTAACATCCTTATAAATTGAGATATACATCTTTTATAGTCCAATAATTGAGTTATGTTTTATTTTAAATATATTATATGATTATTAAAATTAACAAACAAACTAATCAAATTAAAATATAAATTTTTGTCCATACAAGATAAGATATCAAAATAATGTAGTAGATGACTCGATTGTACATAATTGTATAAGGTATACTGATCATTTACAATATTGATCAAACATGTCGAGAGTACAAATGGACCGTCTTAGATTTGATCAAAATAATGAGTGTATATTAGTTTTTCTTACTTTTTGTAGAACAATTTTTATGAGAATCATCTTTGTCAAGTTAGCTTCTATAATTTAAATGATATACTTTAATATTATATTTGAGATGTAGTAGGTCATTCCGAACACAATATCTTATATCACTTGAATACATGTAAAGCTGTGTAAAACATATTTTTCATACTCTACCTTAGAGCGGAATATAATTGAATATAGCTATATGACAATTACAATATACAAGCTCATTATTCGTGCGATACACGTGTGTATTTAAATTGCTAATAATTTTCTTGTATGTGTTGAAATTAAAAATATAGTGTGATATGTTTTTCTTGTATGTGTTGAAATTTAATAATTGTAATCAATTTAATCAAGTGATCAAACCGTTATAACTCATCATATCGACTAAAAATCGATGACCAATTTTTTTTCTTCATATTTAGCTTTAATAATATACTGGCCTAGAACCCGTGGGATGCACATGTGAATTACAATAATTAATAATTTTATTATATGTTTTGAATTAATAATTTATTGTGATATGTTGTTGACGGAATTCGATACTTGAACCTTTTGTAACATGGATGGAGAAAATACAGAAAAATTAAAGCCAAATTTGATTTTAAAATTGATGTATAAAATAATGCTAGAAAGTTAGAGGGATAGTGAAGACGATAAATTAACTAAATGTTCATAGAATATATTTCCAACAATAATTTTAAACTTATAATATCAAACTGGTCGCATCAAATTCTTCAAGAAGAAAAATGAATTATAAATCGAATCACTAGAAACTGTACCCGTGCCTAGCACGGGTTTTAGGGCTAGTTACAATTGATGATCTAACTTGTAATGCAATTAAATTAATTAATCATATAAATTCAGATAATCTTCAAATAGTTGCACAAACTATTATTGACATAATATTCGAACAAACAAAAGTCCCGACATTACGTTGGACCAGGAACTAATTATATAATCAAAAAATTGTTTTTGAAAATTCACCAAACAGGAATAAAATACCTCTTTTATAAAATCATTAATAAAAATAATAAATAATTGTAGAAAAACCCGAGTCATTACAGAATAGCCGAGTCGATTTATGGTGGTTGTATTGTTGTCATTGCATCTAACCTCGTGTTAGAATTTGTAGCACCCATCAGGTTTATATAATACAAATATATTACTTGAACTTGCCGGAGTTCGATTATGATTTAAATGAATATTGAACGAATTAATATGAAAATAATTTTAAATCAATAATTTGGTATTGATGTATTTAACTTCCTTTTACGTTAGTTCAGAAGTAACATAAGCAAACTAAGTAATTATCTAAAAAAATTGATTATTTAACAATATACCAAGACTAATTAGATGAGTTTTAGGTTTAAAAAGCTAAGTAAGCATAATTACTTCTCCCTGATATATATTTATTAGTGATATATCTATGTCATATCATAACAAGTCATTATTTACTAACCTAAAATTCAAATATTATAGATTTCTCTCAAAATTACTATGGTATAGAATCTTAATTAAACTAACATATGTTTGAGCGCATATTAAGTCGCAGAATACAATTAGGCTTCAATTTCACATGATGGTGCAAGGTAAGAATATATACCTATACCATCAAAAAATAATATCAACCAATTTAATCTTGCATGATTGAATGCTTATGTTAGCTAACTATATCCTTCTCAATAATATAATTAACTCAACGATCCACTAAAGTTGGCCAACCAATAACCACAATCCAATACCAGGGTTTCATAAAAATCTTAACTCATAAAAGTTTAGTTTATAATCAAGTATCAAAGAAATCTCAAGATAACCAATCCATGATCATAAGAAAAGATATATAAAAAGAGAAAACAAAAGCAATTGAATGTCTACAACAGTTGAAAACTTCTTCTTATGGTTCCCCTCCTTATATCTTTCAATAAAATATTAATATATATTAAATATAAGTACAGAATTACTAAACATCAAATTAAGTACGATATATCTCTAATATAATCATATAAAACATCTTATTATGATTAAAAGTTAATCTGAGCATAAGTACTATTTAATATGTAAATTATAACATATTTCTCAAGTATAAAAAATAGAATAAAAAATATTAATCCCACTATTTTTTTGTATATGAACCTTGAAAGGTACAGGCAAAATAATTGTTTTAAGTCCAAAGTCAAAGCACTTTCAAGTGTGTGCAAAAAATCAAACGTCATTTATAAAAAAAAGCGTACGGAGAACAAAATTAAAGTAGAATATATTATATTATATACACACTACTGGTCAAAACCTTATTTATAATTTCTAAATTATATAAGAAAATAATTAATTATAAAAGAAAATAATTTCACTTGTAAATAATTATGAAAAGAATATTTTGAATTTATTAATTTCACTCAACGAAAAAATATATAAAAATGAAAAGTTTAGTGGTGAAATAGTTTATAATTTCTAATATACTATCACAATGAAAATTAAATGATTTTTCATGAATATACATTTCGTTTAAAAAAGAAAAATATATCTCTCACTATATTTAAATATCTTCAAATTGACTTTATAAAAATTCATGCATTACTTTTATGTAACATATGTTTTATGATATCAGACTTAAGTATTTATTATAGTTTGTACCTTATGGAAATTTTTCGTTTAAAAAGAAAAAAACATCTTTTATTATTTTTGGATATCTCTTAACTACTAAATATCTTTTAATTATTAAATTTTCCTTTAAACACAAATCATAGTTTGTATCTTATGGAAATTTTTCGTTGAAAAAAGAAAAAAATATCTCTCATTATATTTAAATATCTTCAGATTAACTTTTTAAAAATTCATGCATTACTTTTATAGTTTTATGTAACATATGTTTTATGATATCAGACTTAACTATTTATTTAGTAAATAAACTGCATATCAGAGTTTAACAGGAAATCGGAGTTTGTCGAGGAGATGAAGATATCAGCAGAGTTTGTGGCGGCTGATTTCCAGGAGCAGATATGGACTGAATAAAGATGATATATTCTATGGAGATTCCATAGCTCAGGACTTTAGAAGAATAGTATAGGAATCTCTTATTATATCTTTTCGGAAGCTAATTTATATCATATTATGTATGTTGTATAAACACAACACAGGTTTACACTATAGCTCTCGCTTTTTATACTAAGAATATTATTCTTTGTAACTAGGAGCTCTCACCGATAAACAACATCTCTCTCAAAGAGTAGTTGAATTCTATAGTAACAATTATTATATCTATACTTTACTATAATAAACCAATATGGGTATAATTTGTAGTCCTATTTTTTGTTCATGTTTTTTGGTTTGGTCATTTTTTAATCATTGTCTCAATGCTATACTAACCGTCTCCTATTAGAACTCTCTCTCCCAATAGAGATTGACTTTGCAGACAAAACCAAATACTACACATAGCATTTCGCTAATTACAGCACCGTACAAGAGCCTATCACCATAGCCCTCTGTCTCTCTCTTCATCTCGGTGAGCTCATGTGCTAATCTCTCAAGAACAGTACTACTTAATTCATCTCCCCCAAAGTTTTGTTCTGCATACATATATATGAATATGAGTTCTCTATGTTCTAAATAACTAGCTTTCTTTGTTATCCATTGTTTTATTTAGCTTAAGTATAGTAATTTAGTTGCTTATAAAGATTGATAATTTCATCTTTGTTGTGCTGATGTTCAAGTAATTCACTTATTATATTGGTAAGACTCTTAATTTATGCACAGCCCTATTGTGTTCTTTCTTGGTTCCTGGTAGTTTCAGCTGCCTCAAAACCATGAAAAATCTAAGAATGAATAATGCACGTAAAGTATTTAATCCGAAAGTTGTTTGAAACATTAACTTATTCCAAAACCCGGCCGTGATACTATTATATGAAGAGGCTTACAACCAAGTCTTTAAAATCCTAACAATAAACACTTGGTCACATAATTAGACTAGAGAGAGGACATTTAATAAAAAACAAAACAATATTAAACATGCATGTTACCACTATATATTACTGTATATGACCAACCAAAATTATGTTTAAATATGTTTAAATAGCACAATCAACATATAGAGAAAAAAAAACTCCAGAGCAAAAAGGCTCAGCAGCTCAACAGTAGTGTTATATGGCAGCACAACCAATTAACTTAGTACCATTAGTCAATATGGTGTTATTAGGAGGAGTGCCAGTGTAATTAAATGGCATGAGGGGAGTATCGATGATACTAAGAACATATTGTGGAGACCTTGTTTAATAAGCGGTTCTCCAAATTGTCTGTATGTAATGTTGTTATCCAATCTGCAACTACTATCTTAGTGCTCTCTGACATTATCTATACTGTAGATTTATTTCAAAACCTTAATAACTGCGCATATCGTCTTATATTTGTATGCATGTTCAGTGAATCAACATCTATGTTCAGGAACTGCATGGCTCTATCCTATATTTCAAACTACTATATTTTCTTAACCATTAAGGAAGCTATATATTAGATAAGTTACTATAAGATTGATCTCCTCTAAACAAGATATTCGACTTTTATTAAACCTGTGGCTCCCAAGGTATTTACAGAAACTATTACAAACTTTTTTTGTGGGGAGAAATTATGACAGCTTTAATTATCCACATTTGGTAAAATATATATCACTTGCTAACAATAAATCTCAATTGGTCTATTTAGGGCATCTTCAACGGGGTTAACTAAAATTGGAATCACAAAACTATGCAAAATTTGATGAATTAGTAAGACATTGTGCTATAATAGGTCAACATAGGTATAATTTGTAGACCTACTATTTGTTCATCTTTTTTGCTTTGGTCATTTTTTTATTAATGCTAAACTAATACTAAAGATAGTCTCCTATTAAAATTCTCGCTCTTGGTAGATACTGGCTTTACAAATGAAAATAAATACTACAGCTTTCATAACACACACTCACCTACGTCCCCTCGGTTGGCGATGTTGCAGCCGACACTAAACACAGAGCTATAGCAGAGAAAAAAGTTTCTCAAAAAGCAGATAGTGGAGATCTCAAGTCCCTAATCTGCTGTATTATGGGTCATGTCGATGCTGGAAAGACCAAGCTGCTTGATTGTTTCCGTGGAACTAATGGTCAGGAAAATGAAGCCAGAGGAATTACTACTCAACAAATTAGTGCAACATATTTTCTGGCAGAAAACTTGAAGGATAGGACCAGGGAACTAAAACCTGATGCAAAACTGAAAGTTCCAGGCTTATTGATTATTGATACCCCTGGTCATGATCGTTCATAAATTTGCACTCTCGGGGATTTGGGTTATGTGATATTACAATTTTAGTTGTGGACATGATGAATGGAGTAAAACCACAAACAGTAGAATCACTCACACTGTTGAAAATGAGGAAGACATCGTTCAGTGTTTCTTCAAATAAGGTAACATGGTCTGCATTTTACCTTTCAAGTGCATTTTTCATACTGTATTCCTTATCTGGCTTCTTAACATTAAAGTTTTACTTTCAGGTGGATAGATTGTATGGATGAAAAACTTGTCAAAAGGCACCATTGGTGAAGGCAAAGAATCAACAGTGTAAAGATGAGAATGAATTTAATTGGAGGCTTACTAAGGTTATATATCATCAGTTTTTTCTTCTTAACTTCTCTCAGGCATGTAGGCCTACTTACAATGTTACTTTGGGATAACTTCAAATTATTGGAAATTTCAAGGATCAAGGATGGAATAGCGACCTGTATTATAAAATTAAGAACAATGATATGGGAGAGACTATCAGTATTGTACCTACAAGTGCAATGAGGTACATAAGCTATATGTTTATCTTTGTAAAACTTTTTCTTTATAGAACTTTTAAAGCAGATTTTGATTCACAGGGCATCCCGGATATGTGTTAGTGTAGGTGCCCTAGAGGCAATACATTATTCTTTTAAACATTTATGCCAGTTGTTCATTCAATAAATGTATTTATTATGATCTAAATTATTGCGATATTTTGTTAGCATAATAAATGTCCTTAGAATCATGATACACATTATATAGTTTAAGTACATGACTTGAACTTGAGATTATATAATATATCATATTCTTAAAGGTCCCTAATCGAGTATTATTATATAGGACGATAATAATACATAGATAGACTAGTATGTTGTTTGACAAGATAACCACATCACATTGGTTATAAGTATGGGGATACTAAAGTCAATACATAGGTTTTCAAAAGCTTTTTCAAAAGCTTTTGAAAACCTTTTTCAAAAGCTTGACTTTCACGAACTCAACGGAGATCTCAGCTACCACGCTTTGTGTCTACCTCTCGGAAAACACCTTTACGGTATCCACACGAGCACCGACGGATGGACGTACTAGCCTCCTTCTCGACGATCGGGACTGCCTTGCCTCTCTTTGCTGCTAGGGTTTTTTTCTCTCACAAAAACGTAATGACCTCCTTCACCATCATTATGTATTTATAATGACTGATGAGAAGGTCTGTAACAGCAAAGCGCAACCCTAGTAGGCATAGGATTAAATAATAAAACGAATTTCTATTATTTAATTAATAACTAAGTCATACTTAATTAATATGGGCAAAAGCATTCCCTTTAATTCGAATTTATATTATCTCAATTAAATCTCACTTAATTATAATAAAATTCGAATAATCATCAGTTAATTTAAATCAATAATTTAAATTAACTATTCTATTAAGTGCTCTATTTGTGTGACCCTATAGGCTATCATTTAATCGGCAATAATTTTATTCTCTAATAAAATTATAAACAATGAGCGGTATCTAGTAATACATCATTGTTACCCAATTAAACAATAATTAAATCGTGATTAGATAAAACCTTTCGTGACTAATGTTTTTCGTGTAATATAATCCCTTTAACCATGCATATTATAGATTAAACTTGAGGCATGTATTTAGTCATCCTCTTCAACATTTAATCCGGGTTTACTTGATCCATGAGTAGACTATCAAGACAAATCATTGTTTGAGCATGGCCATGCTTTTATAGTCTTACTCAATCAAGAGGCCAATAATATCTCTCCTATTTATAGGAGGGTTAAATCCTTTATCTATCATTCATATTTCTCATACGACTCATGATATACCCGATGTCCACTTTTATCATCACCCGGTCAAAGGTAACTTTTAATGTAGTCAAAGTATATTAATCCTCGTAGATAAATATAATGATTTCAAGTCAAAGGATCTTTACACCATTATCACCGTGAGTCTTTCTTATGACTTTATTAAACATGAAGAATCTCACTGTGGGTCTGTCCAGTACCATGTACTCTCACATGTACCTATGTATTGACTTTAGTATCCCCATACTTATAACCAATGAGATGTGGTTATCTTGTCAAACAACATACTAGTCTATCTATGTATTATTATCATTCTATATAATAATACTCGACTAGGGACCTTTAAGAATATGATATATTATATAATCTCAAGTTCAAGTCATGTACTTAAACTATATAATGTGTATCATGATTCTAAGGACATTTATTATGCTAACAAAATATCGCAATAATTTAGATCATAATAAATACATTTATTGAATGAACAACTGACATAAAGGTTTAAAAGAATAATGTATTGCCACTAGGGCGCCTACACTAACAATCTCCCACTTGCACTAGACCCAATCACCCATATATCTAATACCCATGGAACTAGTGTGACCATCGTGCTTCTGTTATGACAAGCCTTTGGTCAGTGGGTCTGCAATGTTATCATTTGGGTGCACTTTACATATGTGTATATCACCCCTTTCATTAATCTCTCGAATAAGGTGAAATCTCCCGAGTATATGTTTGGCCCGGGAGTGTGATCTAGGTTCTTTAGCCTGTGCAATGGCTCCATTATTATCGCAGTATAGATCAATGGGATCTACGATCGATGGAACCACTCCCAAATCAGAAATGAACTTTCGAATCCAAACGGCCTCCTTAGCTGCTTCACAAGCTGCAATGTACTCAGCCTCCATTGTGGAATCAGCTACTGTTTCTTGCTTTGAACTCTTCCAGCTTACAGCACCTCCGTTTAGACAAAACACAAAACCAGACTGTGATACAGTATCATCTCTGTCTATTTGGAAACTTACGTCGGTGTAACCTTTTACAACGAGTTTCTCCTCTCCTCCATACACCACGAATGAATATTTAGTTCTCTTCAGGTACTTAACAATATTCTTGACTGCTGTCTAGTGACCTTCACCTGGATTACACTGGTATCTGCTCGTCATGCTCAAAGCATACGAGACATCAGGGCGAGTACATACCATTGCATACATGATAGATCCTATTGTTGAAGCATATGGAACTTTATTCATGCGGTCCTTCTCATCCAATGATTTCGGACACTGGTCCTTAGAGATTGTTATCCCTTGAGACACGGGGACATATCCCCTTTTTGCATTTTGCATTCCAAAACGATGCAAAACCTTATCAATGTATGTGCTCTGACTTAGACCGATCATTCTGCTAGATCTTTCTCTATAGATCCTCATTCCTAGAATGTAGGAAGCATCTCCTAAGTCTTTCATAGAGAAATTGCTCCCTAACCAAGTCTTAACAGCCTTTAGAGAAGGTATGTCATTCCCCATTAATAGTATATCATCAACATACAGTACTATGAATGCCGCATAGCTCCCACTAACCTTCTTGTAAACACATGGTTCATCTTCGTTTTGAACAAAGCCATATTTTGTGACTATTTCATCAAAACGGATATTCCATCTCCTAGAGGATTGCTTCAATCCATATATGGATCGACGCAATTTACATACCTTGCCAACATTCCTTGGATCGACAAAACCCTCAGGTTGGGTCATGTACACATCCTCTTCAAGGCTTCCATTAAGGATGGTTGTTTTGACTTCTATTTGCCAGATTTCATAATCATGGAATGCTGCAATGGCAAGCAAAATCCTTATAGACTTGACCATAGCCACTGGTGAGAAAGTTTCATCATAGTCAATACCATGAATTTGTTTGAAACCTTTTGCAACCAGCCTAGCTTTATAGGTTTGAACATTTCCATCCATGTCCTTTTTCTTCTTAGAAACCCATCTGCACCCTATGGGTTTTACCCCTTCAGGTGGATCAACCAAAGTCCATACTTGGTTTTCGTACATGGAATCTATCTCGGATTTCATGGATTTAAGCCATCTCTTAGAGTCTGGACTGTTCATAGCATCTTGGTATGTGAGAGGCTCATCTTCATCTATAAGCATCAAATAACCACACTGAGTCAAGAGAAATCCATATCCCTCTGGCTCGTGGCGAATTCTACCAGATCTACGAACAACCTGTGTTTGTTGAGCATTATCATTACTATGCTCTTGTTCCACTTCAGGTTCAATGCTATTTTGTGGTTCTCGATCTTCATCGAGATCTATAGTTCTCCCACTGTTTCTTTTGGAAACAAAATCTCTTTCCATGAAGACATCATCTCGAGCAATAAACACTTTCTTCTCAGAAGGACTATAAAAATAATACGCCTTTCTTTCATTTGGGTATCCCACAAAAACGCACTCTTCGGATTTAGGTCCAAGCTTGTCAGATGCTTGACGTTTCACAAACGCCTTACATCCCCAAACTTTCATAAAGTTCATGCCTGACCGTTTCTCCTTCCATATCTCATACGGAGTCTTTTGAACCTTCTTAGTAGGAACACGGTTAAGTGTGAAAGCTGCCGTTTCTACAGCGTAACCCCGGAAACTTATTTTAAGATCTGCATGACTCATCATCGATCGCATCTGAAACTCCATTCCATTGAGGTGTACCTGGCGGAGTGAGTTGTGATACAATACCACACTCTTTAAAATACTCTTTAAATTCGGTGCTTAAGTTTTCACCCCCACGATCGGATCGTAAGATCTTAATATTTGCACCTCCGCCAATTTGCTTCTCTACTTCAACCTTGTATTCTTTAAATTTTTCAAAAGAATCGGATTTGTTTTTCATAAGATATACATATCCATATCTACTGAAATCATCAGTAAATGTTATGAAGTAGTAGTAGCCTCCTCTAGCCATCACACGCATTGGGCCACATACATCACTATGTATTAGCTCCAGACGTTTAGTGGCCCTTTGACCCTTACCAGTGAAAGGGGCTTTAGTCATCTTACCAAGCAAAGAAGATTCGCATTCTTGGTATGATTCAAAATCAAACTTATCCAAGTATCCATCCTTATGTAATTCGGATATGCGTTTCGCATTTATGTGGCCTAGACGACAATGCCAGAGGTATGTTTGATTTGAGTCATTCATTTTAAGTCGTTTGTTTTCTATGTTACAGACAGGATTATCTAAATCAAGAACATATAAACCATTAAATAAACGCGCAACACCATAGGTTAAATCATTCATAGAAAAAGAGCAACTGCTGTTCTTTATTGTAAACAAAAAACCTTTCTTGTCCAAATAAGAAACAGAAATAATGTTTCTGCGAATCGCAGTCACGTAATACCAGTCATCTCTAGTTCTAAAACAAGCCCAGAGGGCATAGATAAATAATAAGTCCCTACAGCTAAAGCAGCAACTTTTGCTCCATTGCCTACTCTTAGGTCCACTTCTCCCTTAGCCAAAGTCCTACTTCTCTGCAGACCCTGCACATTTATACAAATGTGGGAAGCACATCCAGTATCCAATACCCAAGATGTAGAAATAGACAAATTGACTTCTATAACATAAATACCTGATCCAGAAATCAGAACTGCCTTCATTTTCTTTAGATCCTCCATGTAAGTAGGACAGTTTCTCTTCCAATGACCAGCTTTCTTGCAGTAGTGACATTCACCCTTGGCAACACCACCTTTAGGCTTTAAAGCCTGTTTGGGACCTGAATTTGGCTTGGGTGCAGAATCAGATCCAATCTTCTTCTTACCCTTCCACTTGCCCTTCCCCTTGGCCTTACCTTTATTGCCCACCATTAGTATGGGAGCAGGTTCATCTATCTTCATGTTGGTCTCATATGTTCTCAACATATGCAACAATTCAGTAGGTGTTTTGTCAAATTCATTCATATTATAGTTCACAACAACTGAGTGAATTTGTTGTTCAAAAAATTCATGATTAGATCAATACCAGTTTCCAGACTAATCGGGAAACCCAAAGTTTCAAGGTACTCAATGTAACCAATCATCTTCAGAACATGTGGGCCAACTGGTTCACTTGACCCTTGTTTGCAATTAAAGAGTGACTTACTCGTGTTGAACCTTTCTTAACGAGTTTGGCTTGCAAACATGCTTTGCAAGTGCTCGTATATGCATCCATATGCACATGCTGTCTTTGAAGCTCAGCACTCATAGTTGCCAACATAAGACATGCAACATCATTTGCATCATTCTCATCCCTTGTGTGTGCTGCTCGTTCATCAGCAGTAGCACCCTCAGGGAGGGGGTCTGGAGGAGGAATATCAATGACATGAAGCTTGCGCTCCTACCTGAGGACAATCCTCAAATTCCTCTGCCAGTCTAGGAAGTTGTTTCCTCCTGTCAATTTTTCCTTCTCAAGGACTGATCGTACGGATAGTGTGTTTGTGTTGTTTGTCATTATTCAGTATCTACAATGATAAAAGTGCAAAATAAACATTAGATTGTCTGAGTTCAATATTTATGTGCATATGATATATTCATAATATATCTCCCACTATTTTTATCAAATTAATAGCCCTAACTATTAATTCAGAAAGTATATCCCATAAATCTTTCTAGTGAGCCAAGATCCATATTTCGTCATGTCCTAAGTCAACCACTGGTAGTCCTTAAAACATGATTATTTAGGTAGACAACAGTTGTCAATTATATCATATATAATTGTTGGACAGTTTGGTGAACAACAATTGATCTTATCTAATAGATTTTTAACCAAACTCTATGCTTCTAAGTTCATAATAATTGAATATATACCCAGTTGATTCCAAATCCATGATTTCACAACCAATGCATGTTCACATTTTTTTCACTTCACATATCACAGTAGCAGCAGCGAGCACATGACCAAAGATGCATGCTGACCGCATCTGCAACTCCGAGAGTCGCAAATTTAAATTTAATTACTCACTTGAATTTTGTGTTCAAGTTCAACTATTAATAAACCGTACTTTTTTATAATGTATGGACTAATAATTTCAATTCAAATGCTTTAATGGAATTACGTAACCCAATTTCAAATTTCAGTTCAAATTTTAAAGTTGGATAAATTCATTTCGGAATTAAGTATGCATTTTTGTCAAAATTCGGTTTCTTTAAACCCAATAAATTTTCCATTTCGATTTATGTTAACTAAATGCCACCCCTACATGTAGTGGAGAGAAATTTTAAATGTTTTTGACAAATGATCAACCATACATATTAGCCGTCACTTAACGTGTCATAACAAATTTTATATGTAAATATGTAATATTATTTAAAAAAAGATTATACTGTTTAAGTTAATTAATAATATGCATATTATCATCACGCCAGAAAATTTAATCATATCTAAATTAAAAAACATTTTAAAATACAAATTAGGAATAACTTATACTTTTATATCAATATTTTTATATACCTAATTTTTTTTTAATAAAATGGTCGTCCGTGCCTTGCACGGGTTTAAGGCTAGTATCAATAAAAGCTGAAGTTTTATTTTTTACACGGTTTTGGTTTTCGAATTGATTGTACTCCATTATATTCAACCCCGTTCTATAGTGGGTTTAGGCTTAACACTTTAAAATAATTTTAATCGTACAGTATTTTATATTTACAAATAATATCTTTTTAAGAATGTCATCATCTCTTTTTGTTAGTTTTCTAATGCATATCTTTTTTGTTATTAAATACTTAATTTATCACTCATCATATAATCATTCATTTAGTATCAAATCTTAACATTTAATAATCAAATATCATTTAAATACATGAATTAATATTTCTATATCTCATAAACTCAACATCTTTCATATTGAATATTGAATTTCATGCTTTTAGAAAGATGAATCTCAAATTATTTATGTATATGATGGTTATTGTGATGATCGTGAATGTTACCGTGTCAGATTTTTCTACTTGTCCCGGAACAAGTAAGTTAAATAATATTGTATATTAAATTTCTTTCTCTTAGAAAAGATGAATCACAAAAAATTATGTATATGATGGTTTTGTGATTATCATGAATGTTGTCGTGCCATATTGAATATTGAAATCTAATTTGTAAGCATATGATTTTTTATCTTTCAAAATGAAATTTAAATTTGTGTTTGATTGAGATGAATGATTTTGGAAGAAATGAAACTGAATTTGAAGGTTAAAAAGTTTAAGTGGTTTGTTTCTGATTTCATTTTCATTTTCGTATCTAATCATTATTATACTTTTACCTATTCTGGTTTACCTACATTTTTGATATTTGATAATGAATTTTGGGAAAATATAATTCAAGGAGAAAAGTATGTTAATTTAAACATATTTTAAAGATATGTTCATTATTAGATTTCTAACAAGAATGTACGAACTATTGTACTGTAAAAATACAGGATATATGTATATATATCATGTAAAGTTATTGAATCTTGAAAATTTGTTGTATTTATTCAAGTAACAATTTTTTTATATAATATATACTGAATTTTCGTAGTTGCAGATAATCCGAGTGTTTATCATCAAAAGAGGAAAATATGTGAATGTACTACGAAATATGATCATGGATGCGTACTTGATGCGTGTGAAGGTCTATGCGCAAAGTTAGATTTAACAATAGCTGGCTATTGTATTGATAAATCGACATGTCTATGCATATACGTATGTTGAGATATTATGAAGAAATCTGACTAGCCCACCTTGCATTTATGAGATTATTTTTTGAATTCAATGCAATTTTTAATTTTTATGTTGGCTATGATTTATTTCGATTTGGATGTTGAAAACTAATTTTCTTGAATCGTAGTTTTGTATTTAATTTTTTTTGTCCAAATCTTGATTTTGACTATATTGTGCATTTTGTGTCCATAATAATAATGACAAACTAAATTTTAGTGTCTTATTCCATCAAGTACTTAATCGATTTCTAGCAAATCTGTCCACACACATATAAACATACTTTTGGTATAGAAATTTTATTTATTTCTATGCTATTTCCATAGTTTTATAATAATTCAAAATATATGAACCGGTTCATAGTATTATAATAATTCTAAAGATATGAGCCATATTTAATCACATCCTGTCTCAAAATTAAAAAAAATCCAAAAATTTATATACAAACATATATGCGTAAAAAGGTCCATTTAATTATGTAATTATTCAATACAAAATGTTTATATAGTCAATTCTGCACATGTCTGCACTATAATATAGATAACTAATTGATGTGTTCACAAACTCTACGTAATACGTCACAAAATTATTTATCATTATTATTCAATATGTGGTAACTTTCAACACTTAAATTAGAATAAGTAGTAAAAACGTTTATACAATAATAGTAAAACTAAAGAGAAAATTAAATATGAAACTTAAATAAATTAATTCCAAATTTTTAATCTTTAATTTAAAAATTTAGGTGCTTTGGTGTGTAACGCCAAAATATTTGTATTCTTAAATAAATTAGTTGATGGATTTTTTATACTTCCTTTATCTTATCATGCGTAATTTGAAAATTTTAGAAAATCGTTAGATTCTCGTGGAATTATATCGTAATATTATTTATGAAGTTATTATTATCATATTTATATATTATTTCATATTTTACTATTTCAATACTTTATTATTATTTTCTTAGGTGTTATGCGTGTATTTTTAATTTCCCTGCAATGCTTTATCTTGCTAATTGTGTGAATTAGATTAAAATCATTTTGGTATTAATTAAGGTGTACAATATATCTATGTGATGATTAATTGCTTTCGTGATAAGTGTTTAATTGCTATGTGACATCTTGATTTTTAAGCCTAGCTCGACCGTTCAAACTTCTTATTTTACCCTACATTTTGGAAGTGAATATGTTTTCTGAAAATATTAATCCCTTCTTTTCTTAATTTGCCCCTATAATTAAAATTCTACAAAAGAGAAGTATCGTAAAAAATTCTCTTTTATTATATTCCTTCAGAAGTATAAATTTTTATAAAGTTTCTTTTTCAATTATTTTTCAACTAAATCTAATAAAAACCTTTTTAAAACTAAAACTATTATATAGAATAACCAAATTGTCAACCAGCCCTCAAAGGTAGAATTATTTTTTTTAAAAAAAATCAGGGGCAAAATTGACTTTTCATAATTCAAAACTTTTCAATAGGGGTAAAACCCCCATTCTTTCATTTAGTTTCTCAAACCCTCTACTCTCTTCTCTCTCGCTACTCTCTCCCCCTTTTCTCTTTCGTCTCCTCTCCTACATCTGTCCATTACCGCACTACATCATAAATGACCTACATTAACACCAAAACTATGTCTCTATAGACCCCATTTGATGTTGCTATATGCCAAAAAAAGGCTATACCAACACCAAAACTATGTTGGGTCCCGAGCAGTAATTATAGGTATCTATAGCAACATCAAAACATGTCTTACCTAACACAGTATCAGCTGTTAGAATAGACCAAAATATATGTTGTAATAGCACTCTACAACGACACCATTTGAAGTCGCAATAGATATTCTTATTTTTTTAAAAACGGGCCCCACAAATCTGGAAAGCACAATATATGGAGCCCACATAAATAATTTTTCAAATTTCAGATAATATTATTTATTTTCCTTAAAATTTTGCAATTATAATAAATACACAAATATTTAATTCAGAATATAAATGAAAATATTCTGAGAATAATTAGACTAACAACTCAATTTAAATTAATAATTACTAACGATTACAAAGAGCTAAATTATTGTAAAAGGCATTAAACTGGATATATCTCTACGAATAATATAAATATGGTCACTTGGAACAACTTTTCCTTTTCTATGGACAATTTCTAAAAATCACCATATATACAAGTCGTCCTCATAAAAATCCATAACATTTGTCAAACTTTTTATGCACACAACTTTAGACGTTTTATCTAATAATTTTCTTCCAAGACAATCACAGACCCAGGAACTTGTTCAGAGTATTCCTTAGCTTTCACATAATCCTGCAATAACTGATATGGGTCTGAAATTTGCCCTAAAAATTGTTGGGTTATTTTGAGCCCGGGTGTGATGAAAGGCCTGAGTATAAGGCCCGGGTTCTGGGTTCATCACCCTGAATTCGTAGCTAGCAGAATGAGGTTATAAAAAGCCCGCTGGGCATCCACGTTTGAGAAACGTGGTTTGTCCTGATATGGGTCTGAAATTGGCCCTAAAAATTATTGGGTTATTTTGAGCCCGGGTGTGATGAAAGGCCTAAGTATAAGGCCCGGGTTCTGGGTTTATCACCTAAAATTCGTAACTAGCAGATTGAGGTTATAAAAAGCCCATTGGGCATCCATGTTTGAGAAACGTGGGTTGTCCAATCTCAAGGCACGAGGCCCCAGCCCAGCCAGGGCCCAGAACTCGAATTCTAGTCTTACTAGGAATTTGACTGATGAGTCCAGGACTCCAAGAGTCCTACAAGAACTTTGAATTTCGTGGATAACTATCTAGAGTCCTAGATAACCTCCAGCAGCTCAAGATAAGGATCAGGGATCAGTCCTATCCTATCTCTGAATCAAACAACTATTTCTACTAGGACTCTAACACCAGGGATCCTATTTCTAATCAGTCTCTAACCCTGAGACATCTATATAAAGGGCTCTACCCCTCCAAAATAGAACTACATTTTTTGACTTGATTCTTCACCCCGCTGAAGATACGTAGGCACCTCGTAAGGACCCTTCTGAGTTCCGACTCACGGGATAGTCAAAAAGCACGAAGCTCACCCCTCGATTTTTGATCCATAACATGTCCAATCTAAAGGCTCGAACCCCCAGCCGGACAGGGCCCAAAACTCGATTTCTAGTCCTACTAGGAGTTAGACTGATGAGTCAAGGACTCCGAGAGTCCTACAAGAACTCTGAATTTCAGAGATAACTATCTAGAGTCCTAGATAACCTCCAGCAGCTCAAGATAAGGATCGGAGATCAGTCCTATTCATCTCTGACTCAAACACCTACTTCTACTAGAACTCTAACACCAGGGATCCTGCTTCTAATCAGTCTCTAACCCTGAGACATCTATATAAAGGGCTCTACCCCTCCAAACTAGAATTACGTTTTTGACTTGATTCTTCACCCAGCTGAAGATACGTAGGCATCTCGATCCCGAGAACAGTCAGAAAAGCACGAAGCTCACCCCTCAGGTTTTGATCCATAACATTTGGCGCCATCTGTGGGAGAAAGACAACAACCATGGTATCCACCAAATTTCGCTTAGAAGTTCATGCTCCTTCAACCAGAGACAACACCACAACCAGGATCCACCCTTTTCTCAGGTCACTGCTGGAACCTCAAATCCCGTCACCACCACACCACCGGTCACGTTGACCCTTGCTTGAGGTGGCACAACCACCGCTTCTCAAACCTCAGTTCCATTGATTTTGTGCACGGTGCCTCCTATGACTAGTATTGTGGCCACAACCATCGATTTTGGGACTCATTACTCAACAGTCGTGACGACCACAAGAGGACAAACAGATGAGTATGTAGTTTATATGGACGACTCCTCTGAAGATTCAGAGAGGGACTATGCTATTCCCACACGAAGGAGAGACGAAAACCAGATCCGAGGCTCCCAGCACAACACTAGGTAGAATAACCCCGAGTCCCGTCGACCTACGGACCAGGAGTAAGAAGCCAGGATTCGAGATTTTGAACAGGAGATAGTTCATTTGAGAAGAGACATGGCGGCACACCAGGCCAGGCAGCAACCACCTGAACCTCGACAAAGGACTGAGAACCCTCAAAACTCAGGTATGAATAGAATTTACTTGTTGACTGCAGGTGATCCAAATAACCCAATCGCCCCATTCACCGAGGGGATCATGGCAGCAAGGATTTCTCGGAAGTTCAAATTTCCCACTATTTAGGTGTATGATGGAACGGGTGACCCCGCGAATAATGTACGAACCTTCATGAATGCATTGTTGTTGCAACCAGTCACGGAGGCAATCAAGTGTCGAGCCTTTCCCCAAACCTTGAGCGGGATGGCACATCACCGGTATAGTCGACTACCCCCTAACTCTATATCCTCATTTGGAGATTTGAGCTGAGCTTTTATAGGCCATTTTATTGGGAGTAAGACCCACGCTAAGAGTTCAGCCTCGTTGATGAACCTTCACCAAGGCAGGAACGAATCCCTTAGAGACTATATGAATTGGTTCACTACGGAGGCGCTCAAGGTCCCGGATATAGACCAAAAGTAGCAATGATTTCCCTACATCAAGGAACCACGGATGATAATTTCCGTCGATCAATAGCTAAGAGGGCCCCTAACAACATGAATGAGCTTCAGGAGAGGGCCGGGAAGTATATCAAGGCTGAGGAAACCTTGAAGAAATCCCAGAGTAACCAGGGACCGACCACGAAGCCAAAAAAAATGTGGAAACGACACCGAGTACAACGCGGATAGTAAGTATTCAAAGACAGGGGATGGTGATAACTCCTCCACCAAAAAGAGAGCAGGACCGAGGTTCACTGAGTATGCAAGGCTGAATGCCCCTAGGAGTCAGATCCTGATGGAAATTGAGAAAGAGGGAAGTGTTCGATGGCCGAAGCCTATTAGGACTGATCCCGAGAAGAGAAACAAGGACTTATACTGCAGGTTTCATATGTATATGGGACATAAGAGCGATAATTGTCGGCAGTTGAAGGATGAGATTGAGTTTTTGATCCGGAAAGGCAAGTTGTCCAGGTATACTAGGATGCAGATAGGAATCCCCGTGGTGATGGTAATCGTGGAAAAGACAACGATGATAGGGATAAGAGAAACCAGCCTAGAGGGCATATGATCAATGTAATCTCTGAAGGACCGACCGCAACAGGCCTGTCTAGTAATTCACGAAAAGCTTATGCTAGTGAAGTGATGTGCATTGTTGGAGAGCCCCCGAAGAGGGCAAAAAACAAGTTTGCTCTAGAATTTGACAATTTAGATCTTGACAGAGTGAAATTTCCCCATGATGATCCTTTGGTAATTACCCCGGTGATTGGAAACTCGTCTGTAAAAAGGGCACTCGTTGACAGTGGAGCCTCAGTAGATATCTTATTTAATGATGCATATGAAAAGATGAGATATTTTGATTCACAATTGACACCTTCAGATATGCCTATATACAGCTTTAATAACGCGGAGACGAAGATGGAAGGTATGATCCAACTACCCGTAACAATGGGCACCGAGCCTAGACATGCCACATGTATGTTGAATTTTTTGGTCGTAAAATCTTCATCAACCTACAATGTTATCCTTGGAAGGACAGAGATACATGCTTTTAAAGCAATTCCATCCAATTACCACTTGAAGATCAAATTCATGACAAAGAACGGAGTGGGAGAAGAACTAGGAGATCAAAAAATGGCTAGAAGTTGTTATGTGGGGGCTCTGAAATCCAGAGGAACTGGGGCGCAGGTTCTCCCAATTGAGGACTTGGATGTCCGAGAGGAAGAGGAAAGAAGAGGGAAGCCTGCTGAGGACTTGGTAGGGGCGTCACTCCCCGAGGATATGAAATCCAAATTTTTGAAATTCTTGAGGAACAACGGGGATGTGTTTGCTTGGAATGCTGCTGATATGCCAGGGATTGATCCCCTCTTTATGACACACACGCTTAATGTGAACCCAGATAGAAAACTCGTGAAACAAAAGAAGAGAACATTTTGCCCCTGAGAGGAAAGAAGCCATAAAACAGGAGGACGATAAGCTTTTGGAAGCAGGTTTTATACAGGAAATCCAATTCCCAGAATGGCTAGCCAACCCAGTCATGGTCAAGAAAGGTAATGGAAACTGGAGGATGTGTGTAGACTTCACAGATCTGAATGATTCTTGTCCTAAGGACCGTTTTCTTCTCCCAAGAATAGATACCCTGATTTGACGCTACAGCTGGGCACGAGATGTTAAGCTATATGGATGGCTGTGGTGGATGCTACCATATCCGAATGAATAAGAACAACATTCCTAAGGTATCATTCATCACTGATTTTTGTGTCTATTGTTATTTGGTTATGGCGTTTCGTCTGAAGAATGCAGGAGCCACGTATCAACGCCTAACAAATAAGATGTTTAAACATTTGATTGGAAAAACCATGGAGTTTTATGTTGATAATATGGTAGTAAAGATCTTGAACAAAGCTGATCACCTTGAGCACGTGAGAGAGGCTTTTGAAGTCCTGAGGACACATAAGATGATGTTGAATCCAGCCAAGTGTGCCTTTGGAGCTGGATCTGGAAAATTATTGGGTCTGATGGTCTCAAAACGTGGGATTGAGGCCAACCGCGGTGAGATAAAGGTCATCCTTGATATGGAACCACCTAAGTGTATAAAGGATGTTCAAAAGTTAACAGGAAGAATCGCGGCACTAGGACGTTTCATCTCGAAGTCCGGGGATAAGTGCTTGCCCTTCTTTAAGCCTTTGAAGAAAGTTAAAGATTTTTAATGGACAAGTGAGAGCCAGTAGGCCTTTGAGCAGTTGAAGAAGTATATGGCAGAGCCACCACTCTTGTCAAAGCCCGTAGATGGAGAAACATTATATGTCTATCTGGATGTCTCTGAGAAAGCACTGAGTGTGGTCTTGGTTCGTGAGGATCGAAAAATTCAAATAGTAAGATTTTGCATGGAGCAGAGCTCAACTATTCTGTGATTGAGAAGTTTGCCTTAGCCATGATCACAGCGTCGAGAAAGCTGAGACCTTACTTCCTGGCTCACAAAATTGAAGTCTTGATAGACAAGCCCCTTGGGAACATAATGCATAGCCCAAAGGCAAGTGGTTAAATGGGCAGTAGAGCTCGGAGATTTCTAAATTCGATACAAACCACGGGTGGAAATCAAGGCTCAAGCTCTAGCTGACTTCCTCGTTGAATTCACCATTGACAACCAAGAAGCCCGGGGCAGAAGAGTAAGGTACAGGAACCCAAAGAAGAGGAGAAACCTAAAGAGTGTTGGTTACTGTTTTTTGACGGAGCTTCAAAAACAAAAAATAGTAGGGCAGGGCTGGTGCTCCAAAGCCCAGATGGGTTCACGGTCGAGTATGTGATCAAGTTAGACTTTCCAACTACCAACAATGAAGCTGAGTATGAGGCCCTTATAGCTGGATTGGGATTGGTGAGAACTCTGAGGAGAGTAAGGTAGAGGAACCCAAAGAATAGGAGATACCTAAAGAGTATTAGTTACTGTTTTTTGACGGAGCTTCAAAAACAAAAAATAGTGGGGCAGGGCTGGTGCTCCAAAGCCCAGATGGGTTCACGGTCGAGTATGCGATCAAGTTAGACTTTCCAACTACCAACAATGAATCTGAGTATGTGGCCCTTATAGCTGGATTGGGATTGGCGAGAACCCTGAGGGTTAAAAACCTGAAACTCTACGGGGACTCGATACTTGTGGTGTCACAGGTTAATGGAGAATTTGAGGCACGAGAAGAAACAATGTCAAAATACATGAGGATTGTGAAAGCCCAGATGACACAATTTGAAGAATGTTTGGTAGAACATATACCCTGGGAAGAGAATGCAAAGGCTGATGCTTTATCCCAGTTTGCATCCTCGGAGAATGAGGTGTGCTCAGGAAGTGTTTACTATCAAGTTTTGAAAACCCCAAGTATCAATGCCAAGCTGGTAGCCCCAATTGACACGGGGGCCACTTGGATCGATGAAATCAAAGCGTATCTCGGAGCTGGACATCTAACACCTGATGCTGGGGAAGCACGAAAACTGCAGGTAAGAGCTTTAAAGTATGCACTCATTGAGGGGATTCTTCATAAGAAATCATTTGTGATACCATATTTGAAGTGTTTAAAGCCAGATGAGGCCTGGGAAGCCCTGAAAGAGGTCCATGAAGGAATTTGTTGCCAGCACCTAGGTGGAAGAGCCCTGGCTCACAAAGTTACTCGCCTTGGTTTCATTTGGCCAAATATGCTGAAGGAGGCGAAAGATTATGTTAAGAGATGCGATCGTTGTCAGAGATTTGCACCTATTGTGCACCAGAGATGCTAACATCCATTAACTGCCCTATTCCCTTTGCTATGTGGGGGATGGACATCCTAGGGCCGTTTCCACTCGCCAGTGCTCAAAGGAAGTTTTTGATAGTGGCTATTGACTACTTTACCAAGTAGATTGAGGCCAAACCACTGGCCAAGATAACCACCAAACAAGTTGCTCAATTCTATTGGGAAAACATCATATGCAGGTATGGCATACCTCGAGTCTTGGTTACTGACAATGGAGCCTAATTCAACAATTTAGAGTTTGTAGGATACTGTGACAACTATGGCATTGAGCTACGATTCACGTCGGTTGCCCATCCCCAAGCCAATGGGAAAGCTGAAGTAGCCAACAAGATAATCCTTGATGGACTAAAGAAAATAGTCGAGAAAGCACAATGGTCTTGGGCTGATGAGATTCTCCTTATACTATGGGCATATCGAACAACCTGCAAGGTCTCTCCACCGGAGCAACCCCGTTCCAGTTAGCTTACGGAGCTAAAGCAGTGGTGCCACTTGAGATAACTCATATCTCCCTCAGGGTCCAACAATATGAGCCAATGAGGAAGGAATGAGACTCGCACTCGACATGATCGATGAGGTCCGAGATGAGGCTAACACCAGGATCGTTGAGAGCCAAAAACGAGCTTCCTATTACTATAATCTCCGAGTCAAGGAGCAATTCTTTAGGAAAAGAGATTTAGTCCTAAGGAAAGCTAAGTCCTCAGGAGTTGGTCCCAAGGGAAAGATGGCCCAAAACTGGGCAGGTCCATATCAGGTGAAGGATGTCATTGGTCGCGGCTCGTACAAGCTTCAGACCCTGGATGGAGTTGAGTTTCCAACGAGTTGGCATGCCACCAACTTGAAGAGGTCTGATAGACCACTGCTAGTTAGTTTACAACCTAGTTGATTTCAGTTGTTTATCTCTTCTACTATAGCTTCAATAAAATTTCTTAAGGATTGCTCCATATCTCATGTTTTTAATGTTTGCCTTGACGTTTTGTTTGCCTACCATGAATGGATCAACTCAAAACATGAATTCAAATTCAAATAAGTTACGATTAACATTAATTGAGTTAAAACTACAAGCTAAGGCTTGATAAGTCCGTACTACGAGTTAAGGCTAAATAAGTCCAATACTACAAGTTAAGGCTTGATAAGTCTAAATAAGTAGACCACGCATGGCCATTAATAAATCCTACTCCTCGGACTCAGAATCAACATCTGAACTATCTATAGACTCGGACTCCTCATCCGGATTCTCTTCAGGAACATCCAAAGATTCGACTTCCTCGTCAACAGTACTAGGAGAATCAAGAACAATTCTCATGGGACAGAATACTCCACGTTAGGGTCGAACATGTCCAAATGATCCACGTTAGTGTGTAAAGATACTCACACTAGCAAGGGCTTGAGAGCCAAGGCCATCAATCCCCTCGATCTCCGACTATAGCACCACATCATGGTAGTCGGCTGGGGTAATAGAGTGAACGGACCAGTCAGAAGCATGGATAGTCAATCCTAGCACTGTATCAGTCCTTCGAAAACCCCAAGCCGGTTTAAAGGCTTGAGACTTGGAAGCCCAAGGCTGACTGGATGATTCGCCCTCCGCCGAATGAGGTTGAAGGAAGACGGGCAACTCCCGAGGGACCTGACGGTCCTTGGCCAACCTATGCTACTTCATCCGGCCCGTATCCTCTTGGAGGGGCTCATTCTGCTCATTGATTTGTGTGGCAGCTGCAAAAGGGAAACAAGATATAAGTTAAGTCATGAATAATAGGGTAGACCCAAGAAAAGTCCTAGGTGTAAAAAAGGTTTATACCTTCATAACTAACCCTTGAAAGACCGAGCTTTCTAAGATTTAACTCATCAAGTAGCTCCCAACATTTGGATTGGCTATTGTCTTTAACCAATTCAGCATAAGCTGCCTTCTCGACATCCGACAGGTGGATGGAGTCGACACTCCCATCAACGACCTTACAAAACTTGGATCGAAATAGAGTTCCCCAGTCTCCCCCTTCCTGGTGTAGCTTGAAGAACTCTTTCTTCCAACGAGGGTTGTTACCCGAAATGGAGGAATTGTTGAAAATATGAGGCTGGTCAGGCCGATGACTAATAAGAACCCAACCCGTAGAACCCGTTGGGTAGTTCTTGAATTGGAAAATCTTACGAAACAATAGGACAGATATGGAAAGGACTTTATATAGCCATTGAACAATGAAGCAATGGATTAAAAAACAGGTCATTTTGTAGGATGCTACCTCTCTTGGGGTTGGAGGATGTGCCCTTGTCCTTGGAGATCTTGGCCAAGCGTGATGCTTCCCGATCAGCCATTAGAGCTCGAAAGAACCTTGGCGGCGAAAGCTTGATAGAATTCTAGAGAGATTTTGTAAACTTGTAGAGTGAGAAGTGAGAAATGAGAAATGAGAATGCTCACTTATTTATAGGATGGCCAACAGGTCATCTAATAGGTCAACATGCCAAGTGACCTTCTACTACAGGTCAACTAGCCCAAGCCCAATAAAAAGCCCATAATCTAGAAGGTTTTGGAAGGATCAAGATTTTTCTAGAACCTAAAAAATAAATGATAATACGATATTTATACATATTATCATGTATAATATGTGTATAAAGCTCAATAAAACCCTAACCAAGGGATTAGTCTAGAAAAGGCCCCTAAAATCCTGATTAAGGCCTAATCTCCAGCTCAGGCTATTAACGGGTCATAATCAAACATGACTACACTTAATGGTTGCATAATCCATGTTTAACCTATGCTTAACTCAAAACGCCTGAGAGCACACGAGGAGCGCTCAAAACACCCCAAGAGCGCTTGAGGATCTCACCATGGTCGACATGGGCACCCAAAATGCCCTAAATCAACCTGGGTGAGCTCCACCATCAACTTGGGTGTTAAAAAATATCCAACGCCCAAGAGCGCCCTATGAGCGCCCAGGAGCGCCAACAACGCCCAACGCCTGAGAACGCATGAGGAGCACCCTGGGAACGCCTTATGAGCGCCCCAAGACCGCCAAGAATGCCCGAGGAGCGTTTGAGGATCTCACCATGGTCGACCTGGGCACCGAAAATGCCCTAAATTGACCTGGGTGAGCTCCACCATCAACTTGGGTGTTAAAAAACAACCAACGCCCGAGAGCGCCTTGGGAGCTGTCACAAAGGCGTTGCGGAAGCGTGCTAACACGGCTAAATTTTTCGCCTAAGTGATGCGCCAGCTTTGCTACACAAAGCCTGGCCAGCAATGCGCATCCAACCCTGAGCCACTTGTCCTGGACATTGACCCAATAACCGGGTTGGTCTTCTTTTTATGGACTGAACAACAAAAACTTGTCCATGCCCGATACACCGTCCCCTGGCCTACCTTCCAGGTGAGCTACTCCACCACAATGCCTGTTTTACTACGTCCGTGATGAACTAGTTTCTTCTCCAAGGATCTGCCTTATCTCTTGTCCAGCCTGATATGCCATGTCCAAGGTTCACCTCCTTAGATTACCCGCATACTCATGCACGACCTTCATAAGCACAGATATCACCTCCCACCTTGAACCTGGTAAAGAGTGCCCCAGTATTCTTAAGACAACGTTCTTGACTTGGCAAACCCCTATTCGCCTTGTCACTTCTGATCATATTGTCTATGCCTCGAACACACCTGACAATAGAACCAATCAGCCTGACCGAACATCGCCTCACTCGATGCACCGCAACCCTAAGGATTATGAGTCCCATAGATGGTCTGCCCGACTCCTTGCACGGGTCAATCAACACTGATACTTCATACTTCGACATCTTCCTTGCTCTCCCGGGACTACAATGACTGGTTTCGCCCTGCCTTGGTCTCATCACAGGAGCGGCTCCAGCCCCCGACCAGTTTTGCGCATCTAACTGCAGAGTACAGTCCTCGCAAGCACTCGCCTTATGATATGGAAATCCAATCCCCGACCCCAATAGCATTTTCCCCGAAACCCAGTCAATATCCCTTGAGCAATAAAAAGTCATCCCCGGACAACCACAACATACGCCTAGTGCCCATATCTGGTCACTGGCGCCTTATGTGTCCTTATCCCATTAGTGACTGATCACCAATGCTCATTACCTGTTCTCAACAGTTGATGCTTGATGTCTTGGTCTAGGCCTAGCATTTGGCAGCTCATGCTAGCCATCTCCCCAAGTCATCGCTCTTACCCCAGCATCCATCTTAGGCCCAATCCTCAGACTCCAAACAAGGGTCTAACAGGAGCACTCTATGAGCGCTAAGAACGCCCAAGGAGCGTTTGAGGATCTCACCATGATCGACCAGAGCACCCAAAACACCCTAAATTGACCTGGGTGAGCTCCACCATCAACTTGGGTGTTAAAAAACACCCAACGCCCGAGAGCGCCCAGGGAGCGCCAAGAACGCCCGAGGAGCGTTTGAGGATCTCACCATGGTCGACTCAGGCACCCAAAACGTCCTAAATCGACCTGGGTCAGATCCACCATCAACTTAGGTGTTAAAAAACACCCAACGCCTGAGAGCACCCAAAGAGCGCCCCAAGAGCGCCACGCAAGACCAAGGAGCGCCTGAGGATCTCCCCATGGTCGACTTGGGCGCCCAAGGCGCCCTAAATCGACCTGGGTGATCTCCACCATAAACGTGGGTGCTAATAACACCTACCGCCCGGAGTAGGCCTAAGAGCGCCCAAGGTGCACCCGAGCTGCGCCCCAGCGTCGACCTGGGCGCCCTGAGCGCCCTAGATCGACCTGGGCGAGGTCGAGCGCCTGAGGTGCGTTCGAGCAGCGCCCCAGCGTCGACCTTGGCGCACTGAGCGCCCTAAATCGACCTTGGGGAGCTCGAGCGCCCGGTGAGCGCTCGGAGAGCACCCCAGATCGCTTGATGTGCCCCAGAACACCTCGAATAGACTGAGGAAATTCCAGAATCGGCCCAGGTACCTGACTTTTATAAAAAAAGGCTTGAAAAGTATTCTAAAATGCTCCAAAACTTTTGAAAAGTTTTTACGAAACTTATCCAAAGTTGGGGGGTAAATGATATGGGTCTGAAATTGTCCCTAAAAATTGTTGGGTTATTTTGAGCCCGGGTGTGATGAAAGGCCTAACTATAAGGCCCGGTTTCTGGGTTCATCACCCGGAATTCGTAGCTAGCAGATTGAGGTTATAAATAGCCCGTTGGGCATCCACTTTTGAGAAACGTGGGCTGTCCAATCTCAAGGCTCGAGCCCCAAGCCCGGCTAGGGCCCAAAACCCGAATCTGACTGATGACTCTAGGACTCCGAGAGTCCTGCAAGAACTCTGAATTTCGGAGATAACTATATAGAGTCCTAGAAAACAACCAGCAGCTCAAGATAAGGATCAGGGATCAGTCCTATCCTATCTCTGACTCAAACACCTACTTCTACTAGAACTCTAACACCAGGGATCCTACTTCTAATCAGTCTCTAACCCTGAGACATCTATATAAAGGGCTCTACCCCTCCAAACTAGAACTACATTTTGATCCCGAGAACAGTCAGAAAAGCACGAAGCTCACCCCTCAGGTTTTGATCCATAACAATAACCGCATAAATTAAACTTGTAGCAGAGAGAAAGGCTCAACAGAAACATACATGTCTTGGCTGCTATAAGGATGTTCAGATTCACTTAGATAAAAAAAAGCAGCATTGGTTCCATAATAAATTTCTTCTCTTCGGTGCTATAAACATTCAACCCTGGCATATAATGGTCTTAATTAAATGTGCATGACTAAAACTTGAAAAGATATATTAGGTATCAAGGAGTTAAAGTAATATCCATATATATTTATATTTCTCTGTCTCTCCCATCTTAATTCAGTGAATATAAAAAACAGAGCTAACTCATTTAGGTAAAGTACATGGAATCATGGAACAAATAAATAAAGAAGGAAAAAGAAAAAATAAGTGAAATAGAAATTGTTACCTAGGACCTCATAGAAAATCTGATAGGCATATTACAGTGGAAAAGCCTCATGCATCAACAAGTGGGTGAAGGCCAACAAAAACATTACAATCATGAATTAGTTATAAATTTGCAGCAATCGCATGAAAGTAGGACTAAGTTAGCTAGCTGAATTTATTAAAATTAGTCTTGTCCATTCTTACATAAGTTTCATAATGTTAGGCCTTGACTTGATCAATAGACTTTAAGCAGAATGTTATCTACTGTTAAATCGAATGTCGAATACTCTATTATTACCAACAAACAAGATTCAAATTAACTCAGCTCTTATTGATCACTATAAGAAATATTACAATACTCTCTCGAGATAAATAACATTCTCAAGAGCTGCTAGGTTACACAAAAATTACTCGTGTTGTGCTCCTTACTCGTATCTTCGCAAGACCTAATAATATGTGTTTATATAGTACACATCTTTTACAATTACCAACTTGATTTACTCAAACAAAAGTGTATGTCTATAAATAAGCTCTATCGTATCAATCTTCTTTCTTTCCTTCTCAAACTCAATCTCCAGATACTGATTGTACATGATATTAATCAAGTATTCGCTTGTTGATGCAGTTCCATCAGTTGCTGATGCGGCCATCAGTTTCCGTCAACTGCATTGTTCTGTGTTGCTTCATTATGATGATCTCCTGATGCATTAATGAATATTCCTATGTAACAATGTCCTCAATATATACTTTGTGAAATAAAAAGCATAAATTCAACTAATTCATTGATGCCAAAACTTCTTCAAAATTTTTGAAGTAAGTCATATCATCATCATGAGTTTGAATTCTTTGTACCTTTGTGTTTCAAGATTGATTTTTGTGTTTGTTCTCTGATTGCTTGTTTATAGCTTTCATTGATTCCTTCTTCTTCTTTGTTAGTAATTTCCGCTTTCCTTTGTCCATCTGAAAACTTTGTTCTCAACTTCTTGATATCTTCTGTGCTTCTGAAAACTTTGTTCTGTTCTGACCTGAATACATAATAACCACTTGTATTGATTTACCAGTAGCTAGCACTTGAATTTATCAGATTCTAACACTCGATCTACATAGTAGTTTCTAGCTTCATCTTCATAGGTAATAATCTGAATTTTCAAATTTTCAGCTTTTACCAATTATTTGAATTTCAGCTTCCACTTGACTTTCATTTGAAAATGAATAACAACACCACTTGATCTTTTTGTTCAGACAATAACAAACAATTTTCTTCCAGCTTATTTAGCAAAAAAAAAATAATTCTTCCAGCTTCGTTCTAAGATTGTTTTGATCATTTGTAAGCTTCATATTATTTTGAACTCCTTCTCCCCTTTTTGGCAATCATTGACCAGACTGACTGTTCAATCTATCAACAAGAATTAAGAATCTGTATATGCAAAATTTTGTTATAAAATCCAAAATCTCTCTATTCTTTTCCTGTGATCTCATCACTTCTGACAGTCATACTTATTATTACTGTAAAGAGTCATATCTAATCTCTCGTATGCATAAGACAAGAAAGGGAAAAATGTCGTAGCGTTGTAGTTGTTAGTTTTTATCTAGAGTCTATACTTTTTAGCTTATCTTTATAACTTTTTTGTTTTATGTTTTGAAAGAGGAAATATTTTGCTTGGGGGTAAATTTTGCTGGGGGGAAAATTTGGTCAAGGAAGCGGGGGAAGCCGAGCGTGAGATTTAATTTCTTAAAAAAATACTTTAGACATCGGTTGTAATTAACAATGATGTTCAAATAATTGATAGACATCAGTTTTTGAAAAAAATGATGTAATAAAAACTTTTCACATCAATGGAAAATCCAACCGATGTTAAAGGACTGATGTCTATTCCAGTTTTTCTAGTAGTGATAACCGTTTATATTCACCTTATTATGATAACTTAGTTAAGTTAGACCCAATGATACAACGTCCGAACATAACCGTTTATATTCGTCGCATTTCACCACGATAGATAGGAGTCCCCTGCCACTGACAGCCCTTCCCCGTATCGATCTAGGATTCAATGAGTGTTCATTCATTGGAAATCATCTAATCTGATTAAAACTTAATATTTTTACTTAGGGATTTTAATTAAGAACGATCATGATCCCATCATAAAGAGATTCTCAATTTTTCCTTGAATTAAATATTTCAAATCAATACTCTTTGATTGGTTGAAAACCTGACTTGAGGTGTTGGCACAACGGCTATACTTAAAAACCCCAAATCCGACGGAATCTTCCTCTCATTGAATACCGAAAATCCATAATTAATTCCGTGTTTCATAAACACAAGAATCTCATGATCGTTATAATTTTAAAATCTTAAATCGTTACAGATTTTATCTTGTTTAGCAGGCATGGCATGGGTGTCGTATCTAATACATTCATCCTTAATCTAATTAAGCATGCATAATTATCACTACTCTACACATACATTAATCACATGGAATATATATGTAAAGTGCAATAAAGTAAATGTGTTTGGTTATGGGCCCCATCCTATGTGATCTTTATCAAGCTCATGATAAATATCATGGTCATCTAATGTGGTGATGGAAATAAATAAAACTACTTATTACATAAGTCTTCTTCTTTGATTAGACTTCTTGTATGTCTCAACTTCTTCTTTGTTAGGACTCCTTGTATGTCTCAACTTCTTCTTTGTTGGGACTCCTTGTATGTCTGAACTTCTTCTTTGTTGGGACACCTCCATGGAATCTTCAGTTACATCACATGATTGAAAAACAAAACTGATCTAATGAACTTAAGAGATAACTCGAGTTACATTCGAGATTTATGATTACAAAGATTGACGATGATATGGGTCTGAAATTGGCCCTAAAAATTATTGGGTTATTTTGAGCCCGGGGCTGATTAAAGGCCTGGGTTTAATGCCCGGATTTTGGGTTTAACACCCAAAATTCGTAACCAGCAGATATTAAGGTTATAAAAAGCCCGTTGGGCATCCACGTTTGAGAAACGTGGGCTGCCCAATCTCAAGTCTCGAGCCCCCTGCCCGGCCAGGGCCCAGAACTCGAATCCTAGTCTTACTAGGAGTCTGACTGATGAGTCCAGGACTCCGAGAGTCCTACAAGAACTCTGAATTTCGTGGATAACTATCTAGAGTCCTATATAAAGGGCTCTACCCCTCCAAAATAGAACTACGTTTTTTGACTTGATTCTTCACCCCGCTGAAGATACATAGGCACCTCGTAAGGACCCGTCTGAGTTCCGACTCGCGAGATCAATCAAAAAACACGAAGCTCACCCCTTGATTTTGATTCATAACATTTGGCGCCGTCTGTGGGAAGAAGACAACAACCATGGTGTCCACGAGATTACGCTCAGAAATTTATGCTCCTTCAAACGGAGACAACACTGCAACCCAGGATCCACCCTCTTCTTAGGTCACCGCTGGAACCTCGAATCTCGTCACCACCACACCACCAGTCACGTTGACCCCTGCTAGCAGTGGCACAAACACCGCTGCTCAAACCTCGATTCCTATGATTTTTGGCACGCTGCCCCCTATGACTAATGTTGTGGCCACAGCCACTGATTTTGGGACTCATTACTCAACCGTTGTGATGACCACAAGAGGACCAACAGATGAGTATGTTGTTTATACGGACGACTCCTCTGAAGATTCAGAGAGGGACTATGATATTCCCCCACGAAGAAGGAGAGATGGAAATCAGAGCCGAGGCTCCTAGCACAACACTCGGCCGAATAACCCCGAGTCCCGTCGACCCACGGACCAGGAGTACGAAGCCAGGATTTGAGCTTATGAACGGGAGATAGCTCAGTTGAAAAGAGACAGGGCGGCACACCAGGCCAGGTAGCCACCGCCTGAACCTCGGCAACAGACGGAAAACCCTCAGAACGCAGGTATGAATAGAATTCACTTGTTGGCTGCAGGTGATCCAGATAACCCGATCCCCCCATTCACCGAGGAGATCATGGCAGCAAGGATTTCTCGGAAGTTCAAGTTGCCCACTATTAAGGCGTATGATGGAACGGGTCACCCCGCGAATCATGTACGAACCTTCATGAATGCATTGCTGTTGCAACCAGTCACGGAGGCCATTAAATGTCGAGCCTTTCCCCAAACCTTGAGTGGGATGGCACAACACTGGTATAGTCGACTACCCCCTAACTCTATATCCTCGTTTGGAGATTTGAGCCAAGCTTTCATAGGCCAGTTTATTGGGAGTAAGACCCACGCTAAGAGTTCAGCCTCGCTGATGAACCTTCACCAAGGCAGGAACGAATCCCTCAGAGACTATATGAATAGGTTCACTAAGGAGGCGCTCAAGGTCCCGGATTTAGACCGGAAAGTAGCAATGATGGCCCTACAGCAAGGAACCACGGATGATAATTTCCGTCGATCACTAACCAAGAGGGCCCCTGAAAACATGAATGAGCTCCAGGAGAGGGCCGGGAAGTATATCAAGGCTGAGGAAAGCCTGAAGAAATCCCAGAATAACCAGGGACCGACCCCGAACCCAAAGAAATGTGGAAACGACACCGAATACAACGCGGATAGAAAGTATTCAAAGACAGGGGATGGTGATAAGTCCCCTACCAAAAAGAGAGCAGGACCGAGGTTCACTAAGTATGCAAGGCTGAATGCCCCTAGGAGTCAGATCCTGATGGAAATTGAGAAAGATGGAAGTGTTCGATGGCCGAAGCCTATTAGGACTGACCCCGAAGAGAGAAACAAGGACTTGTACTGCAGGTTTCATAAGGATACAGGACATAAGACCGATGATTGTCGGCAGTTGAAGGATGAGATTGAGTTTTTGATCCGGAAAGGCAAGTTGTCCAGGTATACTAGGGATACAGATAGAAATCCCCGTGACAATGATAATCGTGGAAAAGACAACGATGATAGGGATAAGAGAAACCAGCCTCGAGGGCCTGTGATCAATGTAATCTCTGGAGGACCGACCGCAGCAGGCCTATCTAATAACTCACGAAAAGCTTATGCTCGTGAAGTGATGTGCATTGTTGGAGAGCCCCCAAAGAGGACAAAAATTGAGTTTGCTCTAGCATTCGACAATTTAGATCTTGACAGAGTTAAATTTCCCCATGATGATCCTTTGGTGATCACCCCGGTTATTGGAAACTCTTCTGTAAAAAGGGTACTCGTTGACAGTGGAGCCTCGGTAGATATCTTATTTCATGATGCATATGAGAAGATGGGATATTCTGATTCGCAATTGACACCTTCAGATATGCCTATATACAGCTTTAATAATGTGGAGACAAAGATTGAAGGTATGATCCAACTACCCGTGACAATGGGCACCGAGCCTAGACAGGCCACACGTATGTTGAATTTCTTGGTTGTCAAGGCTTCATCAACCTATAACGCTATCCTTGGGAGGACAGGGATACATGCTTTTAAAGCAATCCCATCCACCTACCACTTGAAGATCAAATTCCCTACCAAGAACGGAGTGGGAGAAGAAATGGGAGATCAAAAAATGGCTAGAAGTTGTTATGTGGGGGCTCTGAAATCTGGAGGGACCGGGGGGCAGGTTCTCCCAATTAAGGACTTGGATGTCCGAGAAGAAGAGGAAAGGAGAGGGAAACCTGCTGAGGACTTGGTTCCCATCTCCTTGTATCCGGATGAGCCCGAGAAGGTGACCTATGTAGGGGCTTCGCTCCCCGAGGATATGAAATCCGAATTTGTGAAATTCTTGAGGAACAACCGGGATGTGTTTGCTTGGACCGCTGCTGATATGCCAGGGATTGATCCCCTCTTTATGACACACACGCTTAATGTGAACCCAGATAGAAAACCCGTGAAACTTTTGCCCCTGAGAGGCAGGAAGCCATAAAACAGGAGGTCGATAAGCTTTTGGAAGCAGGTTTTATAGAGGAAATCCAATTCCCAGAATGGCTAGCCAACCCAGTCATGGTCAAGAAAGCTAATGGAAAGTGGAGGATGTGTGTAGACTTCACCGATTTGAATGATGCTTGTCCTAAGGACTGTTTTCCTCTCCCAAGAATAGATACTCTGATCGATGCTACCGCTGGGCATGTGATTTTGAGCTTTATGGATGGCTTTAGTGGATACAACCAGATCCGAATGAATAAGGATGACATTCCTAAGGTATCATTCATCACTGATTTTGGTATCTTTTGTTATTTGGTTATGGCGTTTGGTTTAAAGAATGCAGGAGCCACATATCAACGCCTAGCAAATAAGATGTTCAAACATCTGATTGGAAAAACCATGGAGGTCTATGTTGATGATATGCTAGTGAAGAGCTTGAACAAAGCTGATCACCTTGAGCACCTGAGAGAGGCTTTTGAAGTCCTGAGGACACATAAGATGATGTTGAATCCAGCGAAGTGTGCCTTTGGAGTTGGGTCTGGAAAATTTTTGGGTCTGATGGTCTCAAAACGTGGGATTGAGGCCAGCCCCGACAAGATAAAGGCCATCCTTGATATGGAATCGCCTAAGTCTATAAAGGATGTCCAAAAGTTAACAGGAAGAATCGCGGCACTAGGACGTTTCATCTCGAAGTCCGGGGATAAGTGCTTGCCTTTCTTTAAGGCTTTGAAAAAAGTTAAAGATTTTGAATGGACAAGTGAGAGCCAAGAGGCCTTTGAGCAGTTGAAGAAGTATATGGCAGAGTCACCACTCTTGTCAAAGCCCATAGATGGAGAAACATTATATGTCTACTTGGCTGTCTCTGAGAAAGCACTGAGCGTGGTCTTGGTTCGTGAGGATCGAAAAATCCAGAAACTCGTCTACTATGTTAGTAAGATTTTGCATGGAGCAGAGCTCAACTATTCTGTGATTGAGAAGTTTGCCTTAGCCATGATTACAGCTTCAAGAAAGCTCAGGCCTTACTTCCAGGCTCACAAAATTGAAGTCTTGACAGACCAGCCCCTTAGGAACATAATGCATAGCCCGAAGGCTAGTGGGATATTAATCAAATGGGCAGTAGAGCTCGGGGAATTCAAAATTCGATACAAACCACGGGTGGCAATCAAGGCTCAATCTCTAGCTCACTTCCTCGTTGAATGCACCATTGACAACAAGGATGTCGGGGGCAAGAGAGTAAGGTTGAGGAACCCAAAGAAGAGGAGAAACCTAAAGAGTATTGCTTACTATTTTTTTTTTTACAGAGCTTCAAAAAAAAAATATTGGAGCACGGCCGGTGCTCCGAAGCCCGGATGGGTTCACGGTCGAGTACGCGATCAAGTTAGACTTTCCAACTACCAACAACGAAGCTGAGTATGAGGCCCTTATAGCTGGATTGGGATTGGCGAGAACCCTGAGGGTTAAAAACCTGAAAGTCTGTGGGGACTCAAGACTTGTGGTGTCACAGGTTAATGGAGAATTTGAGGCATGAGAAGAAACAATGCTGAAATACTTGAGGATTGTTAAAGCTCAGATGACACAATTTGAAGAATGTTTGGTAGAACATATACCCAGGGAAGAGAATGCAAAGGCTGATGCCTTATCCCAGTTTGCATCCTCGGAGAATGAGTTGTGCTCGGGAAGTGTTTACTATCAGGTTTTGAAAACCCCAAGTATCAATGCCAAGCTGGTAGCCCCAATTGACACGGGGGCCACTTGGATCGATGAAATCAAATCGTATCTCGAAACTGGACACCTACCACCTGATGCTGGGGAAGCACGAAAACTACAGGTAAGAGCTTTAAAGTATGCACTAATTAAGGGGATTCTCTATAAGAAGTCTTTTTTTATACCATATTTGAAGTGTTTGAGGCCAGATGAGGCCCGGGAAGCCCTGAAAGAGGTCCATGAAGGAATATGTGGCCAGCACCTAGGTGGGAGAGCCCTGGCTCACAAAGTTATTCGCCTTGGGTTCTTTTGGCCAAATATGCTGAAGGAGGCGAAGGATTATGTTAAGAGATGCGATCGATGTCAGAGATTTACGCCTGTTGTGCGCCAGCCCCCAGAGATGCTGACATCCATTAACTCCCCGATTCCCTTTGCTATGTGGGGGATGGATATCCTAGGGCCGTTTCCACTCGCCAGTGCTCAAAGGAATTTTTGATAGTGGCTATTGACTACTTTACCAAGTGGATTGAGGCTAAACCCCTGGCCAAGATAACCACCAAGCAAGTTGCTCAGTTCTTCTGGGAAAACATCATATGCAGGTATGGCATACCCCGAGTCTTGGTTACTGACAATGGAGCCCAGTTCAACAATCCAGAGTTTGTAGGATACTGAAACGCCTATAGCATTGAGCTACGGTTCACTTCGGTTGCCCATCCTCAAGCCAATGGGCAAGCTGAAGTAGCCAACAGGATAATCCTTGATGGACTAAAGAAAAGAGTCGAGAAAGCGCATGGGTCTTGGGCTGAAGAGATTCTCCCTATACTATGGGCATATCGAACAACTTGCAAGGTCTCCACCGGAGCAACCCCGTTCCAGTTAGCTTACGGAGCTGAAGCCGTGGTGCCACTTGAGATAACTCATATCTCCCCCAGGGTCCAGCAGTATGAGCCCGAAGCCAATGAGGAAGGAATGAGACTCGGACTCGACATGATCGATGAGGTCCGAGATGAGGCTAACGCCAGCATCGTTGAGAGCCAAAAACGAGCTTCCTATTACTATAATCTCCGAGTCAAGGAGCGATTCTTCAGAAAAGGGGATTTAGTCCTAAGGAAAGCTGAGGCCTCAGGAGTTGGTCTCAAGGGAAAGATGGCCCCAAACTGGAAAGTCCGTATCAGGTGAAGGATGTTATTGGTCGCGGCTCGTACAAGTTTCAGACCCTGGATGGAGTTGAGTTTCCAAGGAGTTGGCATTCCACCAACTGGAAGATTTATTATTTTTGATTATCTTAGTAAGTAGATGACCATTGAATAAGGTCTGATAGACCACTGCCATTTAGTTTATAACTTAGTTGATTTTAGTTGTTTATCTCTTCTACTATAGTTTCAATAAAATTTCTTATGGATTGCTCCATATCTCATGTTTTTAATGTTTTCCTTGAGTTTTTGTTTGCCTACCGTGAACGGATCAACCCGGAACATGAATTCAACCACAAACAAGTTACGATTAACATTGATTGAGTCAAAATTACAAGCTAAGGCTTGATAAGTCCGTTACTACGAGTTAATGCTTAATAAGTCCAATACTACAAGTTAAGGCTAGATAAGTCTAAATAAGTAGACCACGCAGGGTCCTTAATAAATCCTACTCATCGGACTCGGAATCAGCCTCCGAGCTATCTGTAGAGTCGGACTTCCCAACCGGATGCCTTTCAATAACACCCAAAGGTTCGACTTCCTCTTCAACAGGACTAGGAGAGTCAAGAACAATCCTCCTGGGACAGAGATAATCCCATTCAGGGTTGAACATGTCCGAATGATCCTCATGAATGGTCTTAACAGCATCGTTCCACCCGATACTGTAATCCTCTGGAAAGGTGATCTCATTATGCTTCTCCATTAGCTTCTTGAACTCATCAGAGTCCATATAGTCGTCAATGATAGCATCATTTCCCTTTCGAGCCTCGACTAGCTCGCTTCGAGCTTCCACCAGCTCCGATTGAGTCTTAGCCACGATCTCGTCCTTTTCCATATCCTTGATTCGAAGGGCCTCCATGCCTTCTTCCAAGTATTCCCTAGCCTTCTTGTGGCTCTCAGCTTGTTTTTTCCAAGCTTTAGCCTGATGAAGGGCAGCCTGGAATTGAGCATTGGCCTGAGACAAGTAGACAAACGGGTTAAGGAAGACTCGAAAAACCTAAACAATAAGTGTGTAAAGATACTCACTCTAGCAAGGGCCTGAGAGCCAAGGCCATCAATCCCCTTGATCTCCGACTGTAGCACCACATCATGGTAGTCGTCAGGGGTAATAGAGTGAAGGGACCAATCAGAGGCATGAACAGTCGATCCCGGCACCGAATCAGTTCTTCGAAAGCCCCAAGCCAGTTTAAAGGCTTGAGACTTGGAAGCCCGAGGCTGACTAGATGACCCGCCCTCCGCCGAATGAGGTTGAAGGAAGGCGAGCAACTCCCGAGGGACCTGAGGGTCCTTAGCCAACCTATGCCGCTTCATCCGCCCCGTCTCCTCTTGGAGGGGCGCATTCTGCTCATTGATTTGTGTTGCAGCTGCAAAAGGGAAACAAGAAATAAGATAAGTCGTGAATAATGGGGTAGACCCGAGAAAAGTCCTAGGTGTAAAAAAAAGGTTTATACCTTCATCACTAACCCTTGAAAGACCAAGCTTTCTAAGATTGAACTCATCAAGGAGATCCCAGCATTTGGATTGGCCATTGTCTTTGACCAATTCAGCATAGGCTGCCTTCTCGACATCCGATGGGTGAATGGAGTCGACACTCCCATCAACGACCTTACAAAACTTGGATCTGAGTTCCCCAATCTCCCCCTTCCCAGTGTAGCTTGAAGAACTCTTTCTTCCAACGAGGGTTGTTATCCAGAATGGAGGAATTGTTGAAAATATGAGGCTGGTCAGGCCGATGACTAATAAGAACCCAACCCGTAGAACCCGTCGGGTAGTTCTTGAATTGGAAAATCTTACGAAACAATGGGACAAACATGGAAAGGCCTTTAGATAGGCACTGAACCATGAAACAACGGATCATACGCCAAGCATTGGGCGTCAATTGGCAAGGATTGAGTCCCACATCAGCTAAGAGCTTAGGGATGAATGGATGTAGGGGAAACCTAAGTCCGGCTAGTAGAGCATGCTTGTATATAAACAAGTGCTGAGGATCCCAATGACAGGTCCTATCCCCGGGTTCGGCACAGACCAGGGTATAAGCCTTGGAAAAGTTAAGCAATCTATGATAGACCTTAGCCAACGAAGGCGAACAATCGGCAGCATAGCCATAAGAACCTAGCTCGGCTAGGGAGGGGTATTCATCCCGCATAATATTGAACAAATCAAGTAAAGATGAACAAGAAGAGTTTATAATTATAGGAGTACCTCTCTTGGACTTGGAGGAGGTGCCCTTGGCCTTGGAAATCTTGGCCAAGCGTGATGCTTCCCGATCAGCCATTTGAGCTCGAAAGAACCTTGGTGGTGAAAGCTTGAGGCTTGAGAGAATTCTAGAGAGATGTTGTAAACTTGTACAGTGAGAAGTCAGAAGTGAGAAATGAGGATGCTCACTTATTTATAGGATGGCCAATAGGTCATCTAACAGGTCAACAGGCCAAGTGACCTGCTATTACAGGTCAACTAGCCCAAGCCCAAGAAAAAGCCCACTCTAAAAGGTTTTAGAAGGATCTAGATTTTCCTAGAGCCTAAAAATAAATGAAAATAGAATATTTATACATATTTACATGTATAAAATATGTATAAAACTCAATAAAACCCTAGTCAATGGATTAGCCTAGAAAAGGCTCCTAAAACCTTGATTAAGGCCTAATCTTATCTCATACCATTAACAAGTCATAATCAAGCATGATTACACTTAATGGTTGCATAATCCGTGTTTAAACTGTGTATAGTCCTAAAACGCTCGAGAGCGCCCGAGAAGCGCCTTGGGAGCGCCCCAGGAGCGCCAAAGGCGCCCGAGGAGCGCCTGAGGACCTCACCATGGTCGACCTGGGTACCCAAAATGCCCTAAATCACCTGGGTGAGGTCGACAATTGACTTGGGTGCTAGATAACACCCAACGCTCGAGAGCGCCTTAAGAGCGCCCGGGGAGCGCCCTATGAGCGCCCCAAGAGCGCCATAAGCGCCCGAGGAGTGCCTGAGGACCTCACCATTGTCGACCTGGGCACCCAAAACGCCCTAAATCGACCTGGGTGAGGTCGACAATCAACATGGGTGTTAAAAACACCCAAGGCCCGAGAGCGCCCTAGAAGCACCTTGGGAGCGCCCGAGGAGCGCCAAAAGCTCCCGAGGAGCGCCTGAGGACCTCACCATGGTCGACCTGGGCACCCAAAACGCCCTAAATCGACCTGGGTGAGGTCGACAATTGACTTGGGTGCTAAAAAACACCCAACGCTCAAGAGCGCCTTAGGACCAGTCTTGCGCATCTGACTGCAGAGTACAGTCCTCGCAAGCACTCGCCTTATGATATGGAAATCCAATCCCCGACCCCAATAGCATTTTCCCCGAAACCCAGTCAATATCCCTTGAGCAATAAAACGTCATCCCCTGCCAACCACAACATACGCCCAGTGCCCATATCTGGTCACTCACGCCTTATGTGTTCTTATCCCATTAGTGACTGATCACCAATGCTCATTACCTGTTCTCAACAGTTGATGCTTGATCTCTTGGTCTAGGCCTAGCATTTGGCAGCCCATGCTAGCCATATCCCCAAGTCATCGCTCTTACCCCAGCATCCATCTTAGGCCCGATTCTTAGACTCCACACAAGGGTCTAACAAACCACCCCCACCTGAAGAACTCGATGTCCTCATCGAGTGGATAATATGTCTCCCAAGAAACTACCAATCCTTTAGCATTGTGTTCCCCGAGATCGAACCTTTGTCAACATACAATCCTTCGATACTCGAACATCAATCCAACTTTTTGGCCCCGCTTCTTATACATTTGTATGGTTTGTGATATCTAGGTCATGTCTTCTTGGACTGCTTCCTGATCTCTTCTGTGGTTGTAGTGCTTCTCACCACCAGTTGAATTACCAATAGTCTAGTGCTTAAATGCTTTGTCATTTGCTATCTAGTCACGTGCTTCTTGATTCACATCCTTGAACCACACCACACTAATAGCACAATTTTCAGCATCTTCTACACTTCTGCCAGTAAATTCACAATATTTGGAAGTTCCAGCGAGGTCATAGTTCGTCAACCACTCCCTCCTTTTATCCTCCCAATCCCAAATATGATCTATTTTTGCAAATCCATCTAGACAATCTTCCTGTTGATACCAGAATCATATCACCCAAGCATTATGCCTATGATGAGGTTAGGCACTCCAACTACTTCTAGCCCATACTACTCACCTTTCCCAAGGGTGTTAGTTTGACTTTCCATATTGGTGTCGCCAAGCATGTCACCTTTTTAGAGTAACTTCACCCACTTGTATTCAACAAGCCCGATATTCTCATCGGTTATGACCATGCTCCCTTCAAGACCTACTAACAGTCTAGTACCTCCTTGGTCAACCTAGTTCCTGTTGTGTCGTCGTGAAGATAAGTAAACATCAAATGCTCACAACCAAGGCGCCTCACCTTTCCCAAGGGTTCGACTCCATAGCTGCTTAATCCCCATGTTCATTCATTGTGTCATTTTCCACACAAATTTTCTCCCAATGAAACAGTCCATGTTTACCCTTATAGGCTCTCCACGACTTCCTTTCATTAGAATCAGCTAATATAGCTAGAGCTCTACATTGACCCCAACAAAAATGACAAGATACACTCTGTGCTACACGTCTGAATGTCTCATCCACATCCTGGTCCTGCACTATGTGTCTTACTCCCTTTCTTGCATTCTTTGGTCAGATCAATTAAAGCATCATTTTACTACATCATAGAGAATCTCTACTACGACACTCTTTGCCAGCTTCGTGTTGCTCCCTCCCTTCCTCTCAAGGTTCTGCCTAACAAGAAGTTGAATTAGTGCTTATAGCTTCAATGAGTTCTCTTGAAACTCGGCAATACCCCTGCCCACGAATTTCCTCCATTCTGGTGCTCCGGTCTTTTCCTTTTCCTAAACAAGTCCGATTACTATGTTTGCATGTTCCCCCGAATTTCCTTTAAATTCAACCCAATCTTCAGCTCTGTGCCTGCACCTAATCCAAATTTGATTTCCTGCTCCGACTCTGCCTCTCGATTGAATACAATCTTCAGCTCTGTCCCTGCGCCTAATCCAAATTTGATTTTCTGCTACAACTCTGCCTCTTGATCGGTAAGATTCTGCTTCCAACAAAATCTTATGGTAATATGCGATCACTAATCCCGAACTTTATTGTACTCTTCCACTAGTTATTCTCCCTCACTTCTAATAAAGTGTTATGAAGCCACCAAGTAACCCAATTGCCATGATCTTAGTCATTATACCCTTGTCTTGCATGTTTGGTTCTACACCACAACTCCCTTGACATGGTACCTACTCCTGATCATAACTCATCACAAGTGTACTTCAATATGAGCAATTACTAAAATGGAAATTCCCTAAGCATTGGTCCACTCCAATCTTGAGCTTTGATTTTGTTCTCTTCAAAATCATTATGGCACCAACCTGGCTTCACCAACCTGGCTCCGATACCAACTGTCACGAAGGCGTTGCGGAAGCGTGCTAACACGGCTAAATTTTTCGCCTAAGTGATGCGCCAGCTTTGGTACACAAAGCCTGGCCAGCAATGCGCATCCAACCCTGAGCCACTTGTCCTGGACATTGACCCAATAACCGAGTTGGTCTTCTTTTTATGGACTAAACAACAAAAACTCATCCATCCCCGATACACCCTCCCCTGGCCTACCTGCCAGGTGAGCTACTCCACCACAACGCCTGTTTTACTACATCCGTGATGAACTAGTTTCTTCTCCAAGGATCTGCCTTATCTCTTGTCCAGCCTGATATGCCATGTCCAAGGTTCACCTCCTTAGATTACCCGCATACTCATGCATGACCTTCATAAGCACAGATATCACCTCCCACCTTGAACCTGATAAAGAGTGCCCCAGTATTCAACCCTGACCCTGGTAATGGATTCAGCCCAAGTTGCTAACACCCCGGACCCTGTCCTTGGTACAGCCTTGTACTCTTGAGAGTTTCTCCGTCATGCCGCTTCCACGTCATACAGTCTAACTCCTCAAGAACCAATTATGATACCCAAAACCCTAGTCCTATAATTGTGCTCCACGCCACTTGTTCCATGATCCAGTCCTCATTGACATACCTTTCACCCAAACCTATCCAATCCGTGTAAAGGCTCCTTTGTGATGAATGAGCAAGTGTCTGCCCCCCATAGTCAACCCAAGTTTCCCTTGATCGTACTTCAACCCCGATCCATTAATCGAACCCCACCCACATCCTAGAATCCTTTTGAACCATGACTTCCCTATGCTCTAACCTGTTAACCTTTGAAGACCTCATCTGCCATGTCGCCTATCCCTGCTCTATGCAGCCCGATTCTCCAAGAAACCCAGTATGTTGAGATAGCCCATGTTCAACAAAGCATAGATGCAGTGTCTGTGTCCTGGACCCCCTATTGCTCTGATCATACCCAACCTTGTTCGACTTATGAAGACCCCCAAATGCTCCACATCTCTCCCCAAAGCCTAAGTCTATAACTCTAGCACTTTGGTCCCTTCCCCAATTACCCCTGTAACTGAGACATTCGTTCACAACGAATATGTATGAAGACCTCCAGAGATATAAGACCTCTAGCCTAGCTTATACTGCCGAGCACCTTCTCTGTGGCATTCACAGCCTTGCTATTAACCAGACTCCTTCTTCTCCTTTGTCATGTATGAAGACCTCCAGAGATGTAAGACCTCCAGCCTAGCTTATACTGCCGAACACCTACTCTGTGGCATTCACAGCCTTGCTACTAACCAGACTCCTTCTTCTCCTTTGTCATGTATGAAGACCTCCAGAGATGTAAGACCTTCAGCCTAGCTTATACTGCCGAACACCTACTCTGTGGCATTCACAGCCTTGCTATTAACCAGACACCTTCTTCTCCTTTGTCTCCTCACAACTTCAAGGTGTCTTCCCCATTTTCTAGGCATGACTCCTTGAACCCCCGTTGATCCTTAAGACAACGTTCTTGACTTGGCAAACCCCTATTCGCCTTGTCACTTCTGATCATATTGTCTATGCCTCGAACACACCTGACAATAGAACCAATCAGCCTGACCGGACATCGCCTCACTCGATGCACCGCCACCCTATGGATTATGAGTCCCATAGATGGTCTGCCCGACTCCTTGCACGGGTCAATCAACACTGATACTTCATACTTCGACATCTTCCTTGCTCTCCCGGGACTACAACGACTGGTTTCGCCCTGCCTTGGGCTCATCAGGGGAGCGGCTCGAGCCCCCGACCAGTCTTGTGCATCTGACTGCAGAGTACAGTCCTCGCAAGCACTCGCCTTATGATATAGAAATCCAATCCCCGACCCCAATAGCATTTTCCCCGAAACCCAGTCAATATCCCTTGAGCAATAAAACGTCATCCCCTGCCAACCACAACATACGCCCAGTGCCCATATCTGGTCACTCACGCCTTATGTGTTCTTATCCCATTAGTGACTGATCACCAATGCTCATTACCTGTTCTGAACAGTTGATGCTTGATGTCTTGGTCTAGGCCTAGCATTTGGCAGCTCATGCTAGCCATATCCCCAAGTCATCGCTCTTACCCCAGCATCCATCTTAGGCCCAATTCTTAGACTCAACACAAGGGTCTAACAGTCGACCTGGGCACCCAAAACGCCCTAAATCGACCTGGGTGAGGTCGACAATTGACTTGGGTGCTAAAAAAACCCAATGCTCGAGAGCGCCCTATGAGCGCCCCAGGAGCGCCTGAGGACCTCACCATGGTCGACCTGGGCACCCAAAACGCCCTAAATTGACCTGGGTGAGATCGACAACTGACTTGGGTGCTAAAAAACACCCAACGCTCTAGAGCGCCCCGAGAGCGCCCAGGGAGCGCCCTATGAGCGCCCCAAGAGCGCCATAAGCGCCCGAGGAGCGCTTGAGGACCTCACCATTGTCGACCTGGGCACCCAAAACGCCCTAAATCGAACTGGATGAGGTCGACAATCAACATGGGTGTTAAAAACACCCGACGCCCGAGAGCGCCCTAGAAGCGCCTTGGGAGTGCCCTAGAAGCGCTCCAGGAGCGCCAAAAGTGCCCGAGGAGCGCCTGAGGACCTCACCATGGTTGACCTGGGCACCCAAAATGCCCTAAATCGACCTGGGTGAGGTCGACAATTGACTTAGGTGCTAAAAATTACCCAACGCTCGAGAGCGCCTTAAGAGCGGCCTATGAGCGCCCAAGGAGCGCCATAAGCGCCCGAGGAGCGTCTGAGGACCTCACCATGGTCGACTTGGGCACCCAAAACGCCTTAAATCGACCTGGGTGAGGTCGACAATCAACTTAGGCGTTAAAAAACACCCAACGCTCGTGGGAGCCCTAGAAGCGCCACAGGAGCGCCAAGAGCGCCCGAGGTGCGCCTGAGGACCTCACCAGCGTCGACCTGGGCACCCAAAACGCCCTAAATTGACCTGGGTGAGGTCGACAATTGACTTGGGTGTCAAAAAACACCCAACGCCTGTGAGCGTCCATGAGCGCCCGAGGTGCACCTACCGTGCGCGCTAGCGTCGACCTGGGCACCCATGAACGCCCGAGGTGCGCGCCAGCGTTGACCTGGACGCCCCGAGCGCCCTAAATCGACCTGGGCGAGGTCTAGCGCCCTGGAAGCGCCCGGAAAATGCTCAAAAAGCGTCCCAGAACACTTGGTTTACCTCAAAAATCTTTCGGATCAACTGAGGAAAGTCCAGAATCGGCCCAGGTGGCTGACTTTACTCAGAATAGGCTCGAGAAGTAGTCTAAAATGCTCTAAAACTTTAGAAAAGTTTCTACGAAACTTATCCAAAGTTGGGGGACAAATGATATGGGTCTGAAATTGGCCCTAAAAATTATTGCGTTATTTTGAGCCCGGGGCTGATTAAAGGCCTGGGTTTAAGGCCCAGATTCTGGGTTTAACACCCAAAATTCGTAACCAGCAGATTGAGGTTATAAAAAACCCGTTGGGCATCCACGTTTGAGAAACGTGGGCTGCCCAATCTCAAGGCTCGAGCCCCCAGCCCGGCAAGGGCCCAAAACTCGAATCCTAGTCCTACTAGGAGTCTGACTGATGAGTCCAGGACTCCGAGAGTCCTACAAGAACTCTGAATTTCGTGGATAACTATCTAGAGTCCTAGATAACCTCCAGCGGCTCAAGATAAGGATCAGGGATCAGTCCTATCCTATCTCTGACTCAAATACCTATTTCTACTAGGACTCTAACATCAGGGATCCTATTTCTAATCAGTCTCAAACCCTGAGACATCTATATAAAGGGCTCTACCCCTCCAAAATAGAACTACGTTTTTTGGCTTGATTCTTCACCCCGCTGAAGATACGTAGGCACCTCGTGAGGACCCGTCTGAGTTCCGACTCGCGAGATCAGTCAAAAAGCACGAAGCTCACCCCTCGATTTTGATCCATAACAGACGACATGCAAGTCGTATTTAAAACCAAAACCATTATACTAAGGTCGAAGGGCCATAACCAAAACACCATGCTCATATAACAATTAAAGAACGTGTAAAATCATATCAAGTATATGTCATAAGCACAAATTAAAACAAAGCCCTAAACACACGGATCAACCCCCCGATGGCGGAAATTTATGCAAAATCAAGTATCAGAATACTAGCAAAACGTGTATCAGAATACAATTCCAGAAGCATGTATCAGTATACACACAATCCATATCCCAGTTACCAGAAACATGTATCAGTATACATATTATAAGAGATCGCATACATATGAGTTATGGCAGATCTTAAACATACTAGTATCATCATACCAGACCATCAACAGATTCATCATATCATTCATATAACATAACTGTTATCATGGTAGACTCATATCACATGCATACTAGTAAAATTACAGTAAACACGTAACCAAATCAGCCCCTTATACAACCTCGCTCTGATACATTTGTTGGATTCCGAGGCATAAAACGCAGCGGATATACGTAAATAAAACAAAAATTTTCGAAACCCAAGAACAGGATCCATGTATAATTATAGGTAGATTTTGGAGATAACGAATCATACCTTTCAAAAAGCTTGAATTTCACGAACTCAACGGAGATCCTAGCTATCACGCTTTGTGTCTACCTCTCGGAAAACACCTCTATGGTATCCACACGAGCACCGACGGAATGGATGTACGAGCCTCCTTCTCGAGAATTGCCTCTGCCTCTCTTGCTGCTAGGATTTTTCTCAAAAACGTAATGACCTCCTTCACCATCATTATGTATTTATAATGACTGATTGAAAGGCCCATAACAGCAAAGCCCAACCCTAGTAGGTATAGGATTAAATAATAAAAATGAATTTCTATTATTTAATTAATAACTAAGTAATACTTAATTATTATGGGCAAAAGCATTCCCTTTAATTCGAATTTATATTATCTCAATTAAGTCTCACTTAATTATAATAAAATTCAAATAATCATCAGTTAATTTAAATTAACTATTCCATTAAGTGCTTTATTTGTGTGACCCTATAGGCTATCATTTAATCGGCAATAATTTTATTCTCTAATAAAATTATAAACAATGAGCGGTATCTAGTAATACATCATTGTTACCCGATTAAACAATAATTGAATCGTGATTAGATAAAACCTTTCGTGACTAATGTTTTTCGTGTAATATAATCTCTTTAACCATACATATTATAGATTAAACTCGAGGCATGTATTTAGTCATCCTCTTCAACATTTAATCCGGGTTAACTTGATCCATGAGTAGACTATCAAGACAAATCATTATTTGAGCATGGCCATGCTTTTATAGTCTTACTCAATGAAGAGGCCAATAATATCTCTCCTATTTATAGGAGGGTTAAATCATTTATCTATCATTCATATTTCTCATACGACTCATAATATACCTGATGTCCACTTTTATCATCACCCGATCAAAGATAACTTTTAATGTAGTCAAAGTATATTAATCCTCATAGAGAAATATAATGATTTCAAGTCAAAGGATCTTTACACCATTATCACTGCGAGTCTTTCTTATGACTTTATTAAACATGAAGAATATCACTGTGGGTCTGTCCAGTACCATGTACTCTCACATGTACATTGTATTGACTTTAGTATCCCCATACTTATAACCAATGAGATGTGGTTATCTTGTCAAACAACATACTAGTCTATCTATGTATTACTATCATCCTATATAATAATACTCGACTAGGTGTTAGGTTTATACTGAAATATTCGTTTGAAGTATATAACAATTATTTGAGAATCTTGAATGCATGTTTTCACATTGTCTGTATATTATATATTGTAGACAATCTAGTATCAAATGGGATAGCAGAAGATTAGATTGTCGAGTTCCTTATATAATATAATAAAGGTTCACAGTCGAGGTGGTGTTAGACAAACCACTGGAACAGCTGAAGTATTATTTGGAAATAGTTTATCTTGACTATTGAATAATACATGTATACTTTGTGTATATTGAACGAGATCAAAATAGTAGAATAATTGTTTCTTTAATTCTGACAATAAAGAACTAAGATTCTATGATGTTATTAATGCTTAAGTTCTTAATCCAGATATAGTGATTGACACTTGTATTTAATGCACATGCCTTGACTCATAAGTTAAGTAATTTATTTTAAATTACGAAGTTATGTATTGGGCAATGACATTATATACAGAGTGGGATATTGACTATAGAAGGAAACCGTGTCCGAAAAATATATTCGGGTGATGATGTCCCCTTGAAAGCTCATAAATATTATGCTTTAGTCCTGCAGGCAGATTTGTTTTTGCATAATTATAAGGTTGAGTGGATGATCAATGATAAAAGATATTGATTAAATTAATTGTCATAAATTAATTTAATTAATGGACATGCGATATCTTAAACATGGGGAATTTATAAGCACTTAATATTGGAGCCGAATTAAATAATTAATTTACGGAATTAGGAAAGGTAGTGCAAATATTAATTCTTTAGTGGATTGAATTAATATTTAATGACATTGGGCCTGGCCAGGAATGTCATTGGAAGGCCTGACCTAATGGTCCATGATCCCTACTGTAGCCTATATATATTCTCGTTCTCCTAAAGCTGAAAAACACACCAAAACGAATTCATCCTAGAGTTTGAGAGAGGCAGACGTTTTTCTCAAGGAGACAACTAGGGTTTTGGGTTTTCGGTGTTTTAAGGAGAGGCACACCTTGGGAGATCGAAGGCCACACTTTGTCCAAGAAAAATCAGGGAATACAATAGAAGACATGGGTTTGAATCGCTTGTGCCGTAGCGATTAAGGTTAATATTCTGTTCGAACTTTTAATTAGTATCATAAAACGCAGGACCAAGGTCCGATTGTTCCTACAATGGTATCAGAGCCAGGTTGCGGTTCTGCGTTTTATGATATGTAGTCCATGTCATGATTATATATATGCATGTATGTAGTGGTTCTGTGATGCAGGTTGTTATCCACTATTATGGCCATGTTTAAATTATGTGTTTTGGATCCCACGTGGTTTATCGTGGTTATTCTGTTATGTTTGGATTCCACGTGGTTTATCGTGGCTGTTGTAAATCACGAGGGTTGATCGTGATAGTTTTGATCGTGTAATTCAATTTGTAATTGTTTTAGATTATGATCTGATGTAATAGAATAGGCTGGTTCGTCTATACAATTTAAGATTTGATGATGGTATACACTTAGCTATGAAAAATAATATAGACCACCCCAACGTGGCTTATTGTTTAGTAATAGGACCGAAGTAACGTTTAAACAAAATTAGGTGGTATACATGTCACCCATCGTGACGTACCAGAAACTTATGGTGTTTAAACGTTAGTGCATTTAATTTTAATAATTGTTAGAGGAACCAATAGGTCTTAATTTTTAATGCACCCTTCTTATGTGTAACGTGATTTTTTCATGCATGATTCTCAGGATAAAATGGGCTTTAATCCACTGTTCACCATACTTAAGGATACCAAACTTACCAGACCTAACTATATTGAATGGAAACGTAATTTGGACATTGTGTTGACTGCTGAGGAGTACAAATTTTGCACTTATGAACCCAAGCCTGAGCAGCATGCTGCTGATGCTCCTGATGAGGAGAAAGAGTATTATAACCGGTGGATAAAGGCTGATGAGATGTCGCGATGTTACATTCTGGCAGCAATGTCGGGTGTTTTGCAGCATCAGCATCAGGCTATGGCCACTGCTTCGGATATGCTCTTTAATCTCAAAGAACTTTTTGGAGATCAGAATAGGGCTGCTAGGCAAGTAGCCATGAAGGCTTCAATGAACACTCAGATGGACGAAGGTACACCTGTAAGGGATCATGTTCTCAAGATGATGTCACATCTGAATGAGATAGAGATCCTTGGTGCTGAGCTTGACGAGGAAACCCAGATTGACATTATCCTTATGAGCTTGCCCAAGAGTTTTGAGCAGTTCCGCTTTAATTACAACATGAACAAAAGGCAGTATAGTCTTGCGGAACTGCTGACAGAACTTCAGGCAGCTGAAGGATTATTTCGGCAGAGTGTTCAAGTGAATGTGGCTGAGAAAGGTTCTTCCTCTAAGCCGAAAGGCAATAAGAAGAAGAAAAAGGCTCAGACACAGAAAGCTGTGAAGGCAGTGGGAGTTCAAGGTGGTGTGAAAAAGCCTAAGGGGAAGTGCTACCGGTGCAAGCAGTCGGGTCACTGGAAAAAGGATTGTCCTCTTCCTAAGAAGACAAACGATACTAGTATGTCTCTTTCTCTAGTTACAGAAACATTTATAGTGGCTATATCTACGAGCACTTGGTGTGTAGATACTGGAGCCACTGATCATATTTGTAACTCTATGCAAGGGTTCCAGCAATCCAGAATGCTTAGAGATGGTGAGATCTACGTGTTCATGGGAGATGCTACGAAAGTAGCAGTAGTTGCAGTAGGAGTTATTCATTTATCTTTTGGTTCTGATAGGATTTTGGTTTTGAACAATTGTCTTTATGTACCTTCTTTTAGAAGTAATTTGATTTCGGTTTCTAAACTTGCTATGGATGGTTATAATGTTTGTTTGGATCGTAATGTTTCTATTATGATGAATAAACGGATTATATGTTCTGGTACATTGCAAGACAATTTGTATATAATTAATCCTTGTCAACCCGCACTGCAACTACAACATAGGGTATTGAACAACACAGCTTCTACCTCTAATAAAAGAAAGGAACCTTCTAGTTTGAACCAAACATATCTTTGGCACTTGAGATTAGGTCATATTAACTTGAGGAGGATTCAAAGACTGGTAGTAGACGGGCCTTTAGCCTCATTGGCAGTGGTGCCATTTCCAATTTGTGAATCCTGCTTGGAAGGTAAAATGACCAATAGGACTTTCAAGGCAAAGGGGAATAGAGCCAAAGAAGTGTTAGGATTGGTTCACTCTGATTTATGTGAACCTATGAATATCCAAGCAAGAGGTGGTTATGAGTATTTCGTCACTTTTATTGACGATTATTCTAGATATGGGTACGTTTATTTGTTGCGCCGTAAGTCTGAGTGCTTTGATAAATTCAAAGAGTACAAAGCTAAAACGGAGAAGCGACATAATAAAAGTATCAAGTCACTACGATCTGATCGTGGTGGCGAATACTTGTTTGGGGAATTCAGGAAATATTTATCAGAGAATGGGATAGAATCCCAATTGACTGCACCAGGCACACCCCAGCAGAATGGTGTAGCAGAGAGAAGGAACCGGACTCTTTTAGAGAGTGTTAGATCGATGATGAATTATTCGAATTTACCCAAGTCATTTTGGGGACATGCCTTACATACAGCAGTTTATCTTCTGAACTTAGTACCTTCTAAGTCGGTTCCTAAAACCCCTTTAGAATTGTGGACCGGGGACAAACCGAGTCTGAGACACATTCGGATATGGGGTTGTCCAGCACATGTGCTGAACAAGAACACGACTAAGCTAGAATCTCGTACAGAAGTAAAGCTGTTTGTAGGCTACCCCATGGGAACAAAAGGTTATTTATTTTATATTCCTAAGGATCGGGATGTCACTGTTAGCACCAATGCAAGATTCATAGAGGAAGACTATATAATGAATCACAAACCCATGAGTAGTATCGTTTTAGAGGAACTAGTGGGAGGGACGAAAAATGAACCTGTAGTACAAGTAGAACAACCACAGCAGACTGTACAACCGGTCACTAATATCGCACCAGTTCCTCGTCGTAGTAGGAGGGTTGCTCGACAGCCTGACAGATTCATGTTTTTGGGAGAGTCTTCGGACTTGGTCTCTCGTGAACATGATGATGATCCCCGGACATACGAAGAGGCAATACAAGACAAAGATGCAAGTCTTTGGCAAAAGGCAATGGATTCTGAGATGGAATCAATGTATTCTAATCAGGTCTGGGAGCTCGTGGAACCACCCAAAGGTATAAAACCTATTGGATGTAAGTGGGTCTACAAGAAAAAGAGGGGATCAGACAAAAGGGTGAAAGCCTGGAAAGCAAGACTTGTTGCGAAAGGGTATACTCAGAAAGAATGTATCGATTATGAGGAAACCTTTTCGCCAGTAGTCATTCTTAAGTCAATCCGTATTCTTTTATCTATAGTAGCTCATCTCGATTATGAGATTTGGCAAATGGATGTCAAGACAGCTTTCCTTAATGGACATCACACTTCAGACATCAGTTAGAATTGCCACTAATGTTAAAAATGCTTTTAACATCATTTTCACTTAAACTGATGTGTTAAAGTACTTTAGACATCAGTTATTTATGCAACTGATATGTAAGGTACGTGTTTAAAAAAAGTTTCCACCATTCCCACCCCTATTTCCCCTTTATCAAAAATTTCCCTCCCTTATAAAATTTCAACTTCCCTCCCTTAAACAAATTCCATCTCCCTCAATATTCATAACATAAAACGTTGAAATAAAATCACTACAAACAAATACATATAAATATTTATATAAATCAAAATCTTTAAAATAAAAAATCATATATATATTTTTATTTTGAAATATTAAAAAAACATTAAAATACACAAATCATATATGTTATAACTTTAAAATTATAAAAATAAATATTAAAAATTATAATTATTCAACTAAGTTAAAAATATTAAACTAATTAAAACTACTCCCACACACACATAAATTAAAATCACCCAACACATTACAACCCAACACATTACACATATAAAATTACATATCTAACAAAAATATAAAATTAAAGCATATATACTAAACCAAAATCATAACGAAAGACACATTCACACACACTCAATCACTCGTTTATAAAAAAAGTCCCGACATATCAAAGCTCAAGAACCCTAAAATCCTCCTGACAAGAAATCCTTCTACGTCCTGCGATTCCGTCCCAATTCAGGCACTTCAAAAGCTATAAATCCTCGATCCCGTCCCACCTCAGTCCCTCGATGTCGTTCCCCTACATCTCGCTGGTTGCTGCTCAGGGTCGAGGACTCAAAGCTTCAGTTTAATCAATGGACTGGGAGCTTAATTATTAAGTTGGTAATCTTTGATTGATGTATACATGATGTATTTGTTTGTTTATTGGGGTCTTTATTGTGCTATTGTATATATATGATGATTCTTGATTTTGGGGTTCTTTATATGAGGGCTTTTGATTTTTAGGGCTCTGCTAGTGATTTATATCTCTTAAGATTTTATTGATTTGGTTTGCTTATGGTTTGTTTATGATTCTGATGGTTTGATTTTTAGGGCCTTTTGGTTATGGTCTGCTTATATATCTACTTATGATTTGCTTGTGATTCTTTTGTTGTGCTTGTATATGTATGTCTTTGTGGTTTGCGGGTGTGGAAGTATACTTGATAAAAATTAGTGTTGCAACAAATGAACTGATATTAGTAGAATACAGCAAATTTAGGGTTAATTTTGACTGGAAGTAGAGATACTTGTATATATGATTATATTAACTTAATAGTTTTGACTGGAACTATACTTGCTAGTGCCCAAGCTTCTTCAGCAAATGGGTGGACAAGAGTTATTGTTGAGAAGCCATATGGCCGTGATTCAGAGTCATTTGCCGAACTTACTAGATGTCTAAAGCAGCACTTGGCAGAGGACCTGCAGAATCGGGTATAGTATGATTAAAGATGCAGAGGATAAAGGTTTAATCATCCTTGGGAAGGTCTGTTAAAAAACTTAACTTTATGCCAAAGAGATATGTTATACAATTGATTTAAAAATTTCTGTTGAGTAAAATGATATTTATTTATTTTGTTTTGTCTTTATTTGCCACAACCATGTAGTGTTGGTATATAGTATATGTCTAGTCCAAATCCAGTAGGTTATATGTGTGTTTGTTGTGACAGGCTAGACTCGCTCAATCCCTTTAGTAATCTGAGGTTTAATTTCATTGTGAATTTTGAGGTTTAATTCCATTGCATAAAGTGGGAAGAGGACAAAAAAATAGAATAAAAAAGTTGACCAAGCAACTTTCACATTTTAAAACTATTATCAAATGTCTTCCTATTAATTAATTTCAAACCCTACTTGAGGATGCTTATTTTGAAAGTAATATTGCTTTTATGTTTAGAAACTATTAGTATATTGTGTTGTCTGTCCTAGCGGATCATGGCATCAATATTTTGTTTCAATTTGTTCTGTCTTTTGCATATGGTTACTTTAAGATCCTATTCTTTTGTACTTGTACTTCAGCAAGGATATTGCTAAGGTAAAAGATGATCAGGAGTGGGAGATATTCGAAACCAAGAAAGCATTATCAAGAACAGGACCTAATGCAGCATATCAACCAAAAAAGATTTCCATGGAAGAGGAGCTAAAGGTACATTAGATTTCTCAATATATAATTAATGTATTTTTCTGTTTAATTAAAAATGGCTCTTCTTTGCTGGCTATGCAAAAGAAAGTTGATATAAATGATTACGAGTTTAAGAAAATTCCCAGGCCCAATGAAAGCAAATCTCATTAATATAATCTTCTTGTGTCTATTCAAGTTGAGATAAGGTTTGAACTTCACATGTTTTTTATATAATGGTTGTTATGCTTGTTATCAGTATATATTGTCTGTGTTTGGTGGTGCATCTACTGGCAAAGTATGTCAATAATTAGTTGAGAAGCTTGCTAAGAAGAAATTCTGACAATATCTATGTTTTACACCCCGTAATAGGTTTCATTAATTAGTTCCCAACTTACACTCAATATCTATGTTGAGTAGATGTGCTTAAGTATAAGATAGTTCTGATACTTCACTGCTAAGTAAGTTCTCCAAATTAATATTGGTGTTAAGTATTGATTATACTGCACTTAGATATTTTATTTTTGTCGGTTTTAATGAAAATGTGAAATTGGTCCTCCAGTACACAACTACATGTATCTGTGTAAGAACTCTCAACATGAGTGACACAGATCAACTGTGATGAGTTATTTCCAAAAGTTCAGATCTTTTTTTTTAACAGAAAACAGAACACAATGTTTGAATTGCTTTGCCTGAAAATTTATGTATACAGATAAATTGCCCAGTATTGTGCAATATAATACAATTTGTTTGCTTCTATATAAGTAAAATTCTCATAGATATTTCTATAAGTAAATTTCTAACAGATACAACTTGTCATAGCAATTGCATTACAGGTAATCAGCAGGCGTTTTTGACTGAATGTAATCAGATGCATAAATGGTTGTTCAACTAATATGTGATATTTTTTTGTTAATAGATTTTCCAACGATGCACGGGGATCAATGAAATTATGTTCTACTCGCCAGTGCTGTTTACTACATCTTCCAGGAGCAAATTTAAACGACATATATAGCTTTGATTATGTACTTTAGAGGCTTTGATTATGTACTTGATATTTAAATTAGATGGCTGTGTAGTAGTTGATCGATATTGGATTTTATGGATGTGTAGTCGGTGAAATTGGAATTTGATGGATGGATGTACATTTGGTTTATATATGCTTTAATAAGATTTAGCTGTTGATTTGGTTGTTTCTTGGTTTGTTATTTCTGGTGTATAAAAATGATGTTAATTCAATGTTATTACATCAGTTAATGAGTAAATAAATGATGTTAATAAAATGTTATAACATCAGTTTCTTTAAAGTTAAAGTGATGTCAAAGGCTATAGACATCAGTTGTTAGCTGATGTAAGCAAAAAAATCAAGCGATGTCTTTGTGGGCGATGTTAAAGGCACTAAGTTTTAACATCAGTTATTAACTGATGTAAATGAGTACAATAGACATCATTGAAGCTTATAGAACTGATGTTAAAGAGTATAATATACATCATTTTGGGTGTGCGAAACCGATGTTAAATCCAACAATAGACATCAGTTATTAACTGATGTTAAAGATAGGTACCTTTAACATCGCCCACAGTAACATCAGTTAGAATTCTCCGGGACATCAGTTTTTGACTGATGTGTATTAGCATATTTCTAGTAGTGTAAGCTAGAATCTCGTACAGAAGTAAAGCTGTTTGTAGGCTACCCCATGGGAACAAAAGGTTATTTATTTTATATTCCTAAGGATCGGGATGTCACTGTTAGCACCAATGCAAGATTCATAGAGGAAGACTATATAATGAATCACAAACCCATGAGTAGTATCGTTTTAGAGGAACTAGTGGGAGGGACGAAAAATGAACCTGTAGTACAAGTAAAACAACCACAGCAGACTGTACAACCGGTCACTAATATCGCACCAGTTCCTCGTCGTAGTAGGAGGGTTGCTCGACAGCCTGACAGATTCATGTTTTTGGGAGAGTCTTCGGACTTGGTCTCTCGTGAACATGATGATGATCCCCGGACATACGAAGAGGCAATACAAGACAAAGATGCAAGTCTTTGGCAAAAGGCAATGGATTCTGAGATGGAATCAATGTATTCTAATCAGGTCTGGGAGCTCGTGGAACCACCCAAAGGTATAAAACCTATTGGATGTAAGTGGGTCTACAAGAAAAAGAGGGGATCAGACAAAAGGGTGAAAGCCTGGAAAGCAAGACTTGCTGCGAAAGGGTATACTCAGAAAGAATGTATCGATTATGAGGAAACCTTTTCGCCAGTAGTCATTCTTAAGTCAATCCGTATTCTTTTATCTATAGTAGCTCATCTCGATTATGAGATTTGGCAAATGGATGTCAAGACAGCTTTCCTTAATGGAAATCTTGAGGAAACCATCTATATGCAGCAACTAGAAGGATTCATTAAAGAAGGCCAAGAGCATCTTGTATGTAACCTGAAGAGGTCTATTTATGGACTTAAACAAGCTTCTAGGTATTGGAACATTCGCTTTGATCAGGCAGTCCAGTCATATGGATTTGATCAATGTCCAAGCGAAGCATGCGTGTATAAGAGATGTGAGGGAAATGCAGTGGTTTCTCTAGTGCTTTATGTTGATGACATTTTACTCATTGGAAACAATGTTAAGATGTTGTCTTCAATAAAGGCATGGTTGTTCAAACAATTTGAAATGAGGGACTTAGGTGAAGCAGCATACATCCTTGGGATCAAACTTATAAGGGATCGCAAGAAAAGGATGTTGGCTTTATCTCAGGAGCCCTACATAGATGACGTATTGGCTCGTTTTAACATGCAGGACTCCAAGAAGGGTAATTTACCTTTCAGACATGGAGTTACTCTATCAAAGAGGCAGTGTCCTTCGACACCTAAGGAGATAGAGAACATGAAGGCAGTTCCTTATGCTTCGGCATGTGGGAGCCTAATGTATGCAATGTTATGTACGAGGCCTGATATCTTCTTTGCCGTGGGCATGGTTAGCAGATACCAGTCAAACCCAGGACAGGAACATTGGAGTGCTGTAAAAGCAATACTCAAGTACCTGCGAAGGACTAAGGAGTATATGTTGGTTTACAAGTCCTCTGATTTATTGCCTCTGGGATATACCGATTCGGATTTCCAGACAGATAAGGATAAGAGAAAGTCCACCTTGGGATGTGTTTTTATTTTGGGAGCTGGAGCCGTAATATGGAGGAGTTTGAAGCAGAAATGCATCGCAGACTCAACCATGGAAGCCGAATATGTGGCAGACTCTAAGGCAGCCAAAGAGGCTATATGGTTCCGAAACTTCCTGCTGGATTTGGATGTGGTTCCTAATCTGCCACAGCAAATCACGATTTATTGCGATAACACTGGTGCTGTGGCGAATACCAAGGAACCACGGGCCCATAAGGCAGCGAAACACATAGAGCGTAAGTATCACCTCATACGACAGTTCGTTAAGCGAGGAGATATCATTGTGGCTGACATAGCATCGAAGGATAACCGGGCAGATCCTTTCACGAAAAGCTTACCAGCTAAGGCTTTTCAGGAGCACGTGGAAGCGATAGGAGTCAGATACTCGGTCACATAGTTATTATAGTTGGTAATGGATTGCTTGTAATAGACACTGATATACTGAAAGAGTATCTTGAGTATAAGTGCGAGATTGTTAGGGTTATACTGAAATATTCGTTTGAAGTATATAACAATTATTTGAGAATCTTGAATGCATGTTTTCACATTGTCTGTATATTATATATTGTAGACAATCTAGTATCAAATGGGATAGTAGAAGATTAGATTGTCGAGTTCCTTATATAATATAATAAAGGTTCACAGTCGAGGTGGTGTTAGACAAACCACTGGAACGGCTGAAGTATTATTTGGAAATAGTTTATCTTGACTATTAAATAATACTTGTATACTTTGTGTATATTGAACGGGATCAAAATAGTAGAATAATTGTTTCTTTAATTCTGACAATAAAGAACTAAGATTCTATGATGTTATTAATGCTTAAGTTCTTAATCCGGATATAGTGATTGACACTTGTATTTAATGCACATGCCTTGACTCATAAGTTAAGTAATTTATTTTAAATTACGAATTTATGTATTGGGCAATGACATTATATACAGAGTGGGATATTGACTATAGAAGGAAACCGTGTCCGAAAAATATATTCGGGTGATGGTGTCCCCTTGAAAGCTCATAAAGATAATTATGCTTTAGTCCTGCAGGCAGATTTGTTCTTGCATAATTATAAGGTTGAGTGGATGATCAAGGATAAAAGATATTGATTAAATTAATTATCAGAAATTAATTTAATTAATGGACATGCGATATCTTAAACATGTGGAATTTATAAGCAATTAATATGGGAGCCGAATTAAATAATTAATTTACAGAATTAGGAAAGGTAGTGCAAATATTAATTCTTTAGTGGATTGAATTAATATTTAATGACATTGGGCCTGGCCCAGAATGTCATTGGAAGGCCTGACCTAATGGTCCATGATCCCTACTGTAGCCTATATATATTCTCGTTCTCCTAAAGCTGAAAGACACACCAAAATGAATTCATCCTAGAGTTTGAGAGAGGCAGACGTTTTTCTGAAGGAGACAGCTAGGGTTTTGGGTTTTCGGAGCTTTAAGGAGAGGCACACCTTGGGAGATCGAAGGCCACACTTCGTCCAAGGAGAATCAGGGAATACAGTAGAAGACGTGGATTTGAATCGCTTGCGCCGTAGCGATTAAGGTTAATATTCTGTTCGAACTTTTAATTAGTATCATAAAACGCAGGACCAAGGTCCGATTGTTCCTACACTAGGGACCTTTAACAATATGATATATTATATAATCTCAAGTTCAAATCATTTACTTAAACTATATAATGTGTATCATGATTCTAAGGACATTTATTATGCTAACAAAATATCGCAATAATTTAGAACATAATAAATACATTTATTGAATGAACAACTGACATAAAGGTTTAAAAGAATAATGTATTGCCTCTAGGGCACCTACACTAACAATATATGGTTAGATTATTTACTTAATCACGACCGACAAAACATATATCGAGATAACCGAGGGAACTAGCCTAACTACCGTACATCAGCCATTTTAATCCAATGGCTATTATAATTAGAAGATTTATTGAATATATATATCAATGATTCAGTAAAGAACATAATTGGATATTAAATAAAAATATCTCCTGGGCAAATATTCATTTATGACCAATGATTTGATTAACATAAATAATAAGATATGTAGTCAATTGATTTCCTTATTTATATTCTTCATATCTTAATCAATCAACGAGAGCATTTAATGTATATTAACTTTGAATTTCGAAATTCAAATTTTCAAAAGATTGACCATGATGAAAATATTTATTCATCAGAGATTCTTTCAAATATTGTGTAAATATCACGTTTAATAAATCAGTACTTTATTATCCATGAAATATTTCTTTTCAATATTGTATAAATATTTAGTTTTCTAATAAAGATTCTTCAAAATATTGTATAAGTACTTAGCTACAGAATTAACTTACGAAATCTATTATAGCAAACTTATATGTTTTCTTGTTAGGAATTCTATAAAGTGCTCTTTAAATATAAATTAGGTTAGTATTATTTTTCACTAATAAAATTTTGAGATTCTTTAAAAAAAACTTAAATATAGTTCACCGCGTTAATATTCTTTTAATTACTTAAAAATTAAAAAAGATGTTTTATGTCAATTTTATAAATAAATATTTTAAAATTCTACTATATCCATTCTTCGATATTTGAGCGTACATTTTAAAGAATCTCAGAACATTTTAAAGAATCTCAATTTAATTTCAGTTATACTTTATTGTATATACTATAATCTATTATTAAATGTTATTTTTATAGGTCGCGCTCAAGAGAGAACCAATGCTTAAAATGAAACCATAGAAGGTTCTGCTGCAGAACCTGTAATTTTCATAGATTTTCAGGATTTAAATCTAAATACATGTTTTTTCGCATGGTTTTGTGTGTTCAAAAGTAATTTCAAAATTTAATACATAAACGAGAATTTTTTTCATGTGAAGTTCGGAACCCAAACTAATATATAAATATATAATTTTTACAAGAATCTTTAAGTGTACATATATAGAATTTTAGCATATTATAATATGTAGTAATTCAACTAAATATTGAAATAAATAAAAATATTCATTTATTATTTTATATTTTAATAATGAGAAATTACTTAGTAATTAGATCCCACAACTTTTCTTTTCCTGATAAAAAATATAAATATGATGGTAATTAATAGATTCCTTAAGAAAATATAATTTTACTAAAATTCGATTATTTAAAAAGATAAATATGAAGTTAATTAGTAGATTTTTTTTAAAGGAATATAGTTATGGTAAAATTCAATTATTTAAAGCAATTTAGAGAATATATTTGTGTATTAAAATAAAATACACAAGTATTTATTATAAAAATATTATTTGTCGGGAGATTCTCTTAAGTGTTTTAAATAAATGAAAATTTTAATTTATTATATTCCATTTTAATAATGGGAAACTAGTTAGTAATTTGATTCCACGACTTTTCTTTTACAGATAAAAAGATAAATACGACGGGAAATAGTAGATTCTTTTAGAGGATATAATTATATTAATATTTAATTTTAAAAAGATAAATATGACAATAATTAAAAAATTCTTTAAAAGAAATATAACTGTAGTGAAATTCAATTATTTAAAATATTTGAGAGAATATATTTGGGTATTAAAATAAATACACAGGTATTTGTTTGAGAAATATTATTTGTCGGGAGATTCTTTTAAGTGTTTTAAATAAACAAAAATCTTAATTTATTATATTTCATTTTAGTAATGAGAAATTAGTTAGTAATTTGTTTCACAACTTTTCTTTTATAGATCAAAATGATAAGTACGGTGGTAATCAAGTAGACTCCTTAAGAGAATATAATTGTATTAAAATTCAACTAAGTTCTCTAAAATCCTTCATCAAAAAAAAAGTTCTCTAAAATAATCTTTAATGTAACTTAAAATTCTCTTAAGCGTGCTATGAAAACACATAATTGAATCTTATCAAAGATATTACATACCATTTCTAGAGTAATAATATTTGAATAGTTAAAATATTTTTAAATATATATAGAAATTCACTTGACTTTTGTAAGAATAGTTAAATATAGAGTAATAAATATTCTTCAATATAATAAATATCTAATAAAACACAAAATCAAATCATGACATTCAACTTTGTGTCTAAAAACACACATAATGAAATATTTACGAAATATCCATAAATTATTAATAGAATATTATTTTAATATGTAGATTATTTCAAAATGTATATCAGAACATCTTGTAGAATTTTAGGAGATTGTATTTTCGAATAATTAAAAATATATTAATAAAGTAGTAAGAACATCTAGTAGAACCTTGACATTATTTTAACTAAAATAATGGTTGTAATTGGTTGGGGTTTTTTGTGTGACAGATATGGCTTATTAGATAACAGAACACCTATTAGATTAATATTCTATAATATAAATTTTAGTATTTTAAATTTATTATAATTAAAATCTTGGTGAAGTTGTTTGTGAAAACTTCAGAATATCATAGGCAAGTAACATTTGTAAAAAAGATTTCTTAGAAAATGTCAGTAAGAACAAGTTCTACCATTTTCATCGTGTACAAAGTACAATGACATAATCATTCTTATAATTTTCTTGAGTCCAGTGAATAGCCAATTCAAATCCTCTAACTATTCTTTTGGCTTAGTTTAGCAGCATGAGTTCCGTGATTGCCCGGCATAATAGATATTTTTTTCTGCTTTCCAGCAATAAATCAAGACTTTGAATTTTCTTTCCATGACAGAAGTTGTTGCAGCCCATAGGGAATCAAGAGATGAACATGTTGGCATGTTGTTGTTGCTTCAGTTATATCAACTTTGAATTCTTGCAATGATCAACTAATACAAAACAAAACAAACTCGGACTCATAAACTTGCAAAGGAACGCAAAGACAGCTATGACTTGGTACGCAGGATACGAAATCGAACCCCAACTCAAAAAGATGACTCGGCATCAGGACTGAAAAAAATCAAAAGAAAACGCACTGCTCAATCAACTCGGTAACCATCGAACGAAAATTGACAGAAAACGTTGAACTCAGTGGAAGGATGCTGAGTTTTTAACCGAAAGAAGGGGACGGGTTGTCTTTGGTGTGGGTTTAGAAATCAAGCACGGTGATGGTTCTTTAAAGAATCCAGATCAATGTTGTTCGCATGCTGTTGTTTCTTGTGCACCAGCACATCGATCGTCTTCACTTATTGTGATAGTATTCCGTCCTAAATAAATTAATGAATCAGAGATTATATGACTTAACCACGAAGTTCATCACATGATAAGGGTATTCCTTCAAATTCAACACCACCACCGCATTAAACATTGTCTGCGTAATCCGTTCTTTTTGGTCATTTTACAAACCTGATATACATCACATAACGAAATCGGTTTACACTGCAAAATAAAAACAACAAATCGTAGTTAGTGCTAAAGTCATTGTTTGCCAAGAGATTAGTTAAGGGAATCGATTAAAACACCCACTAAACATTAATAAGATAGAATGCAAACCTTGTAATTTTCTCGCTGTTTTCCATCATGGAATTTTGCATCTAAGTTGTTCTACGTCTGTGATTGTAGAAGATAAGAATATGTTTTGTATTATATGTGTTTCTATATATCTAAATAATGAGAATATTGCATAATCTTTCCTTTTAAAATTTTATTGTGATTGATTTGTATGCAATTAAACACTATACCATAGATTGCATTTAGCAACCCCTAAAAATAGTTGCTATATTATAAAAAAGCATTGCAATAGCCTCTATTGCAACAATTTTCAAAAATTCGACCGTTAAGTTTGCCCCCGTTGCCATAGGGCCCTTTTTGCAATGAATTAACCCTTGTATTGCAACATGTTCAATTCATTGCCAGAGCCACATATTGCAACAAGTTTTTCTCTATAGCAATGCAATTTAAATCATTGCTGTAGTTTGTTCTATTATTGCAACAAAATTTGCAACACTTTATTTTGATTTAAACATTGCCATAGAGCACCTGTGGCAACAAATTTTGGTCCTAATATATTGTTTTTAGTGAATTATAATATAAAAAGCAACCTCTAAGGCAACATTATAATGACATATTGCAACATTATGAATAAAAAAAATGGACATGACCATTTCATAAATATATCAATCCACCAATTTAATGGTTCAACACCAACAAATTCAAAACAGTACTTAGACTGTTACCAACCACAAGCTCATGCCAGAAGCAAGTCCTAGACTACCACAAACAATATCAGTACCATTGTGACTGATCAAAAAACAGATTTTAAGTCTAGCTATAACATTTGCATCAAACTTCTTACATCATCAAAATAGGCTAATTAATTAAGTCTTGAACATAGATATATATACTACTACTGATGATCAAGAATCATCAGCAGCTTCGCTATCAGTCTCCGGCTCATGTCACTCTCACAGCATGCACATATTTCATCCACATCTATATGGAGCGAAGGATTTTTCTCAGCCAAATGTCCAAAGATTCTCTTTAGCTTTTTGTTCAACTTATCCTCCATCTCAGCAGCTATCTCCTTCCTTAGGCTTGCCAATTCTTCAGCCTTTTTGCTTTGACGCTGTTGATTGTTGACTGTTTTCCTTGTTCTACCAGTCCTCCCAACAAGCCAATTTGGTCCATGAGCCTGAAAATCTATTTCTTTTGTATTTGCTGCTTCTTCAGCCTCATTGTCTTTCTCAGTGTCTTTGTCATTGTCCTTTTCATTGTCCTTCTCAGTGTCCTTTTCAGTCTACAAAAATCAAAATATGTAAAGATATTAGTGTATACAATGGCCCCAATATTGCAGCATGTACATATTCAACATTCATAATAATCTTATGACAGAAGTAATTTCAATAATTTATAAAAATATTATTCCTAACCTTCTTATCATGACCTTGGCGCGTTTTAGGATATATATCCGCCTTTGTAGGTGTATCAGGGGTCGACTGGTTCTTTTTCAATCATAAAATGAACAAAATATTAACAAGTAGGATTGATAGACAAAATAATTGCAAAATATGATAATTAGTATCCACGACCATACCATTTCATTTCCAATCTGTGCAAAGGATTTACGGCCAGCAGTGTGTGTGTCAATGACCTTTCTTCGGTTGTTTGAATTCTTTGCAGCAATAGATTTGATTTTTTCATGGCCCCAATATTGTAGCAAAATCTTGAATTTTTTCAAAGGAATGGACTGCGGCCGATTTCTTAGCCTTTCCTCATCATTGTCATATTTTGAATAGTATTCTGCCTTAAAACGGCTTTTGTGCATCCTCCATGCATCACAGATGGTCTTTAGAACCCAATCTTTTCCCTCCTCTGGAATGATATACTTTGTCTACAGATTATACACAATAAAATAGATTATATATATACGAGCTGTTATACATAATAAAATAGATTATAAATAGGAATGTAGTGTGTATGTGTTGTTTTTACCTTGACAAACTCCCACCAGCCAATCTTCTCTCCTTCGGGAACTCGGCTCCAGTTCACAAGCCTATATCATCTGATTTTTACCCTCCTCGACAAGCTTATAGAAATTCATTGCTTCTTTGTTCATCTGATTTTTAACACCGGTATCAATACTATTTTTATGTCGATTAAGGACCATCTCATCAAAATCTTCTCCCAAACCAAACCCCCCGTATCACAGTCCATATCATCACTAATTCCAATGCTTTTTTTAAATTTTGCCGTTGAAATCTCATATATCCAGTTCACAAACTCTGGATATGGCCCCTGGCATATAAGATGCTCATAGACGACATCTCGCGAGTGCCAGAAGCGATTAGTACATTTCTTACACGGGCACCTAAGTTCAGTTCCTACGCCAAAATTTGCCATACCATTCGACACAAAATCTTTTACCCCTTTTATATATTCTTCACTATACTTTGGAAGTAATGTCCAGTTCATCATCACTGAATTTCTACACAAGTTTGAATAGAAACAAGCATCAATTTAATAAACTCCTATAAACATTACTAAATCCCTCTAAAATAACCCCACTGTTTAGAGACCAGTAAACCCATTTAAACCACAATTACTAAATCCCTCCAAAATCGATTTTAGTACATATAAAAAACCTAAATTAAACATGTAACAAATCTGAGAACAAGAACCCCATGTATCAACATAATCTGAAAATATACAACACCATCTAACAAAGCACAAAATCAAAGAACAAGAAACCCGTGTATCAACATAATCTGAAAATATACAAAACCATCTAACAAAGCACAAAATCAGAGAAAAAGAAACCCATGTATCAACATAATCTGAACCCTAAAACATGCAAGCACATCAACCTAAACCCATTTAAACCCCTAATTAACAACAAGCATATACATCATTACCCACATATACACAATCAAGTAAACATATATAGACACCCAATTAAACACATACATACCTAATTTATGAGAGACAAATAGAGAAACGGGGTTGTGTACCTAATAATACCGAGCCTTGCCTTCGACTTCTCTCTCTCACACGCCTAGCCTCTATTCTTCGATCCTCTCGACTTCTTCTCTTTCGCTCCTCTCTCTTCGATATAACACCTCTGTACTCTGTAGTGTTAGTGTAGTGTTTTAATTATCTGTAGTGTAACTGAGTGTAGTGTACTTTCTTTTTTGTGTGTTTTTTTCTTTTACTTAACCCGGGCACTTCTAATTTTCACTATCCCGCCACTACTAATTTTCTCTTGGCCCGCCAATTTTTGGCCCCAAAATTCTAATCTACTGCAACGCCTGGTACTAGCGTTGCAAAAGACCTTGCTTTTTATAGCATTTTCAAACTTTTTAACGAAAATTTGATTCTATTGTAACGTTTTTTTCGGCATTGCGATAGACTGTTTTTAATTTTTCAATTACAACGATTTTGTGGAAATTTTTTTTTGAGTGGTTGCGAAATGCAATCAATGGTGTAGTGAAATGTGATACAAATTTCCATGTTTAAAAGATTCTTTGTTGATCGAGTCCAAAATAGAAAGCCATTTACCCAGCATATACATGATTATTACAATAATGCCATTAAATTAATGAGTTTTAAATCATTATAATATTAGGATATATCTACGGTTGTTATTAGATCTCTCAGTTCTCTTGATAGTAAGGTTCTCCCTCGAACCTTACTCATATATATATATATATATATATATATATATATATATATATATATATATTTATATGTATATACATATATACACATATATGATATATTTATATAATTATATATATATATATATATATATATATAAATTAAATAAACACCCAATTTGATTTTTACTCACTTTAAATTCTTTGACTATATTCTCTAGCCATTTGGGATCAACGTCATCAATGTCAGTGAACGTGTAACGTCCAACTGGCCAGCTTTCCCGAATAATAGCAAGCAAAGTCTTCTTGGCTTGATCATCTTCAATACTACCAAAATTTGACAAGTGAGTTATATTATTTATCGTATATATATACACACACATACATATATGATCATGTGAAATTAAATTAAAAACATATTGATAGGTCCATTATTTTGCACATTTTAACTACCTATTTATTGCTTGTTTTCGTATTTTATTAGTTAATTGTTTTGTTTTCAGGAATTTTTAGAGAAATCGAGAATTCAAGAGAAAAAGGAACAAAAAGGTGCAAGAAGGGAAAAAGAGGAAGAAAAAGAAAAGAAAAAGAAAAAGAAGAAGAAAAAAAGAAAAAGAAAAGAAAATCAAGACAAAAGGACCCTTCTACCCCTAAAACCTTAATCTAGGCTTATATAAACATCATTTTCTCTCATTAGCCACCAACATAGTCTTTACCCTAGTTTTTACCTAGTTGTTAGTAGCCTTCTTTATCATTTTCAACATCTAGAATAGCTTCTCTTTCAACTTGTAATCCCTCAAATATTGTAAACATTTTTTATATATATATAAGTTGAAGTTTAGTTTCTTTATCTCTTGCACCTTTGCCTTGTTGAAATATATGGCTATGACCAACTTTCCCTTCAACAAGTGGATAAAGTGGCATTTGTGCCAACCACTTGTGGGTTGAAATAGCCTTTATTATATGTTTTAAGCTTGCATTTTTTAGTATTTAGATTGAGCCCTTTTAATTCTCAATATTATTAGTGGGTTCAATGGTTTAGTATTCTAGATTTTGATTTTAGCTTTTAGTTTGATGGGGTTTTGTTAGATACATGGTAGATAAGCTAGTTTTGAAGTTTTGTTTGATTTGGAGTTAGTTTGGTAGGATTTGGTATTGTTCTTGTTCTTGGTTTTGGTATTTTTAGGAGCTTTTTGGTATAAATTTTAGTTTATGATTTTGAATTGAGGTTAGTTGGTTTATGTTGGAAATATCATGTTTAGGCTAGATTTGAAATTTGGTGTAGTTTGGAGTTTATTTTGCTTGGTTTGAGTCTTGTTTTGATAAAAAAATGGGTAGTTTAGGGGCTATTTAGTGTTGAATTTAGTCTAGAGGTTAGTAGGGTTTGATTACATAAATTTGGAATGGCTAGATTTTCCGATTAAATCAATTTTCCGGTGAAATTTAGACTTTTTCGGTGAACATAGTTCTTTCCGGCATCGCTGATTTGTTGAATGTTTAGTTGCTCAGAGTCTGTTATTACACGTACTCGTCTGTTTTCCGCCGCGTTACGCTTTTCCATTTACTTTCTTTTTCCTTGTTTTTATTTGATATTTTTTTATATATGCTGACTTTGGTTTTACCGTTGTTTTACTAGTAATTCCCCTGTCCCATTTTAACTGATGTTTGATTTTTTGACACGTATATTGAGGTGTAAAAAAATAGTATCTACGCTCATTAAAAAGATTTAATTCTTATATCAAATAAAAGTTTAGATTCTAAACTTTTATTTGATATAAATTTTATAAACAATAATTATTTTTAGATGTGATTTTTTTAACATCTTAAAATACGTGTAAAAAAGTCAGAAGCAGTTAAAATGAGACGGAGGGAGTATATGTTTTCATTTCGTTTAACTAAACCGCGACAGGTTCACGTACATCTGTTTATATAACTTGTTTTTCCATTATTCTCATTAGCTTGTCCTTTTTATGAAAATTTAAGTGAATTATTTTCTTGATATTATTTTGTCATTTAGCATATAAAAAAACCTTCAAAAACTAATTTGTCTAATTCGCCTAAATTAGAAATTAAGTTTTCGCGAAAATAAATTTAGTCCCTGTGGATCGAATCTTTTATTATTAAAACGGGATCGTGCACTTGCGATTAATATCAAAATTATATTTTGAGCACATCACATATATATAAATGGGATGCAAGAAATAACTACAAGTAGATAGACTTACTGTCCGCCTGAAATATTAATACGGATTGGTTTAGGAGGCACTTTTCCAAACAAACCGGTTGAATGGGATCGTGGCCTCCTAACTATCCTCCTTATTGGAACCTCCTCTGTCGGGTTCTCTCATTCATTCGGATTCTGTCCTTTATCCAAATTAGTTAGTTCATCACGAATAGCCAAAGTGCTCGACTTTCCTTTACCCTTCCGGGTGGAAGTCTCCTTGGCTTTTCCCTTACTACTCTTCTCCTTGCCCTTGCCCTTATCCTTGGCCTTCCCCTTGCCTTTTCTTGCCATTAAGGCAATGATCATGATCACAAGCACGAAAAACCACCACAAGGTGCCCTAATCAAACACCATAAATCAATCATTGGTTAGGATATGAATCAAAAACCACAACCCCTTAATTACGAATCAAAATGCCAAATAGAATCAAAAACCACAACCCCTTAATTACGAATGAAAATGGCAAATAGTATCAAAAACCACAACCCCTTAATTACGAATCAAAATGCCAAATAGAATCAAAAACCACAACCCCTTAATTACGAATCAAAATGACAAATGGAATCAAAAACCACAACCCCTTAATTACGAATCAAAATGCCGAATGGAATCAAAAACCACAACCCCTTAATTACGGATCAAAATGTCGAATAGAATCAAAAACCACAACCCCTTAATTACGAATCAAAATGCCAAATAGAATCAAAAACCACAACCCCTTAATTACGAATCAAAATGCCAAATTATATACTTATATATAATAAGCGTAAAGGATATAATTTGGTGGCATAGTTGTATGGTCCAAAAACTTATCATCCGTTGGATCGTATATTGAACAAACAAGCACCGTTAGATTTGAACAAAATTAATTTCTGTTCTATAAGGCAACTGATATCTATTTGCATATTTATAATTCCTTTTCTAAATCCAAAACAAATTTTTGCTTTCACGTGTTTATGATTTTTTTTAATCCAAAATAAATATCTCCTACCAGTTTTATTTGTAGAATCATATAAATCGTATTGTCAAAAAATTATCTTTATCTAATATATTTTAAAATAATAAGCCGGATTTATGTGAAGAACGAATACAAAATTTTTTTTCTTACTCCAAAACAAATTCTACCTGTAAGTCTAAATGTAAAGACAACCCTATCTGTTACATAGGGATGATAACTCAACAATAGAACAGGACAAGTAAATAACACTACGCCTGCACCGGAATCGGAAGATACGAAGACAAAGGTTGAAGAAGCCATCTACAGTCTTGAAGGAATAAGTTCACTGGAAGAAGTTCATTAATATGTTCATGCCTCGGTGAAGAATAAGGATTGAAGTATTCAAGATTGTGGAAGCAATGAAGATGTTGTCCAAGTACTCGAAAGATTTCAGTGCAACCCCTGAAGCAAGATATGTCTATATCTTGGTTGGTTATTTTTAATCAACAAATTGAAGCATAAACTAACACGGAACCGACTGATCAATGTTTGCTGACAAAGAAGGTACAATGTTTGTGTTTGACTTCAGTGTTAGTCGCTTGTAAACCAGACCAGTGCACTAAGCGTCAGCACGTACGGAGCTTTGCAAAGTATTTATCGATCGAAGAATTGATCCAGTCATATCAAGTCATTTGTTCCAAAGCCAAGCCAAGCCAAATGCTCTGCCTCTGCAAGCTATGCCAAAGCTTACTACGTATGTCAAGCTTCCACAGAAAGCCATATCAGGAAGTGACATTTTTATATGTGTGCACTTATATAGTTATATATGTATAAATATATTTATATATTTGTATATATGTATATTTAATTAAATATAGTATACATACTATATATGTATATATGTTTTTAAACATATGTATATGTATATTTATATGTATATATATTTAAATAAATATATATGTATATAATATATGTATTTATATTTTACATAAGCAATTATATAATTAAGTGTATATATATATATTATATTATGTGCATAAATATATGTATATTTAGAGAGAGTAATATATATCTTTATATATATATTTATATTTATATTTACACATAGTTATATGTATATTATATATATTTAAATATATGAGAATATATTTAAATATATGTGTATATATATGTTACTATATGTTTATATAAATATTATATATATGTATATATTTATATATACTTTTCTTTATATATATTTATGTTTATATTTATATTTATAAATAACTATATATATCTCTATATATATTTATATATATATTTACATTTGTATTTACATATAATTATATATTATATATATTTAAATATATGAGAATATATTTAAATATATGTACATATATTATTTTATGTTCATATAAATAAAATATATATGTGTGTATATATTTATATATATTTTTATTTATTAATATAATAACAACATATTATATTATATTATATATATTATGCATGCATGTGATGATGTCAGGTGTCTAGGGCAACCTAGGGTTTGCATGTGAGGGAGGAGAGATAACAGTGGAGCTCTCCACTGTAGGAGCGCAAGTTCCTCATTCCCTTGAAAATCTCTAAGTCATATACTCCTATGGAACAAGAAGAAGGCGCAAGTTTGTTTTTGCTTAAACAAAAACTAAGTGGCGCAAGATTGAAGAGAGATAACAGGGAAATGCATTACTGTGGCGCAAGTTCAATGAACTTGAAAATATTCCAAGTCACAACACTCTCTACACTCTGTGAGGTGCATGGACAGTCAAAGCGCAAGCTTTGACTGGCGTGACTTCTCTACTTAGAATAAAATTCTAAGTCCTCATACAGTGATGCCCATGGAGCGCAAGCTTTGACCTAAGGACTGTTGACTTCTCCTATGTGCAATGTATTGGCGCAAACTTGTTTATAACTTAGAATAATTTCTAAGTTACATACACACAGGGATATACTGTATGGCGCGACATTTGACCTAGTGAGGGCGCAGCTGTTGACTTGCTCTTTCCAGGCGCAAGTTTACGATATATATATATGTAAATATATATATTGGGCGCAAGTTCAAGTGTTGGTGATTTATTCTAAGTCATCAAGACACACTCTGGTGAACAGAAGGCGCAAACTCATGCAAGAGCGCAACTTCATCCGGCGCCAACTCAATTCTGTTAACTAGGGTTAGTTTATGAAAGCCTATAAATATGTGATTGTGGTTCTCACAATTCACATCATCCTTCGGGATGGATGGCCAAGTGCTATGCACAAACTCTCTCAAATAACACACACCCTAGCCTAGTTTTATACCGTAAATATTTGTAGTGGATAGGGCTTGTAATATTTAGAGGAGTGGTCATTGTAGCCAACCTTCGGGTTTGGATTTGTAGCACCCTTCGAGGTATTTATCAATATACAGATATACCTTGAAAATATTGTGTGTTGGTTTAATATTTTCATATCCTCAGAAACCGACCCAATAAATATCCGGAACACGAAACCCATTACAGGACTGCAATTTATTTATCCGCAAGATTCGAAAGAATTTTAAATTGTAGTGAGTATCGTATTCAACCCCCCCTTCTACGATACTTTGGACCTAACAATTGGTATCAGAGCATGGCTGATTGATATACAAATCAGGATCCTTATCGTACGGAAAATCAAGAACCTAGCTTTTGATATTTGATTAGGGGAAATGTTCTTCCGGTTTGTGTTGTTGAATTTGTCCGTAGGCCTAAGCAAGGATTATCTGTCGGATACTGAACTTTGGACCAGGACTTATAAATTTATATTTTAAATTTTAATAAGTTTATTTTATAAATTTGACTTAATTTATTTTAAACTTATTAATTGAGTTTATTATGAATTAATTGAATTTATCTTATAAACTTAATTAAATTTACTTTATAAACTTTACTAAATTCATTTAATAAATTTGCTTAAATTTATTTTAGACTTGTAAAGTTTACTCTTAGACTTTATCAAGTTTATCATAAATTTTTATAAATTTATTATTTAAATTTGTATAGTTTATGATTTAAATTTAAGTTAAAATCTAGAATATAAATGTTAGAGGATTTTATTGATTATGGATATAAGTTCAAGTTCAAGGGTTCAATTTGATTTGTTCTGGAAGTAGTGATTTAATTGGAGACGAGACACTTGAATATTTTCAAAAATTAAATTTATCTAATAAATTTTAATATATCTACTAAATGAATTTGAAATAAATTTATTCTAAACTTATTCAGTTTATTATGAATTTATTTGAATTTATTTTTTAAATATAATTAAATTTACTTTATAGATTTAACTAAGTTTATTTTATACTTTATTTTCTTTCATCTTTTAAAACTTAATTTTAAAATTTATTTTCTTTATAATTTAAACTTAGTTTAAATAATCAAGTGTCCCGTAACCTTTTTAATTATTCTACTCCAAGACAAATCAGATTGACATTTAGTTGAGACAGATCAGGCTGACAGATTACAAGACAAACACCGGGCTTTCAAATACCAGATTCTCAGAACCGGTAATGGAAGTACATTGATGACCCAATCCAATTGATTTCTCAAAGGATTATTTGAAGCAGTTTTCTATGTTCAACAAAGATGATTGTGATTCGAAGAAGATTCTATTGAAGACTGATTGGACACTACTGACAGTGAATTTTGAAGAAGGTACTTCAGGCCTTGATCTGAGTAATTACTCCGACTTGATTATCAGATCACCAGATCAGGATGGGAATTTGCTACATCTGCAATGAAGCATCTTTCCAAGGCTCGGAATGTCAACTTTGAATGGCACCACTAGTAGTAGGAAAAGAGAAGTTTTTGCAGAAGAATCTTCAAGGGATTTCAATCTAACTCAGTGATTCAGGGATATACAATTACACAGTGAATTGTATCAATGCTAAATCCATCCAGAATCAACTGAATCAAAGACAGAGAACTGAGGAGGTTTAAGGATATAATTATCGAGTTACTACCGCACCAAATCAGTTTCGTGCATTTATGTCAGAACCTTAGAATTGAACAGAAGAGTTTGTAACTGCTGAATTTGAGGAAGCTCAAGTCGACGAAAGTTAACACTTTTGAAGAATGTGAGGACAGAACTTCAAGGATTAGCATAACACTGTCTGAGAAGTTTTAGTCATGTCAGATTCAGACGGAATCCATTGGTTTTAAGTGGTGACTCTTCGGGGTTTAGTTCGACAAGTTGTTTGAAAACTGAGTTGGTCAGCGCACACAATATTTTTGGTATCTTTAGCAAAAGAAGGTTGCTATACATATTGAAGCCTCGACAAACAAGGATGATAGGGCTTGTATGAAATTCAAGTGGATGTTTTGAAAGAAGCATCACAACAAGTTCTTATGCTATTTTAGGAAAGGTGTGAGATGGATCAATTGCTGATGAGAAGGATGATTATGGTTATCTGACTATCCTAGCATTCTCTGAAGATGACTCACCTCGCACTTCTCAAGTACGAATTCTTTCTAACTATGCAATAATTATTTCTTTATATTCAAAGCATGTTATAAATCTCTGAGTAGAACTGTTTAACACACAAGCACAAGCATGATAGCATCACAATTGATAATGTTAAACTAGTATGCTAGATGACTGTTCTGGTAACTAGGATTGATGATAATCTTGTGCATGTGTCTTTAGCAGATTCTTAACATGTGTATGAATATTTAGGATTTGATTATTAGCAATGGTGAGATTAGACGCTTTCCTTTGGAACACAACTCTTAGTTTTAGGGGTTATGATCCTAGCATGTATAACTTTGTTAAAACATTTACTTTCAGATTCCCTAGTACAATTAGATTTGCTTATTTATCTGAATTGTTTGTTAAGGAATTTATTTGTTCTATGATGGAATGTCTACCTTGTGTCAGTAGAACTTTTAGAACTTCATGTTAGATCTAAAACTGACTTAGGTAATAGAGATAGTATAATGCCATATAACAATAGAGTGGGATTAGTATGAATTGATAATGTGATTATTAATTTGTCTATGATCATTATGCTTTTAGGGGATTATTGAATATCTGTAATTCTGCTTTCTACCTATTACACTTGTGTTAATTGGTTTAAGTAGAGAGTACTGAATCTTCTGAATTGCATAACTACATGTCTTGCTCTTGTTTTATCTTTGATTGGTTTCCATGTGTATTCAACATCATGTCTGCTTATATTCATGTCATGAATGCATGTCTTTGTACTTGCATTGATTTTAGAAAAGCATGTTTGAGAATCACATTAGGGCAATGTCTAGATAAGAATTAGCATGTTAAGGTTGCTTCTGTTGTTACCATTGTCAAAGAAAAATCTCTAATCCATCCGGACCCAGTTATGATTGGGGACCATAGAACTCTTTCCATTTGTGATTGTAGGTTACATATGTGCCACATGATTTTGGTGCACTCTGTTTGCTGAGTAGCTGAAATCATATGATTCACCAAAAATACCTTGTTAGCAAATGTGATCATGTGAGCAGTTCCGTCAATAATCTTTGGAAGATGACAACAAAGATTCTCTTATGGAACATGCTCCTTTTATGAAATGTCATCATGGAAGTATATCTTTCTTGGAAGAGTCAAAGCACACAAATTCTGAGTATCAGACTGTTCTCTGACAAAGGACATTATGTCAGTTCATGGAATAGTGCTTTATCTCAAATCAGGAAAGATGTGAATCTGCTCGTAGCTAATATGGAACTTCAACTGAAGATGGAGTGAGCTATTTCGATAGTAAAGCTTCATCGGATGAGTGTTAGCTATGGAACATGAAGCTCTCACACTTGTATGTCAAAACAAGGAGCTCTTTTTATTTGTAAGAAGAGAATTGGTGAGAGGACTACCTCATCTGGGATTCTATATGGATGAAGCTTATGAGGTATGTCAATAGGGAAGTCGAAGGAGCATCACAAAGAAGCAAAGATATGATCAACATTACTGAGCCGCTTCAGATGATACATATGGATTTCTACGGATCAGTTAATGTTATATCTAAAACAAAGCCAGATATCTTTTTGCGATGATCATTGACTACTCTAGACTCTTTTGTGTTGTTCATATGTGTTCGAAGGACAAGACGTCACAAATAGAGGTTGATCAAGATGAACCCTGATCGTTGATAAATCCAAAAAGGCACCATTCTTGTTAGTGGCCAATTAGAAGCAAACACTATCTTTTGGTATGTGTTTGGACGAAAATTCCTCTTTGCAAGTCTTGCATTTGAAGATCAAAGAATACTTTCCTCGGCTACTCAATGGAGTCTACAGTCTACAGGGTGATTATGATTGATCAATAGAAGGTGATTGTAAGTCTAGACGGGACATTGAACGACATTTTGCTCCAAGCTGTTAAAGGTGATATATTGGTTTAATAATGATTCAGATCCAAGCATAATCTCTTTGCAAGGATAAGGATTATTAAAGAAATCTCAGCAACAGCTTAGGGGGAGCATTTGGTGGATCCACTAGTCAAACTCAACACCACATTGAAGATGAACAGGACATATCAAGAACGTATCTGCTTAGACAAAGGGTTTGAAATCAATATCATTCTCGGGTTCTAGTTCTTACATGTTCCTAATGGTGAAGTGAAGACTAGGAGAGCTATGGTGAAAGGATGTTATTTCTTTGCGTTTCAATCTGAAGTGAAACTTGGGGAAGATTCAAAAGCTCTTAATGGGATCCAGATTGAGTGATTGCACAGCAAGATGATCTCAGTCAGTTTGAAAGCAGATTATGTGTGGATTCTGATACCCTGACCTAAAAACAATTCAGTACCTAGTACTTGTCGGGTATTCAGATTCCAACTGGATAATTTTGGCTCTGTTACGAGGGACAAGCCAAATCTGGTTGCTTAGAGTTACTTCAAAGGAGAAGGTCATGAAGATGATGGAAACAGAATCTTCAAGTTTAGGACTCTACATCTTAGGGGACTCAACGACCTTCATGATTGAACTAAAGCACCATTGACGAGACTCGGGTTCAGGATATTACAGTGAGCTAGAAGATGAAGCTTCATGCAACATTTCAAGACTTTGCAGTTGCAGATCCAACGGAATTTGTATGCTCTTTCTTCACCAGCTTTCTATGAGTTGTTATCCAAGACCTGATGATAGTCACGGACATGGTATGACTTCTGACTAGCATATTATTCTAATATTTGTTTGCTAGAGTCATATTTGGTATCCAAATTATTACTTCTCATGATATAAGGCACACACAATACAACTATCTGTGCTGTGATACCATGATTATATTATATGTGGAGTAACGTCACTTGTGCAAGATAAATGCTAAGTGAATGCAGATTAGTGATATGATGAGTTTGTTGGAAAGTTGCAATTCTTTATGGTCTACTAGTTAGCCTAAAGAATGATGGCAATAAAAAGAAGTCAAGGATCTTTTGAATATGCGCATTTTGGAAGATTTTAGACCTGCCAAGATTTATGCCAACAACCACTGGACTTGATCAGTACAAGAAATGTACATCTACTGAAATGTCAAGTCTCAGAGGCATTCAACTCATCACTTTACTCAACTGCAAGTGGATCACATACTATATTTTCTATAAGGTACTACTTCTTTCATGAGCATGTCTATCATATTTCTTGAATAAATTCATGAGTATTAAATTGTCTATACATAGGACTTGTGAATTTATTTAAAATCCAGTACCTCGTGCTTTTTGCTATTCTATGTGATTGTCATGTTTATTGCTTTGCATGCTTAGATGGTGATTATATGTTTTAGCATGAGTGTTTGTTATTTCAATTATTTAAATTGTGTTGCATGACAATTAAGTGACTTATTTGTTCATGATTTAAATGATTAGAGATGACATGAAGCATGACTTAATTATGTTATTTTTCTTGATCTATACCTCTTTAACAATTGGTATCTAGTAGAGAACTTTGTCATAATCTAGTCGTGATATATCTGTATTTGTGAAAATACTTAGGATTATGTTCTAGGTTGAATTCATTTTTATAGGTATAAAATCTGAAGCATGACTTATTTGTTTCTAGACTTGTGACTTGTATCAGTAATTGGTATGTGGTTGAAATCTAGTTAGAATTTAGTCATGATATACTAGTATTTGTGGAGTTACTTAGATTCTCTCTAGGCTGAATCCATTTATATTAGTGTATATACTTGAAGCATAACTATTTGTGTTGGATATTTGATGATTTATTAATTGATATTTCATTTCATGTCTAACTGCATATAGTTGTGATACTTTTAGTGTTAGTGATATTTTTGCATGCTTATATGTAGATCACTAATATTAATTGTTAATATTTTTCTGCGAGGAGTTGTGTGAATTCACTTGTGTTTAATGATTACATGTATAGGACTTGTGAACTTTTCTTCAACTTTCCCTCGGGCTTGCGAATATCTTTGTATGATTGTCATGATTTTAGTTGTTATATGCTCATCTGATAATCATATGATATTGCGTAGGTAATTATTATTTTATCTTAGTTAAATTGTGATCCATGACAATTATATGCTTATTTGTTTCATGATTGACTTTGATAGAATAATAGAAGCATGATTGATTCATTTTGGAAATATTTAATTGGTATCTATTTTTGATGCTTTATTGATGTTTTATTTTTGATTTGATTGTGATGTATTGGCACTGATGAAATATTGTTGCATATTTCTTAAAACCATTGGTGCTAATATATTTTAGGTGTTTAATATACTGAGTACAAGGGAGACAACATAATCTTTATTCTGTCTCAAATTTATGTTCTGGAGTGGTGAGTTTCTTCAAAGAAATTTTCTTATCAATTGATTTCAACAATTGGTATCAACTACTTTATTTCATAAATATTTCTTAGAATATTTTGCATCTATATATGTAGCGTCATAGGACGAGACATTGATTATCTTGTATTTGTGTACTTGGTGATCTTTGTCACTTACAGCGTCTGTTTTGACGATGTGCTAGTATGATGCCTTTTTACTAATTATTGTGATGAGTGCTTTATACACTGTAGCGCATAAATTTTCTTGTTTCCTTTTTAAATTGTAGTGAGAAACAGGAGTCTGTGTCTTTTTCAAAGACAAGTTCATTTAAACCTTTTATGCATAGATTCAGACTCTCGTACTCAAACCAGTTTTTAACGGAAAACTTTGATTCTTTCATCGGTTTTGATTGTCATTCTTTATGAAAATCATTTTTACAATCACAACTGATTCATTTTTTCTAAAAAGATTAAATGCAATTGCTTTCATTCAAAATCATAGATTTTCTAAAATGCATTTATATCTCCTTCTGTTCTTCGGAACTTAATCAGCCTCTTGGCTTTCCTAGATAGTCATAAGGTTGAAAACCAACAATCTTTATCCCAGACTATAAAATCAAATTCAGAACACATCCCAACTTTCCCCCTGGAGTAATAAGGAACTTTTCAAACAAAAAGTCAATGAGGGAGAAACTGTACTCGTTGCAGCAAATAAGGATGTGAGGGATAGTGTACCCACAGCTCTACCTCTCAAGGAGAAAAGGTGTTTTTGAACTTGAGGTAACTGTTGCTCATCTGTATTCTCTCAAAAGAATATAGAGCTGAAAAGGCAATAAAACAGTCTCTGGAATCATTCTCTCAACAGGATGAGTCCATTGAAATTCGCTCGTCAGCCAGAGCATCTTGTATTGAGTCAAGCACATCATCAGTAATCTCTCTGATGAAGAGCCTAAACAAAAATCTTATGGACACAATACAAGAGAGTGCACAGTAAGGTTAAAGGTTTTGTTCCAGAAGCAACTTCTTCATTTACCATTTTACCGTAAATAAGATGGTTGATGCCTTTACAGGTGTAAGGAGGAAACGAGGATCTCAATTGCCAAATCTTCAGGATTCTCGTCTCCCTCCCCGGATAAGAACAGATCTGGATCCAATCGGAATGGATTTCCTATTTATAGGAGATCGGCAACTCTCTGACTATGAGTCAATTTATTGATGAGTCAGTTGAGGATTGGGGATTTACGAAACTCCATTGCACCGCCAGTGACCTCTCTTGAAGGGGCTATGGTGATTTTCTCATGCAGGTACAGAAGACCATACTTTGAGTGCTGAGAGAAACACTATGAGCCAAACACTGAGAGCTAAACACTTGGTGCGATTCTGAGAAGAACCAGTGAGATATCAGAATGAGAAATCTGTGAGCATGAGTGAGTGCAAACACATAGGAAATTGAGAAGAGTGAAACACTTGTGAGGTACATATTATAATATTTAGTATCGAAAACTCACATGTTGTTGAAAGAATTGACGGAAGCAACTACGGTTCATTCCATTTCACGGTGTGAACTTGTGGTTGATGATTCTCTTGAATCAAGTGTCTTCACAGACATTGAGGAGGACTTAGGCCTTTGCCATAATTAAGCCTTTGTCTAACCTCCCAGAGCAAACAACTCTGGATCCTTAATTGGATAAGCCACTTAGTGGTTGGCAACTTGTGGACCATGATTCGGATTTATCTGATGAGTCTGCAGGGACTGGGAATTACGAACTCCCATTGCACCACCGGTGACCCCCTTTAAGGGTGGCTAAGGTGATTTTCTTGCAGGTACTCAGCATTTTGGAAGCTCAGTATTTGTGTGGAGGGATACACTTACAGAACTCGTGAGTGACACCCTTACCCAAAAACCGAGAGAGAATTGAGTGTTGAGTGATACACCTGCAGAACATTTTAGTGAGACACCCACTAATTACCAAATTTATACCTAAAGACAAAGTGGATGTTGCTACTGGAATGTCAGTTTTACTCATTACTTTTCCATTTGGAACCTATTCTTTCAGCATAGGGACCAACCCAATCAAAGTAAACCCTTCTTCTGAACTCTTTCTTCGACCCCAGCTTTAGCGTTGTTTAGTTCTCTATGGGGAGATTATCTTTTGGTACAGGAAGTATTGTACACGTTCCTTGACCTATTTGATACCACATATCCTTGGAGGATTCCACAACTAAGGGGGAGAATATATTTAGGGGGAGAATATATGAAAGGGGGAAGAAAAAGTAAGTTAGCTTTCTTTAGCTGTCTACAACTAAGGGGGATTAAACTACTCTTTAGCTGTGTACTACTGAGGGGAGATTGATCTTTCAACTAAGGAGGAGGATTGATCTTTTATCTAAGGAAGATAGCTACTTATCACTAAGGGGAACCTGATCAAGGTAACGGGAGGAGAAGTATAAGGTGATACATTTATTCTTCAGTAAATGGTAGACATGAACTCATTCATTACCACTAAAGAATTCAATGAAGCTGCTGATTGTTCTTTGCATAATGGAATGTTTTGAATTCTCTTCAAGACAGACTATCAGGATTATCTGGCAGGTAAGCAAGAACCAGAGAAATAAAGGTGATATGCACATTTGTTATTTCTATTCATGAAATCTGGAAATGTATTATATGATCCAGAAACTTTGTAGCATTATTTACTAGTCCAGGACTTTACTTTTTCTAGTGTTAGTTGAGTTATCCTCCAGAGGATTTGCTTATTATGATTAACAAACAAATAGGGGGAGATTGTAAGTCTAAATGTAAAGACAACCCTATCTGTTACATAGGGATGATAACTCAACAATAGAACAGGACAAGTAAATAACACTACGCCTGCACCGGAATCGGAAGATACGAAGACAAAGGTTGAAGAAGCCATCTACAGTCTTGAAGGAATAAGTTCACTGGAAGAAGTTCATTAATATGTTCATGCCTCGGTGAAGAATAAGGATTGAAGTATTCAAGATTGTGGAAGCAATGAAGATGTTGTCCAAGTACTCGAAAGATTTCAGTGCAACCCCTGAAGCAAGATATGTCTATATCTTGGTTGGTTATTTTTAATCAACAAATTGAAGCATAAACTAACACGGAACCGACTGATCAATGTTTGCTGACAAAGAAGGTACAATGTTTGTGTTTGACTTCAGTGTTAGTCGCTTGTGAACCAGACCAGTGCACTAAGCGTCAGCACGTACGGAGCTTTGCAAAGTATTTATCGATCGAAGAATTGATCCAGTCATATCAAGTCATTTGTTCCAAAGCCAAGCCAAGCCAAATGCTCTGCCTCTGCAAGCTATGCCAAAGCTTACTACGTATGTCAAGCTTCCACAGAAAGCCATATCAGGAAGTGACATTTTTATATGTGTGCACTTATATAGTTATATATGTATAAATATATTTATATATTTGTATATATGTATATTTAATTAAATATAGTATACATACTATATATGTATATATGTTTTTAAACATATGTATATGTATATTTATATGTATATATATTTAAATAAATATATATGTATATAATATATGTATTTATATTTTACATAAGCAATTATATAATTAAGTGTATATATATATTATATTATGTGCATAAATATATGTATATTTAGAGAGAGTAATATATATCTTTATATATATATTTATATTTATATTTACACATAGTTATATGTATATTATATATATTTAAATATATGAGAATATATTTAAATATATGTGTATATATATGTTACTATATGTTTATATAAATATTATATATATGTATATATTTATATATACTTTTCTTTATATATATTTATGTTTATATTTATATTTATAAATAACTATATATCTCTATATATATTTATATATATATTTACATTTGTATTTACATATAATTATATATTATATATATTTAAATATATGAGAATATATTTAAATATATGTACATATATTATTTTATGTTCATATAAATAAAATATATATGTGTGTATATATTTATATATATTTTTATTTATTAATATAATAACAACATAATATATTATATTATATATATTATGCATGCATGTGATGATGTCAGGTGTCTAGGGCAACCTAGGGTTTGCATGTGAGGGAGGAGAGATAACAGTGGAGCTCTCCACTGTAGGAGCGCAAGTTCCTCATTCCCTTGAAAATCTCTAAGTCATATACTCCTATGGAACAAGAAGAAGGCGCAAGTTTGTTTTTGCTTAAACAAAAACTAAGTGGCGCAAGATTGAAGAGAGATAACAGGGAAATGCATTACTGTGGCGCAAGTTCAATGAACTTGAAAATATTCCAAGTCACAACACTCTCTACACTCTGTGAGGTGCATGGACAGTCAAAGCGCAAGCTTTGACTGGCGTGACTTCTCTACTTAGAATAAAATTCTAAGTCCTCATACAGTGATGCCCATGGAGCGCAAGCTTTGACCTAAGGACTGTTGACTTCTCCTCTGTGCAATGTATTGGCGCAAACTTGTTTATAACTTAGAATAATTTCTAAGTTACATACACACAGGGATATATACTGTATGGCGCGACATTTGACCTAGTGAGGGCGCAGCTGTTGACTTGCTCTTTCCAGGCGCAAGTTTACGATATATATATATGTAAATATATATATTGGGCGCAAGTTCAAGTGTTGGTGATTTATTCTAAGTCATCAAGACACACTCTGGTGAACAGAAGGCGCAAACTCATGCAAGAGCGCAACTTCATCCGGCGCCAACTCAATTCTGTTAACTAGGGTTAGTTTATGAAAGCCTATAAATATGTGATTGTGGTTCTCACAATTCACATCATCCTTCGGGATGGATGGCCAAGTGCTATGCACAAACTCTCTCAAATACACACACACCCTAGCCTAGTTTTATACCGTAAATATTTGTAGTGGATAGGGCTTGTAATATTTAGAGGAGTGGTCATTGTAGCCAACCTTCGGGTTTGGATTTGTAGCACCCTTCGAGGTATTTATCAATATACAGATATACCTTGAAAATATTGTGTGTTGGTTTTTTATTTTCATATCCTCAGAAACCGACCCAATAAATATCCGGAACACGAAACCCATTACAGGACTGCAATTTATTTATCCGCAAGATTCGAAAGAATTTTAAATTGTAGTGAGTATCGTATTCAACCCCCCCTTCTACGATACTTTGGACCTAACACTACCTTCTTATTACATGTTTATGATTCATTTTCTTAATTGAAAACAAATTATGTTTATCAAATTTTAATATAGAACCATATAAATTTTTAGAGAAATATTTAAATCACATTGTAATAATTCTAATATAAAATACATTCACAAGTATAATCTAATAGAAGTTACATACGAGAAAAGGAATGACTTGATTATAATAGTTTATTTGAAGCCGTTAATGCTGTGATGGTGTATTTCATATTGCATCACTACTATCGGATGATCCAACATGTGTGACAAGTCTTATTTTTGACAGAAAAAAGTGTGAAAAGTAAAACCCATATTTTTAACACCTTTTCCTAATCTAAGACAAATTATGCCTTCTACTTGCATGCATGTTATTCAAATTATTAACGAATATATTTTATATAAAGATTAATAATTTAACATAAAATATTTTTGAAATAAACATTTATATTCAAGTATATATATTAAAAAAGAAAGACGAAAAATTATATACAAATATGCATTACATCATGCTATTAAATATTTTTATTATTAAAGACAAATATGTTAGATTAAGTTACTCATAACTGTTAAATCATGGAAAACTTATATTTTGGATTAGATTCAACTAAAATTTAAGAAAAAATTTTAAATTATACCAACATCATATAAAAATTATATATTTTTACAACAGTTTTGACTTACAAACAAATAATAATTTCAAATTTTATTTACTTGAAATTTTTTATTTTTTATTTGTAAATTAATTTTTTCGCATAATTTAAAATATATTTAAAAATTTTATAAATAATTAAAAATCTCTCGTGCCTTGCACGGGTTATAAGCTAGTAAAATCAAAAACCATAACCCCCTAATTACGAATCAAAATGCCAAATAGAATCAAAAACCACAACCCTTTAATTACGAATCAAAATGCCAAATAGAAAATATTAAAGCAATATTACTACAATCTATGAAATTAAAAATAAAACAATTTATATTTATATTATTCATTTCATTTTAATTTATATAATTTATTATTTACATATAAAAGTTAAAATTGTGCTTTTAGAACATGAAAATTAGGCGAATTATATTTTTTTAAAAAATATTTTCTTAATTTATTATTATATTTTTATATTTTTACAGTCTTCAGTTTAAGTGATCCACAAATAAAGCAATGTTTTGGGAAGTATCAAAAAAATTTAAACATCTTAGTCAAGTTTATAAATAACATGTGTGATTTCGGAAAGTAAAAATTGGGCGAATCGTATTTTAGAAAAATGTTTTCTTAGTTTATTATTATATTTATATATTTTTACAGTATTAAAAAGTTATAAAACTGTATTTCAGTATCTCGAAACCATCCGATTCTTTGTCTTCACGTTGAAGAGATTATCTTATTAACATCCGTACGGTTGGATCGCTCAAATTATATAACATCTAATTTTGAATAAATTAGATTGAACAATGTAATTCAAAATAAGACTTCTGATCTACGATTAGTCTTCAGTTTAAGTGATCCACACATAAAGCAATGTTTTGCGAATTGTCAAAAAAATTTAAACATCTTAGTCAAGTTTATAAATAACATGTGTGACTTCGGAAAGTAAAAATTAGGCGAATCGTATTTTTAAAAAAATATTTTCTTACTTTAGGTGTAAGAGGTACGGTCGGTTATGTATTTATGCGGTCGATTTTCTGCAAAGTTGAAAGGCAAGCGCGGTCGGTTATGACCGCAGACGGTCAGTTTTCTGAGTAGTTGAATGGTATAGACGGTCAGTTATGCCTTCATGCGGTCGCTTTTTTGTGTTTTGAATGGTAAAAAGCGGTCGGTTATGGCTTATATCGGTCGGTTTTCTGTGTTAATTTTTTTTTTTCAAAACAAAGGTTGAGCTGTTTCTTTTACACATTACCTGCGACCGACCAACCAACCAATCAACCAACTTCTAAGAGCTAAAAATTCAAGTACCAAATTCAATAACATTATAAAAACTGCAATTACATTAATCAGTTTCATCAAATCCATCATCATCATCCTCTCCATCCTCATTATTTTCATTCTCGTCATCACTTTCTTCTTCTTCTTCGTCTTTTCTTCGTCATCTTCTTCATCCTTTTCTTGTTCTTGTTCTTGTTCTTCTTCTTCTTCCTCCTCCTCTTCAAGTCGAACAAACGGTAATATTCCATATTCTTCAAAATCAACAAATATGGAGATGAACTAGTGGCATTTGATCTATTTTCTTGATAAGCTTCTTCAATATCATTTGATATTTTGATGGATTCGCTTATCCGGCGACTTTTAGACTTGACGAGCGTATACCATTTGCCATGTGGATACAATACACTAGGAGCATAATAAACTTGGGAAGCTTGGCTAGCCAAAATAAAAATCTCATCTGACTTCAATCTTGAAGTAATATCGACGGTCACCACCCGATTTCTATCAATCACAACACCATTTCCGACACTATCAAACCATATACATTTGAATAAATATACATAATTTCCTCCTCGATAAATAAGCTTGACAATTTCTTCTAATTACCTGCATAGCCGGTCCCTCAAGCAAATATTGAAAACGAGGTCCATTTACATCATCTTATCCAACCTAAAAAATAACCATTAATCATTAAAAATATATTGATGAAATAAATTCAAATTCAAAATCAAAAGAAAATTGAAAAAATTACCTTTTTTAATAACCACTCTTTAAATCGGGCCTTGATGAAACAATCTAATTGCTGAGGTGTTGTCTCCGGACGTTGTCTCATAACACGATCTGTATACCGTCTGAAATAATAAATAAATTATAAATAAATTAACAATAAATTATAAATAAATTATAAATAAATTATAAATGATACCTAAGATAAGGTTGAATTTATGGAGAGTTCAAAAGTACATATTTTTCTGCTAGCTTTCGCTCCTTATCGGTCATATAACGAGTTCCTTCTTTACCAAGAGATCTAATTGGATATCCAAAAACTTCTAATTTTTCGGATTCATCACAATCAAAAAGAGCTTCATTGCGATGTACTTTATTATGAATTGAGTCTGAGGCAAAGTAGAAGGAACAAAACTTAAGATTCTCCTCCTCCATATATTGTTCGGCAATTGAACCCTTAACTCGCGCTTTATTACCAACCTTTTGTTTAAATGTCCCTAATAACCGTTCAATTAGATACATCCAATGCCAATAAGCGGGTCCTGCTAGTATAATTTCTTCTGCTAAATGTATTACTAAATGCTCCATTCAATCAAACCAAGTCTGAGGAAACATTGTTTCCAATAAACACAATGCTCTAATAACCGATTTCGTCATTAGTTCCAAGTCGGATCTCGTAATCATGGATGAGCATAAATCTTGAAAAAAATTGGAAATCCTTGTCAAGGCATCCACAATAGGTCCTGGTAGAAGCTCGCGAATTGCTAGAGGCAACAAATTTTGAAGGAAAATATGACAATCATGCGATTTAAATCCAAAAAACTTACACTCTTTAGCATTGCAACAACGAGATATATTTGAGACATAACCGTCTGGAAGTTTCAACGACTCAATCCACTGACATAGAAGTTTTATTTCCTATTTAAAGAGTACGGTGCTTTTGGCTTTTTTCTATTTTTATCATCCACAAATGAGGCAACACACCGATGTGTTTGCAATCCGACCTTGCCTTGTGGTGATCTTTTGACTTCTTACCCCCAACAATGGTAATAAATATGTTCTCAAGCACATTTTTTTCGGTATGCATTATATCAATGGAATGGCGCAAACTATGTGAAGACCAATAAGGGAGCTCATAGAACAATGGGGCATGAGACCAATGATGCTCAACCCCATATCCATCATTTCTCTTCTTTTTGTTAGTCTTTCCGGGTGGTGGAAAGTCTATGTTACCAATCCAAGTTTTAGCATCCTCCCCGGATAAGCGTCCACGCCACAACCTTCTTTCCGAATGGTCAAACAAGCAACTCTTCTTACGCAATGGATCATTAGGTTCAAGAAATATGGTTAGTGCCATGAAAAGAACATTTTCCAGAATGTTTTAACTGAAACCCCTGTACACTTCCCAGACACACTGGACATGCCAGCTTTCCTTTCCCCGACCAACCACTTACCATACTCATGGCAGAAAAATCACTGATGGTCCACATAAGAGCCGCTCTCATGGTAAAATTTTGTTTAAGAGATTGGTCATATGTTTGCACTCCTGTATACCATAATGTCTTCAATTCATCAATGAGAGGTCTAAGATATATATTAATATTTTTCCAATACTCTCCAGACCCATATAATATCGGTCAAAAACATATACGGTCTCTTCATACACATGGAAGGCGGAAGCTTATACACAACAATTACCATGGGCCACACACTATATGTTTTGTTACCCGTATTCCCAAACGGGTTGAAACCATCGGTTGCAAAACCAAGTCTTTTATTTCGAATTTCTTGAGCAAATGATAGATATCGGATGTCAAAATTCTTCCATTCGTCTCCATCCACAGGGTGACAAATTTCTTCTTCATTGACCTCTCAATTTTTGTAATACCTCATATGGTCGGATGTATTTGCCGACATATATAACCGTTGTAGTCGGGGAATCAAAGGAAAATGTCTTAAAAATTTTCTCGGAATTTTCTTACCATTTTTCTTTGATTTATCCAAATATTGATTTCAACTACATATATCACACACAATTTTATCTTTGTCAACTCCATAAAATAGCATACAATCATTCTCGCACACATCAATTTTTTTATATTCCACCCTTAAACTTTTCATAACCTTTTTCATCTCATAATAAGAATCGGGTAATGTGTGCTTTTTTGGTAACACGTCCATAATGATCTTAATCAAACTATTAAAAGCTTTGTCACTACAATTAGACATATTTTTGAACTCAAACAATTTTGCGGTAAAACTTAATCTTGTATATTTTGTGCAACCGGGATAAATAGGAGCAACATTTTCAACAATCGCCTCATAGAATTCCTTAGCACTATCATTAGGAGCTTCTTCAACATTAGTAGTACCCGTGGTATCATAAAATTCATGATTCGAACCAGCAAAATCATGTAACATGGAGTTGATATCAACTGGATAATCTACTACCCTCCGAGATTCTCGAGTTTCACATGATTTTTGCTTGTTTTTTTTTTTGCAAAACCTCCCCGTGCGAAGTCCATACCTAACTCTCCATCATACCCTCAGAAATCAAATGAAATCGAACATCATCTACCCCTAACCAATTCAAATTTTTGCAAAGCTTACAAGGACATTTCATCATACATCCCTCCATTTTCAAACGTGCAAATTTCAAAAATTCTTCTACACCTTCTCTATATGCTAGATTTAGAGTAATTTGATCTTGTTGCAACCGGTTACTAATCCAACTCTGATCAATATTTGTCATCTACATAAATATATACATATACACACATATACATATTACAAATTATCCCAAAAAATTATATAAACACCATGCATACAAATTATTCTCAACAAAATAAATAAAACAACATGCATACTATTTACAATGTGATCATAAGAAGAGTAGCTTACTTTTTTGATAATTGATTCTCCTTCTTTTCTTCTCCTTTCTCTTCTTCTTCTCCTTTTTTAATAGTTTTTTTGTGAAATGAAAGTAAAGAATGGTTTTGTGATTTTAGCCAGGTTAAAACCGACCGGCTGTCATATCCGGGCGGTCGGTTATGTCATTATTAAGGAAACAGCGTCGTATTCCAGCTCCAACGCACCTATCCGCCGTTTTTAAATAATAAAACAATTGGTTAAAACCGACCGCCGGTGGTCGGTTTTATATAGCATACACAAAAACGACGTTGTTCCTGTGCAACGCATCGATTTCTCATGATTGTGGTCGGGTTTAGACTAGAAGGCCTGTAAACTGATATAACCGACCGCAAAAATCGACCGAGCGGCAGTCGGTTTTCTGATATTGGTTATGGTTTAAACTGGTCGGTTATGGTATTTTCGGTCGATTTTCTGTAAGTGCCAATGGTCACTGTGGTCGGTTATGCTATTTGCCGGTCGATTTTGTCGCTTAAATTTTTTTAAAAAATACACTGCAATTACGAAACTGGTTTTATATCAGAAAACTTGAAACAAATGGAACCACTTTATTCGCAAGTCGTCTGATAAAAATCAGCCCCGTCAACGGTACCTTTCTAACAATTATAAAAATAATTATAATTAGTGATCTTCAAATATCAATTCAAGTAGCTGAGTAATATATATATATATATATATATATATATATATATATATATATTCAAATAAATTTAATCTATCTTAAAAATATAACGAATTCAAAATAATGTTAATCACTAGGCAGTCAAGGGGTATGACTGTTGGGAAAACCACACCAAATCACTGCAAAATCTCATAAAAAACACAGTCCACAAACAATGGCAATTACAATCCACTACCACAACAACACAGTCACCATCGATGGCAATACCTATGGGATTTTTGACAACCCTGGCGAGCTATGGGAGGAAATGTCGTATGACTATAGAATCCCTATCATGTTCATGCAAGTTGATCAACATCTCGAAGAGGAGAGGCTCGAGGCGGAAAAGGTTGCAGAAATACGCCGGCAAGAATGGTTGATTCGGTTTGCGAGGATGATGGCCATGAAGTTGCAGCAACAAAAGGATGGGGAGGACAAGACGGGCAAGGGCAAGGACGAGCCGAGCAACGACCAAGCGGGCCCTTCGGGGATTTGAAGTTTTTGAAAATTTTAAAGATGTTTATGAATGTTTTTTATGAATATTATTCAAAATGTTTATGGGTTTATTTATGAATTTTATAAATATTATGAATGTTCTTTCTTAATGAAATATATATATCATGCTTGCAAATTCGATTCATCTTTTATCATCATGCTTACAAAACATAAACAAAATCGACTAAATACCGAATTCAAAGAACAAGAACAAAATTGATTAAATATCAAATTCAAAGAACAAGAACAAAATCGACTAAATATCGAATATAAAGAACATAAAAAAAATCGATAAAATATCAAATTCAAAATCACATACATACATATACATACACAAACACATATATACATACCCAAACATATAAAAAGAATCTAAGGCGAAGATCGATATACCCGTAAATTGAGATTGAACCCTAATTGAGATTGAAATCCAAAATTCAATCGAGACCGAACGGAGTTTAAAATCTGCGTTCTTGATACGCATTTTGTTGGAGGAGAGGGAAAAGTTTGTTGGCGGAGAGAGAGAGAGAGAGATTTTGGGAAAAGAAGAGGAAGAAAATGAGTTGGGGGAAAAATGGAGAGACTGGTGAGGGGGAAAGAGATTTAGCAAAAATAACAGATTAAGACCGACCGGCACCGATCAGTTATGACTTATAAAAGATTAAACGCCGTCGTTCTGACTTATAATTTATTTAAAAATTAATTAAATTTTAAAACTACATAACCGACCGGCGCCGGTTGGTTATGATCTTTATTACAAAACGGTGTCGTAACCCTTCTTTGACGAGTTTATGTCATAGATTTTCCAAATAAATAAATTATTTATATGTATATAATAGGTTTAAAACCGACCGATGTCGGTCGGTTTTGTTTGCAAAGATAAACGCTGTCGTTTTGACTCATAATTTATTTAAAAATTAATTAAGTTTTCAAAACAACATAACCGACCGAAAATCCGGTTGGTTAAGAACCGAACACGTCAGCCGTAAAACTTAGGGAGAGGACATTTAAAAAGAAACAGAACAATAAACAATCCTGTTACCATTATTATTGTATATGACCAACCAAAATTATGTTTAAATAGCACAATCAACATATAGAAAAAAAAACTCCGGAGAAAAAAGGCTCAGCAGCTCCACAGTAGTGTTATATGGCAGCACAACCAATGAACTTAGTACCATTAGTCAATATGGTGTTATTAGGAGGAGTTCCAATGTAATCAATTGGCATGAGGGGAGTATCGATGATACTAAGAACAAATTGTGGAGACCTTGTTTAATAAGCGGTTCTGCAAATTGTCTATCTGTAATGTTATTATCCAATCTGCAGCTACAATCTTAGTGCTCTCTGACATTATCTATACTGTAGATTCACTTCAGAACCTTAATAACTGTGCATATGGTCTTATATTTGTATGCATGTTCAGTGATTCAACATCTATGTTCAGGAACTGCATGGCTTTATCCTATATTTCAAACTACTATATTTTCTTAACCATTAAGGAAAGTATATATTAGATAAGTTACTATAATATCGATCTCCTCTAAACAAGATATTCGACTTTTATTAGACCTGTGGCTCCCAAGGTATTTACAGAAATTATTACAAACTTTATTTTGTGGGGAGAAATTATGACAACTTTAATTATCCACATCTGGTAAAATATTGATTAGTCCATATTTTTGCATATTTAAGTGCCTATTTTTTGTTTATTTTCGTAGTATTAATCGCTTATTTATTTTATTTCAGGAAATTGTAGATAAATAAAGAAAAAAGAGAAAATGCAAGAAAAAGAAGAAAAAGAAAAGAAAAGAAGAAAATCAAAGAGAGTTGGCAAGCAAGGGGGCACATGGATGGCTATGATTTACCCAACACACATCACACATGGATGGATTAGATTTAGCCACCCTACCCCTAAACCCTACAATTCTAGCTATAAATACCCCCACCCCCTTTACTTGTAATCACCATATTTTTAACCTAGTCTTTTCCTAGTTGGTAGGTAGTATAGTGCTAGATCTTCTTTTGTTCTCTCAATTTCATACCATATTTGTAAACACTTTTCATTTTAGTGCAAATTTCTTTTAGCTTGATATTGTATTGTCTTTTTAATTTATTTTCTCCAAGTTGTATGATTCTTCTAAGTACCACCACATGCTTTTAAGCTTTTGGGAAATGAAGAGTCATTGAGCTTATGATTTGTATAGATTTGTGATCTTTTGAAATAGTAAACTAAGTCCTAGCACAAAATCAATTTGTGTTAGGGTTTGGATTTAAAACCCCAAATTTTCTTATTCTTGCTTTTATTGTTTAAATCGCTAAGTAGTAATTTTAAGAATATTAAAAATTAACTTTAAAACACTCGATTACGCAGCTCGATTTACTCTGTTTCTGTTTAGTTTAAAATTACATCCCCTGTTTTCGTTTAAAACACAACGAACCCAGTTTCTTTTCTTTTCTTTAATTTCAGTTTAAAACCTCAAAACCCTTATCTTGTTGTTTCGTTAATTGCTGAGTTGTATGATTTCTGAGTTATGTTCATATAAATCTGGTTTCATGGGTATTCCGATTTCCGAGTTCACCGATTTGCTTTGTTTGTGTTGATTTGAGTTGACTCGCCGTATAGTCCTGGGTTTTGTAACCGAGTCGCCATTGTTGAGTCCTGAGTAGCCCCTGTTTCGAGTTTGTTTTACTATGTTTTCATCGAGTCGTCGTTTTGGTTCGAGTAGCTGAGTTACAGAGTCGTTTTCTTTGCTGAGTCCCGAGTCTAGTACGAGTCTGCATCGCGTCCAGTGTTGTTACTAAGTCGAGCATCTGGTCTGGTCATTAGTTCGTTTATCGCAGCTGAGTTTTATGTTTTATGTCGAGGTTAACAGCTGAGTCGAAACCTCGCCAAGTTCGTGTTAATCGAGTCTTCGAGTTCTCTGTTTTCCGAGTCATAGTCTGAGAAACTCTGCTGCGATTTTGAGTCCTGTTTGTTTTAGTTTGAATCGCTGAGTCTTGATTCCGAGTCTATAAACTGAGTTATGTGTATACTTTGTTTTCGATTTGTGGAGTATAAGTTTGGGAGTGTTGCTGCGTGTTTATTCGAGTGCTTTTTCCTGTTTACAACCTTGTTTTCTGCTGTGCTGCGTTTTCGTTTGTTGTTGGTTTGAACCTTGGCTGAGTGCTGAGTTTGTTCTTTAGTTTGAGGCGCTACTGAGTCAGTTTCTGAGTCGGGTTCTTCTCTAAGTATTCTGCTGCGATTTGCGCCAAGTTCAGGGGTTTAGTCTCCGATTTTGGCCTGCCTTTTGTTCTTTTCATTGCTTTGTACTGTTGGGTCGCCAAGTCTGATATTTTTGCCGTTTGTTTTAGTTTAGTCGCGAGTCTGTATTGATGCTTGATGTAATGAGTTTACTGCTAGTGTAGTTAATTGTTTTTTTTTGTTTACAGTCCACCACCGAGCACTATCTTTGTAGCACTGGCCTTTGAGTAGTAAAAGAAAATAATGAAGTTTAGTTTTATTTTTGCTGCGTTGAAAATTCTGTGTCACTTAGTTAGTTGAAAATGACATGTGAGTTTGTTTATTTACTGAGACATGTGACTTTGGTTTTGGTTTAGATTCTTTTAATTGTTTTCTGGTTTTGTTTTGTTTTTAGTTAATTTTTCATGTGCCCGATAAGTTTTATAGTTAGATTTTTCATAAGTAATAATTAATTAGTTAAAGATTTGGCCAGTGATTTAATTAGTTAATCGGAAAGTTTTAGATATTATTTTGAAACCAAATTTCACAAAATTAATTGTTCTAATTCGCCTAGGTTAAGAATTTAGGTTGCGAAAATAATTTTAATCTCTGTGGATCGAATCATAAATATTAAAACGGTGATCGTGCGCTTGCGATTTAAAAGTATTATTTCTAGCACATCAAGTTTTTGGCGCCGCTGCCGGGGATTAAAATTAATTTTTCGCACCTTTATTTTTAATCTTTCGGATTAGTTTCTTTCTCACTTTTTGTTCTTTATTTCGAGGAGGAATATTCGGGAATTATGGAGTAAAGTGGACAAATTTTGCTCGGATTTGGAAGCTTGCTTTGGTATCCCGTATCTCTCCACTCTTATTTTTCGTTTTTATTTAGAAAATCACAAACAAATCTGAATATTGAAAAAGCACACAAACAAATTATAAATTTAAAATCCAAAAATAGTAGTTAGAATTAAATATGTGTTGCATCATGCATTTTAACACTTAGGGCACATCATTTAGATTTTAATTTTTGTTTTTAAATTTTCGTACCTTTAATTGTGGTGATCGCTGGAGGACCCTAAGGTACGTTAATTTCTTTCTTTCTCTAGATTAGGACACGTAGTTTAAATCATCCATATTTGTTTACCGCTTTTATTATCTCGTTGTGTGGTGCATCATTTTAAATAAATCTTAAGGGCAAAACCCACTCATAAGATAAGGGAAGAGATTTCATCACTCTTTCCTTTGCCCACAACGATTTAATTTCTTCATTTTGCATTCCCTAGCCTTTTAATAAAATGAATTAGACGTTAGCCCCTAGGATTTCGCGCTCAACTAGGAAGGTACCTAAAAGACGAGGTAATCTTTAATTATTCCGACTTTTCGGTGTCTAAGGCAAGCGAAAGCTTACCTGGCCGATTAAGGTTTGGTGTCTAAGCGCGGAGATTGGCCTCTTGGCAATGCCTGCTCCAAACTGGCCAGACCGGTCCGAATAATTTTGGATTTATCAAGTTTTTGGTGGTCCTTAACGTTAGGAGCAAGGTCTAGTTCATTTTATTAGGGAACCCTAGAGTTAGGTTTTTCTTTCACTTTTACACCCTTTATTTTGTTTGTTTTACATTCTCGCACTTATTTGCTACGTGTTTACTATCTAGTTTATGCGAACTACTTGGGTTAGGAACGAATCGTCTAGATTAGTAAGACCTATAATCGAGATTCCCTCGTCCTCTTCGGATTCCGAAACCCTAGAAGTTCTCGAACCGATAGTAAACATGGCCCTTTCACTCAAGGATCGTTGTTATCCATCTCGTTCAAGTCAACCTTCGTGCATCACCCTTCCTCCCGTAAATGGGAACAATTTTGAAATCAAAGCTCACCACATTAGCATGTTACCTAAATTTACCGGGAGTGAGGGTGAGGATCCTTATCTTTTTATTCAAGAGTTCGAGGAAGTTTGTTCCCTCCAAAAGCTCCACCAATTAACGGAAGATTCGATTAGACTTAGGCTCATTAATTTTGCTCTTAAGGAGAATGCGAAAAAATGGTTATATAGTCTTCCCGTTAATTCTATTTCCACATGGGAGGGGTTCGTTGTGGTGTTTCTTAAAAAGTATTTTCCAAATCATAAGACTACTCGAATTACAAATGAAATAAATCAATTTCATCAAAAGGAAAACGAGTCTTTTTGGATTTTCTTTGACCGCTTCAAAAATCTTCTTTTACAATGCCCCCACCACGGAATAGAAAAAAGGAGACTTTGCAAGATAATTTACGAGGCCTTAGATAGTCAAACCACTGCGTTATTAGAGTCTATGTGCCAAGGTAAATTCATGGAAAAAGATGAGGACCAAGGGTGGGAATTTTTTGAGGATTTAGCGGAAAAGACAATGATGTGGGAGTCAACTAGGGAACCCAAAAAGTCAATTCAGTCGTCTAGTGCTAGTGGTTTGCATTCGATAGGAAACAATGTGGCAACCGATGCCAAATTAGCTACCCTAACTAGGAGACTTGAAGCTTTAGAAACTAGTAAACCTCCCACACAAATGTCGACGCACCCTTGTTACAATTTTCAAAATCCCGCAACCCAACCTTCGCACGAACTTGAACAAGTAAATGCGATGTTTCAAAATCCTAGGAATGATGCGTTTGCACCCACTTATAATCCCGGGTGGAGAAATCACCCAAATTTCTCATGGACCCAAGGTCAAAATTGTCAAGTTCCTCAACCCAATTTTCAAATGAATCAAGGGCCAAATTCTTTTCCAACTCCTCAACCAAATTTTCAACAAAGGCCCAACCCAAACTCTTACCCAAATCAAGGTCCAAATTCATGTCATAACCCAATTCAAACTCCTTTGAATCCTCCCGGTTTCAATGATTCGGATAAACGCCTCAATTCCTTAGAAAAGAGTTTGGAAGCCTTAGTGAAATCGCAAACTAATTTGACTCAATCACAACAAACTTTCATGACAACTTTAACCCAAGATAGGCAACTTTTGCATTCTAATGTGCAAGCCGTATCTAAGTTAGAGGCCCAATTGAGTCAATTAGCTAGCGCATTATGTGAGCGAGAAAAGAACAAGTTGCCGAGTCAACCCGAGGTAAATCCTAAGTTTCCTCTCAATCAAAGACCTCCCGAGAATGTTAATGCGATTATCTCTCTAAGGTCGGGAAACCAAGTGGATAACAAAGTTGGTGAGAACGTGAATAAAAATGAGGAGTCGATTCCTGAACCAAATCCTTCTTTGTCTAGCACTATTTATGACAAACCCGAATGTTCTAGAATCCGTGAGTCTATGAGTGAACCTAGTCCGGGGCCCATTTCTCAAAGGCCCAACGAAGAAGTTTACAAGCCAAAGGTTCCTTACCCACAAAGACTCATTCGCCCTAAACAATCGGCCCAAATGGAACAAATCTTAGAGGTTTTCAAACAAGTCAAGATTAACATTCCTCTTTTAGATGCCATTCAACAAGTTCCCTCTTATGCTAAGTGTCTAAAAGATTTGTGTACCCATAAGAGAACCACTCGTGTTCCAAAGAAAGCCTTTTTGACCTCTCAAGTTAGCTCGATTCTCTCGAATCAAATTCCCGTGAAATATAAGGACCCCGGTTGTCCTACAATTTCTTGTGTCATAGGCAATACTTTCGTGGATAAGGCTTTACTTGATTTAGGAGCGAGTGTGAATCTTCTTCCTTTCTCAGTCTACCAAGCCCTAGGTTTAGGGGATCTCAAGACCACCAATATGACCCTTCAACTTGCCGATCGTTCTATTAAAATGCCGAAGGGAATTATTGAGGATGTGTTGATAAAAATCGGTGATTTTATCTTTCCCGTTGACTTTGTTGTTCTCGAGACTCAACCCGTCTCGAATCCGAAGAACCAAATTCCTATCATTTTAGGACGACCTTTTCTTGCTACATCCAATGCCTTAATTAATTGTAGGAATGGTTCAATGAAGCTCACTTTTGGAAACATGACCATAGACTTAAACATTTTCAATGTAGGAAAAGAACCCAATGAGCTTTATGAGCAACCTATAGGGGTCAATGTGGTCAACAAGTTTGTCACATGGTCTAGCTTTGAGGATAGTGAGATTGAGTCTCTTCTCAACGAGGATTTCAAAGTCAACAACGAGAAGAATAGAGAATATCACGAGTCTTTGAGAGAGTTGACCTCGGAGGAGATGTTAGGAGAATTGAACGACATTTGTTCAAAATGGGAAACTCCACCCGAGATGGTTAGTGTTGACCCTAGGCCCGATTTTGAGAGTCATGTAGGTGAACCACCGACATTTGACTCGTTGTTCCATCCTTCACATAGTGCCTTAGGAAAAGATGACACTATTTCTTACATCGTTCCTACTGATTTATCCTATGACCAAAATTGCATAGTCTCTAATTTGCTTGATAATAAAGAAGCATTAAGTTGGTTTAGGGAGAACATTAGTGATACTTGTCATATAGGGTTAAACGATTGTCACATGCTAGAGAAAGTCTTTGTGCCTAAAAATTTTCATACACATTTTGACTCTTTCTCGAAGCTTCCTCCCATATTTCCTTCCGGAATTGGCTGAAGTGGTTCCTTCTTAGAACCTTCCCTCGTGAAGTTCAGGTATGGGGAAGGAACTGTGTGCGTGTGTGGGTTGTTTAAGTGTTTCGTTCGTTAATAAAAATCCCCTTCATATCCATTTCAGGTATTTTTCTCTTTACACACTCATTTCAATTCTCTCTTTTGCATACATTGAGGACAATGCATGATTTAGGTATGGGGAGGGCTTTAGTGTAATTCTTAAAAAAAAATAATAAAATGAAAAACCCTAAAAAATGAAAAATTAGAAAAATCCAAAAATAGAGATGTTTTAGCTAAGTTGTCTTTCCCTCACTCAAATTTTAGGAGTAGTCGGTGTTTACATGTTTTCGAAAAGTATATATATGTAGTGTCTTTTAGATAATTTGAACGTAGTTGAGTAAGGTTGTCTTTTTGAAGCTTGTATCGACCTATTTGTACTCTAAGCACACACATTTGCACAAGACCTTTGATGGAGAGATTGTCTAGTGATATTATTCGATACCTGAGAGAGAACCCACATGTTGAAACAATGTCGAATCGAGCCTTTGCGAAGAAAAAAAAAAGAAAAGAAAAAAAGAGATAGAAAAAGAAAAAAAAGAGAGAAGGAATAACTACTTCAATACCCATTGTTCTTTATAGATAAAATCTTTAGATAAATGGGCAAAAGTAGATTGGCTAGTCTCGTTTTGTGGCCTTTGTTATTCGAGCAATTAAGTCCGTCGGGGGATTTCAAAACCTAGTGCCTTAAGACCGTTTGGTTTGGGAGTCACTGACCCAAAGCTCGCTACATGGGTAACATTGTTTGCCTAAGAAAACGGACAAAATAAAGTCAATGCAAAAACAAAAAAAAGAAGAAAAAAAAAAGAAAAAAAGAAGAAGAATAAGAGTTTGTGAAGTTTGGCTAGATATTTGTTTCGATAGAGATTGGGTCAGTTCAAAATTGGTTGAAAAAGAGAAAATGTTCTTAGACAATTAGGATCCATCAAAGGCCTTAAATTACTTACACTCCTTGGATTTCTAGTAAATTTTTGAGTCGATTTCAAGTAGATTAGAGGCAATTGTATCTTGATTATTAGTAAAAGAGTCTTTGAGTTGTATTTTCCTTAGAAACGCTTTCAGTTAACACCAACGAAATTAGAGTAGAGTCGAGTAGACACTTGCTAGAATGTCTCGAAGATTTTATGGGTACATCTTCTGTAAACCCTTAGGAGACAAAACTCCTCTTGTAGAGATCGTCTACGAGTTTAACGGGTTGGTGAACCTAAAATCACCCGTCACGCCTACGAAAAGGAGCCTAGGAATCGCATCTAGTTTTCTTAGTTTATTTTCTTTTCTTTTGATTTTTACTCGAGGACGAGCAAAAGATAGGTATGGGGAAGTTTGATTAGTCCATATTTTTGCATATTTAAGTGCCTATTTTTTGTTTATTTTCGTAGTATTAATCGCTTATTTATTTTATTTCAGGAAATTGTAGATAAATAAAGAAAAAAGAGAAAATGCAAGAAAAAGAAGAAAAAGAAAAGAAAAAAGAAGAAAATCAAAGAGAGTTGGCAAGCAAGGGGGCACATGGATGGCTATGATTTACCCAACACACATCACACATGGATGGATTAGATTTAGACACCCTACCCCTAAACCCTACAATTCTAGCTATAAATACCCCCACCCCCTTTACTTGTAATCACCATATTTTTAACCTAGTCTTTTCCTAGTTGGTAGGTAGTATAGTGCTAGATCTTCTTTTGTTCTCTCAATTTCATACCATATTTGTAAGCACTTTTCATTTTAGTGCAAATTTCTTTTAGCTTGATCTTGTATTGTCTTTTTAATTTATTTTCTCCAAGTTGTATGATTCTTCTAAGTACCACCACATGCTTTTAAGCTTTTGGGAAATGAAGAGTCATTGAGCTTATGATTTGTATAGATTTGTGATCTTTTGAAATAGTAAACTAAGTCCTAGCACAAAATCAATTTGTGTTAGGGTTTGGATTTAAAACCCCAAATTTTCTTATTCTTGCTTTTATTGTTTAAATCGCTAAGTAGTAATTTTCAGAATATTAAAAATTAACTTTAAAACCCTCGATTACGCAGCTCGATTTACTCTGTTTCTGTTTAGTTTAAAATTACATCCCCTGTTTTCGTTTAAAACACAACGAACCCAGTTTCTTTTCTTTTCTTTAATTTCAGTTTAAAACCTCAAAACCCTTATCTTGTTGTTTCGTTAATTGCTGAGTTGTATGATTTCTGAGTTATGTTCATATAAATCTGGTTTCATGGGTATTCCGAGTTCACCGATTTGCTTTGTTTGTGTTGATTTGAGTTGACTCGCCGTATAGTCCTGGGTTTTGTAACCGAGTCGCCATTGTTGAGTCCTGAGTAGCCCCTGTTTCGAGTTTGTTTTACTATGTTTTCATCGAGTCGTCGTTTTGGTTCGAGTAGCTGAGTTACAGAGTCGTTTTCTTTGCTGAGTCCCGAGTCTAGTACGAGTCTGCATCGCGTCCAGTGTTGTTACTAAGTCGAGCATCTGGTCTGGTCATTAGTTCGTTTATCGCAGCTGAGTTTTATGTTTTATGTCGAGGTTAACAGCTGAGTCGAAACCTCGCCAAGTTCGTGTTAATCGAGTCTTCGAGTTCTCTGTTTTCCGAGTCATAGTCTGAGAAACTCTGCTGCGATTTTGAGTCCTGTTTGTTTTAGTTTGAATCGCTGAGTCTTGATTCCGAGTCTATAAACTGAGTTATGTGTATACTTTGTTTTCGATTTGTGGAGTATAAGTTTGGGAGTGTTGCTGCGTGTTTATTCGAGTGCTTTTTCCTGTTTACAACCTTGTTTTCTGCTGTGCTGCGTTTTCGTTTGTTGTTGGTTTGAACCTTGGCTGAGTGCTGAGTTTGTTCTTTAGTTTGAGGCGCTACTGAGTCAGTTTCTGAGTCGGGTTCTTCTCTAAGTATTCTGCTGCGATTTGCGCCAAGTTCAGGGGTTTAGTCTCCGATTTTGGCCTGCCTTTTGTTCTTTTCATTGCTTTGTACTGTTGGGTCGCCAAGTCTGATATTTTTGCCGTTTGTTTTAGTTTAGTCGCGAGTCTGTATTGATGCTTGATGTAATGAGTTTACTGCTAGTGTAGTTAATTGTTTTTTTTTGTTTACAGTCCACCACCGAGCACTATCTTTGTAGCACTGGCCTTTGAGTAGTAAAAGAAAATAATGAAGTTTAGTTTTATTTTTGCTGCGTTGAAAATTCTGTGTCACTTAGTTAGTTGAAAATGACATGTGAGTTTGTTTATTTACTGAGACATGTGACTTTGGTTTTGGTTTAGATTCTTTTAATTGTTTTCTGGTTTTGTTTTGTTTTTAGTTAATTTTTCATGTGCCCGATAAGTTTTATAGTTAGATTTTTCATAAGTAATAATTAATTAGTTAAAGATTTGGCCAGTGATTTAATTAGTT